>NC_088942.1:659298-1318597 GCF_033473495.1 Cercospora beticola
TAAGAGATTATAGTCGGTACGAGTTAATCGAGCGACTTATTCTGCTCGCTACTCGGATAATTATAGTCTAAAGCTCGAGCTCGCGATAGGCCGCCTATATATCTTAAGTAATATTCCTAGGCTATAGTACGCTAGTAGCCTCTAGAGGACTTAGAAGGACTTAATATAGTTACTATATCCTACTTAATATATTCGAGAAAGTTCTCGTTTATAATAGCTTTATCTAATTTTAAGTAAACTAGAAAGAGCTAAACGTTAAGATATATTAAATAGTTCTCTTAATTAGCTATTCTACGAAGTATACGATATTTAAGCTCTAATAAACTAATCCTTTAACTTAAAGTAGCTTCTAGAGGTATTAGAGTATACTATACTATATAGAAGATAGAGCTTTATAGCGAGGCTTTAATATAGTAGTTAAGATATAGATTAATATAAATAGAGACTAGATAGTATAGAGAGTAGCGATAAGTAGCCTAACGATCCGACGGACTATAGAGTATAGATCTATACTACTATTTAAATTAGTTACTCTATATATAGTCCCGATATTAAGGTATTTATAATCTAATTTATCTATAGCGAGATACTAATATTCTCCTTATACTTTCTTACTATTTCTCCTCTACTATCGTAGCTAGCTTATTACCTATCTTTAATATCTACTAGAATTTTTTATTTAATCTAGTAAAGAGTAACGCTATAATATCGATAGAAATAATCTATAATCTATATATAGCTAAAAACTAGTATAGCTAGAAGCTACTTATAATAGCTAAAGCTAGACGATACGAAATATAATAGTATTAGATTCTAGTATAATCGAGCTATTATCGGCTAGAAAGCGCCTATACTAGTTACGTTTAGATATTATATATTAGCTTTTAATCTTAAATTTAGAGGAGTATCTTATCTTTAAACTACTTATAATCTAGAGCCTACTATACTATTAATCTTTTCGCCGGATTAAAATTTATTAGTTCGAGAATAAGGCCTCTAAATAAATCTATCTAATTTATATCTATTTCTTCTTAGAGTTAGAATAGTCTTCTAAGTTAACTTTCTACGAATGCGCTCGCTACTACCTAGAAGATTTCGGTCTACTCGGAGTTATCGCCTAAATATTATAGAAGTATATTTAAATCGTTCTCTTCTATAAAGTATAAAATTTAATACTTAAGGATAATAGCTAACGGCTCGATCTCTTCCGGTAGCTTAGACTCGTCTACTATAAATAGTAATATTTAGGTTATTACGTAGATATACTACGATATTATTAGACGGGTACTCTATATAATCTTAATACTAATATAGGTATTAAAGCTTATAATAAGGCTAAAGGAGAATATATCTAATAGCTTATATATAGGCTCTATCGTATAAGCCTCTAGACTCTACTATATTATATTACCGACTTACGTACCTATAATAGCTAATTCTAGATAGCGTAGATAAGCTAAGTCCTCGAGATCTATAATTTAGACTTTCGTAATCTTCTATTTAGACTTAGACGATATTATCTAAACTATAATATTATTAGCTTTTATATCTACTACTAGGTTAGCTTAAGAACTCGACTAGTATACGAGTTCTTCTACTACTATAAATAATACTTTTCTCGTATATTATAGTAATACTCGAGAGCGTATATTTTAAAATATACTTTATTATCGTTTAGAGGAAGTTCTTCTAAGTAAGTTATAAGAGGCTTATTTAAAGATAGTTAAAAATAAAAAATTTCCGCTCCGAGATAGTATTAACTAGGTTACGTACGAAAGGACTACTACCGACGAGGTTATAGATCTCTAGACGTACGTTCTAGTCCTATAGAACCTCCTTTAAAATAAACTTATTCGTACTATTACTAAAGACGAAAGTTAGTATATTATTCTCTTAGTATTCGCGAAGTTCTTACCTCGTATAGTAGATATATATTAGCGGCCGTCCCTTATCTTAAATAGTCTCTTCGAGTATATAGATCTATCTCGATTTTCCGATAATATATTCTACTATAGTCGAGGTTCCCTTATAGTCTATCTACTAATATCTAGTAAATATAGAGCTTATTAGAAAGTATAGTCTAGTTAGATATTCTAAGAGATACTTTAGAGATTAGGATTAGGTAATATAGGTTATATAATACTAGGTTATATAACCTAGCTAATACCTATCTTAGAAGTAAAATATAACCTAAAACTAACTAATATAATTAACTCGGTTAGTTCCTACTTATTATCTCTACTTCTACTATATTATACCTATCCGACAAGTGCCTACGAGAATATAATTTAATAGGTTATAAGCTTAGGTTTATAGAGAGGCTCTAAGTAGAAAGAGTTAGCCTTCTTATTCTTAAAGTAATATATATTATCTCTTATAGGACCTATAGTATTAACTAAATAGAGAAGTAGGAAAAGAGTATAAGAGAGACTAGAAGTATATCCTATCTATACTACTTTAAAGCTTTAGAAGATCCTAGTTATAAGCTAGAAGTCTCTAAAGAGTAAGTAAGATAGAGAAAAGTCTAGTAAAGTATACTCTACTTTAAAAGAGAAGTATACTAAAAAAGTATAAAAAGGAAAGAATTAGCTTTAGACTATAGTATCTAAGTAGATAAGACTAGGCCTAAGTACTAAGTACTACTAATACTTTAGAACTAGCTAGTAGTACTCTTCTAAGAAGGTAGATCTTTTAGAAGTTCTCTATCTAAGAACCTAACTAACTTCTATAAAAGAAAAGAGTCCTTAGATACTTTAGCTAAAAGAGAAGAGTCTTAGTAACTAGAGAAAGCAGAAATCTAGAAGCTACTAATTAGATTAAAAGAGCTTATATTTCTAGAGTTTAGATTTATTTATTTAATTTTATAGAAATAGATTTAATAAGTAAATTAGATAGAAGGAGAATACTAATCCTAATAAGAAAGAACTAGAGACTATAGTTTAAGCTATAGAAGAATATACTTAGAGAAAAAGAAATCTTCTAGATAATCTTAGACTTAAAGAGATTATTAGTACCTATTCTAGCTAAAGCTAAAGTATCTAAGACTTTATTAAGTAAAGAGAAAGGTACTATATTTTTAGAGTTTAGCCTAAAATAGTAGAAAGATAATATAAAAGCAATCTATATTCTAATAGAAAGTCTTTATATAGATAACTAAAATAAAATAATAGATAAGATAAGAGTATATAATATCTAGATAAAGCTATATAGGAAATATAGTAAAGTCTAATAGGTATATATAATAGCTATTATCTAAGAATTTATAATCTTTAAAATAGAACTAGAGGATATAATTAGGAAATTATAGGTCTATTTTAGTAATCTTAGAAGGAGGATTATAGTAATTAACTAGAAGGAGTTATACTATAAGACTCCTAATATAAGAATTAAGTATCTACTCTTTATACTCCTAGCTAAGTATAAGAGTATAAGGCAGACTATTTAAGCTTAGAAGAACTTAGACTCTAAAGAAATCCTCTAACTTCTTAAAGTAGAGAAGTTAATATAGTATAAATACTAGTTATAAGAAATAGTAATATTTACTAAAAGAAGAGGAATCTAAAGTATAAAGCTAAAATACTATCTCTATAAGGAGGAGTATTTTAGAGGTATTACTAAGTATCTATATCTTAATAAAGCTAAGAGAACTATTAACTTAAAATAGGCTAGTAGAGTAGAGAAGAGAAGAATACTATCTAGAAAGAGTATATTTAGAAGGAGATCTTTACTAAATAGAGAAGTATTAAAAGAAATAGTAAAGAAACTTAACTTAAAAGTCTAATTTCTTAAGAAGAGATAAACTTTAAGGAAGTTTTCTAAGAAAGTATATACTATCTAAGAAGATATAGAGCTTTCTATAGTATCTAAAGTATCTTAATCTCTATTAGAGGATAATAATATTAATAAAGTTATATACTTAACTATAGAAGTAAAAGGCAAGTATATACTATTAAAATAGCTACTTAACTTCTATACTTTATTATATATAACTAACTAAGAATTACTTTTTAGAGAACTAAAACCTCTTTAGAGGAAAAAGTAGATTAAGGTTAGAGGTAGCTATCTAATAGCTATATATATAGGAAATATAGTAATAGGTAGGAAAAGAGGAAAATAGATTATTCTTAAGAATATTCTCTTTATACCTAGTCTAGGAGTAAATCTTGTTTCTTAGAACTAATTTAGCTAGTAGTATAGTATTTAACTACTAAAATTTATACTTATTTTATTATCTAGGAAACTAGTTATCTAGATAAAACTATTAGGAGAAGTACTATTTATTAAGGAGATTAATAATATATTATAGGAGCTTATAATATTATACTTTAATTAAAAATAAGAGAATAAAGCCTATACTTTTAAAGCCTAAGAAAAGACCTAAGAATAGTAGAAGCTTTAGTATAGGAGACTTATATATTTTAGAGAAAGTCTTCTTAGAAACCTATATAAAGTATCTAACTTAAAAGCTTAGATTCCTATTCTAAAGGAATACTAACCTTATAGAGTATATTCCTTAGTAAAAATAAAGAAATATAGAGAGAAAGAAACTAAGAGAAAACTCTAAAAGTTATCTCTAGTTTCTATTAATATCTATAGTTCTTTACCTATCTTAAGATTAGAATATAAATAGTAGCTTAAGATTATTAATAACTTCTTAAGAAAGAAATAGACTTTCCTAATAAAGTCTAGAGAAGATATACTAAGTATCCTTAAAGACTAGAAAGTAAAAGCTAAGCTATAATTAGGAAACTCCTTCTAGATTATAAGGAGTAATAGAGTAAGAGAGCTTCTTATTATATTAAAGTAGTAGGAGAAGAAATATAGAATTTCCTTCTATATAACTAAAGTATATAACTCTATCTAGAATAGAGTAGTTAAGAGGTTAATCTAAACCTCTAAAGACTATATAAGAGCAATACTAGAAGATGCCTATATACTTATTAAATTCTAGGTAGAAGCCTTAGTAGCCTATATAGTTATTAGAAATTCCCTTCCTAATAGCCTAGAAATTAATAGATTTAAAGTATTACTTAAGGAAGCCTTTTTAGGCATTTAACTCTTAGTATTACACTTTAGAGTTTAGGGTTACAAAGCAGTAGTCTATATAGATCCTAAGTCCTAGCTAGTAGAAATAAGATTAGACAAACTAATAAATAGAGATAAAGAAGCCGTATTTATTAGGTATATTCCTAATACTACTAAAATATAGCTCTTCTAGGAGCTTAATATAAGGGCTATTAAAGCCTATAATACTGCTACTTAGTTTAAGTATAAGAAAGGAGGAGATATAGAGCTAAATGTTCCTAAGCTTAATTAAGTAAGTAGTATACCTATTAGAAACCTAGTTAGTAGACCTCTAAAGAAGCTAATAGTAGTTATACCTTCTATAGCTACTATACCTATAGCTATAGTAACTAAACCTATAGGTCCTAGCTAAATACTCTTTATATAGTTACTATCTCTACTAAAGGATAAGGAGGAGTACTAGAGAATAGAGAATCTAGAAAAAGAAAACTCTAGGGAACTATAACTCTAGTAGGAGAAAAGTAGAACTACTAAACTACCTAAGCTAAGCTAGGAAGTTAATAGACAAGCTAGTCCTAGTACTAGTAGGAGACTATATTCTAAAGCAAGAGGATTAAATATTATATAGTAGGACCTATAAGGAAATAGAGATTAGGAGAGGAACTAAGACTAAACCTATAGCTAAAAGAGAAGGAGATCTATTTTAGATAAAGGACTAGGCCTAGAGCTAAAAGCTTATAGTATAGTAATAAGACAAGTACTTTAGAAGAGATAGAGAGAATATAGATAGGAGGAGGAGCCTAGTACTAAGTATTATAAGGCATTCCTATACTAAGTTTAAGGCTAAGAATAGGAGTAGATTTAGAAAGCTCTATTAGAGGTTTAGGAGTCTATATTTATAGCAATTGCTCCTTAAGTCTCTATATAGAAACAAGAGGTGCCTATTCTAAAGTCCTATAAAGAGGTAATTTAGGATTCTAAATAGAAATATATATAGAAGAATATAGTCTAAAAGGAACTAACTATATTAAGAAGTAATAATACCTAAGTAAAGGTTATTCTACCTAAAGAAGCAAACCTTATTATATCTAAGTAGGTATTTAATATAAAGAGATTAATTAGTAGAGCTATTAAGAAGTTTAAGGTAAGACTAGTTATAAGAAGTTTCTTTTAGAAGTTTAGAGTTAATTTCTAGGAGACCTTTATACTAATAGTTAGGTATAATACCTTAAGAGTATTTATAGCTATAGTTTAGAAGAAGGATCTAGAACTCTACTAAGTAGATATAAATAATATATTTACTAAGAGCAAATTTTAAGAAGAAATCTTTATAATTCTACTACTAGGAGTTAAGGTTCTACCTAATATAGCTCTATAAATCCTAAGAAGCTTATATAGACTAAAGTAAGTAGTAAGAGACTAGAACAAACTCTATATCTTAAAGTTAAAACAGATTAGGTTTATATAATTAGAAGTAGACCTATACTTTCTTATCTACTAGGAAAGGAATATTCTAATTCTAACCTATATAGATAATATTCTAATTATAGTACTAAAGCTAGAAGATATACTTTAGTTTAAGGAATAGCTAGATAAGGTATTTAAGATTAAAGATCTTAGAGAACTAGAGAAAATCCTTAGAATAAGGTTAATAAGAGATAGATAAGCTAGAACTTTAAAGCTTAATTAAGAATACTTTATCTAGAAGAACCTTATAAAGCTAGGAATAACTAAAGAGATAGCTAACCTAACTCTCTTACTAATAGATAGTTATAATAGCCTAAAACTAATAGGCTTATATAATAAGAGAAGGAATAAGATAGAGTACTAAAGCTAAACTAGTACCTAGATATAGCCTATAGTTATAATAAGACTAGATATTGCTTTCTCTCTTAGAAAGTTAAGCTTATATATCTTAGACCTAACTAAGAGGTATATATAAGCTCTAAAGAAACTAGTAAGATACCTAAGATTATCCTAAGACTTAGAACTAATATTTAGAAGAAATAGAGGAAGCCTAATAGGATATTTAGACTCTAACTATATAATAGATAAAGTAGATAGAGTCTTAATCCTTAGGAGTATCTTCTTCCTTTATAGAGCTCTAGTTTCTTAGATAAGTAGAAAGCAAAAGTCTATTATAATATTAATAATAGAAGCTAAGTATATAGCTATAAATATATATATAAAGTAATCTTAGTTCCTAGTAGTACTCTTAAGAGAGATAGACTATATAGAGTTAGTAGAAGAATACCTATTCTAACTAACTATAAAAGTATATCTTAATATAGTAAGAGAACTAAAGCTAGTATAAATTATAGGAGATAATTAGGTAGCTTTAACTCTTATTAAGGATATATATACCTATAAGAGATCTAAATATATTAATATTATATATAACTATATTAGATATCTCTAGTAGTAGAGGAAGGTTATAGTAGAATATATTCTAATAAAAGAGATAGTTGCTAATAGCCTAACTAAACTAAAGAATAGGCTATAGTTTTAGGAGTTTATAAGACAACTCTAGCTTATATAGAGAAAGGCAAAAGATTTATACTCTAACTATAGATTAAACTCTAGACCTTAGGATAATTAACAAAAGATATACTTTATAGTATTAGAGATATTACGGAATATATAAAACTAAGCCTAGGAGTTATACTATAGGAGAAGTAGCTTGCTATATATAATAAGTAATTAGGATCTAGGAATCTATATATAGTCTAAAAGGGAAAAGCCTAGAGGAGAAACAAAAGGTATATACTCTAGTAATAACGTTACTATAGGATATACGATACTAGGCTAAGGAGTTAAACTAAGATAGATTAGGTATATAGCTCTAACTATATAACTATAGTACCTAATAACTTATTATAATTTAGAGATAGATTTAAATATAGGAATATAAGTAGAAGACTATCTAGCCTAAGTAGGAGTATTAGAAAGTATAGTCTAGTTAGATATTCTAAGAGATACTTTAGAGATTAGGATTAGGTAATATAGGTTATATAATACTAGGTTATATAACCTAGCTAATACCTATCTTAGAAGTAAGATATAACCTAAAACTAACTAATATAATTAACTCGGTTAGTTCCTACTTATTATCTCTACTTCTACTATATTATATCTATCCGACGAGTACTTATAAGAATATAATTTAATAGAGCTAGTACTAAAATAGTTTCGAAAGGCGTTAATACTCGAGTAATTAATAATAAGCTTAGATAGGCCTATATAAAGCCGATATATTAAAGTAGTTATAGTTAATACGTATAGGATTAGTAGTAGTATATAGAGAACCTTCTAACTCTTATTATATTAAGCTTAGTAAAGAGGTCTATAGCTACTAACTATAATTTAAATCGGAAGTATATAGTTAATTTCGCTTAATTATCTAATAGGTTATAGCGCTACTATAATATTCTAATACTAGATCTAAGTCTTATAATAGATAGATAGATAATTCTTATATACCGGTCTACCTCTTTTAACTAGAGTAAGTAGTACGCTCTATAGATATCGGTCGAGGGAAAAGCCTTCGAAAAACTCTTATATATCTCTTTATTTATAGCCTATATAGCTGCTTCCTTCGCTTCTATTCTCTTTTAGATAATACTAGATATCTAGTAAGTCCTTCTCTTACTAGGCTCTATCCTTCCTTTTCTCTCTCCTTTTATTCTTCTATACCTTTTCTTTTATAAGTAAGAATTAGTCTAGCACCTCTTCTTAGATAAGCTACTTTACTACTATATATAGCCTTCTCTTTATATTAGCTAGGTCCTTCTAGTTTATAGATCTTTCTACCTAGAAAAGTAAGTATCTTCTTTTATTCTATTTTAGATAGAATATATATATATATATATTTTAGTATCTTATGCCTCTACCTATATTCGTAGTCTAGTATAAATCCTAGGACTCTCCTTTTAGTAAGGTATTACCTTATTCTAATATACTTTGTTCTTAAGAGTATAACTATTATACTCTCTAGTCTAGTAAGTCCTTTATATAGAGTTAGTCTAATAGTAGAAGAGATAGTAGTTTTCTATACTAGTAGTTATTCCTCTTCTACTTTTACTCTTCTCTTTTCCTTATTCCTTTCCTATCTTCTATCCTACTAATATTTAGCCTACTATACCTTATAGCCTAGGTATACTTATATCGTTATTTCTTAGCCTTATACTATCTAGAGGATTTCCTTCTATCTAGTTTAGGTTAGTAGTATAGGTTACCTAGCTCTCTTTCCTATTTATACTTACCTTTTAATCTCTCTATATCTATCTTTAATATACTAGTATATAGGTTAGGTATCTTACTTTTTAGATACTTACCTAGCTAGGTCCTAAATATATAAGTAGAGAGGAGCAATATTTGCTTCTCTCTCTAGAATAGCTATTATAACTAACTTATATACTCCTATAATATTCCTTAGAGCCTCTCTCTAGATCTTCTTAATAGGTCTAGTAAGGTTCCTATAGTAGCTTTATATACT
Source organism: Cercospora beticola (assembly GCF_033473495.1). Taxonomy (NCBI): domain Eukaryota; kingdom Fungi; phylum Ascomycota; class Dothideomycetes; order Mycosphaerellales; family Mycosphaerellaceae; genus Cercospora; species Cercospora beticola. Next base: position 668,819 of record NC_088942.1, read on the forward strand.
CTCTAGGTTAGACTAGACTTAGTAGCTAAAAGTAATAGCTAGTCTTACTACTACTATATAGAGGTACCTTGCTTTTTAGAAGGATACTCCCTATATAGACTTATATAGTCTCTAAAGTAATTATATTTAGTAGGCTCCCTTTTCTACTACTTATTTAATATATAGGCTCTATTTAAGTTTAGTATCTACCTATACTCTAAGGAGTCTAAGTAATAGTAGTAGTTCTCTATTAAATCTCTAGATTTAGACTATAGTCTTAAAGTTATATTTCCTACTTCTAGTAAAGTAGATTAGCTAATATTTCTATAGTATAAATTCTGCTCTATATCTTCTTACTTATTCTTTATATTTCTAGTAGGCTTTCTTAAGTTACCTATAGTTATCCTCTATTAATATACTATATATAAGAATATTAGAGTTATCTATAAACCCTATTACTAAAGTAGTCTCTTTATATAGTATTAGGAGTAGAGTAGAAGTAAAGAAAAGGAAGAGGATTAGAGATAGAGTAGAGCCTTAGGGAATGCCTATATTTTAGAGCCTTAGTTAGTCTATAAATTCTCTAAGCCTTAGGTAGGTAGTCCTATTTTAGAAGAATAATTAGATAAAGCTAATAGTATAGTCTAGGAAGCCTTTTATTCTAATATTATAAAGTAGCCTCTAGTAGGAGACCTTATTAAATACCTCTAAGATATTAAGGTAGAGTATAGATACTATAGCTCCTAGCTTAGTTTTCTAGATAGTTTTTACTTATTTAGTAATAAGGTCTAATACTAAAGTAGTAGACTTGCTAGGCTTAGTATCTATTTATTCTTCTAGAAGAAGCTTTCTTTCTTTAGTTTTCTTAGATATTCTCTTAGTAACTATAGCTTCTAGGACCTTTACTATTATATTAAGTAGAGTAATAGGTCTATATACTTCTAGCTTTAAGTAGTCTAGTTTCTATAGTTTCCTAAGTACTACTATTATAGAGTATTTAAAGGCTTTAAAGTAGTATACTATCCTTAGGTATATAGTAAAGAGTTTAGCTAGGATTAGAGAAAGTTATTCTCTATACTCTTTAAGTAAGAGGTTTAGTATTTAGTTAGGTCCTAGAGTCTTATTACTAGGTAGTTTCCTAAGAACTTCTTCTACTTCCTTTAGTTAAACTTTAACTTCTATCTAGAATTAGAGTAGTAGTTAGGTATATTAGATATTACTTAAGTCTACTTCTTTTAGGTCTAGAAAGAAGTGTCTTACTAGGATTATAGCCTTCCTCTTATTAGTATCTCTATTATACTCTATATTAGCTAGGCTTAGGAAGTATAGTAGCTAGTACTCTTAGTTAGCTCCCTCTCTAGCTTATTTAGCTATTTTCTAGATCTTCTTAGAGTCCTCTATAACTTCTTTTATTAGTCTTCTCTAAGCTAGGTTTTGCTCTCTTCTTATAGCTTTGCTTCTTATATATAATACTTTAAAGTATAGCTTATAGCTCTATTCTATCTTATAGTTTCTCTATTCTCTTCTCTTTCTTCTTACTAGCTTTATAGCCTTCTTATATTTCTAGGTCTATACTATCTTTATATAGCTTAATAGTCTAGCTATTAGAACTATCTTCTCTATAATTCTCTAAATAGAGGATTATATTCTATAGGCTAGTATATCTAGGTATTCCCTTATATTAAGTAGGAGTTAGTTAAGTTAGTTAGTATCTTAGACTATAAGGTCCTAGATTCTATCCTAGTTTATAGCTTTCTACTACTTTCTCTAGCTTCTTTCTCTTAGCTCTTAGAGGTTAATATAGAGAGTTATCCTAAGAGAGATATAGTTAGAGCTATATATCTCTTCTAGAAGAGCTTTATATTTTTAGATTAGGTTTTAGAGGGAGAGGCTAATAAAGGCTAGGTCTAATATTTAGTAGCTAGCTATATATCTTTTCTATATAATTATCTCTAGCTCTAGAGCTAGCTATAGTTAGGCCTCTATAATTGTTTTAATAAGCTTATCTACTATAGTATATTAGGTTTAGGTTATATTTTCTCTCTATTTTAAGTAGTAGAGGTTAAAGTCTCCTACTACTATATAGCTTGCTTTTATATTCTCTAGAGTTTATAATAGTACTTTTTAGAGTATAGAGATAGTCCCTTCTTATCTATAGCTTATTAGCTCTAAGAGATTATAGTAGTTATAGATAGAGATAGTTCCTATAGGTATCTAGACTTAGATAGTTACTAAGTTACCTATATTATAGAAGAGTAGTTTCTAGCTATTAGTTCTAATTTTATCTAATATAAGTATTACTACTTTTAGGTTCTACTAGAGTAGGAGGACTATAGAGTATCCTTTCTTAGCTTTAGTTCTACTATTTATAGTATTAAGCTATAGTTCTTATAGTACTATTACTATAGCTTCTTCTATAGCTTAGCTATCTAGTAGTAGGGTTTAGGTAGTATTTAACCTATTAATATTATATTAGTAGATTATTAGAGTTTAGCTACTTATAGGATTTATAGAATTCTTAGAAAAGGAGCTTAATTAGGTTAATATCTATATCTTCCTAGAGGGTACTTATTACCTTTTAAGTATCCTTATTCTTCTATATAGGAGAGAAGTAGAGCTTACTTACTTGCCTCCTACTAGCTTTTACTATTACTATAGTGCCTAGGAGCCTACCTTTATATCTAATATCTCTCTATAGAAGCTTAGCTAGTAGAGCTTTCCTCTTAAGGATTATAGATTCTATAGTACTATTTCCTTATATTAGGCCTAAGGCTACCTTCTATTGCTTTTTAAACTACTCTAAGAATACTCTTACTTTAGCTTTTATAGTAGCTTTATAGCTATATTAGAGGGAGTATACCTTATAGTCTCTCTTATAGTTATAGTATTTAATTTTCTTCTCCTTATAGCTATCTATTCTATACTTCTCTATATAGTTTCTATATATTTCTTCTATAGCTTTATAGTAGGTAGTAATATACCTAAAGCTATTATACTTAAGACATTATATAATCCTCTACTATAGGTAGTATAGTTCTACTATATACTATATTAACCTAATAGTAATACCTCTTCTATATATTTCTCTTATAGTCTATCTATTCTATACTACTATTACTACTAATAAGAAGTTAGTTTCTTCTCTTACTTTCTAGTTCTTAAGCTAAAAGGCCTTTCTAATTTTAAGCCTATCTAGGAACTAGGTAAAGTTATCTTAGTCGAGCTAGATCTAGCTATTTATATCCTCTAGCTTCTAGGATATCCTAATACTATATATAATTACCTAGGTACTTAGTATCTCTATCTAGGCTTCTAGGTATATAGCTTTAAGCTAAGATTAGTCCTTCTCTAGTCTACTTTTCTCTCCTTCTCTATAGAGAATAACTTTAAGGTCTCTACTTAGGAGCTTTTATATAGCTTTAAACTATTATACTCCTAGTTTCCTTCTAAGCTCTTTATAGCTTATCTTCTTTACTATCTCTCTTTCTTTTTAGTTTCCTATCCTTACTAAAATAGTTATAGATATCTAAAGCTAGAGCCTTAGTATTATATATCTAATTTAGGCTATCTAGGCCTATATTTTAGAGATAGTAGTATTAGGTATTAGGCGGCTCTAGAGAGTATTCTAGATAGCTTAAAGAGTCTAGGACTCTTCCTAGTAGAGGGCGAGGTAGAGGAGGGCCTATTAGGCCTATTAGAGAAAAAGAAGAGTTAGAAAGGAAGAAAGAGTTATCTAGATATCGAGGTAACTCTAGATCTATTCTTTAAGTATTTTTAGGTTCTTTTAGATTATTAGTTTTAGAGTATTAGTATTAGTAGTTGTTTTCTAGCCTTACTAGCTAGAGAGAGGTAGTTATAAGTAGGTTTAGGCTACCTAGGAGTTAGAGTCGCAAATTCCTTCTCCTAGGCTCCTTTCTCTATTTATAGCGTCGTAGTATTAGTCGAGAGGAGTTATTACGTATTAGGAGACCTCGAGGCCTCCCGCCGTCGTCGTCGTCGCCTACTAGGGCGCGTTTATATTTTTAAGTCTTATAATACTCTAATACTTTACGCGCGCTTTAGCTACTTTAGTAATAAATACTCTATCTCTACTATTTCTAATAACCTAATATAGAACTTAGCTACTAACGCTTAATCTAGTATAGTAAAGGTACGAATAGTATATTTCCCGGAACGGTCTTATAGTATAGTATCTTATAGTATAGACTTTCGTAGTAGGTATATACTTAGATATTTACTTATACGTTAGAGCTATTATAGTTAGAAGAGGATAGTAGAGTATAAGGATACTATTAGATACATATATATAGATTAATATAGGCTCGGAAAGTTAATATAGTTCGAGGAATATAAAGTTATAATATATAGCCTATAATTATAGTCTCTCCTATATCTAAAATAGGTTCGCTTATATATAGTAACGAAATAGTATATATATATCTACTTATATAGGTAACTCTTTATATCTTATAGTCTACGATCCTATTTATCTACTTATATTATATAAGATATTATATATCGATAATATTACTATTCTTATCTAGGCTATATATAGTATAATATATTCGCTTATTCTTATTACTTTAATACTTAGATTCCCTACGCTAATTATTAGTAGAGAACTCTAGTAAAGGTTTATATAGAAGTTAGTACTTTATTACGATCTTAACGACCTTAAGCTTAAAATTCTCTATATTATTTTTAGTAATCTTAACGAATTCTTAATTTATACCTTTACTAGAGAATCTAGACGGCCGACTCTATAATATTATTTTGTCTATAACTTCTAATATAACTTACTTACTAGACTTACTCTTAATATTCTTTAGTAAGGAGCTAGAAATATATTACGCTAATATAATAATTCTAAAGTAGGTCTTATAGATAGACTAAAGATAAAATATATCGTACTAGTATAGAAGCTACGAGAATAAAATTAATTATTCTTTAGGTACTAAAGAATATAGCTTTCTTATTTTATATAACGAGTTCTAAGCTAATTCCTAGTAGGAGTTATCTATATCTCTATTACTTAAAGAATAGCTATATTACTATATAGTTAAGGATAAGGCTATTATAAGCTATATAAGTAGCAAGAGATATATATTATACTTATATACTCTTAATAGTTTATATAAGTAGAATCGTAGTATAGTAACTAGCTTCTTTCTTAAACGCCGGTTTTAACGCTACTATCTTTAAGGTAATATACTATAATCGATTAGCCTATAACTAATATTAGCTCTTAGCGACTTATATAGACGAGGCTATACTACTATATATAAGAAGAAGTTAAAGCTCTTTAATCTTATTACGAGCGATAGACTATTATATAGTTAAGATAGAGAGAGCTAAGATAGAGTAATATAGGAATCTAGAATACGTTAATTACTTATAGTAGGTATATATTTAGTACCTATATCTAAAGATTATTATATTTATATTCTATATACTTTTGCTATATAGTTTCGTAGATAATCTACGTACTCGAGCTATTAGTCGTTATACTTTAAATAGAGGTACCTAATATACTATTTTAGATTATAATACTATAGATACTTTCGGAGTAAGTACCTCTTAAGCTCGCTCTAGTTCTAGAATTATTTAGTATATTTCTCGAGGCGTAGTATCTAGTTCTCTATATAAAAGATATATTAAGTAGATAAGTAATATATTAGGAACGGATCTAGTACGAGCTCTTTCTTTCTATATATTCTCGTATACTCTTCTTTATTAAAAGTAATAGTATAAGCTACTCTCTTCCTATAGACTTTATATTCTATTACTTTCTACTTCTTATAAAGAGCGGCTATAGCCTTTATTACTTCTACGCGATACTCTTAGTTGCTAATATACTTAGATAGTATAAAGGCGAGTAACGTAGTAAGAACTCGCTAACGTTTACTACTAAGAGAGCTAATTACTTAAATAGACGTCGTTTATTCTAAGATCTAAGTCCTACCTTTTAGCTAATATAGAATTTTATCGATCGGCTACTCTTTTTAGTACCTAGTCTATACTTACTTTAATATAGCCTTATATACCTCTCTTTTTCTCTATAGGTACTCGTACTATATACGCTAGTATACTATATATTCTCGCGTATCTCTCGATTATATAATTATTATATAATAAGTATATACTTCTTTAGCTAGACGATTATATATCCTTTATATAAGAACGACCTTAGGATACTTCTTAATCTATAATAATTATAGATTATTAAGAGACTAAGGTCGGTCCGAGTTAATAGAGCGACTTATTCTACTTATAGCTCGAATAATCGTAGTCTAAGGCTCGAGCCTACGATAGGCCGCCTACGTATCTTATATAATATATTACGAAAGGTAGTTATACTAGAAGATAGTAGGTAAGGAGTACTATAAGATAAGGTTACGTTATAAGTCGCTAATATAGCCTAGAATATATTAGTAATATTAGTAATAGATATAGAACTTATTAAAGAATACGAACTACTACTATTTAAAGCCTCGCTATATTCTCTATAGAAGTAATATAGCTTTATAAGTATCTTAAAGTTCGTAATAGTACCGAGCTACTATAACCTCTCGCGAAGCTAATTCTCTATTACTATATCGTTAGAAATATATAGGCTATAGATAGTCTACTCTATTCTCCGAAATAGTAGAAGCTCGACTTTCGACTACTTAATAGAAATATAGAGCTCGCGCTTATCTAGCGGGATACGTAGTTCGAATAGCTTAGTAGAGCTTAGATTAGGTATAGTAAAAGTATTATTAGCGAATAGTAGACCGAGAAGTATCGTCTAAGAATAGAGAAGGAAATAGAATTTAGAAGGAATATTAGAAATAGAGAATATATTCCTAATAGAAGCGTTAGTAAGATAGCTTCGTAGTAGCGGAGTATAGTAGTAGTACTTATACGTCTTTACTACCGAGGTAGCGTTTTATATACTCGAAAGTAAAGTCGATTATAAGCCTTAGCTAATTACTTCTATTATAGTTAGAGAGTAGTATAATTTTTAAGTCTTTATATTATAGTTAGTAGAGAGTACTAGGACGATTTCCTATAATACTAGTAAGCTAGATTATTAGCGCTAGCTACGCCCGAAGGTACTCGTACTATAACTCTATATCTAGAGATTCCTAGAGCGTTTTAAGTAGCTCGAACTTATCCTCTACTTATATAATAGACTTATCCTTCTTTATAGTAGATAGCTTAAACTCTTACGCTAGGTTCTACCGGGCCTAGAGTATAATTAGTAGTAGCAATTATACTATATACTAGTAATACGTCTCGTAATATACTTACTCTATATATTTCGACTTAGATAGTAGAGTCTACGCTATAATAGCTAGTCTCTAACTAGTAGACTAGTATTAGCGTATTCTAGTAGGTCTAGAGAGTTCGTACTTTCCGTATTCGGCCGCTCCGCTCGCGTAATATCTAGTAAAAGAAGTTATATAAATCCTTAATATAGAAAGTATATAATATATTAGTAGGCTTCTTACTATATATATTATAATAGCTTATTATTACTTTAGCCTATATACTAGCTTTAATAGAGTACGCGCGCCTTTTATCTATTCTATAGCTTCTTTAGTAGTAATTATAGCTCTCTACTCTTCGGTATATATATCTTCTTTATCTAGCCTAAGTTATAGTAGTCCTCTACTTTATAGAGCTCGGTTATTATACTCGTTAGAGGAGGCGTTATACTAGAATAATAGTCGTCTATTACGATATACTTATACTCGGTAGAGAGGTTATTAAAGATATAATCGACTATATCTAATAATTAGGTCTCTACTCTAGTAGTATAGATAAAGTATATTATAGAGAATAGATCGAGACCGAGATAGACGTATATTTCTACTACTAGAATAGAGCGGTAGTTATTTTAAATATTATAACTCCTATAGGTTATAGTACTCGGAGAAGCGCTATACTACTACGAGCGTAGTAGTACGCTACTAGTATAAAACGAAATAGTATATATTATTATATAAAGGTATATATAGTATAGGCGCGTACGTACGTATAAAGCGTACTATAACGTAGAAAGGCTACGAAGCTAGAACGAAAGTAGAAGAGCGATCTAGCCGAAATACGCTCTAATTTATATATATTTATATAGGTAATCGAGTATATTTTTGCCGTTATTACGTTATATTCTATAAGGTTTACTTCTTTAAGTAGAATAACTTCTATCTAGATATTATTACTTCTTAATATAGTTAGTTCCTTTTAGACTATATTCTTCTATATATATTTCTATTTAGAATCCTAAATTATCTCCTTATAGAACTTTAGAATAGATATCTCTTATCTCTATATAGAGACTTAAGGAGCAATTACTATAAATATAGACTTCTAAACCTCTAATAGAGCTTCCTAAATCTACTTCTATTCTTAGCTTTAGACTTAGCTAAGAAATACTTTATAATACTTAGTATTAGGCTCCTTCTTCTATTTATATTCTCTCTATCTCTTCTAAAGTACTTATCTTATTACTATACTATAAGCTTTTAGCTCTAGGCCTAGTTCTTTATCTAAAATAGATCTTCTTCTCTTTTAGCTATAAGTTTAGTTTTAGTTCCTCTTCTAATTCTTATATTCTTATAGATCCTACTATATAATATTTAATTCTTTTACTTTTAAATATAGTCTTCTACTAGTACTAGGACTAGCTTATCTATTAACTTCCTAGCTTAACTTAGGTAGTTTAGTAGTTCTACTTTTCTTCTACTAGAGTTATAGTTCTCTAGAGTTTTCTTCTTTTAGATCCTTTATTTTCTAGTACTTCTTTTTATTCTTTAGTAGAGATAGTAACTATATAAAAAGTATTTAGCTAGGACCTATAGGTTTAGTTACTATAGCTATAAATATAGTAGCTATAGAAAGTATAACTACTATTAGCTTCTTTAGAGGTCTACTAACTAGGTTTCTAATAGATATACTACTTACTTAATTAAGCTTAAGAATATTTAGCTCTATATCTCCTTCTTTCTTATACTTAAACTAAGTAGTAGTATTATAGGCTTTAATAGCTCTTATATTAGGCTCCTAGAAGAGCTATATTTTAGTAGTATTAGGAATATATCTAATAAATATAGTATCTTTACTTCTATTTATTAGTTTATCTAATCTTATCTCTACTAGCTAGAACTTAGGATCTATATAGACTACTACTTTATAACTCTAAACTCTAAAGTATAATACTAAGAGTTAAATACTTAAAAAGGCTTCCTTAGGTAATACTTTAAATCTATTAATTTCTAGGCTATTAGAAAGAGAATTTCTAATAATTATATAGACTATTAAAGCTTCTAGCTAGAATTTAATAGATATATAAATATCTTCTAGTATTACTCTTATATAGTCTCTAGAGGTTTAGATTAACTTCTTAACTACTCTATTCTAGATAGAGTTATATACTTTAGTTATATAGAAGAAAATTCTATATTTCTTCTTCTACTACTTTAGTATAATAAGAAGCTATCTTACTCTATTACTCCTTATAATCTAGAGAGGATTTCCTAATTATAGCTTAGCTTTTACTTTCTAGTCTCTAAGAATACTTAGTATATCTTCTCTAGACTTTATTAGAAAAGTCTATTTCTTTCTTAAGAAGTTATTAATAATCTTAAGCTACTATTTATATTCTAATCTTAAGATAGGTAAAGAACTATAGATATTAATAGAAACTAGAGATAACTTTTAGAGTTTCCTTTTAGTTTCTTTCTCTTTATATTTCTTTATTTTTACTAAGGAATATACTCTATAAAGTTAGTATTTCTTTAGAATAAGAATCTAAGCTTTTAAGTTAAATACTTTATATAGATTTCTAAGAAAACTCTCTTTAAAATATATAAGTCTTCTATACTAAAGCTTCTACTATTCTTAGAACTTTTCTTAAGCTTTAAAAGTATAAGCTTTATTCTCTTATTTTTAATTAAAGTATAATATTATAAGCTTCTATAATATATTATTAATCTCCTTAATAAATAGTATTTCTCCTAATAGTTTTATCTAAATAACTAGTTTCCTAGATAATAAAATAAATATAAATTTTAGTAGTTAAATACTATACTACTAGCTAAATTAGCTCTAAGAAATAAGATTTACTTCTAGACTAGATATAAAGAGAATATTCTTAAGAATAATCTATTTTCCTTTTTTCTTATTTATTACTATATTTCCTATATATATAGCTATTAGATAGCTACCTCTAACTTTAATTTACTTTTTCTTCTAAAGAGATTTTAGTTCTCTAAAAAGTAATTCTTAGTTAGTTATATATAATAAAGTATAGGAGTTAAGTAGCTATTTTAATAGTATATACTTACTTTTTACTTCTATAGTTAAGTATATAACTTTATTAATATTATTATCCTCTAATAGAGATTAAGATACTTTAGATACTATAGAAGGTTCTATATCTTCTTAGATAGTATATATCTTCTTAGAAAACTTTCTTAAAGTTTATCTTTTCTTAAGAAATTAGACTTTTAAGTTAAGTTTCTTTACTATTTCTTTTAATACTTCTCTATCTAGTAAAGATCTTCTTCTAAATATACTCTTTCTAAGTAGTATTCTTCTTTTCTTTACTCTATTAGTCTATTTTAAGTTAATAGTTCTCTTAGCTTTATTAAAGTATAGATACTTAGTAATACTTCTAAAATACTTCTTCTTATAGAAGTAGTATTTTAGCTTTATACTTTAGATCTCTCTAATTTTAGTAAATATTACTATTTCTTATAACTAGTATCTATACTATATTAACTCCTCTACTTTAAGAAGTTAGAGGATTTCTTTAGAGTCTAAGTTCTTCTAAGCTTAGATAGTCTACTTTATACTTTTATACTTAGCTAGAAGTATAAAGAGTAGATACTTAATCCTTATATTAGAAGTCTTATAGTATAACTCCTTCTAGTTAATCTCTATAATCCTCCTTCTAAAGTTACTAAAATAGACTTATAATTTTCTAATTATATTTTCTAGTTCTATTTTAAAAGTTATAAACTTTTAAATAATAGCTATTATATATACTTACTAGACTTTACTATATTTCTTATATAGCTTTATTTAGATATTATATACTCTTATTTTATCTATTACTTTATTTTAGTTATTTATACTAATACTTTCTATTAGAATATAGATTACTTTTATATTATCCTTCTACTATTTTAAGCTAAACTCTAAAAAGATAGTAACTTTCTCTTTACTTAATAAAGCTTTAGATAACTTAGCTAGAGTAGATACTAATAATCTCTTTAAGTCTAAGATTATTTAGAAGATTTCTTTTCTTCTAAGTATATTTTCCTATAGCTTAAACTATAGTCTCTAGTTCTCTCTTATTAGAATTAGTATTCTCCTTCTATCTAATTTACTTATTAAATCTATTTCTATAAAATTAAATAAATAAATCTAAACTCTAGAAATATAAGCTTTTTTAATCTAATTAGTAGCTTCTAGATTTCCGCTTTCTCTAGTTACTAAGACTCTTCTCTTTTAGCTAAAGTATCTAAGGACTCTTCTCTTTTAGAGAAGTTAGTTAGGTTCTTAAGTAGAGAACCTCTAAAAGATCTATTTTCTTAGAAAAGTACTACTAGCTAGTTCTAAGATATTAGTAGTACTTAGTACTTAGGCCTAGTCTTATCTACTTAGATACTAGAATCTAAAGCTAATTCTTTCCTTTTTATACTTCTTTAGTATATTTCTCTTTTAAAGTAGAGTATACTTTACTAGACTTTTCTCTATCTTACTTACTTTTTAGAGACTTCTAGCTTATAACTAGAATCTTCTAAAGCTTCTAGGTAGTATAGATAGGATATATTTCTAGTTTTTCTTATACTCTTTTCCTACTTCTTTATCTAATTAATACTATAGGTTCTATAAGAGGTAATACGTATTACTTTAAAGATAAGAAAGCTAACTCTTACTACTTAGAGCCTTTCTATAAACTCGAGCTTATAACCTATTAAACTATATTCTTATAGATACTCGTCGGATAAGTATAATATAGTAGAAGTAGAGATAATAAGTAGGAACTAACCGAGTTAATTATATTAGTTAGTTATAGATTATATTTTACTTCTAAGATAGATATTAGCTAAGTTATATAACCTAGTATTATATAATCTATATTACCTAATCCTAATCTCTAAAGTATCTCTTAGAATATCTAACTAGACTATACTTTCTAATAAGAAGTAGAGATATCTAGATAACTTAAACTAGAGAAAAGATTATAGTATTTAGCTTATACTATAAGAGCTATATAGAAATAATAATAAGAAAGAAAGAGAATAGATAACTTAGAGTTATTTAAAGCTAGATAGTATACTTTATATTAAAGAAAAAGATATCTACTATTAAGCTATTAGTATCTAGAATCTATAAGAAGTATAGTCTTAGCTTTTAGAGATATAAGTAAAGTAAGAGCCTTTACTATAATAGAGAATAAAACTAAGGAAAGTAACTAGCTATTAAGAGATAGATTATTAGAGAGAGTATTATAATATAAGATTCTAAAGATACTATATTTCTCTATCTAATAGTTAGACTTTAGATAAGTAGTACTTTAGGCTTTAAGAATTCTTAGTAGAAAGTATTTCTTTATAGACTTATAGTAGATAGAAACCTAAGCTTCTCTAACTACTTATTATAAAGAGTTTTACTTTACTTTATTCCGCTATACTTAAATAAGTTAGACCTCTAAATTTAATAGTACTAAATTAACTACTACTAGCTTATTTACTATAACTAGTAATATTATCTATTAGAGCTTAACTAAAAGTAAACGCGTAATACGCTTAGTTCTTATATTAGAGATATATACTATTAGCTATAGTATTAATATAGTATTTAGTATTAAATATAGGGGTCTAACCTATCTAGGTATAGCGGAATAAGGCAAAGTAAAACCCTCCGATATAAGTAGTTAGAGAGGCTTAGGTTACTATCTACTATAAGCTTATAAAGAAATACCCTCTACTAAGAATTCCTAAAGCCTAAGGCACTACTTGCCCGAAGTCTAACTATTAGATAGAGAGATATAGTATCTATAGAATCTTAAATCGTAATACTCCCTCTAATAGCCTATCTCTTAATAGCTAGTTACCTTTCCTTAGTCTTATTCTCTATTATAGCAAAGGCTCTTACCTTACCTATATCTCTAAAAGCTAAGACTATACTTCTTATAGGTTCTAGATACTAATAGCTTAATAGCAAGTATCCCTTCCCTTAATATAGAGTATACTACCTAGCTTTAAATAACTCTAAGTTATCTATCCTCTTTCTTTTTTATTATTATCTCTATATAGCTCTTATAGTATAAGCTAAATACTCTAATCCTCTCTCTAGTTTAGGTTGCCTAGGTATCTCTACTTCTTTCTCTTCTAGAATAGAAAGGATATTATTAGGTAATAAGTATAGTTAGGTATCTATAGTATCTCTAATAGATAACTAAGATTTAGGTAGGCTACTAAGTAGAACTTAGATTCTATTCTTAGGTTTAACTACCTCTACTATTACTAGCTAGGCCTCCCTTATCTTCTTCCTAAGTAATAGTAAGCTAGACTATACTTATAATATACTCTATAAACTTATTATTTAAAAGGTAAAGTACTACTATACTAGTTTCCTTCCTAATACTTTATTATCCTTATACTTCTTTTTTAGCTCTTACTAGATAGCCTTTACTATCTCTTTCTCTAATACTACCTCTTTATCCTCTTTACTAATATAAAGCTAAATCTAGTAGATTGCTTTATAGTTTGCCTTATTAGTTATTAGGGCAGACGTTAAGGTCTTAATAGTTAAGTATAGGTCTTTTTCTTTAAGGAATATAGCTATCTTTCTAAACTATTATTCTAAGTTCTCTTTAGAGAGTACTAGATATAGTCTCTTTACTAAAGTACTATTTATCTTATTTTATTCCTATTAAGCTTATCTTCTAAAGAGTTAACTTTAGGTATATTTATTACTAAGTTCTTCTAACTATAGCTAAGAAATAAATTTGTTTTATATAGTAAACTAGGACCTATATATCTTAGTATTTAGTTCTTAGTATATATATATAGATAGAAATTCCTTTATACTAGACTATCTAGTAGGGAATTAACTATACTAAGACTCCTCTCTCTTAGCTAGAGCTTATAGAACTCTATCTTCTAGGTAGCTCTAGAGTAGGTATTATACTCTAGGCCTTATATATAGTATATATATATTAATAGCTAAAGGAGTATACCTCTCTAGTACTCTTTAGTATAGGAACCTCCTAGTACTACTATATTTATAATAAAGGTAGGTTTATAACTCCTCTTAATCTTAAGTATATTAGTTTATCTAACTTAGCCTCTAGAGTCTAATTATCTAATCCTTCTTTAGATTCTAGAAATAGTAAGAGGTTTAGTTAGTCTCTAAAGTATTATTAGCTAATAGTAGGTCTCTCTAGAACCTACCTTATAACTATCCTCTCTAAATATAATATACCTAGTATAAACTAATCCTCTAGCCTTATAAGATCTTCCTTTAAATAGGTAGTAAGTTCTATCTATATAGCTATCTTTAGGAGACTCTTACTAACTTTAGAGAACTCTCTCTCTAATAGCCTAACTACTCTTCTAACTTTGTTCTCTTCTACTTTCTAGTAGTAGGGAAATGCTAGACTAACTCCTAGTATTATTAGACTATAACTTTTATTTACTAAGTATCTAGCCTAGGTACCTTATAGAGTTTATTCTCTATCTTTATATAGCTATATAGTATATCCTTCTACTTAGAACTAATATATATTAGATATCCTATCTACCTATATATACTATTCTTTCTACTATCTAGTTTATACCTATAAGACTACTCCTCTTACTTCTAACTCTTTTATAGCTTTAGATCCTACTATTGCCTTTAAGTCTCTTACTAGAGTACCTTAACTTCTACCGGGAGTACTTGCTATTATATCCTCTAGCTTCTAGCTTTCTAGCTACGATATAAACCTAGGCTTATAACCTATTAAATTTAGAGGTCTAACCTATCTAGGTATAGTAGAATAAGGCAAAGTAAAACCCTCCGAAGTAAGTAGTTAGAGAGGCTTAGGTTTCTATCTACTATAAGCCTATAAAGAAATACTCTCTACTAAGAATTCCTAAAGCCTAAGGTACTACTTACCTAAAGCCTAACTATTAGATAGAGAGATATAGTATCTATAGAATCTTAAATCGTAATAACTACTATATAATATTATAAAGTCGTAGGTATTTAGAGATATAGTTATAGTAGTACTAAGCTAAATAGTATTCTATAGAACTAGCGCTTATAATATAAATATCTATAAATACTTCTTATAGAATTCTTAGCTCTACTTATAAACTAGATAAAGCTTATTAATAGTAAAGTATCTAATATATAGAGTAATATCGTTTAGTAATTCTTAGAACTTCTTACTTATAGCTTACTTAAAGCTAAGAATAATCTAATAGACTTTACTTTACTAAATATACTTATAGATACCTAGTATTATAACTATAAGAATAGGTATATAGATAGAGAAACGAGTAGTCGTATAAGGTATCTAAGAGAGGTATAGAGGCGCAAAAGACTAAATACTAGAAACGAGAGCGCTAAGTGCTAAGAAGTAAATAGATACTTTAGATATTAAGTAAACGAGTTACGTTTCGTAATACCTAGCTTATTATAGATCGTCTTAGCTATTAATAATACTATATTAACGAGCTTCTTCTTCTTTATTATATACTTAATATTCTATAACTATTCTTTACTAATATAGTTAAGTAGAATAATTTAGATAATAATATAGCTAGTAAGGAATATATAGTCTTAATATAATAAGCTCTTATCTATACTAGTAGCTATAATTATAACGATATTCTTCTTTATAAAAATTAAAGTAAATAGTATATCGATTTATATTTATATTAGCTTATAGCTTTAGCTAGAGTAGAATATATTAAGAACTAACTCTAGTTTCTTTAAGATAATATTCTTCTAAATATAGAGTAAGTATCTACTTTAATATATATTATAAATAAGTATTTATACTTCTTTAAGTACTATCTTTAGGATCTTATTATAGTATTCTTAGAAGTACTACTTCTATATCTAAAGCGAGTTACTTTCTACTAGTAACTCGACGACTAGAATAGTCTATACTATTAAATTTAGGAGTCTAACCTATCTAGATATAGCGGAATAAAGTAAAGTAAAACTCCTTAAAATAAGTAGTTAGAGAAGCTTAGGTTTCTATCTACTATAAGCTTATAAAGAAATACTTTCTACTAAGAATTCCTAAAGTCTAAAGTACTACTTACTTAAAGCCTAACTATTAGATAGAGAGATATAGTATCTATAGAATCTTAAATCGTAATATATACTAGATTAGTACGACTAATAGTAGGCCGATTACCTATATATAGAAAATATATTATATTATTCTTAGAAGTAGTACTACTATTACTACTCTTTCTTAATTTCTTATACTACTTATTCGACTTATTAGATTATTCGCTAGGTATCTTAAAGAGCTTACTAATAATACTATAGAATATTAATAGTACTACTAAATAATAATAATAATACTAAACGATAATAGTACTACTAACTAGATATTAGTATAGTATTATTACTAATTCTAATACTACTAGAATCGAGTTAGCTTTAAGTTACTTTAATATAATAATATATATCTATAGTATATACTAAACTAGAAAACTAATATACTAACCTATTAGATAGATTCTATATACTTTATTAGATTAGAAACGATATTATTACTATCGAGTTATTAGAGTTCTTAAATTTAAGTAGTAGATTCTAGAGATAAATAGTAGTTAAATAGATAAAAGTATATATAAACTAATACTTAGTACTAGTTCTAAATAGGTTACTATAGAGTTCTATAAATAGCTATATATTTATAAGTCGTTTATTACTACTTTAATTAGTATAGCTAGATAAGTTAAAAAAGTAGTTATTAATAGGAATTATATAGAGTTTAGAGTATTCTAGATATATAAAATTAAACTATATTATTAAACTTACTATATATAAGTATATAGCTCCCTACTATATAGTTTTTAGTATTAGGTACTATATATAGTATAAAAGTAGTTAGAAGTTAGAATTAATAGTTTAGAGAGTCTCTAAAAGTTATAGATTATCGCCGAATTAGATTAGGCTCTTTAGAAGAAGAGTATATCGATAGATAAGGAAGGTAGGTAGATAGTAGTAAGATAGAAGGTAAGGTAGAAGGTAGTACGTAACTTCTATGTGTAAACACCGAGGTCAAAGTGGAAGTGACATCGAAGTTCGGAACCGGTGCATCTATCTTCCGAAGGGCCTGAGAAGGAGGCAGCGCCAAGCTCGTGCACTCGTTGAAGGATGCGGTCTTCATCTTTACCACGCTACACTCTGGTGTTCAGTGTCCAACGAGCAAGTCTGCCTTGGAGGTTCCTCCTACATATGCTCTCCAGCCGACACGAGTTTCCGCAATGTGTCAGACTGTACGCATGGCCGAAATCCATCTTACTATTGTGCCACTGCCAACTGGTCACAACCTTGAAGCTCTTCATGCCCAACGGCGGCTGTTCATGTCTTCTCCATTACACGTCGTCATCTGTGCTGGCGCGCCCATCTAGCGCCGGTGCCATTATTGCGTACGCGGAATGTGCAAAGGCCACGCGACTTTCGTCGAATGTCTCGCGGTCCACATCTGGAGTTGAGCTCGTGGCGGTGGGATCGCGTGAAGCTTGGCCTGGCCTTGATACTCCATACGGAGGCACGAGTCGAGAGCAACTGTGCCGTGTCGTTTGCTCCGTGACGCATCCCACAAGGAGTTTGACAATGTTGAATCCGGTGGGGGTGGGATGTCAGAGAGGAGAGGAGGAAAATCCACCCTACTGCCAAGACAGATTCCCCCGACCTCTCCTCTTCTCTACACAGATCTCGACGTACTGTCTCAGGTAGAGGTGAGGAGACAATAACTCAAATCCACAAATGTAGAGGTTCGAGCCCTCAAGCTTGGCCCGATGTCTTTGCCAGCTTGTTGAAGCGGGTAAATGAGTATGCAAAACATGGTAGGTTTGACCAAAACAGACGAAGTATAAGATGGTCATCTTGAGACATGACTACATATCATTGCAGAAGAACAGCACACCTTCACTTCTGATCAAACACCATGCTCATGCTTACATCTTCCGTCCTGGCGGCGCTCCTCAGCGTGCCGGCCAGCGCTCAAAGCAATCTCGGCGGACAAGGCTACGTCGACCTTGCAGTATACGGAGGCGTACCGGACCGCAAAGGAGCTGGAATACTCTATGGACTTCCCAATAACCCAGCTTACTCTCCTCAGAGCGCGCCTGCAAGATCAATTTGGGGTCCGCTGTACCAAGGTGCGGGCATTTCGTGGCTACGTGCCGGAGGAGCACAGATTCCATTCGGCGGCTATGCTGCAGATGTGAAGAGTGGCAATACTACAGGGTTTGACAACCGCTTCGCATCTGCACTGCAAAACTACCGGGATGCCAGAGCCCTCGACCCGAACACTCGATATGTGCTTCTGCCTCACGACATCTGGGGAGCAGACAGCTTTGAGGCATCTACGACCATCTACCCATGTGATAATGGTGATTGCACGGAATGGGGTCGCTTCCTTGACAAACTGATTGCAAGATTGAAGCAGAAGTGAGTGAAATTTCCTGTTCGACTGGTGTAACTGGACGATGTTAATGTGATTGCGGCAGTGGCATGACGACTAATTTGTACATCGATATCTGGAACGAACCTGACGGGTTTGGTTTCTGGCCCCGCTCACAGGACCAGTACCTACAAGCATGGGACTATGCCTACGACCGGTACCGGTCAGCACTTAGTAGTGCAATTCTAGTCGGCCCAGCGACTGCGAGCCAGCCTGCTCTCGACAATGGGTGGTGGACTAACTATGCCAATCACATTAAGGGAAACAACAAGGTAGGTTCTGGAATCATTCTGTCTTGTGTAGTGCCATTGTAGAGTATTGACTCTGCCCTCAACAGATTCCAGACTGGTATAGCGCCCATCAGCTGAATGGCCGCAACTCTGCCAACTGTGGCAACGACCCCGTCAACACTCAGAACCAGCTGAATCAAGTCCTTTCTCGCGCCGGCCTACCAAGTCGTCCATTCCAGCTGAACGAGTACGCCGCTCCAGACGAGCAGACTCCAGCCTACACCGCCTGGTTCATCGAACGATTCGAGAGAACCGGCATCGTTGGTCTCCGAGCAGTAAGCATCCCCTCTACACACTCACAAAAAAAAGGCATACTGACATTTTCTCTCAGAACTGGGGCTCCAAAGTCGGCCTCCACAACGACCTCGCCAAACTTCTCGGTCCTGGCGGCTCCGACAAGAGCTCCAACTTCTACAAGCTCGGCGACTGGCACGTCCTCAACTACTACACCCAAGCCCAAAAAGGCCTCATCACTCGCGCCGGAGCCACCGTCAGCACCTGCTACGATCTCTACGTCACACAAGAACGCAACATTGGCGTGACACACATTCTCGCTGGTACACGCGGTCAGACCGGTTCATATCCTATCACGATCTCGAATGTGAATAACATGCCAGCGTACAACGGTCGCTCGACACTGAGAGCTCTGATCAAGGAGATTCCGTATAACAATGGTGGCCGCGTGGATAATCCGAATGTGGTTTCGAATGGTACCGTGGCTGTGAGGAATAACCAGGTGGTGATCAATCTGAACCAGAATTTGGATTCTGCTTATACCATTGACCTCTTTGCTCAGTAGAGCGCGGTCGGTTCGTAGGAACATAAGTAGTCGTGCTAGCTGGTATACGGAACAATGCAAGGCTCGAGAGGAATGAACAGCACACCAAATGAAGGAAATATGTGAACAGGCATTTCATGATATGATTTATGCAAAGATGATAATGCCAAATACGAAAAGTTCCAAGAACACGTGCCCTCGCCCCGTGCCTCGCCATGGTATCATTCCCTCCCAAAACGCCAATAAACACAATCAACCTACTTCACCCTTCTCCTCCTGTCCCTCAATGCAGCCTCCATTCTCAAAACCATCCCCTTCAACCCAACACCCTTCTCACAATTCGCCTCTAGCCAACCCTCCATCCTCTCCCTCACCTCCTTCAACCCCTTCAGAACCGGCAACTTTCTCCCCTCCTCATGTTCCACATACCGCATAGGATTCAACAACAAACCAAAAACCTCCGCCCAAATCTCCATCTGCCAGTACCTCTTAAAACTCTCTCGAATCTTATAAGTCTTCTGACTGCCACCACCCGCTGCAGCACCAGCACCACCATTCAATGTCTTCTCGACAGTTGTTTCCATATACTTTCCAAACAACAACGAATGAATGATGCCTGCAGCACCGTAATAGTCCACCTGATACGTCCAAGGCCTCGCTTCGCGCATTTCACTACAATCCGCCTCGCTCGTTTTCCAATCAGCGAAGAAGCCGACTTTCTCATCGAAATGCGACATATCGATTCCGCGTCCAAAATCAATGAGACAGATTCCCTTCGAACCCCAACCATGCGCGCCCGAAGGGAAATACGTCGCAGAGAAATCAGTTTCCTGGCCTGGGTCGTCGAATCGTACAAGGACGTTGTCGCCTTTCAAGTCGCCGTGAATCAGGTGTTTGGCGTGAAGGGCTTCCATGGTACGAAGAAGTTCGACGGAGAAGAACATGGCGAGCATTTCATCCATGCCGGTCGTGCCAGAGTTCTGATGCGCGGATTCCATGCGAGCGAGATTCACGAGGTCGAGAAGGGTGCCTTGGTCACGGTATTCTTCGACGAGGAAGCATTCGTCGCGGTATAAGTGCATTTCGTGGGCTTTGATGATAGATTCCGAAGGACGCGAGACGCCCAGTCGACGGTGCGCTGCGCGAAGGATGTAGAACTCCCAGGTGGAAGGGGGCTCCTCCATTTTGATGGCTTCGAGAGGACGGCGGTGGGTGAGCTTCCCGAGGCGGGAAGTGGCAGTAGAAGCGGAGACGTCCACATCATCTTCGTCGTAGTCTTCACGCTCTTCGAGAGAGGCCGCGGCGCTGTTTTCAACCAAGTAGACTGGGGCGAAAGTACCGGCTCCCAGTTCTCGTTTGATAGTGTAGATTCCACCTGCGCCAGGGAAAGCGACCATGGGTGGGATCGATGTTGTCTTCTCTTGAGAGTGGCTCTGGCTCTTCCGCGAAGCCTGAAGCTGCTTGATGTACTTCTTGATCTCCATAGTTTTGCCCGAGTTCGCATCGAGATGCTCGTAATATCCTTCGTACGTGTTGAGAGCAGGCTTCATTTGCGACAAAATGGTCTGTCTCAGGTATGGGTCCATGGGATTGCACTGCAGATCTTTGATGATGGGTCCTTTCTGTACAGCGTCTGAAGAGGTCGGCCCTTCCAGTTTCGCGTCGATCTGTGCCTTCGATGTGCCCTTGCCAAGCGATAATGTGCCCTTTGTGCTCTTCGTTCGAATCGGCTGGAGGACTCTGCGTTTGTCTTCTTCCATGTCAGCCGTCACGTCATCAAAAGGACTGCTAGGTGGTTCATCATCTTCCTCGTCGTCAAACTCTTCAGGCATACCGTTCTTCCTGCTTGGAGTCTTCGCACCAAAGTAGTCCTTCTCTGGCCTTTGAGTAGGTATGCCAATTGATGATTCAGTCTGCTCGACAATCGGTGTCATGAATGGCAGCCTATGATTCGGCACGATGTTCATGTCACGCATCTGCATGACAGGCGGCTCGTAATCTTCAGGAGCGACCGGGACATATCGTGTTTGACGGTTCTCGTCGTGAACAGGCGTGAGTGCCTCGTCTGCCTCTTCGTAGACATCTTGCGTTGTCGTTTGAGCAGAATTCATGCCACTATCGTCTTCTTGGCTCGGAACATGCTTGCCAGTATCAAAATCTGACCAGGCTGACACGTCTGTCCGATCATCGTCGCGATGGGATTCGAGAAGCTCGTTGCGTGTCTCATCACCGTACTCGCTCGCCGGTGCAGAGAGCTTCCCAGTTGCCGTGCTTTCATCGCCAGTCGTGTAATCGTCTTCGTCTTCTTCACTGTCGCTATCACTTTCAGACTCAGACTCTTCTTCCTGAGGCTGTTCCGACTGTGATGGCAGAGGAGCACTGAAGATGCCATAGATCTCATCCATGGCCTCCTTGGTGTTGATGGTCATGGTTGGCTCCGGTGCCACAGACTTTCTTCGTTTCGGCTTCGACTTGGGCGAGTCCATGTTCAACTTGATCGTTTGCGTCTCGTTCTTGATGTGCTTGACTTCCATAACCTTGATCTTACGCGTCCGGTTCGCGCGTTCTTCGCGTCTTGCTTTCTTCGCAGCATCGATTTCTTGCTTGGACGGCGGGGTGTTCTCGTCGTTCTCATCGTTCAGCGCCAAAGTCTTGGTGAATTTAGTCGGCAGATCAGGCGTCTCCTCTCTGGGTTGCTGTTGTGGCTCCAAGTCTGTATCCTCAAATATCTTGAAGCCCTTTTGCTTCGACGTCGGCCTCGACTCTGGTGTTTCTTGCTCAGCATCAGAAAAGATCTTGAAAGGCTTCTCCCTGGCCAAAGGCTTTGCTTCAGCTGGGTGCTCAGCGATGGGCTGTCGCGCTGTTGCTGGTGGGTCCAGCTGTATATCGAACGAGTCATTCTTCGACAGCTTCTGCCGTTTCACATTTTCTTTCACATTGCCATCTCGATCCAGCCACCCACGATGTCTTGCTCTTAGCTCCTCGAAACAGTATTCAACTGCCAGGTTCCCGGCCTCAGGGTACACAGCCTCTAGATTCACAAACACGCACTCCAGCCTACCGGTCTTCTCGTTGAACACGCACTGCTGTTCATGATTACTACTCGATTCAGCGTGCGAGGCGGAAGTGTGTCGTGGCATTTGAACTCGAGATGAAGACTACGAAACACGCGATATTTAGTCCTGCATTCGTAAACATGTGCTGTTTCTTGTGAGGTATGGGTGACACAAAACTTACCTGGTCTTTGAACACCATCATCTTCTGCATTCCTGTGTTCGTCTTCCCTGCCATAAGCTTCTGTCCCGCCATTGGCTTCGCCTCTGTGGTATTCTCTTTTTTGCGGTCCGCAAGTGTGCCAATACTATCCCAGCCCTTCGAGCTGCTCCCCGACGCAGGTCGTGAGTCCTCTCCGCTATCTGTGAAAATGGCCATCTTGGGCTTCTTGCCTGCGCCGGTTCGACTTTGCTGTTGCTGTGTCGCAGGAGACGGCGTCGCTGAGGACGCAAAAGGGTCCGCCTTCGCCGCCAAAGCAGGTCTCGCAGCAGGCAATGCCGGACTAGAAGGCTCCGTCGCGTCTTCCGGACGCGCCTCTTTCCTTCGCTCGAATTCTCCAAATTTGCGCATCAATCGCTCTGAAGGTCGCGCCTCCTTCTCAATGCCCATTTTGTAGATCTCCTCCGCTTGACTCCATCTCCCGGCATTTTCCAGCCATGCTGCAAATTCTTCGTAGTACAACGCCAGTCCCTCGCCGATCCCATGGCGCGCTAGAAACACGAAAGCCTCGCGAGGCGCATCTGAGAAAAGGCGAATGTAGTGGAGCCATATCTTGAGATATCGCACATCGTTTTTGTAATCTTTCGATGATTGGAACGCTTTTGTCGCGCGTTCAAGCAGTGGTAGTAATTGCGATTGCGGTGTCGCCTGTGCGGAGGGGTATGTGTCCAGTGTCCATTTCACGTATCCGTCGTAAACATCGAGTGGATCATCAGCTTCGTCAATCGTCGCGAGTTCTCGTTCGAATTCTGCGCGTTTCTCGGAGTGTTGGTCATTCGGCGACGGGTTTGCTCCAAGCAGTGGTGGTGAGTAGAGCTGTGCCAGCGCTTTGGCAGAACGGCC
The DNA here is from genome assembly GCF_033473495.1 of Cercospora beticola. Lineage (NCBI taxonomy): Eukaryota > Fungi > Ascomycota > Dothideomycetes > Mycosphaerellales > Mycosphaerellaceae > Cercospora > Cercospora beticola. The sequence goes on from NC_088942.1 coordinate 692,685, forward strand.
GCTGGGGAGGGCCTGAATGTTCTCTTTCTGCCCCTCGATCACATTGAAGTCGATGAGGTCGTCCGCCATGGTCGCTGGGCGTGTGCTGTGTGGTTAGTAGTGAGTCGTGAGGGCGTGAAGGTCGTGAAAGTGAGAGCAAGCGTATTGGAAGGGTCGTGTTTACAGTCGTTGCTACCATAAACAATTCACGCCAAGACCGCCACCAGACTTCACCCGCACGCCGCACGTGCGAACTCACTGGAAGACACCACATAATCAAAACATTACTAACAGGCAACACTGCCAACACTGCCAAATCTCGATTTTTCCAGTCACATTCTCCCTCTGTCCTCTCGTGGACGAGGTCGAGTTCCTGTTACTTGTCCCAATGCCCGTGGCCACCTTCATCGAGCTCATACAAGATAGCTTCATTTCAGTAGAATGCGACCCTCTCTACGTCTGCGATTGAAGTAGAAGACTGATGACAGTACGACAACACCAATGATAACTCCAAGGAGATCTGGACGCCCATATCTTGCAGCTGTGTGTCGACCGAACTCGATGGAAGTCGTCACAATTGGATCGTGGCTGTGGGCCGAAGCGGTCGGAGTATGTATCGCGTCTATAGCGATCGCTTCTGTTGGATGTACTCCGCCCGTGGCATCGATTGAGACCGGAATGCCGACAACTTGCGTTTGCCAAGGACGAGGGATTCCAGGATCGATATTGGAGATTCTGGCCCATACCGTCTGGGTGCCTTGAGGTCGCGTACAGATCGTCGAAAACGTTGGTGTGGGGGTCGCGATATTTCCCCTCTCCCAGGCATATTTGAAGCGGATCGTGACCACAAAGCTCGCGGTCGAGGTTGGAGTAGGCAAATCCCCTCTCTGGTCCATCTGGGCGGCGCGTGAGATCGGTGGTCGAGTGTAGGACAACGGCGAGCTTGTGGAAATGTGGTCGCGAATTCTGGTGTCCTTAGGAAGCTGTGCGGTAGGTTCGCGACTTTCGGAATAAAACTCTGTCAAGGTGAACAGTCTGTCAGCAGTCGACCTCTCGAGTCCGGCCATGCCAATATGCTGTGTCACCTTTGATTCGCGCCACATCTATGGCTCTTGCGTCTCAGTACACTCCTGCATCAGACTTTACAACAGCAGAGGCCACCGCAGTTCATCAATGCCTGTATCGAAGGTGGAAATCGGACTAGGAAACGCAAAGTACTCGTCTCCGCTTCGTACAGGTTTGCCCTGGACCCTGCAACAATATTGGCCACCCAAAGTGTTGTAGCTATGTACATCTTGTGGATAGCAGGTGCACACTCAGAACCAGGTATGTCACCGCAACAGAAGCTGAATACATGACAGGAAAGACGCGACGCAGGCCACGATGCGACGCACCTGTCAGTCGATGCATAATCGACTCTTCCAAGATCTGCAGTGCCAGTTTCAATCATCGCTCTCCATACCTGTTTCGCTCGAATCCCAGCAGAAGCATGCCTCGAATCCCATCAATGAGGAGGTTCAGCAAGGCAGTATATATGTTGACTACGGATGTGTTGACTAAGTCAAACATGAACCATCCAATTGGAGCAATTGCTCAATTGAGATCGCAATCACCTGAGATTAGCAAGGATAGGCCTTGCGCATCTGCATCAATATGCGTGCTTGCTTTTGGGTGCCCTGGAACAATCCAGTCTCGAGGATCTCGAGCTCATGTACCTTACGCATGTCCGAGCCACATTACACAGCGATGGAGCACGCTGGCAAGCGCTCATCCCTGCGAATCTTGGCCAACAGCGATGTGCCACCGCCTCTTAGACCTCCGAGAATGTCATCTGCTCCCCATTCACGTTTTCAAACACAGTCCAAAAGACCGCTTTTATTTCTGGAGACACTTCAGCCTTCACATACTGTGACAGCGCTCTCATCCTGCCACGATGTGGTGGCAGACGCTCAGGACGAGTCCCACCTTTTGGACGGTCGTCTTCACTGCTACATTACTCGCCTTGGTAGAATTGGCATACGCGCTGATGTAAGAGCAATCTATACTCCTGCAAATGCAAATAGCAGCTAACTCTACCGCTAGCCCGGACATCACTACCCATTGAAATTCTCAAACGATGCGTAAACCTGCGAAACTTCACCGATCCTTGCGATCACAACATACGATATCTGACAGGGAGGATGGCCAAATCAGCGGCCTGGCATAAATCAAAGCACGCTTACGAGTTATTGGTTATTCAGCAGTCGACGAACGCTACAATAGCTTTCGACGATAAAAGTATGGAAGTAGTACATCTCGCACGCTACTATTGATATATCTGTTCAGGCAGTTCGTGGTATGTATCGAACACAAGTTTTGCCCTGCCCCAGGGAAATTGTCTTCGTAGCGCTTACTACAGCTAGAGAATGACACGTTCTGTCGCCTGTTATGAACCTTCGATCCTCAATACAGCTCATCTGGTTTCTCATCCGCCATCTATTCATGGGATCGCATCCTCACCATCGCCAGGAATGTCTGCGCATCACAGTCCCACCCTCGATGAGACTAGCATCGTCGAAGGAGCTCGTAGATGTTGTTTGACTCGCAGCCGGTGGGGTTTGACCAGAATATCGTTGGAGCTGCTGGTCATCGTTTCGAAAACCGAGTGGTCGTAGCCAGCGATAGCCTGCAGGAGGAAATCAAGAGTCAGTCTAGATACTGTGGATCGTTGTTCACGACAAGTTTGACGAACCCTTCTTGATACTTGTGACGACCACAGCAGCGATGAGGACACTGACGATCCCGCTGATGATCTGTACTATAAGTTCTCCATCCATGTCTGCTCTGCTCTGTTTCGAGATGGGTTGTATTGGTGAACGATCAGATTCGTGCTGTATTAGAGGTCTAACCGCAGCAGAGCAAGACTTATAAAGACAACACAAGACCAGCCGCAGCACATCTGCATAGCGACCACAGTTTCACACCGTCACATGCTCGTTTCTTTCCTGACAAGACTTTCGAACCTGTCGCGAGCAACACGCCACCGCACGTGGGATCGCGGGCCAGCAAAGGTCACAAATGCACTCGTCTCGCGTGGGGGGCCTGGACCCAATTGGGTGGTCGAACGACTTCCAGCAAATCACTTGCACTGCACGAGTTAGCGCTCGGGCCCTACATGGCGAGGAACATACGTGCAGGTCATATATCACATTGATCCGATCTCGACGGTGCAAGGTGATCGATTCGTTCTGAATGCAAGCAAGCCGCTACAGGTGAGTCGCAGTGCTCCATCCCTGCGTAGGCTGAGCGTAATTTTGAATTGGGACGCATGAGCGCGGACACAATTGAGAGGCCGCCCCGACGGTGAAATTTTCATTTGCGGGCAAGGAGTGCATTAGCGACCTGGACACAGTTGGTTCTTCGACTGTTCATTCCCCGTCGAAGTCGTGTCCGCGTTAACCATGAGACACGAAGACCCACGTCGCCTTTTGGTCCATCAACGCGTGCGGATCGTTTTTGTGAGAGTTATTGGGGCCACGGGATTGTACAAATTGCACAAGATGGGTGATTAGAGCCCGCTCTATCATCCATTCCTTTTATATATGCGACACCTAATAGTACATACGTGATTCATAGATCCTCTCTATTTCCCCAAATGATCGAGCTGAATTGTCCATGCACGGATATCTAAGTGAGCCGTGCGTTCCCGTGTGGCCAACCAGTAGCTTCCATAATCATACAAGTCGGGCAACAGTCTGTCCGTTCTCCCTTATCGAAAGGTGTCATCCAAAACCCTTTCTCACAGTCGTTCGCGCCATCCGCATCAGTACAGAGCTCAGTTCAAGCTCTCAACTTGTGCTAGCCACTAGCATTCAAAGGGGTCGCTGTGCAGTCCTGTTTCTGAGCCGAAAGTATTGAAGTAGATCTTGTGGTCTCAGCTGCCGAATGCCGTGAATTGTATCGTTGCGTACACGCTGGTACACTGGCAGAGAATAAGGCATCAGTGTGCTATTCTAACGCTGTGTTTGGAGGAAGGGCTGACGTACAGTTCATGACTCCCTGAATGATCGTAACGACGTCCATGATGACATCTGGTATTCCAATGACCAGCTCTAACTTGGTGGTGGAAGCCATTCCAGTCCGCTTGTGCGTTGTTGAATGATTGTTGGGGCTGGTATGATGCAGATGTGTGGTGTCGAGCTCCTTTATGTAGACTCTTCAGTCAAGCGCACTTCCACGCTCGCCCCCGTTCCAAGCTTTCTCATGTTCACGATTCTGCCTTTCACATCTTAACACACAGACCTCGAACGCGGGAGCCGAGAACATCAGAGCAGGAGCCGTGCCCACGGCATAGCCCGTGGTGGCCTGCTAGGAAACTCGGCACCGTTTTCTGTAGTGTCCACAGGCAGGGATTTCAGCTTATGAAAATGAAGAATACTTGACGAGAATCGCGAGGTCGCCAGTACCAGCACTAGTGTCAGGAGCGCCGGGGAGGGCCCCGAGAGGGCTAATCCCCAAAGTTGTGTTACACAGCATGTGCCACAGCCTTGGTGTGCCAGTCAATTCAGTGAATGCTTCCTAGGCAAACGCCACAAGTCTGAAGCACGTAGATTGCAACTAGGGTCAGGTACTGTTCGGGTGCTTCATGTTCGTGAGATGACATTGACGGTTGACAGTGTGCTATGCATCCCACGGTTCGTTGATCCGTGATCATGAACGGCGAAAGTAGGTGCTCGGTCCAACGAATCGTGGGATGCAAAGCCCACTGTCAACCGTCAGTGTCAGGGTACCGAACCAGAGATGTGGAAAGGGCATTCAGCCAAGCGGACGCCGGGAGAGCAGGGAGTTAGCAAGCCAATACCATCCAGCGGCGATGCAGCGTACCGCGACAGCCGCCGGCACGAATTTTCTGATTGCTACGGCAGTCTTTGATATGTCGCGGTCTGCGTCGATGCATACTCTCGTGCACACAGCAGTGTGAGCTGCACCTTGTATGTGTGCCGTAGCCAGCTCGCTTGCGGCCAGATACCGGTGAACGCTGACGAAAGTGTCTCAGCCGCGCCGACCGCACTGTAGCTCGTCATATCGATAACAGGATGGATGGTTGAAATACTTTCGATTCTGCACATACCAATAAAGGCTAGGGGAGTTCCAGTATGATTCTGGCAGGTATAGCAACGTACTCCGCTCACTCGCATAGTGGCGTGCTTCTCACAGGAAGTTGTCCGCTCTCTTCAGGAACAACAGGCGGGCTAGCCGAGTCAACGTGCACAAGTCCTTGCGACTGCTTCGCTTAGCATCGGCCGTCCGCTGTCGATCGTCGAGCCATCTGTGTGATGAACATCAAAGCAGGGCCTTCGTTCCAAGCCGAACGGTCTGCCCGCCCTCCTTTAACAGACTCGCGGCTGCCTTGGGGATCCACCGTTCACGCCACTCGCGCGAAGTTATAGACGGGAGATGAGCCGTGCAAGCAGATGTATGCATCCCAGGCTTCCACTTGGCGGACGGGCTGATAGCGCAGACAAGATGCAAGCGAGCCGGAAGTTCGTCCGTAGGCTGCATCAACCTGGTTCGCGTATTGATTGCAGCGCAGCTGGTCGGCCGCACCACCGCAGCGGTGACAGGACTATGCTCAATCTCAGCCCTCGCCCGTTGAGTCGGGAATTTAATTCCTGTGTCGTCATCGTACGAGATGATCAGTGCCACATGCGAGTTGCTGTCACGGAGACTGCTCGCACTGCACGCAGTCCGACAACAGTGAGTCACAACGGTCGCCCACAAGCCGCCGTCCTTCCACTATGTTCGCATGAGGCTCGGCTTTTGCGTTGCATCGTTGTATGCCTAGAGTGCAAAACCAAGATAGCTGCGGGCCGTCTTCCACGCGAGTGTACGCGCTTCAGAGCAGGCCCGCAACCGCTCCCGATCGGCATCCAGAAGATCGCAGAATGGTCACAGAGCACTTGACGCATCCTTCCAGTAAAGCCGGGACGGAGTGGATCATGTCGAATTTGACAATTGCGTTGATTTCTCTTCGGTATCCGTGATAACATTCCAGGTTGTCGGCAGATTTATTACTGTCATCTCCTCACCGCATCTCATTCAACGCGTTCTCAATCTGATTTGCAATAATATCAAACTGACTGATACGCTGCCCAAACGCTGGCCTGTCCGAATTCTCGACGGCGTCCGAATGTTTTCGTGGAGGACTCGAAAGACCAGTGTTGCGACTGCCTCGCGGACGAGATGGGCCAGGACTTCCATCGTCCTTGATGGGCGAAGCGATCGATCGTCTTCCCGAATGGTGGCTCGATAGTTTGTCCGAGCGACTTCCATGCTGACTACGTCGATGGGACTTTTTGCGTACTGGCGTAGAAGTGCGAGGCTGCATAGTAATTACGACGCACTCTCCATCGTCCTCCTCGTTCGAGACCACCTCAGTCTGGGTCATTGGTGGACGAGAGGTATCGATCTTGGGAAACAAAGAATGGCGGCCAGCTGAGGGATCGGCTGGAGCTTTTTGCAATGCTCGTTTACCTTCTCGTTTTGGAAGTACAGACGGAGCAGGAGCTGACAGGTCATCGTCGTTGGCATGGTCCGGCAAAGTCTCGTCCGACTTGTGAGTTTTGAGTGGAGGCAGCGACGCTCGTGTGGCCACAGGACGACGGACTACCACGCTTTGGGCTCTCCGGAACTCAGGTGGGATGGGGTTGCTGAGCGTAGGCTTGAATCTTGGGACTTCCGAGATGCGTTTCTGCAATGCCATCGGCGTACTCGTGTCCGAACGGGTGCCTGTTACCGGTTCGCCATCGGAATATTCTGTGCCCGGAGTAGATGGAACTTCTTCGATGGGCGATATAGATCGTGATCTGCTGCTTTCTTCGCCAGCGCGAGTAGGTGGTAACGTTGAGAGCTCGACCAGCGGCTCATTGAGTGGGAAGGCACTTATTGCGCGGGCGTTCCCATTAACCTCAGCAACTAAGTTATCATTCGTTATGACACTGGGGCAAGGTGGTAGACGTGGTATTGAACTCACTGGTGGCAGTTGTGGAGCTGTTTCCGTGGCGGTGGAGGACGACGCAGGAGGCTGCGGCAGAGGATCCTCTTTGTTCGTACGCGTGGGCAAGTTTGCGTGGCTGTTGCTAGTCAGCATAGACTTGATCACTGCAGGGAAAAGCGACTTCACCTCTTGCGCCTGGAAAACCCGCCAATGAACTTCCGAAAGCCCCTTGACTCTTCAACCTTGGGATTGCTCTTCCTCTTGTCGCTCAACACCAGCCCATTGTCGAGCACTGATGGGTTGGCCGGGGATGCCGCAGCGGAAGTCCGCTTTGGCGCCTCAGTCTCCGTATCCGGCTCAGTGTTATGCACCACGCCATTCTCAGACGCGCGCACGCTGTGATTCAGCGTGTTGATCGTGGGCGGTGCCCAGCGCTCCTCGTCTCCGCAAACAACCACGAACCAGCCTGGTCTCTCTTCTGGTGCGATCTTGTCCCGCAGCTCCATCAAGGCCTGCCATTGATCACCCGTCACGCCTTTTCCTCGAAACTCGTCGATGTTGATCCCCAGCTTGACTTCCACGCAGACATCAGCCACGTATGCGAATGGCTGGCTTGGTCCATTGTTGGTGGACGATTCGTCTTCCGGATCAAATTGCTCAATGAATCGCAAGTTGGGGAGGTGCTTCATCTGATCGGGGAAGAGGGTGTCGAAGTTCTCGAGCAGGCATTGGGTCGTTCCAGGCGAGACGAGCCATTCTGCAGCAGCGTCGTCGAGGTTCTGCAGGATGATGTGAATGCGGATGAGTGGACGCGGCCACTTGAAGCCATGTAGCAGATATACAGGCATTGTGGCGCAAGATCGACGCGCGAAGCGTACCAGAAGCTATAGAGTTGGGTATGTTTCGCGGAATGTGGCAGTTGTCTGATGGTAGGAGCTAGGAGAAGCGAGAGGAGGTTTGTGGAGGGTCTAACGAGCGTTGAAAGTCAGCGAAACGGGCATGAAACGACAGGCGGGCGGACAAGGCGGGCGACAGCAGACGGACAGTGTTTCTATGTAGCAGGTGGTGGCACACAAACTTCTTGGAATCAAACCATGTTGCTGCCGTGAACCGATCGCGTCTCGTCGCGCTGATGAACCGGTGGAGGGAGGTGCTGCGGTGCAAGGAGCGCGTTCGCGACTAGTAACGACGATTCCCCGGCCAGAACATGATGAAGGGAGGACAAGATGGTGGTGTTGTAACAGGCGCAATCAATGCCGCCAGAAGCTTGTGTGGAGCTCTGTGGTCTGCAGGTCTGGGCCTCCCTGCTCAGCTTGCACGGGCATTGTTCGCCGCATCCAGTCTGCAGCTATTTTCGCCGCATCGCACTCGTACAGGGACATGGTCGCGACAAAAAGCTTCTGAAGATGTAATCAGAACGGCGAGGAGATGGAGTGACGTCTAGAAGACTATAGCTTATAGGCATATAATCAATGGTCACTAATCATTCGGCACATAGAATAGCAGCAATTCAGCCGAGCATATGCATCCCACAACTATCCCACTTTGGGCGTCATAGCCTGATTGACCTCACACAACAGCACGCCGTACCTGACGATCCTCGCTGGCTGCAGACATGACATGAGCCACGACACTCTATCCACGACTGACTTTGGTCTTCTAACGGCCATCTATCAGCCAAGAGAGTTTCCTATCCACAAACTTTCATGACGACAATCTGCCCAGACCACCTTCCATGATAGCAATCCACCAAATCCACCTGCCTTGGTAGAGGGTAGCAAACCTCCGAGCCAACCTTCCATGACAGCAATCTGCCCGTCCCACCGCACACGGCGGCATCCCGATCACGAGCATAGACCTCCTTGAATCGGATCGAATCGAGTCGCAACCAACCCAGTCGGAGAATAATGCCTCTCCATCTCCTCGGCAAAAAATCATGGAATGTCTACAACACAGCAAACATCTCGCGCGTTCGCAAAGATGAAGCCGAAGCGCAAGTCCGAGAAGAAGCTGCTGAGCAGCGCATGCAAGAGGAAGATGCTGCGCGGAGGATAGCAATTCTACGAGGGGAAGCCGTGCCTGAGATACCTGCTGTTGAAGATGAGGAGCAACAAAGTAGCGACCGACGCCGAGAAAAGAATTTCGGTGAAGATGAGACGTACGTCTCTCGAGACCGCAAACGGAAACGCCGGCGTGGAGAAGATGACACGGAGCGAGACATGCGGTATGCGATAGAAAATCGTGAGAGAGGGGAGCGAGCGAGAGAGACACTTCTTCAGGGACAAAAGAGTACCACAGTTCGTGATTCCTCTGCCGCTGAAGCCCCTCTCCAAGACCACACAGGCCACATCCAACTCTTCGCACCTCCCGACGAGAAACAAATCCGCTCCAAACAGAAAAACGCCGAAGCCGAAGCTGAAAAAGCAAAAAAACGTAAACGTGAAGAAGATCTCGGAACGATGAAATTCAGTAATGCCGCAGGCTACAACAATGGTATGCAAAAACCTTGGTATGCTGCAACAGATAATGCACCTCGTCAATCTACAGACACCTCAGCTTCGCGAAACGAAATCATGCTCGCAGAATTAAAAGGGAAAGACGTCTGGGGCAACGAAGATTCTCGAAGAAAAGAACGTGAGACCAAGAGGATTGTTTCGAGTGATCCTTTCGCCATGATGCAGAGTGCTCAGAAGCAGTTGAAGCAGAGTGAGAGGGATAAAGAGGAGTGGGAGAGGAGGAGAAGGAAGGAATTAGAAGACTTGAAGAGGGAGCAGCAGAGGAAGAAAAGGAGAGGAGAAATTGATAAAGACAGCCTGGATGGGTTTAGTCTAGATGCTCCTTCGAAAGATGATGAGAAGAGTGAGGAGCGTAGGCGTCGGCATCGACATCATCATCATCACAGGAGACACCGAAGTCGGTCGAGAGACAGGGAAGAAAGAGACCGTCGGAGACATCGTAGTCGGTCGCGAGAACGTGATCGTGATCGTGATCGTGAGCAGCGAAGGGATCGGTCGACGGAGCGTGAAGAAAGACATAGCAGAAGCCATCGTCACCGACATAGAGAATAAAAGGAGAAAAGCCAGAGGCAAGTGCGCCCACCAAAGACATTCAACATTGACAGACCGCGCACTTATTTACCATCACACTCGCGAAGCCTCACCTCTCACATAAATCTCACTGGTTCTGAAGACTGAAGATAGGAATAGGGAATGGAGACAAAATTCTCGTCATCAAAAGGAGTTCAACTCAATCCCCAGCCAGGAGTCAAAGCCTTACCAGCCAACTCAAACCGACCAAAAACCAAGGACTGCTACCTAAGAAAGACGCTATATATCCGCTTCGCCCAAAAATCACAAGTAGCGTTCCGTCGCATGGATCGTAGTGTACATGTTCCTCGTGTTCTCCGTATACGTTCATGATATCGTCGAACACTCAATCATGCACACATAAAACTCCATTGCAGTAGGTCCGCTCGCAGAACGCTTGCACAAAAACATTTCAAAAGATTGTTTGTCAGGCCAAGCGAAAACCAAAATGCATTTTCCCGTCGTCGCCAACAGGAAATGCAAGTTGTGACATTTTCGCTCCGCCGTCCAGTCGATGTGTGTCAAGAAGCAAAAGATTTCCTCTCTTTTTGCGCCGAAAAACGCCAATTCCAGCAAAAAGCCTTAGCTTTTCACTGGCCATGCCCATCTCATGTCCATTTTCGCTCCCATATGCAGTCGTGTCGTGTCGTTCACGGTCGTAATTAGGTTCCCCCGTCCAGTCTTTGGTATCGTCACAGTTCGTGCGCTCGCCATATGCATCGTACAGGGTCGTCAATCGCTCGGAACGCTTGCAGTCAATCTGTCAAAAATGCACACCACACTTACGTCCCGGTAGTCGAGATCCACGAATCGAGGATGTCACGAATGTCGCTGTACGAGTCGTCCATGTTTGTGATGGAGTCGTCCAGATCGAATGGATTGCGACTCGTGTTCGTGACTCCGTACTCCGAGATCGTGGTCATGTGGGCGGGTGGCTTGACGGCAGCGGTGACGTGCACGGCGTCGTAGTCCGAGTTGTAGACGCTGGAACCACTGCAGGACTCTCCTGGTGGCGAGAAGACCTGGCGGCCAACATCTGGATGCGAATCCATCACGTCAAAATCGACAGCCTCGTTGAAGATGTCGACACCATCGAGTGGACTTGAGCCACCGTGAAAGCCGTGATACGCCGCTGGCGAAGAATAGCTCACGAAACTGCTATTGTTGCGCGCAGCTGGGCTGGAGCAATCTTGGTGTGAATCATGGTGTGACTTGGTGGTAGGGCAAGGCGATGCACGTGCTGACAATTTCGCAGGCGATACGACCTTCTCCAGAGGGATGCTCAGCTCAAAGTGCTTGGGCTTTGAGAGCTGCATGTGGGCAGCTGAGGGTGGCGATGTCGGCGGCGTGTCAATCCATGAGCCAGTGGCCGCATTGAACTGTGAGTCCGGATGGTCCATGTCGAGGAAATCGTGAGCGCTCATTGCCTCCGACTGCTGCGGTGGAGTATCTGGCATACTGCGCTCACTCGCTGCGGAGCTGAAGCTGCCAGATTGGCTTCCGTTGGCTTGATCCATCGCGCGTGCCAGTGCGGCCTTTCTCGCGCGTGTGTCCATATCTGGTCTGCTGGACCTCTTCGACATGTTACCCTCGCCAGATCGATCCTTCTTCGGACGCCCGCGCTTAGGCTTCTCCTCGTCAATCTTCTCGAATCCAGGCAATACACCTTCACACATGTCGCGCTGGCGGTGGCGTGTGAGCGCATCGGCGCGTGCAAATGTCTTTCCGCACGGACAGACCGCAGGACGCTCGTTGGTGTGCGTCAAGTGGTGTCGCTTGGTGTCGTGAAGTCGGTTGAAGCGCTTTCCGCATGGGTTGCATCGGAAACGACGATCGTCAAGGTGGTTCTGGACGTGCGAACGGGCGTTCTCCTTGCGGTTGATGGCTGTGTCACAGCCTTCCCACTTGCATCGGTATGGATCGCCTTTGCCAACAGGGTGTACGAGCCAGGAATTGATCTGCTCTTCGCTGATGCCGGTGTCGATGTAGGTCGCGTCGATACCTGCTGCGTCAAGTGCGGCCTGCTCTGGGCACATGTGGCCGCCACCTACCATGAAATGAGGGCTATTGAAGTCCTGTTCAGCTCCAGCGGCAGCTTGGAGGAGTAAGTCAGCGGATGGCTCTTCGTACAACGTCGGCATAGGTGTGCTGTGTTGTTGTGGAGGCGACGACGGGTCGGCGAGGGAGGACGAGTATGACGCTGCGTAGTCGGTTTCGCCATTGAAGCTGAAAGAGCCGTCAAGTTCGTAGACTTGTTGACGCTGGCCCTGCTGTTGGGCCATCGGGGCGACGTCAAGTTGATAGCTCTGACTTCGTTGGTGCTTCGAAGGTGGCGGACTCGGCCAGCTGTGGTTCTGCGGCGTGTTGGGCACAGTCTGTGACTGGCCGTGTGCGAGCGACGCGACTTGCATCTGTGGTTGCGACAGGTAGACAGGCGCAGACATGTCACCATTGAGCGGATGCGTCACTTGGATGACTGGCTGACTCTGTTGCCCATTGAAGGATGGGTTCGGCGAGTTATTGCCAAACTGCTGTGCGTACCACGCCATGTGGCTCTGCAGGCTCTGGTACGCGGCAGTCTGCTGGGATTCGGTGCTGATGGCGGCTGTGTTGGGAGAAAACATGCCGTTCAGCTGTTGATGGAGGTGGGATTGAAAATCTTGAGGTTGAGATTGAGGTTGAGGGTGCGCGAGCGGCGGCGCGGAAAGCGGCGGTGGCAGACTATGCGACTGCGGTTCTTGCTTGATGTTGTAATGCTGTTGATGTTGTTGCTCCTGGAGGGCGTATTGTGCTGTGTTAGTATCCAGTGGGGTGTGGGTCCGTAGTGGTATTCCAGAAGGCAGCCCGTGATAGGCGTCTTGCGGCAGGAGAGGACGAAACTGCGAGGGCGAGCTCATGGCACTCAGGGCTTGGTCGACGCTGAGGCCCCGCCGGTGGTTGGTGGGTCTCGAGTTCGTCCTCCTGTGTGTGGGCATGGGCGTCGCAAGAATGGGCACCTCTAACGATTGCTGGCGTCGATGGGTCTGACGCCGCTTTTGTATTGATGAAGAGGTCACGGGCAGCATTGTCGCTGATTGTCGGCAAGATGAGATCCGGGGAAGGGGTCCTGGTTCCTGGTGGTGGTATGTGAAGCTCAAGTGAATGAGCCACTTGGTATCCGGTCTGCATCTCGTGCATTAGCGCCAGGCTGTGAAGCAAACGGCAGCGACATCCTTCAGATGGGCGCGCCGCGCGCAAAAGGGCAGGCGTGACTTACATCTCCCGCAAGTACGCAAGCGCAAACCACCGCCGTGGTTTAACCTCGTTGGTTGTTCCTCAGTCCTCACGCGATGCCAATCCCTAGCAAGGCGGAGGTGTTGTGACGGGCTGCTTAGGCCCGGGGTGTGGAAGAGAGCTCTTTTGCCTGCAAAGAACCCTCTGCTGTGGATGCTAGTCCTGTACCAATGTACAACAACTAGCCAGATGGTGATTAATGGAGAAGGCTGGGTCGCAGGTCTTGCTCTAGGATTAAAGAGAGGTGCTGCGCTCGGGCGGTTTGTGTATAGGCGGCGTCACCAGACGTCGTCCCGGTAACGCATCTGTGGATGCGAACGCCGTTTGCCGATCCTTTGAAACTGGGGCCCGAGCGCTTCACGATGGCGCAAGCAAAAAAGTCCGATGATCCACGCCGTCGACGGTGCAAACGGCGTGCGCGGTCTGGTCGCGACGACATTGCTGTGGCATCGCGACGTTGGCCATTGTCGTCGCTGCAGCAATGTGCGCGACGGCGCTGAAGTCGCCCATCACGGGGTTGCCAGGCAGCGTTTCCAGCGTCGCGACCAAACAGGGAACACGTCGCTTCACATCGGCCGACGAGCGGATGATCGCCTGCTTCCGGGCGCACTCATCTTGCAAAAGTTGCACGCTCGGAGCGCACGGCCGGTGCCAATTCTGCCGCTGTCAGAGGTGCAGTTGTGCAGTGCAGCCGTGAAAGCAGATGTGAAGAGAGTGACGCGCGACGCGATCTGAAGAAGCTCAAGCTGAAGCTGCCTTGGCGCCTGCACCTCACTTCCAACTCCACCTTCCATACTGCAACCACATTGTCACACAACATCTCACGAGAAGCTCAGCCGAGCCGAATGGACGGATCTCTCCGCACTACGGGATTTGCAAGCTTGCCGTTCATCACTCTTGTGGGCATGGTGATCGTTGCGAGAGGCCGCGCGAGATCGGAGCGAGCATCTACCCATATGCGCTTATTCCGCAGAAGCACACTATCATGGCGCTTTGGGAAGAATTGAAGCCTGCGGTACGAAGCTTGATGCTCCTTGCTACACATCAGCTCTCAATCGATCTTGTAATCCTGCTCTGGGTAAGCCGCGTGATCAAGGCCAATTTGCATCCCTTGTGATACGAACGAGGCCCGTTCGATTCAAACGGTGCCATATCTGACTGTACCGTCTCCGGCGCAACGCAAATCCTTAGCTGCGAAGTAGTCTCCTTGCTGACGATGATGCTGCTGCATCCACTGCGGTCTACTTTCCCACTTCGATATCCTTGTGGTCACTACCGGCTTTGGAAATACCTTGATCTCTAATCAAATCGCTGTCGCTCAAGCTGACAACCCGATCACCAAAAGCAGCGGCAATTTCTTCCAACGTCTTGTGCCGAGTTTCACTGCGAAGCAAATCAGTAAAGTCCCAGAAGCAGGATTGTTGGCCACGTACGGGAAGTAGAAATAGGCGATGATCAAGAAGAACAGAGTACATGCCACGAAGACATAGTAGTAGTTCTCATGTATATTCGCGAACGCGCTGGGACCAGCTTCCGTGACTGCGATCATTGTCAGTACGTAGTTTGCGATGTCGCTGGCCCGGACTCACCTCCAACATTGACTATGAAATGTGAAGCAGCTGCCAGGCCCATGACTTTGCTTCGCAGCGCCATCGGTAATACTTCCGCGCCGTAGAGCCATGTGGTGGAGTTCAGCATGCCATAGTACCAGACCACGAACAAGTAAATACCAAGCACCGCGAAACCTTTTCCGACTCTGTTATCTGTGTTCTGGAACTGTCGTTGCATAACTGCTGCATAGATCTCGATGACGATGATACCAGACAGACCAGCCAGTATCATTTTTCGACGTCCCCACTGATCAGTCAAATACTTCGTGGTCAGCACGTTCGAGAGGAAGGCGCAGGTCCCATACACTCCAGCCAATGCCAGGATAGTATGAGCTTCGATTCCCAAAGATCGGTAAAGGATAGTCTGGTAGTACTGGATCACATTGACTCCAGTCAATGAAGTCATTGTCTGCACAGCAATGGACACCAGAGCGCGATGTCGGAAGAGCTTGAAGATTTGTTTGTAGTCGGTGAGCTCCCGCTCCATCTCGAATTCGATCTGGGCCCGCATGAGAGCGAACTCTTCTTGCGCTTCATCGAGGTCGAGGTCTCTCCGAATCTTGACGAACTCGCTTCGTGCCTTGTCGGTTTTGCCAGTTCGGATCAGCTGTCGAGGAGAGTCTGGCATGAAGGTCGCAAGGCCAAAGAAGAGAATGATGCCCCAAGGAATCTGTATACCCAGCGGGAGTCTCCATTGCATGGCTCCATAAGGCGCATAGCTACAAGCAAATCCCACCCAGTTGCTGGTCATGGTGCCAAAGGAAATACCGCAGCCAGAAATTCCTCCGATGAGTCCTCGATGGTGCGGAGCTGATATTTCGCTGAGGTAGATGGGCACTGTGCCCACCATGCCACCCACAGCTATTCCGGCCAGGGCTCGGCCAGCTAAGAACATTCCCATATTGACAGCAGCTGTCTGGATGACGACTCCTATCGTGACGATTATGCACATCAATTGCATGAACCGGATCCTGCCCAGTCTGTCACCGAGAAAGGTTTGCATGAAGGCTCCCACAGCCTCTCCAGCGATGTAGACAGCGACAACTGCTCCAGTCATACCATTCGATGGATGGCCCATGTATTCAATCCATGACTGATGGGCAATTGTCGTCGTGGCGATACCAGTATCGAAGCCGAAGAAGAACGTCCCGATTGCTGCGAAGATGGCTATACCAAAAGTGTAAAACGAATCTTTGCGTCCCATGGCTGGCAGGTCCCGTAGAGCTGTAATTTAGTGCAACGAGTGAAGAAGAAGCACATGAAAGAAGAAGCAGAAATACGCCCTGTTACATACCTAATACATCTCCTACGCCGCTGATCAGCTGCAGCAATGCTCCAAGGGTCCACAGTGCGACATTCCGCTCCGCATTGAGGGACACATGCTGCCCGTGGGGAAACAACGCAGCAACCTTGATCTCATGCGAGTGTGGTTGCAGAAAGAGGAGGTGAGAGCAAGTCCCTCGGACTGAATTGCGCCGGCAGGCGTCGAGCGCAGATCCCGTCACTCGCCGGGCTCGGCAAGCAAGGATCACGACCGAGAGCTTGCATGGACGACAGCAATGTGCTTCTCAACTACAGGCTGTTGAAGTCATGATATACCTACCACCCTTGCTTGCGACGCTTCTGGTATTCATCTTGCTGTCGCAATGTCATTGGCAGCGCCAGCAACCGCTGAACGCTCCGCCCGCTGGTCTTGTGGTAGATGAACCGCATCCAAAACGACCAGGCCATCGGCGAGCCGTGCCTTCACTCTTCCACAAGCGGTATTCCGAGCAGACATTCATCGGGACGCATGATGCAGCCGCGATACGTAGAAAAGAGAACAACTGGTCATTGTCTGGCAATCAGTACTTCAATGTCTCCACGCAGCTAAATTCTGGTGTCCGCCTCATTCAAGCTCAAGGCCATGTGGATCCCAATGGCTCGAATGAGATCCGTCTCTGCCACTTCAACTGCGCCCTCTTGGATGGCGGAAGTCTCCATGAGCACTTGCGTACAGTGAGACAATTTCTCGACGAAAACCCGCTCGAGGTCGTGACTCTGCTCTTCGTAAATACAGGCCCGCCACTTGAGCACTGGGCTCAAGCTTATTTCGACACTGGTCTGGATGTCATGTCATATATCCCTCCGCCCGAAAAGCGAGACAGGAGAATGTATATCGAAGACTGGCCGACGATTGCAGAGCTCGTGGCCACGAATAAGAGACTGATCACCTTTCTCTCCAGAGGCGCAGATGAAGATGCCGTGCCATTCCTTCTGCTGGAGTTCAACTATCTCTTCGAGACGAGCTTTATCAACGACAGTCCCTGGGACTATGACTGCGATGCATCGCGACCTTGGTTTGGACAGCATTACGTGCCACGTACGCTGAGCCTAGTCAATCACTTCTTATACGCGCAGTTTCTCGGCTTCCGATATCCAAATGCCACATACGCCAATACAACGAATGGCGCCGGGTTCCATGTCGGAGAGCTGGGCGAACACGCTGCCAGATGCCGGAGTCAATACGGAAGACGACCAAACTTTCTTCTTGTGGACTTCTTCAACGAGGGCAATGTTTTCGATGTAGAATATGGGATGAACGCCAATGATTGAGCGGCAGGGACTCTCAGTACTCTGGCCACTCTCGGTCGACTTCTTCCTTCCAGGCGCGGAACCCGCCTTTGATGTCTTTGACGTTGATCCTGGACTCCGTGCCAGCATGTTGCAGCAAGTCGCGTATCGCTTTCACTGCTAGCTGGGAGTCGTTACCGTAGCGACAGACAACGTAGTAATCACTGCCGCCACCGGGACCAGGAAGCGCCCCGGTCTGGAAAGCTTTCTCAAGCCAGCCTTGAGCACTTCCTTTCCAGGGGACGTTGAGACTACCTCGCAGCGCGCACATCTGGTATTGTGTCTCGTCGCGTACGTCGATCAGTGCATTACTTCCATCTCGTGGCAGGCGAGCAAATTCGGATGCAGATATCCTCGACTCCGGTGGCAGGACGTTGATTGGACTATTCAGGCCGCAGAAAGCTGCATAATCCAACGAGGCCGAGTTTAGGCTATCTCGTGTCACAATGGCCTGCGCAGAACAGCATGCGCAGTCGGCTCTTCGAGTTCGCATTCGTACACTTCGAAATTGTGGCGTGGAATATGCGGAGAAGATTGTCAGCGTGGGACGCGGAGGTTCTTCCTGTGGCTGTAATGAAGGCGATGGCGGGAGCGACATCAGCGCAGCAAGGTCGATTGGACTGCCTGCTTGATGTGACACCTTGGGTTTTGTAGTCAAGACTTTGATTGCCTCAAGTGCCTGCAAAACGCCCATCACTCCAACCACTGGACCCAGCACGCCCCCTTCACCACAAGAGAGTACAGAATCTGCTGGTGGAGGCTTGGGAAAGACGCATCGGTAGCATGGCCCACCCGCCGGATCTCCAGGTGGTCTTGGTGGGTTGTTGAGAACGATGAGCTGACCTTCCGTCTTCAAAGCTGATGCAGAGACGAGCGGTCGGCCTGTCAAGACACATGCATCTGAGATGAGGTAGCGCGACGTAGGGTGATCTGTACAGTCGAGCACGAGATCGTACTGTGAGAAGATATGGATCGCCTTTTCCGGCGTGAGGTGGAAGTGATGTCGCTGGAACTTGACGAGAGGGTTCAGCCTACCAAGGAGATCAGAATGAGATCTGTCGAACAGTGTTGCTTTGCGACTACGTACTCTGACAAGAAATCGTATGCGCTGTCCACTTTGCTCATCCCGACTCTTGTGGCGCTGTGCGCAATTTGGCGATGGAGATTCGAAACCTCCACGACGTCGCCATCCATGAGGCCCAGCGTGCCCACGCCTGCTCCAGCGAGATACGAAGCTGCTGGACAGCCCAGGCCTCCAACCCCAACCACGAGCACCCTTGCGCGCTTCAGCAGCAGTTGGCCATGCAGACCCACTTCTGGCATGATCATCTGGCGTCCATATCTCTTGTACTCTTCGCTCTGAAGCGGCCAGCGACCGCTGCTGACAGGTTCTGGCGTCACGAATTCGCGTCCTTCGATTCCCGCCTCTTGACGAATGCTCATCGCGATGCCCTCAGCGCTTCCGCCCGATGCCACGGATGGCGTGTACAACTCCGAATTGACCAATTCATCGGTCAATACGGACGAGATCTCGCCAATCCACTCTGCTGGAAAGCCGCCATGGTACGAAGCGTTCAGCAGGCGCGTTCGCGACGCACGAGCCTCCGTCTGCGAAAGCTGCTGCTTCAGCGATGCGAGTTGCGCTTCCGTGGTCGCAATTTGCTTTCGCAATAGGGCCACGTGATTGTCCAGGTCGGCCATGGACGCCATAGTGATCGTGGTAAAAGGTGATGTGGGAAGAAATGGGCATGGTTTCAGAGTGACAGAAGTCATTCATACGCGGGGGCGGAAGTCGGGCGGAATAAAGTATAGCCGGATTGTAATCTTCCCACATCTCCATCCGGACATCACGTTGAGTCCTCTCTCCTGTCTCTCCTATCATTGTTACAACGTTGTTTACCTGCTTACCATCGACGACTAATACTGCTCATGTCATCGACGCCTCCGAGCGTTCCTCGCCATTGACATCTGTCGTGCATATGAACCAAGAAGGGAAACCGCATCTTTGTTTCATACCACTGCCGTGCGATATTTCCCTGCAGATGACGGACAGCAGGAGCAGTAGACTTCTCCCCAGTCACCGCAGGACATTCCCTGTGTCTCCATTCTACCATGACGCCACTTGATTACACAGTCATAAAAGTGATTGATTGCCTCATATTGCCCCACGGGCAGAGCCGCAGGCGCAACGTTCCATTCAACGTGGAAGACCAGCAACATCCCAGCAGCATATGCTAAACCAGTAGACAATCGACGGCCGGCTCAGATTGATTCATCTGCGGAATACACATCGCATATAACACAGCCATCGCGCTCATGCGCGGCCATGCTGACCGCTCCAGGTAAGCACGAAAATATGGAGGTCGCTCAAGCACCCACGCAGAGAGAAATTTCTTTGAAAGAGGTCTTTGAAGTTATTCGAGACGAGTTTGCCTTATACTTCAACTCTATTGACGTCAAGCGTCGCACCTGCATAAACGCTATGTGGAAGAGACTCGGCTTATTCTGGCGCATAAATACTACCTTGGACTCCGACAAAGGCGAATCACGAAAATGTTTGATCTTCGAACCGCTGGGACCGCACACGCAGACCATCGTCTTTCTTCACGGACGCGACAGCACGGCGAAGGAGTTCGCCAAGGAGCTCTTCGAAAGTACAGACTCTCATGAACGTACGTTTCAAGAAGCTTTGCCTGGCGTGAAATGGGTCTTTCCAACGGCACCAGTTACACACTGCGCCCGGTATGGCCTCCACATGAGCCAGTGGTTCGACATGCAAACGACACAAGACCCTCACGAAGGAGAAATAGAGCAGGACCCAACTCAATCTATTGACATCATCTACAATCAGCTCTCGATAGAAGCTGCAATAGTGGGATGGCAAAATGTTATTCTGGCAGGCATATCACAAGGCGCTGCGGTTGGAATCCACGTTCTTCTCAAGCAACCTCACAGACTTGGAGGCTTCATCGGGCTGAACACCTGGCTGCCACGACCAAAGACTATCGAAGGCGCTGACAGCCGCTGGCCAGGATCTGTGCAGACACCTGTCATGTTGGCGCACACCAGAGATGACCCGATCGTCTATATCACGTATGGCGAAGAGTTAGCACAGAGCCTAGAAAAGCTGGGGATGAATGTGGAATGGCACGATTACGAAACTGCAGAAGGCGAGCCCGCGCACTGGGTGAACGAGCCCGAAGGAGTCGATCACATTGTAAAGTTTGTTAGGAGGGCCAGGAAGTCGCCACGAGGGAGCCCGCTTCTTACTCCTTCGTTCACGACTACGCGATCATATTAGGCCACACGATCAGCGTTTCCGGTTCATGCAGTCCCGCAGCGCCTCAGATGCCAGATCTGAGAAGACCGAAAGACGCTTCAGTGAACCAGGTACATTGCTCGATGCCAACAATAACAGCCTCACTACATGCATCCGGTGCATTGCAAGCCGTACAGCACGATTGACAGAAATTTCTACTACAGATTGAGCCAGCAGAGGACCTTCGCAAAACCAGACTTACATAGCGCATTCGATGGTCGACCGGGGCGTAGCAATGGACTAGCAAAATACCAGAGGCCATAAAAAGGACACATCTTACTCACCAGCGACTTGTAATAACCGGCTCTGCCTTCTCCCGGGCGAGGAAAATGATCGGCCATTCTCGCAGCGTTGCACCGGTTGCGGTTCCCGTTTTCACAGCAGGGGACATGTCAACGCTATCGGAGAAACCCGACCTTCGAATGATCATGATCTCGAAACTTTGGAGAACGGAACTCTCCAGGTATGCTTCGAGCATTACGGAACGTCAAGGACTGAAATGAAGACAACAGAGCGCCCCCGTCCGAAGGAGAGCCTGGCGAGAGAGGAGCAAAAGAGCGACGCAGGAACGAACGGTAGAAACGGAAGAGCGACAGAAGAAATGGGGAACAGTGTCAGTCTAATTGTGTCAGAGGCATGAAAAACTCTAGCTGTTGGGGAGTCAAGCTGAAAGATGGATAATGGGAGACCAGGTTCAGCTGGCTGAAATGTTTATTTGTGTAGTTGTGTAATCTGAAAGTATGGATGTATCATCATGGTGTGATTCCAAGGCTCCTTTGATTCCATGACGAAGCACGTCGCGTCCACGGCACTCAGATTGATAGTCCTAGGAGATTTGTTGAAAAATGTCCCTGTTAGTCGAGATGTGAAGGATGTCTTCGCACGCGTTCAGGCTGAGCGGTAGGCTAGGATTGGGTATACAGCGCACGCGGGCGAATTGATGTTTCGGGTTCTCATTGTGGCAGGGTTATGAGGGCGGCTCGAGATGGCACAGGTTCGTCATAATCTTGCGTGCCAGCCGAGCACAGACTGTGAAGATATGAACCAAATGCATCATCGTTGCTTTGAGCAATGTTCACGCCACGGTCAGTACTCTCATCATCCATTCGTACACCTGAAATCATGATGTCAGTAGAAATATTAGAGAACGAAACGGCCACCACTTACAGCCCATTGCGCAGCATTCACGATGAAAGCTCTCGCACTACAGACGCCAAGTCCTCGGAAGAAAGCAGAAGCGCCTTCTGTGTGGTACAGCGATTTGGCTATGCTCCACGTAGCTGGTCTAGCTGTGACTATGGCCTTTGAAGGTCTTGCTGCATTGCCTAGCAAAGGAGCTTCAGCACCAGTGCTGCTCCTAGTGGGCACCAAGTCCCATGTCTGCACTCTCGTCTTCACAACATCAAGTGGGAAAATGCTGGCCCATGTAACAACACCAGCCAAACCGCCACACAATAACACTTTGAGGGCTTCCTGGGTATGTGTATCGGCTTCGTTGGCAATGGCTCGCTTGCTCAATTCGTATGACCAAAAGTAAAAGCCATAGCCTACACTGTCGCGTACAGCGGTGATAGCGCCACCCATGTACAAGCCTCTCAGACCTGCCGCTCGCCACAGATCTTGAGTTACCTGCCACGAAGAGCGAGGTGGATTGGAGACCTGGGCGCGACATTTCACGAGCTCGGTCGGCGTAGAGACGAAGAACGTAGCAAGACCACCGAGGGCACCAGCCGACCAGATCTTCCACCATTCAGGCTGGCTCGCGAAATTCTGCGGTAAAGTGTTGATGTTTCCTGTCTGGAAGTAGGACAAAGAACGATTATACGTCATGAACATGACAGCATTGAGAGCGCCGTATCCGAGTATGGGGGCTGCCGCACCTCGAGCAAATTGGGTCCATCGTGATAAGGCGTGCTGCGTTGGAGCAGAGACCGCAGGGAGGTTCGTGGGCAGTGTGTGAGCAGGAGCTATGGAGACCTTTGAAGGTTTTGATGCAGAGCCGGCTTGGAGCTTGGTCTTGATGATGTCGAGAGGATTGCCGATGAGGATTCCTGAGCATGCACATGAGCTGCAAGTCAAGACATCGGACTGGCGATCAGGCTACCTATGGCTCCAGACACATAGCCGGCCCAAAAGTCGGCAGACATGCTATCGTGGTGGGGTAAGAGGAATACGGAGGAGAGTGGGAAATCGTTTTCGCTTGTGCGTATCCATACAGGCTGTTGGAGGGTCGTAGAACTAATGTGGCTATCGAAGCATGGCTTGCAAGGAAGAATGGCTCATGATTCCTGATCGGGGAAGTGAAGGTCAAAGGTGAGTCGTGGTCGCCTGGAGACGGATGAACTGCGGGAAGTGGGGTCCGATTGCCGCGCGCATGGATCTCGGTGGCGGACACAGGTGCAATGCAGTCATCCAGACTGCCCTCGAATCTCACCTTCGCCAGAGCTGCGACACTTCAATGACACATTCGTCGCCACCTCGAGGCGCCTGGTCCATCGCTTGTTATCAATCTGCACCATCGCTCGACATTGTTGTCACCTTCAACTAACACCGCCCCTCGACAAGTGCGACAGGCCACCACCGCCACCAACCCATCACCCGCCCGCGTGCAGCGCTTAGCACGCCGACCATTGCCAGTTAATGTCCACACTTACTACCGAGACCAAATCGCTTTGGGATTTGAGTGATGTTATCGAGTTTCACAATGCGGCACTGAGCCATGCGGACTCCACTGCAGCCATTTCGCACAAGGAGAGCGACAGTAACCCGCGAGGTAGCAATGATGGCGAGCTTGACGAGAGCAATGGAGGCGTCAGTCTGGGAAGCTTCGACAAGATCTGGCAGTTTCTAGGCACTCCAGTGCCAACCAAGGACGAATCGCCTCGAATCGATCTCCAAACACGATCCATCAAGCCAGCTCGGAAGCTGGACTACACCTCGGATGGCGCAGCCTACACACTGTCTCGTCCCAAGCCCATCCAGCGGCACCCTTCATTCACCGACGGTACCGACGGCGAGGATATTTGGGCTATCAGTTCAAAGGCCACTGATGCAACACCTTTGACCAAGACGCAGAAGAAGCGCATGCGTAGAAAAGAGAGGCGGGAGCAAGAGATCGCTCAGGCGCGTCTCAATGGCGGCAGAGCTGATGCAATATCTGAATCAGAAGCAGAGACCGCGGGGAGGAAGACACCTGCGCGCAAGGCATCAGCACATGTCATGAAAGAGAAGAACAAGGAACAGACAGCGTCGCAGGTAACAAATAAGCCGGGGAGCAGTCAGAACGCTACAGTGGTATCGAAGGTGCCTGCGGCGCCTAACCGAGCGAAGACTCCCGTGCCTGAGAAAGCAAAGACGGCCAAAGTGCCTCCACTGCCCGGAAAGGACAACTCCACGGACCAAGCTGTCAACGCTGTCGCTGCAGCAATGGCTGCTATCAGCACCAAGCCTCCGCAACAGCAGCCTTCGACTCCAAAGCAGACCTTCAGACAGCTGGTCGCTCAATCTCAACCAGTACGCAAAACACAAATTCAACAACCGCAAGCTGTAGGCAAACTTCACCTGGTTCCTGCATCTGTTGGTGTACAGCCAAAGCTTGCCTCACAGAATAATGCAACGCTCGGCATCAATCCTACTCCTGTTGCTATGAGCATGCACGTTCCCACAGCGCCTGCCAGTGCCAAAAAGGCGCGGCCACAGCCAGTCATTGAACCGAAAATCATCCGATCTGGTGAAGACCGACACTGGGCTCTGCTTATGAAGCTAATCAGTGAGTTCGGTCAGGACCGGAAGCACTTGGTGGCGCCGATGAATCTAGCCAGCCATAACAACGACCCCAAAGGCATCCACGTCTTCGTGGACGCTTCCAACATATGCATTGGATTCATGGACATGTTAAAGTCCACGAGAGGCATCCATCCAATGGCACATCTCCCGCAGGCCAATCTTTCTTTCGACGGCCTCGCTCTGTTAATGGAACGTCGACGTCCAGTTGCCAAGCGTGTTCTCGCCGGTTCCTATCCATGGCTACCGGCATTCGACAAAGCAAAAGCAATCGGTTATGAAATGAACATGTTCGAAAAAGTGTACAAAGCTCGCGAGCTCACCGATCGTCAGCTCTACTTCCAACAGCAGGATGCCCGTCGCTATAGTAAGAGCGGGAAAAAGCCTGCTGTGCACCCAGGTGCTACAATCATCAAGTCGGGCACATCTCCTCCTGTGTACTCAGTCCTCGGAAACGGCATTGGCAGCGGAAGCGGCAGTGGCACGGAAACGTCTACTGCGCCGCAATACGCGCCTGCCAAGATGATTGAACAAGGTGTCGATGAGATCCTCCACTTGAAGATGATGGAGAGTATTGTTGACTACGAAGTTCCAAGCACTATGGTGCTTGCAACTGGTGATGCCGCGCAGGCAGAGTACAGCCAAGGTTTCATGGCTATGGCTGAAAGAGCATTGAAGAAAGGGTGGACTGTTGAATTGATCTCTTGGAGTAAGAACATAAGTAAAGCTTATGTCAAGAGCAATTGGGAGGGAGCCTGGAATGGACGATTCAAGATCATCTATTTGGACGACTTCGCCGAAGAACTCCTTGATATGTAAAGGACGTATCGGGAGGAAAAGGTGTGTTTCTTTCGGCTTCTCGAAGACACACTGGCACTGGGTGCCGTGGTGGTATGCTAAGCCCTTGGACATTACTGTAGAGCGGAGAAGTTGCATGGGCTACGAGATGTGTATATCTTGACCATCTTTGTCTCTCGCTGAACCGAAATATCACACCGCATCTTTGCACTCCTCGCTGATTGCCATCCGTCGCCCTTTTATGTTCCTGTGCTGAGTGGATATCTTCCCAAAACTTCAATACCGTCTGCAAAGTCTGAATCGCCCCACCGACCAACGCCATCTTGAGCCCCTCACCCCTTACTTTCGCCTCCTCGAAACGTAGTCTCTCTACCCGCATCGCGCTGAGCAAATCGTGCACCGTTACCCCTCCGGCCCGCTGGACTTTAATGGCACCGAGGCAAAACTGTTTGCCGCAAAGGTACTCCGTGCCTGGCGAAGATTGAAGAGGCTCGAAGTCTCCAGAAGCGAGGTTCGGGTCGTCATCGTCGTCGTCGTCGTCGTCGTCGTTGTCCGCGCAAAATTGCATCTTATCTTCTCCAGGCCGTGCGCAGGTTTTGTGCCTGTAATTGCTGAAGAACGTGACAGAGTCGAGGGGCGGTTGGGTGAGAAGCGTATTTTGCAAGTAGCTAGTCTCTTGCAAGGCTCGGTGTGGGATGAGTTGTGAGATGATGGAGCTCATGTCCTGTTGTGCCGCGGAGAGGGAAGACTCGATATCGAGGATGCGTGGTATGAGGGTTTTGTAGGTGTTGGTCTCGGAGAGGACTTGGTCGCAGGGTGTGGAGAGCGAGATGAAGGAGATGTTGCGTCCTAGCTTGTCGCTGTGTTGAGAGAAAGATGCGAGCATGGGCCGAAGGAAGAGAGCTCGTTGAAGTTTGATGGAGCCAGCGATGGTAGCCTGCCATAGTTTGCAGACTTGTTGCGCTTTCAGAGCGTCGCCGATGGGAAGATCAAGCAGGATGGTTTCGAGCAGTTCAATTGTGTTCAGGACTTGTGCTGTCGCAGACATGGTGGTGACTTTTGTGTCGAAGGTTGTGGATTTTTAGATGTTGGTCTGACAAAAGATATGCTCTGCTTCAAGTCAGCTGTAGAAGAGTACGGCCATGACTTCAAGTGCGCATTCACGATGCATCTGAGTCATGGTCTGTGCCTGGACGTTCACGACGAGCCGCTTGCTGACACGATGAAGAGTCACGATGTGTGTTTTCGACAGGATGAATCAATTCTGCCAGCTACCTGAAATTCTTGCAGCCTGTTGCCGCTGGGGTATCCATCTCCGCTCCAGTTCTGAAAGATGCAAAGGCGCTCGGCATTTGTTTCTCCTCCTCTACTTTACTTTGGGTCGTCGAAAACGTAGGTCAGGTGGCAGCGACCGCAGTACTGGCGGTTGTGCATTGCAGCCATGAAGATACCGGCACCGCACTGCGAGATGAGTCAGTATATCGCATCCAATGGCCAGAGTATTGGCAATGCTTACGGTCTCGGCTGGGCACTCTCTCCTCAGGCGCTCGATCTTTCCGTCACCGTCGACCTTGTAGTACTTGAGCACAGCCAACTTGGTCTTCTTGCGCTTGTGCTTGATCTTCTTTGGGGTGGTGTAGACCTTCTTTTTGCGCTTCTTGGCCATACCACCACGCAGGCGGAGGACCAAGTGGAGGGTGGACTCCTTCTGGATGTTGTAGTCGCTGAGAGTGCGGCCATCCTCGAGCTGCTTGCCGGCGAAGATCAAGCGCTGCTGGTCCGGTGGGATTCCCTCCTTGTCCTGAATCTTGCTCTTGACATTGTCGATGGTGTCGGACGACTGCGATAGAAATGTTAGTCTCGTGCGTTTGCGGCGGCGCTGGCGGTGGCGCGCGGTTCGTGGGCGGCGGTGGGCTGTCGTACCTCCACCTCAAGGGTGATAGTCTTGCCCGTGAGGGTCTTAACGAAGATCTGCATCTTCGCTGCTTGTCACTGCCTACGCAAGAATGCGATCCTTGAGAGTGATGGGGAAGCAAAAGAAGTGCCAAAGTGCAAAGCGGAGCCTGCGATAATCGTGGTGGCTCTTGGCGTTCTGCAGTAATGCCTGAGGCTGACATATCGAGGGTCCAAGACCACAATGGGCCGTCTCGCGCTTTCGAGTTGCTGCTCTGCATTTCAACATCAAGGCAAAGGCAACGCGGATCAGGACCACTTGCGATGCAATATTTATTGTCATCGAGAATAACACCTCATCCAATCATGGTCCATGCCTCATCATCCATATCTCCTTCCACATCTTCACCTGACTCTTGAAAACGCTCCCACACAGTTTGCGAAATCTCCTTCGCTAATGCAACCCATTCAGCATACCGTTTCGACTCGCCACTCTGTTCAGGCGCAAGCATCTCGGCATTCTTCTCCTTCAACTGCTTCTGCTCTATACGTGTGGCTTTATCCTTTTGCGAAAACGACCGCAGCTCGCTACCAACAAGCTTGATACCTGACAGACAGATATTCGCAAACCACTTGAACTCGAATTTCGAATCATCAGTGGCTATCCATTCTTCAATTCTCGAAGCCATGTTCGCTTCAGGTCGACAAGACCACCACCAGAGTGCAATAGCTTCTCCACATAGTGCCTCACCCCAACCTGGTACGAAGAACTCCGCTATCTCATGTATGACCAGGTAAACGACGGGATGAAAGGGATCGAGTCCGAAAGCGAGAAAAGGTGCGATCAGATTGAGCTCTTGCTTCATGCTGTAGTGCACGGCCATGAAATCCCATCTTCGTCGTAGAGTTTTCCAGTCATCTGTGAGAAAGCCTAACGAGAGGAAGTAGTCGGCCAACACCATCATGAAGAGTTCCATGATAGACAGGGAGTAGTCGACTCGAATTCGGCTGTTGGCTATGCCGAGGATACCAAAGATCTTGTCATGCGGCCTGGTGCAAACCTGCATTGCGAAGAAGTCGACTGCCTTGTGGAAGGAGAAATGACGGCCAGCACGAAGGTTATGTCTCTCGAAGCGTCTCCAGGATAGTAAATGGATGGCCATGGCCGCGTTTGCCATCGGGTCGTCACCGACTTGTTGCGTCTGGGCAGATCGTCAGCCGGCACACACAGTGTTCTATCGATTAAGGTCGCGTACCAGCATCCTGCCATTCTTCTTGGGCCGGGCGCGTTTCTCGAATATATTACTTTCAGGTAAGAGATTTGTCCACTCGACTTCAGCTTTGCCGATCCTTATAGTCAGTCTTTTCGCAAGCAGGACCTCTTGCACAATCCATAGCCTTGACCAATAAGTAGAATGCAGCACCAGTAACTTCAGTTGTTCCAGAGAGTCGTCCTTTTCTGTATCGCTTTCTGGTTCTTCATCGTAGACAAACTTCATAGTGCTAACGGGATGAAACGGTTCTCGCTGAATCCAAGCAATGACTACTTCCGCGTCTCGATAGATCTGGCCCATCAACTTGACCTGGCTCGCTTTCTCTTCATAGTCGTCTTGATTCGTGCAGAGTGCATCCACGAAATACCAGTCTTTCCGATTCTCAGAGTTCATTTGTAACAGAAATCGATACAGATTCTTGCGCACCAATATGGATTGGCCATTGAGCTGTACTTCATACGAGGCAGAATCGTGTCCCCACTGGTAAGATACAGCGTTGTAAATTGGGATACTTTCGTCGTGGATCGAGAAACTTTGCACCTCACAATGGAGGAGCTCGCCACAAGATTCTGGCAGCAGTCGAAGAAGTCGAAACTCGCCATTTTCAGGCTTCAGTGCTTCGTAAATCGTCGATCGAGCATCTTCAGACATGTCTCTTGAACGAACAGCCGTGTCTGTATTGTTAGCAAAGCTTCCTTGCAGGCGAACCAAATATGGTTGTCAAACAGAAGGATTGCCTGTGCCCCTCAGCCGCTCCTTTGCCGTTTCGGGTTGGTGGCTGAGAATGAGAATATGTAGCGAAAAACCACTTAGAGGAGCTTCACGTTCCGATTCACTTCCGATGGCATAGCCATTCTATGTTCGTTGACACGTCTGAGATGTAGAACAGTTTTGGCGGAGAATGGGAACAGCCGTGAGCTTGGTAAACATTGCGATTGTATCTCACGCTAGTACTTGAAAGGTGCCACCAAACGTAGACTATTCCTGTCTATCGTTTCGTGGACGTAACATCCTTTGCTGCAACGCACGCCGGCGACCGTGCTACTAACCAGAGAGACCTTATCGTTTGAGCCAATATCGACAAATTTGCTGCTCACATGAATGCCAAAAAACCAAAGAAAGCAGCGAGGCATCCGGGAAGTGCAACTCCAACGACGGTCGCAGAGCTTTCGTCGGCGTCAGGGGTGGTAGATGGGGCTGCGGTCGCAGTGGAAGTAGATTGACCAGTCGGAGTTGTGGTGGAGGTATCCTCCGTGGTTTCAGTTGAGCTGGTCTCAGTGCTGTATGATAGGAGTTAGCAATTTGCACAATAAAAAAAGCTGCAAAGCTTTATGTTGAACGCACGTGTTGATACCGCGACACTCCTCGATAGCAGTATTCACCCAATCCGGTCGACCCGAAGCCACAGTACAGGCGCCATAGCAGCCAACGACAGCGTTTGCTCGACCGCAGCGACAGCCACGATCAGAAGTTGGGCATCGGTTGTATGCGTCTACGGCCTGCGAAGAGAAGTTGACATTGTCAGTATTTGACTAGCTTCAAGGACACTTGGCCAGGAAATTTTCGCTGCTCTTCGGCAGATGAGGGTCTTACAGGACTCAAGCAAGTATCAATGGCATTGTCAACGGTATCGCCGCATCCGGTCGTGTCTGCCACAGCGAAGGCCGCGAGAGCAAGAGTGAAAGCTAGAGAGGCGTGCATTGTAGATCGCGTGGGGTTCTTGTCGTGGATATATGTGTTTTGCGATGTTGGCCTCTCAGGAATGTGAAGTTCGTACACGAGGTTGTTGTCGTTACTGCTTGAGTGAGTTGGAAACGTGAAACAGAGGAGCTCGATCCATTTTATATCTCAGTCTCTACCATTGCCAGAGCCATGATCAGTCGGATATACAGCTCGGCATCAGCTTTCGTGGCTGATGTTCAACACAGGTCTCAGAAAACATGGTCGCGCCTGTGAAATGACGAATGCAGACAACAAGCCACGCTCAAGCGCGCGTTACGACACCAGCGGCACATGCTTCGGACAGCAGGTAGAGCTTCACGGAAACGCCGTGGCTGAGCTTTCTACGTATCGAGTGCCATGGTAGACCATGCTGCGGCGGTGTCGACGATTGAGCGCTCGGATTCGTCGTATACCTTGATCGGGCTTATAGTGCTGTCCGAAAACGCGAAAAGTTTGAACGTCAGCTGAAGGCGGCACTTGACGCTCACCGCACAACGCATGATGCGAAGTCCAAATTCACATCCGTAAGATTATGGTGTCTGAAGTCTTGCTTGCCACGAGGCTTTCCCAGTGGCCGAGAATGCGGCTACCGGAGAGCAGGGGTTGAGTCCTAGTTTAGGGCTGAGCCTCAGGCAGGACCGGTACCTGGGCTCGGCATGGCATAAGTCTTCGACTCGGACGCCGAAATCATCTCCCGTTCTAGAATGCGATCTAGGAACAGCGTAGCGCTCAGCTTTGGCACCAGCAGTGGAAACAGATCCATGCTCACTCGCTTTTTGATTCGGGCCTATGTTGCTCGTCACCGGCTATGAGCGGTAAATTCGCATTGCCCTTGTACCCATCGAACCATGGTGGTTTGCCATCTTCGTCCAGGTCCGCCCACACGAACATACCGCAATCCTTCTTCGAATCCGCTTGATAGTTGGCAAAGCACTGCCACATATAACGTCCTCTGGTAGCAGCTCTTTTCTGCACGCATCTCAAAACCATTGCAACATTACATTTGCACTTCGGCGTGTGTATGGGGTGCAGATAGTCCTTATAGCAACGATAGGTGATGTTCAGCCGCTTGTTCAGAGCTAACGGATGAGGATCGATAGACTTCGCAGGTGCGATGGAATGTTTCCACTCTTCTTGCATCTCGGCATGCATGACGAGCAGGCTGTTGTGCGGAAGGTGTATGGCGATCTGACCTTGTTCGTCCGCCTGTGCTGTCGAGCCATCTTCGGAAGGTGGAACGATCTTTCGAACACGGAATTCCCTAGCAACACCCAGAGACAAGCTCCCGATGACAGCTCTGGGACCGAGATATGTCAACTGGTCAGAGTGAAAGCCAACACTTTCCTTCGCGCCATCATAGCAATTCACAAAACTGGCATTGGGTTCCCAATCCTCAGGTGACTGAAACTTCAGCTTCTTCCCATCAGGTTGATAGTCCCGCATTCGTCTTTCAACCTCCTTATTGACCGTTTCCTTGACGATGTGGGCTACCTTGAGCATCTCGGGCGTGGTCTCTGCCAGGGCTGTAGATTCGTAGATTGAATCGCTGTAGAAGGCCTTTGTCTGCTCGTTCCTGACTGCCTCTGGTGAGTCAAGGTAGAACTTGAACGTCGAGTTGTTTTGGAGTGTGCGCCCAAAGATTTGAAATGATCCTCTTTTGAAAGTCGGCGACTCGTCCAGAAGCTCCTGCAGCAACGCGTTGGCCTGGGAAGCTGGGAGAAAATTGTGGATGATGGAGCAAGGCGTGTGGGTCTCAATGTCCATAGGCGCGTAGAGATGAAGTGTTTGGCCCTTCTTGGTCAGGCTCTTCGCTTGCACTGTTGAAGGAGAAGAGAGGCCGCCATCTCTCGCGCCGAAATTGAGGGCAGATTGGTATCCTATGGCGACGCGCTTACGCTTTGTAGGCTCTTCCGAAGAACCTGCGAGTGCGGCAGACGCCTTCTCGTAGCTCCCTCCATATGCCAATAGATAGTCCAAATGTACGTCCGAGCTTCGATCTGGGTGTAAAGAAGCTAGCATCGCCAGCTTGAAGTCGGTATCCTCATCCTCTATGCCCGGCTGCTCCTCGGCCTGCTTCAGCCGTTTGGTTCGATGTTCGTCCATGTTACTGCACTTTCACCGTGTGTGAATCGCCTGATGAGCATGGTGCGTTTCGTCGCGAGATGTCGTGTACCGGTGTCTGGTCAGTTCGAGAGCAACGCAGCGGGATTCGCTCGCCGAGCAGGCAGCATTGGGGAGTGTGCCTCAGGACATTAATTGTGATGATTAAGCCAAACAGACTTTAGCCGCGGCAGCGACATCAACGAGGCAAACGACAGTTTCCAGAGTACACTGTCGGTCGGAACGCATTCGCGACCACGGCTGAAACGACCGCATTTCTCGTGGCGCCAAAGGTCGACCAGTCTGGCTGAGACCGGCTGGAATCTCGGTCATCGCGAAACCTCGCACTCGGGTGCATAGAGAACGAAACCGACAACCAAAGAGAAGAGGCAATTCTGGATCCCGCAGCATCCTCAGCTGTCAAGATGTCAGTCAACAAACTCGCGTCTTCTTTTCGCTCGCGACTGACATCTCGAGTAGGCCTCGCCTCAATCACAAGAAGGCGAGGACAGGCTGTCAGCGCTGCAAAGCGCGTAAAGTCAAGGTGTGGCGAACACATAAACACCTGCACTTCCCGTCCGCGAAGTGAGAACTAACCAAAGGCACAGTGCGATGAAGGCAAGCCAAAATGTATCGCATGCATGAGGCACAATGTGGTCTGCGAATATGTCGACCCGCAGCCTCGCCGATCAGACGGGCAACAGTCAGCACAACACAACTCAACTTTCCCGCCTTACAGTGCGCCTGGCAATCCGCCTAATGACTTCTTCAACCACAATATGGCCAATGAGCTCACCCTTGAGCTTCGTCTGATGCGCCAGTGGACCATTGAAACTTGCGAGACATTTACCGCCGACAAAGACTTCTGGCAAAAACAAGCTACAGAACTCGGCCTTACCCACCGCATGATTTTGGATGCAATGTTCAGCTTATCCGCTCTCCACATATCGTGGCAGTCGCTCCCGGACGTGGCCAGAAGCCCCAATGCCACAAGTGTCGGCACAGCAGTAAGACGAGAGATGATTATCAATGCCCAAAAGTACCTTCAGCGTGCTTTGGATGGCCACACCGCAGCTATGAGCACACTGAACAAAGAAAATGCCAAGGCTGTGTACACCGCATCAGTGCTTCTCTTGCACTACTCCTTCCTCAATTTGGGTGAGATCGCGTACGAGCCCACGCTCCCAGGCTACGATCACACCTTTTGGACGAGACTTTCTGGCCACACTCATTATCTCTGCGACAATTGGGCAGCTATGGAAGGTGGCGAGCAGTCCATGAATGAGTTTGGCGTCTTTTTCGGCAGGTTCGTATCCAGCACCTCGGCGTCATCCTGCAAACAGGACTTCCAGACTAATCTCTTGCAGACCCAATCTAGGAGAAGCTGATCAACTCTTTAGCCAGGAGCAAGGCAAGCCCTTCACGGAGCTTCTCACTTTTGCAGAAGAGTATGACAACAGCTCGACGGATGATAAGGCCATCTACCAGAACAGCGTCGCATACCTAGCTTGGATACACAAGAGCATTGCCAACGACACAGAGCCAGCATTGCTCAACTGCCAACGACTTGTTGCGATGCCCTCGCAACTCGGCCGACGATTCACGGAGCTCGTTGAACACAGACAGCCGCGGGCGCTTTTGATTCTCGCACATATATTGGCCACGACCAAACTTCTTGCCAAACAACTTCCATGGTTGCGCGAGATAGCAGAGAGACAGATTCCACCGCTCCAGCAACTGATTCCTCCGGCGTGGCAAGAAATGATGAAGTGGCCTATGGAAATCACGTTTGGTCCGCAGCAGCCAGAGACAATCCCGAACGACCAGCGCAACGGGTATGCGTTCCGAGACGCTGCAGAGCTGGTATCCGGTAACAAGGACCAAACAACACCATCATGACGATACTATCCCCTGATCCGCGGTGTTCGCGACGAATCGTGGTCGAGTGATCAAAAACCTTTGACAACCTGGCCTCTTCTACAAAGGCGCTTGGCCGTCGCAAAGTTGATGAGCGCGCTGTCCGAAGTTCAGAGCCACATTGCTGCAGCAAATCAATTGCACAACATTCTCGAGGTGCCCGCGCCACGGAATGAAAAAGAGGAGTTTCCGCTCGTCCGAACCAAAAGTTGAATCCTTCTCAGAATGGGCGAACGATTCGACATACAGCATCCTTACCAGATAGCATTATGGGCTCCACGCCCAACGCAAACATCGATAGTATACGCAAAGTGCTGGTTCTTGGGGTGAGTACTGCTTTCTGCGATCGTAGCGATCAACACTGACAAATGCCAGGAAAATCGACTGTCAGCTTCGATTCTGTCCGGACTTTCTCAAGCCTCCAGCACACACTATGAGCTTCATTTAGCTGTGCATCAGAAATCATCATCATCCCCCAATTCCCGCACTTCCGTCCACACCACCGACTTCTCGACCGAATCGCTGAAAGCCATCTTCAACGAGCTCAAACCAGACGTCGTCTTCAGCACCTCTCACGGCGGATCCTTCGACACACAGAGAACCATCATCGACGCCGCCATCACTGCTGGCGTGTCACGCTTCGTCCCCGCAGAGTTCGGCCAAGACAGCCAGAACACCGCCCTCCACGACCGCTTACCACCTCTCAAAGGTCGTTGGAAATGCATACAATACCTGAAAGAGCTCAGCGATAAAGGCACAATAGAATGGGTCGCTCCAGCGACAGGCATACAACTAGACGCAGCTATCATGAGTGGAAACATTGGCTTCGACCTCAAATGGCAGAGTGTGACAGTGCACGGTACAGGCGAAGAAGAATTCGCTGCGAGTAGTACGCAATGGAATGGAAAAGTCGCAGCCGCGATTCTCAAGAATTGGAGTAGTGTTAAGAATCAATATCTTTATGTTCCGGGTATGATTACCAGTGTGCATACCTGTCTGGAAGCTTTGCAAAACGTTACGAGACAGGAATGGGAGCGAGGGAATAATGAGGTGGAGGATATGGTCAGAGAGGCGGAAAGGAGGATTGAGAGGGGGTTCCCAGATGCGGGGATGTTCCTTTTGGAGAAGAGTGTTTTGTGTGATGAGGGGTTGAATGCTGTGGGACCTTTTCGGGAGAGAGATGGGAAGGGAGTGCTGGGGTTGGAGGGAGAGAGGGTTGAGGATATTGTGGGGAAGGTTGTGCATGAGTTTCAACATCATGGGAAAGTGGATTGTGGATGTGGGTAGGCTTGGTATTGAAAGACCGTTCAAGCTCGAATGCTGAGTCTCACGGTCGTTGATGAGATTCTTGTGAGTGCATTGATGTTGCTGCGACTGTGAGGGCGTACCTTCCACCCTTAGCCATCTGACTGTAGAGTGTTGTACGCCCGGTCTGGTCCCCATTGCGCTTCGAGGAGGACGTCCGATCCCCGGTCTCAAGATCCGATTCCATCGTATCCTTTCTTCAAATTCCAAGGCATCCAAGTTTTTCAGCTGCGTTGAAGTCATCTGGGATGGCAGCAAACCCATCTCCAAGAGGACCAGTATCATTCACCCCTCGCTGATGCGGTTGTTTCTCACCAAAATCGCATCTTCCTTCAAATAGCACTCCGAGAAGATGTTTCACGGACCTGCCATCCAGACAGGCTCGATGCCACCCGGACATCGACTTTACCGTGCACACATGTAAAGAGTGTTGATGGTGGTGAGGTCGTATGCATCCCACTGGTCTTCGCTCGAGGCATTGGGGTCGAAAGGCTGCTCGACTTGTGCTCCAAGGCCGAAATTCCAGCCATTTGATTGTTGCACGCCTCGTCGAGAGTCTCCTGACCAGCCGCGCGTGCGCTCGTGAGTGGTGATGGGTCGAAGTTGAAGGCTGGCAACGGAGGAGCAGTGCACCGCGCTATTGTGACACTTGATCTAAGCCAAAGGGCAACTGGGAGGAGGTCAGCGACCTGGATTGAGGGAGGATAGGGTGAGCACTCACAGAGTCGCCAAGAGTCCTTCAGCCGATAACAGCGTCTAGTCATCGTGTCGTCCACAACGCCTGTTCTGAGCGAGCGAGGCCGCGGCGACATTGTCGCAGATGATGAAGATCTGCTGGAGCGCCTTGACGGAGAGGAATTGCGGTTGCAGAACGTCAGTGACCTGAGTAGCCATTCTCGTTACTTGCTGTGTCTTGAATGAGGTTCTCGTGGATGTGTACAGGCGCTTCGTGTGTCGACTATTCCATGAATCGACTCGTGGTACGTTTGTTGAGTGGAAGAGTGGACTGCCCTGAGGCGGAGAAGTCCTGATGCAGCCATTTGACAGTGAGGGCCGAAAGCGGCAATCCATCGCGTGAGTAATCGCAACTTGCAAATTCAAGTGAAGTGATGCCGGAATCAGAATGTCGTCTTGTAACCGCCAGGCTCAACCATCGTGCCGGCTCACCTCTACGTGCGAAAAATGCAACCTTTCCAACGCCGTTATTCAGGGTATCATGCCTCATCGTGCAAAAAGTCGCAACCAGAACTGCGCGCCGCAAAACATCCTACTTCTCCCCAACAACTTCCATCGCCTTCTGCGCTTTCTCCAACCTCCCCACCGTCCCATCCATACCCTCTTTCAACTTCACCAGGTCTTCATTCCCTCTCTGCCATGTTCCTGAAATGTCCTCAACTCTCTTCACTTCTCCCACACTCACATCCGTCTCTTGCGCGGCCTTCAACTTCGCTATCCTCTCCTCCTCCAACTTCTTCTCATAGTCCTCCGTCTGCCTGTCAAAAGCAACCTTAAAATGTTCGGCCGTTTCCTTCGGAGCCTTCCGCCTTAAATTCGCAAGCTGTAAAGTCTGATGTTCAATATGTGTCGAAAGTTCCTGGATTTTCTGCGCGAGTTTCGTATCGAAGGGTTCCAATTCTGTCGCAAACACCAACGTCAGCACTCCGCCTGTCTCCAACATATTCTTTGCTTAAACAAGCATTATCGGGGCAATACTCACCCTCACCCTCCCTCGCCTTCTTCAATTCCTCTTCAATCTCCCTCGTCTCCATTCCATTAATCGTAATGTTATCCTTCGCAGCATCAAACGTCGTCCGAATATACTCGTCTACTAATTGCTCCACTCTCTTCCTCATCGCATCTTCTCCCACCGGAGCAGCATCAGGCGGAAGATGTTGATCGATTTTCTCTTGGGCGGCTTTTGTCACGTTTGCGATGAGATAGGTCAAATCTGCGGGACTTTGGAGTTCGATTTTGCGATGAGCGGATTCTGTGGCGCGGTGGCCATCTTGTGGGAGATTGGATTCGAAGATGTTGGCCATGGTGGGTTTGGCGGGTATGAGTTCTGGGATGGTGGAGGGGAAAGTATGTAAACAGAGCTTGTGCTTTGGAGGAGGACGCGACCCGAGTCGTGCACGCGTTTCTCCGATAACAGGGTCTTGATCCGCGGCGTTCCTTATCCGGGTGAACTATGACGCGGGCTTGGGTGTGGCTGGGGTCGACGGGGAGGTCGTCACACCGACCATCTGACATGGCTGAGCTCTGTGCGACGTTGTGCACCGTGATGGACTCGAGTGTGAGAACAGTATCGGGAAAGTCGCTGTAGGAGACAACGATGTGCGAATTGTGCACGCTCAGCCCAAGGAGTGCAGTGTTCGCTCCTACCAAAAGCAAACCCACATGAATGAGCCTATCTACTCCAATTCCGACACCTGTATATGCCACAGCCCTTCCATAGTCCAGAATCCCATAGCTGTATGAGCGTCTTACGCATCCAGTCCATTTCCAAGCAATACCAATGAACCTCATTCCCAATTCCAGCGCCGCCGAAACCCTCCCCAAACAGTAGCAGTTATAAGTCTCGCCTGATAGCACCGTGCTCAATCGCTATACATTTCCAATTTTAAACAAACCCATCTCTTGTTCTCCTCCATCTCAAGTCCTGTATCAGTCCTGACTGCCTTCACCTCGGCATCATCCTCTCAGCCTCCTCATCCGTCAAAACAATCTCCTCGACAGGATCCGGACGATGTTCCAAGTCCTCGTCGACGTACTCGTTTGCGGCGTATGAGGGGAGGAAGAGTTCTGCAAGAAGCAGTCAGCCTCATTATCGCTTGACTCTTCTTTGGCATCGATGTTGCTGGTCCACAATCCCACTAAATCCCTAGCCTCCCTCTCCCTCTCCCTCTTATCTCTCTACCTATCCCTCTGATCTTCACTCACCTTGATTCCAATCCCACCCCTGACTACTCTTCACACAACTCACAAGTCTCAAACCCTCATCATGTCCCAGATTAATCACCGTATACTCGCTTTTACTCAATGAGCTTCCCAAGAGACTCGGTCGTCGAGGAGAGAGGAGCCAGCTCTCGGGTTGCGGCGAAGTCGTAGCCGGAGAACCTGAAATTGGAACTTTACTCTTCCCTTTCCATGAACTCGAATTCGTAGGCGGAGAATAGTATGCTGAAGAAGATCCGCTGCTGCTGCTCAGAGAGCCAGATGGGGAGGAGCTCGAGGGTATGACGGAGCGCGGGAGTTTGCGTTTGGGGATGGGCATGGAGGAGGACATGGCTCTCCTCTTCTTCTCTTGTGTACAATAATAACAGAATAGAAGAAGCCTCAGTAGGTATACACACAGAGAGAGAAACTAGTACGTAGGAGTATGTAAGTAGGAGAGCGGTGACCTGTTACGATAGTCCAAATGGCTGAGAAACGGACGGGCGTCCTCGGCTCCAAACGGCCGTTCGTAGCTGCGCTGCGTAGCACGATCATCCCAGTCCCAGGCAGAGAAGCTCCCAGCTCCCTGCAAGCTCCCATGACTCCTCCCTCCCACGCACGATAGCCTTCGAAGTTCGCACGCAATAGGCTTCAGCGCTAACAGCGGTGGCCCTTTCAGCGTACTGCCTGCCTGCCTGCAAGATGGACATGTGATCAAAATGACGACGACAAGTGCAATCATTGATTCGATACGAACATTGAAACTACTGGCTATTATCGCTCGACTGATTGGCTTCCGATAAACGCAAGACCGCGACCGCGCGAGCCCGATAGGAAAGGTGAGGCAATAAGGTGCAGCTGCTTGCTGCATAGGTGTTGTGGAACGCCTGCAGATTGCAAGTATAGCACACGCTACAGCCTGTCCTCAAACTTCAGCAACAGCAACGAAAATGACAATACCATTTCTCCGATGATGCCTGTAACATCTACAGCTAGTACTGTCATGCCGTGTCTTCCAAAGATCTCCACTCCTAAATACTAGTAGTACTCATACAATATGCCTGCCTTCCCCTTTGATCTCCCAGACCTCGTACTCTTTCACCATCTTCCTCGGGTATCACAAAGAATAAACATGAAAAATATCACACACGCGCAACCCATATTCGTCGTTCGCTTTCCCGCCAATGTTTCCCTTGCGCCGTATGCGCTGTGCTGTTGTACCGAGAGGACTCTTCCAGGTCGTAAGTTCGCTCCCCCAGTATTATCGTACAATAGATATATCCTCTTTCCCAAATGGTTGCTCGCTTTTGTGAAGGAAATATGAAAATTGGTCGTATTTCTCATTTCATGATAAGCGGCGTGCTCAGTTGCGCTTCCGGGCGAATCGGCGGTTCAGAAGCTGTAGCACTTTGGTGACGTTGAACTGAACATATTCGAGATCCAGGTCTTCTTGCTGCTCCTTTTGCATTTCTAGCAGGTCGTCCAGCTTCAAGTCCAGCTCGAGCAGGCCACGGTTGCGCCCTTTGTAGTGTAGGCTGATTACGAACGTTCCCGGGGTCGGACTTGTAATGTTGAAATAGATGTTGGCTCTTCGGTTTTCTGGAACGTTGCTCTTCTGGATGACGCCCTGCTTCTCCAGCTCCTGGTGTGTGAATTTGTATGGGCCGAGTACCTTGGCTGTCTGGCCACGTTTCGATGTGCCTTCGGATTGACCGCGGACATTGTGCAAGTAGCTCTTGTATGTCTCTAGTTGACTGACGAGGTATGCGTTGTGATCGCGGATAGTGCGGAAGACCTCTCCCAGTTTTTCGGTCTCGGCCTCGACCTTCTCCTTCAGCGAACCCAGGTGAATCAGCTCTTGCTCAATCTCGTCGCGAAGCAGCGCATAACTGTCATCTTTGTCGACAATGCCAAGTTCTGTTAGCTGGTTTAGGAGTTCCATTGCTCGAATTCCTTTCCGGACCATGACTGAATCGTTCTTCGTTGTTGCTGCTGCTTCGGCCACACGGTCCAATCGGAGAGGTCGTCGCAAGACAACTGAATTGTGAGGAAGCGAACGAAGAATGAGGACAAAGGTCGACTTGGCTTCCATGAAGTAGACCTCTTCTTGTGTGATGTCCAGGGCTGCAGTGAAGTCATCTAATGAGGTTTCCCATTTGCTGTAGAGTGGCAAGTTGATCGCGCGATTGTCCTTCCTGGGGAGTTGCGCGGGCGCTGGCCCGATCTCAGCAAGGAGCTGATTCAGATGGCTCGTCTCTTCCTTGGCGAGCTCGGTTTGATGCTTCTCAATCAGTGCGTGCATGGCGTACACCTCGTTCAGCGTGATTGACAACTCAAGGTCTTTCTTGGAAAGCGCGACGTAATTGTCCATCTCGAGTGTCTCGTAGAAGTCCTGAACCTCACACAGATCCATCATGAACTTATTGATGCGCTCCTTGTTGCCTTGAATAAAAGGCTGCAGCCTCTGCATATATGGCTCCTTTGCGTAGCTCGGCTTGTTCGCCAAGTTTTGCAGCATCTTCGCGACGTATGTGAGCGTTCGCTTGGGGTTCTCCGCTGGTGTCTGCTCAATGAGCATGTATGATCTTGGAGTTACAATGGCCGGGTTGATGAACCGCAGAAAGAAGAAGCCACCGATGAGAGTACAGATCGTCTGCTCTGAAGCATCTGGGTACTTTCTTCGAGTCAAGCTGCGAATTTGCTTGCATATCCACCGAATACCGTACGGCGTCTCCTCCAGCCCGTCGATGATAGTGTCCAGGAAGCTGTTGGCAATTTCGATGAGCATCTCTATCCGAGGCGTAATGATCCTCTGCACATTCTCGTTCTCCGCGGCCTGCTCTGCTGTGATACCTTTGGGGAGGTCCTTTGGCAGCTGGCCACCATCGGCTTCAATCTTGCCCAGCATGCTCTCATAGACCTTGAGAGGGTTGATCTCTAAGTCTAGATCCTTGATCTCGATCAAGGAGTTTATCCGCTCCGCGAGCACAGTCTTCAAGTAGCTCTGTCCGGGCCCTCTCCGTGTGTACGTAGTCATCATTCGGGATACCGGAGTGTTGGCTCGCAGCAAGGATGAGTAATCGGGTGTGTTATCGAATTGGAAGGTCAGAACAGACTGCGACTCGTTAGCTGTTTGTCGAAAGTTGTGCTGGCTTCACTCACCTGAAACATGGTCAGTAGGAGGTGCTCTTCGCGGCTCTCGTACTGGTTTCCGTAGATTGTGAACATGACCGTCTGCAACAGTTGGTCAATCTCGGCCATGGTGACCAGACGACACAGGTGAGCAATGTGGCGCGGCTCGCTCTGAAGCAAGAACAGCAGGTTGCCATATTTCTGCGTCTTTTCGTCATTTGGAAAGGAGCCTTCGCTGAGGTCAAGGGAGTCGTCCAGATGGCTGGCAACCTCTTCTTTCTGCTCTGCTGTTAGCAAGTGGCGCAAGTCGCTCTCCACTCTAATGCCATACCTCTTCCATTGCCATGCGGTTCTGCACGAGCAATGCGATTCGTGAATCCAGATAGCGCACATCCTTTTCCAGAACAAAGTTCTTCTTGGACTGCGAGGAGATCTTGCCCTTGAGTTCCCGTAGGGCCTTTTGAGCTGCGGGTCATGTCAGTCTGGTCGTGCCGAAACCTGCAGGGTGTCCACATGTTGCGTACCTCTTGCCAGGTCGTCTTCAATTTCCAGATCTCTTTGACCATTCATTGACAGGTACAACGCGGTGACTGAATAGCGCTTGGAGGCGCGCATGCTGCGCGAGCCCTCTTGCGAGCTCATGGTGTTCTGGCGCGTGACGGGGACGAAGGAGGAGCCTTGAGAGGAAGTCGAGCCGCGCGAAGGGGTGTTGAGCATGGAGACGGCCATGGTGGAGGTGCTGGTGGTCGAGGGGCGAGGGCCGCTGTCGTCCTGCTCGACGCGGGAGTGCCGCAATTTCGCGGTCGAGTTGAACAAAGACGACGCTGGAATGCGACCAAAGACCATGGGCGGAATCCTATTCGGCGTCGGGCGGTGGTGTCGCTCAATGGGGCGCGGGCGCGGCGGACGGACGGCGGCAGTGAGACGAGACGCAGCGTGCCTGACAGGTCGGCGGGTGGTGCATTCGCAGTGGCACGCGCGGCGCCAGCGGCAGTGGACGTCTCTCGCGCGGGTGCGCTGGTGTGGTGCGGCGGGCGTGCCTCAATGGACAGGCCGGGCGAGTGCAGACACAATGGGGGCGTTTCGGAGGCCTTGGTCGCGGGGGCCGCTTGGTTGGATCGGTGCTGCGTTTTGCGCTGAAACACGCCAGGGTACAGACGCGCGCACGACCGGTCCCGACAGACGCAGTGGCGACGGAGCGATGCTGTTGCTGCTGCTGCTGTGCGCTGCTCACGGCCGGTGTCGCTGGAGAGAGAGGGAGGAGTAAGTGAGGGAGCTGCTGGCGGCGGCGGCGTATGAGGAGCAGATGCCCTTGAAGAAGACTGGGCAGCATACGGCCCTGGGCGCGCGCGCGACGCTTCGTTCAGGTACTAGTGTCTCGTCGAATGCGCCGCTAGCGAGCAGTGCTTGTGCGGTGCTAGACTGCATGCGGCGTCGGCATGGGCGACGATGATCTCCAGCGCTTCTCCTGCCCTGCACACATCGTGACCATGACCGGCCAGCTGTACGGGCTGCTTACAGACGCCGAGGTGCTTCATGGAGAGCTTTTACCACACCTTGCCACCACCAACACCGCGCCCACGATGGCAGCGACATTGCGCGAGAGCCAGGCGACATGGCAAGCGTGCTGCACGGTCAGCCCACGGCTCCTCAGTTGAGTGTGGCCCTGCAGCGAGCGTCCGCATGATCGACTGTGGAACTCTAAAAACTAAATCTCCATGCCACAAGCTAGCAACTAACTAGTTGATGAACGTGGTCGACAGATGGACTCCACGCCCTGCACCACTATCTATCGCTGGTTATTGCGCTTGCCATCATGCTGACGAACTGACGATAGTAGAGATCGCGTAGCTCTGCGACAGTCTTTAATTATGTATGTCCTCACGACACTCCTCATCTAAGTGCTGACGTCTGCAGTACACCTTCTCTCTCGTGCGCAAGTAGCCTCGACATGGATGAAAACGCAAAAATTCACTATCGAAGCGTCATCCCGCCGAGATAAGCGACCGTTTGAAGCCCGGCAGCCGAGCGTTGGTGGGCTCGATAGTTTTGCCAATAGTTCACCACTTCATATTGCACTCTGGGG
Organism: Cercospora beticola; assembly: GCF_033473495.1. Lineage (NCBI taxonomy): Eukaryota > Fungi > Ascomycota > Dothideomycetes > Mycosphaerellales > Mycosphaerellaceae > Cercospora > Cercospora beticola. The sequence goes on from NC_088942.1 coordinate 736,485, forward strand.
TATGAATTCGCAACTTTCTGCCAACTCCAAGGCCATGCGCGCACGCACTCGGACACTAAAACCTGGAGATGTCCCTTCCAAATGCCCTGCATGAAGCTGTTAGCTGCACCTCTTCCAAATACTCCGAGCATCTTGGCCATGCATACCAGTTCAGCAGCCAAAACATGGGAATCAGCACGCGGTTGCGCCAGGATATCGCTCTGGTCAAATACGCGCCCCTCCACATGATCCACGCCGCTCTGCCAGAGATCTTGCCCTGCGGTTTGTTCAACTGGACAATGGCACGATACGCGCCCACGTAGGCCATGATGCCTTGACTTTGCTGCTCCACCGTCAGTCTCCAGCACAACGGATCGCCCTCGTCTACCTCTTGCACTTACAAAGGAAAAGCCCCGGGTATTAATATCACCCTTGTTGAGCTTCTTCGCGAGCCACTTTGCCTTCTGCGTCGCAACCTGGGCAGTCGCGGGGTACGAGGTGCCTTCAATCACTGCGCAATCGCCCAGAGCGTACACATCGCGTAGCACTGCCGCAGGCTTGCCCTGTTCCGAGTCTGCCGCTGATAGCTGCACTCTGCAAAAGTCATCGGTGATGATGCTGCCGCTGCGTGGGTGCCGTTGCACCTTCCAATTGGCATCGCTGGATCGCGGACTGGCGTTGATATCAGACAGCATGCGCACACAGCTGGCAGGCGCAACGAAGGACGAGCTCAATGCCTTTTCCACGAACGGGTTCGCCATGAGCCCTGTGCTCCATACCACGAGCCCACATCCCACTTCGGACTCTTCGCCGTTCTTGAGCGCCAAAGTGAACCCACTGGCCTTGACATCATCGTGGTAGTCGGCTGTTCCTGCTCCAGCGGTTCGCGGGAAGCCGCGTTTGAGCTCTGTGATCGAATGGCTGGTCTTGATCGTCACTCCTTCCCGGCCTGCATTTTCTTGCGCGTACTTGCTCAGCTTCTCATCAAACATGGGAAGGATCTTATCAGCGACATCGTAGACGGTAATCTTCACGTGTTCCATCAGTTGGGGATAGAGCTTCGACATGTCTTCTCTGACAATATCCTGCAGCTCTCCTGAGAACTCAATCCCAGTCGGTCCTCCGCCTGCAAGGCAAGTTAGCACTCGCTGCATTGATTTGATTCCTAACGTTCTCGACTGACCAACAATGGCAAAGTTGAGCAGCTGCTTCTTGAGAGCCACTGGAGTGGTGGGCAACGCAGCAGTCTCGAAGCAGGAGAGCAGCTTATCTCTAATCTTCTTCGCGTCCTGCACATCTTTCAAGAAATATGCATTGTCTTTGACGCCTGGTATCCCAAAGGTCTGGCTGTACGATCCAACACCGATGACGAGCTTATCATAAGCCATCGAAAACAGCTCTCCACGACTGGCCTCTAACTTCAACTGCAAAGGCCGTTTATCCTCGATCTCACCCGCTCTTGTAGATAGAAGACCTTGGTTCGGACATCGCACAGTCTCTCGCACGAGGATCTGCTTCTTGCCTGGATCAATACCATCTGCTCGGCCTTGGATGTATTCGTACTTGCTGTTCCGGGTACGCACTGGTTCCAGTGCTGTACGGAACTCGAGTGTCCCGACACTGGTGGAGGCGAGCAAAGGTGTGAATACGAAATAGGAACGAGGTGAGACGACGACAGTCTGGAACTTCTTAGGATCGAGACTCCTGGCCAAGTTGTATCCCGCCCAGCCAGATCCGAGAATCACAACTCGTTCGCGATCGTTTCGGGATGCTTCGAGTTGTTTGATTGTTATGCTTCGACGCTGACCTGCAATGCGTTGACAAGGTGCGTGGAACTGAGGTCGCACAGATCGGAATATGGGCGACGGCGTGAAAGCCTTGATCGGCTTGTAGAGAGAACTCATATCGCAGGAGACAATTGCAATCCCAAAATCCAAGAGCGATCGGCCAACACAACGAAGTAAGCAAAAAGAAAGATCAAATAATATGTCCAGCGACTGAGGCGCCTACTTCCAGCCTTATCACTGACACTACATCTTTACCCGAACACGACGAGGCAAAGCCTCATAACAGTCATCATCATCAAACGCGAAACATGCTGCTGCTGAGACTGAGCCGCAATCCCCCCAAGAGCCCCGGAAGGCCGTTGAAAGTCGGAACAAAACCCGCTATCTTTCCACTGACCATTAACAGAAATGCGATTCCCCGAGTTACTGGTACGTGGGTACCCTGTCACATGCCTGGCGGCTTTGCATATGCTTGCATGTGACGCAACGCATGTGTGAGGCTGAACACAAATGCGACAACGAGCACGAGAGATGCGTAAAGCCTAGGTTGCCTCGATTTGGGGATGATTGTAACCTAGGAACGTGTGCAGAGGCTTGGCGTTTGGGACGAATATTATTCGGATGAAGGGGAGGATGACTCTTGTGCGTACCCATGCATGCATGTGTCGTTCTATTCTCTGGATACTGGGGAAAGTTTATTTGGGCCGTTTGCATGGTGGGAATGAAGTTCCCGGATGGATGTGGCTGAGAAATTCTGTGGCTCTCGTGAGATGCGGTGAGGCTGCAGAGATAACAACGAAACACGATTCTGGTCTGCGACGAGACGAGAACGAGGAAGACTGAGGTTGGTGCACGCTGCGAATACAGGTCGATGGGACTCAGATTGCACCTTCATCAAAATTTGGGTAGGGAAGCCACATCATGGCGTTGGATTTGAGGTTTCGGATATTTGCGGTTACGGAGTCCGAGATCCTGGTACCTCCTATGTCCACAGGAGCGTGGAGAGACATGTTTCTGGAGTATAGCGTTTGCTGGCTGACTCTTATAGTGGTCTGATGATCATCATCATGTTTGTCCTCTTCTTCAATTCGCTGCTTCACTGTCACCGTTTCCCACAATGCTGGCCTGCCGCGCTCGATCCTCCAGAACACAACTTAGCTGTCGTGCAAACATTAGACCATCTCTCAAGCTGCCTGCCATGAGACGATCGAGTACTCGGTCGGCGAAGGCGCAATTGCAGGACTCCGTAGAAGCAGAGCCGCTTCACACGAATTACCAAAACAACGCTTTTCGATATTTCACTGTGGCGATGAGGCAGGCCATTTTCATTTTTGCTACTGATCTGATCTGATCTGAATGGACTCCCCCATCTCAGCTACACCACGCATACTTATGATCACCCTCGGCGGTATATGGAATACAACCATGCCAACCGGTACATTTGTTCTTTTCAAAAGAGGTCAGTTGAGTTCCAAATCGTATTATTGATACTGCCAGATTTGACATCGTACCGGATTACAATAGTGAGTGTCCCATTCTCCACGGCCACATCCTTGAGTGTCTGGGTTGCAGAGCTGAGAAAGAATTAAAAAGTCAGCTGATTGGGGTTTGCTCAATGGGGATTGAGAAAGGTACTGACCCAGTCTACGCCTCTGTCCACGAGCAAAGCTTCGTCGGGGAAGGAAGCTAGTTTGGGTGGATTTTGTTGTGTTGCGTAGGTTGTTGCGCTGAGGAGGGACGAGGTGATAGCGAAGACTTTCAATGTGGTGAAAGACTGCATCGTGAGCTCTCCCGATTGGTTGTCTGTTGACTGATGCGGAGTGGGTTCGGGAACGGCGAGAAATTGGCGAGTTGGCAATTTGTGCAGAGAGTCCATGACCACATTCGACACTAGGTGGTTATGTATCTTACTGCTTTCAGGAGATCAATACCGGGCGATAAGTGACATGTCCTGTGCCATATCTCTGCCTAAGCAGCGGGAATTTGGTAGTTTGCCAAGCCAATGGTTGTTCTACGGAGCCCGAAGCACCGCGAACAGAGCTTCGACTGAAGATCGGATGGCGCCGATGGTATATCCCTGATGGTTTCTGCACAATCTTCTCATCGAATCGTGGTAACTCCCCTAAGTCTCTGGGTCTAGATTTCGACCCGTACGACCACTCCCGCATGACGAGACTACTGCCATCTAGTTCTGACGAGATACTCCGAGAATGCGGCGTATCTTCCCCGTGGGGACACAAAGGCACTGACTCGGTGACGGCCTGGCCAGCAATTATGTCGAAGGTGGACGCTGCTTCTTCATACCTTGTTTCACAAGGTGACTGTCTTTCTGCGACTTCGAATGCATCATAATGGTGTTTTCGCGGCTCATCTGAACTTCTTTGCCTCCGCGAGCTTTCATCTCGGCTTCATACGCGTCGATCGCAGCAGCTTGCGCTCCGCCTCCATTAGTGAAACTCCGTATTGCTGTGAAAAGCTCATAGGCATCTTGCACAGCATTATTTAAGCCCTGACCTCGTTGAAAGCTCATCGGATGAGCGCTATCACCTGCAAGCGTCACCCGTCCACTGTGATTATCCCATTCGTTTTCAGGTTTGCGGGGATCCCAGTCTCGTATTTCAGTATTCCAGACTTCAGTCTCATCGTCAGATATCCACTCATAGGCACTTTTCCAAGGCTCGCCAAATTTCTGTGCGAGTTGTTTCTGATAGGCAACGAGCTGCTGCTTCGACCAATCTGCATGACCGGGTGGCGCTTCGTATGAAATGTATTGGAAGAATTTCCAGTTCTCAGGATGGTCTTTGTCGCCTCCATCGTGTAAAGAAAACCAGCACAAGTAGCCATCGGGATGCAGTCCAACTTGATACAGAGGATGGAATGGCGGTGCTCGTAATGCGAGCGCATGTTCTCGACTGTAATTTGCGTAAATCATCGCTGTTGCATAGCCGCCGACAGGCACGAGAGCTGCTTTCTCGGAACCCAGCAACAAAGTGCGTACAGCCGAGCGGGATCCATCACAGCCCACCACGAGACTGCCAGTATCGTGAGAGCCATCGACAAATCTGGCTGTCACTCTTGTGCTGTCATCATCAAAAGTGATCGCGGAGATCTCTTTGCCATATTGCACATCGAGACCCTCCAGAAGCAAGTGCCGGAATTTGTCACGTCGGAAGCGGTAGAATTTGGAACCCTCGAGATTCTTGATATGTTTTCCAGTTTTGGCGTCTGCCAAAGGCATCCGAAAGTGCTCGTCGGTGAGCTCGATATGTGGATCAACCTGGCATTGGGCGATGTTTTGAAGCAGATGTTCCGGTACGAGCTTTGCCAAAGGCTCGATTCCCCAGTGCAGACCGAAACACCAGTTTCGTTTGCTTGCTGAAGAAGGCGCACGCTCGTATATTGCGAATGGGACAGCAGCCTTCTTCAAGCCCTGTGCCAAAGCCAATCCTGTGGTGCCGGCACCAATAATGATGACCTTCTTGCTGTCTGTATCTGCCATGATGATATAAAGAATTGAAGATCGAAGGTTGAAATTGAGGAAGAGATGTTAGAAATACCCGCCATGTTCAAGTTTCAAATACCCACATCCTCGCTTGCGGACCTACCACAAATGCCACATGCCCGGTGATCCGATGCTGTAGGTTTGGTGTCTGCATTAGCCATTTCTTTGCTCGATCCTAGCGAACCTGCAGCTCATGAGCTCTGCCGACTACTCGTCCAAACTTCTCGTCAACGCATGCTTCGTTGAATGCATATGCTGACATTTTGGCCTTCAGAATCCGAGACTCTCATGATTCACTTTTCGGCGGCAGAGGGCAGCGAGGATGTTCCATGTCTGGGGCGTCGCGTCGTGAGTTGCTCGCGCGTTGTGTTCGCGACGCGACGGCCATCTCCCGAATCTAGTTCCTGAAGTGCTCGGTGTCTCGGAGTCCATAGCAAATTGACCGAAGAACTATTTCAGCGTGTCTGAATACGTCTGGAGAGATTCTGCAGAGATGAGTGGGCGACTGACGCAATGCACGAAGAGTTGACGATGGCCAGAACGAAGGGTGAAAGTGGGTTTCCGTCTGTGGCCGATGTTCGGGCCGTTGCTGCAGCAGACGTCAGTCATCACTTTTGCAAGCACTGCACAAGAAATTGATGAGAGCGGCGAATTGCTGCCTCACCGTCCGTTTCTACTAGCATACCTCTCTAATGTCTATGGCAGTTTGATCAGCGGTTACATTCATCTCAGCGCACCTCAGCATCCTTATTCCTACGCAGGTGCGAGTGCAAGAGTCTCCCGCGATATCGGTCTGTAACACGATCCCGGATCCAAGCGTTCAAGTTCTCAACAAGCATATGGCGGGCGCAACCGCAACTTTGTTCGCCAGTGTTGCGAAAGATCTCGTAACTGACAAGAATCCTGCCACTGAAGGCAATGATATTGACCCCGAACGCTGTGCTGCTCTGCACAACACTCTGACCCTCTATGGCTGGTTTCAATCTGGCAAGAAGATCTCAACGCTCACCAAGCGGACATGGTGGAGCACGCATGGCAACGAGAGACTGAAGCAGATCCTACGCCCCAAGCTAGTGCGATATCTCTCGAAGATCTTCGAGGTGCCAAATTACAACTTCTTCTACCATGTGTCTGGTCTTGCGAGTCCACAGCACATGCTGGGCTTGGCAGATGTGCTCGAAGATCCAGACCACGACCATGATGATCCCAAGGAGAGCAAGTACAGATTTGTGATAATATACAAAAGCTCAGAAGCTCTAGTGACACAACCTGCGGGCATTGTCTTTGATCAACAGACTGGCAAGGCAATACTGATGCCAACATACCACCATGTCTTTGATCTGAGGAATCCAGAACTTCCTTGGCAACGCATGGAGACGATACTGAGTGCTTATATCGAGATGATCGAGGCTGAGAAGGCTGTTGCAATACACGACGAAGCAACAATAGAGGAGCCCAAAACAGACATCAAAGGCGGCGATCTCGTCAAAAACAAAACCTTCGTACGATATCAAACAAGACCGTGGATCCTCCAACCCTACACATTAGAAGATCTACACGCCTGCCTAGACACTTGGAACGCCCTCGTCACAGCCATCGAGCGCAAAGCCGGCATCTCCAGAACCCGCCCAGACCCCACCTCCAAAGACTACGACCCCGAAGACGAAGCCCCCCTCTGCTCCCGCACCGCCCTCAAAATCGCCGGAATTCCCCGCGGCTTTGCCTACGAAATCCTCTCGCACGCTCGTTCATCCGAAATCTGGTTCATCGCCCCAGGGATCCGTCTTCCCAAAGTCGAAGAATTCCTCCAACAACCCTTCAAACACATCCCCTCCAAATTCCCCACCGAAACTAAAGGCATGAAAGTTCCATTTCTCTTCCTCCGATGTCCTGGCACCGTGAGCGCCAAAGAAGCGAAATTCCGATACCCCTTCTCAACCGTCGAATCCGTACCTTGCGGATTATACCTTGATGCATTTCCCAATGCTCAGAATCCGTTCGAAGATGCGTGTCGACTGGTTTTGCCGATCAAGTTGGGAGATCGGAGGCATTATGCGAGGACATCAGATGGGAGGCCGATCTTGAAAAGTCATAGTGATTTGTATCAGACGGGGATTAATCCTTTTGTCATGAGGCATGGGCCGAAGTTATCTGCGGTACTGGAGAATTGGAGGAGGCATGTGGAGAGTGGGCATTGGAATGTTAATGAGAAGGGCGTGGAGGGTGGGGTGGGAGTTTGGAGGCAGGCGGATACGAGAGAGCATTGGTGGAGGTATCAGAGTGAGCATTTGGTTGTGTAGGAGGGAAGCATCCACTTTTCGTTTTCTGGTTGGGCTGCATGGCGGTGACATTGATTTGGAGACGTTCGCGGGGATGAATATCGGCATTACAGATATCCTCAGGCCATACTTCCTAGCATGGGCTGCTGCGATGTAAGAGGTGCTCAGACATCTACGGGATGCATTGGCGCCATTTCTATCGTGAACAAACATTCCCTTGGCCAACCCGAATCCAGTTCTTCTAGCTCAGGTGTGCACTGCACATGGACTAGCTTCTGTGATTGGCTCTAGAATGTGAGGAGAAACTTCTCCTTGTCCGACCAAGAGTTCTCGTGATGGAGATATGCGTGGTCTTAGCCTCGAAGCCAGATATTCCGCTGATTGTACAGTAGCCGTTCCAAGCTGTACGAAACGTTGTGGAAGTCCGAGATCGCTTCGTGTGGTGGAATCAACCCAGATGTGATGACTGCGACGATGGCGCAGAGGAGTTATACAATTCCACAGATTTGCTCTGATTGTTTTTGTTGCGATCCTCCAAAGGCGAGGCAAGTTGCAGAGTCGGAACCCACCTCAAGCTTGGCATTGCACCGCACCTCCTCCTCTCCCCAAAGCTTCCTACTCAGCTATCTTCGACATCCCTCGCAGCACACAACACATTTTGCCCGGCATGTCATCAACCGTTGCGACTGTGAGTCGAGACAGCGCTCCGCATTTTCATGCAGCTGAACTATTGATCCCGAACATTGCCGGCTCGATGCGACACTCGTCATGCTCTCCTCATCCTCACGTCGCTACGCTGCTTCGGATTGAAACTAGCCCACAGCTGTCACCATGACCTCTCTACACGCTCACTGGATGCGATGATAATGCGAAGAGATGCAGAAATGATGCAGGAATTGCCAGAAACAGCATTTGCTACACGCGATGATGGTCAGCATCACCGATGGTGTTGCTATTGGCGGTTGCGATTGGCGCTTGATGCTGTCACTATCTGTAGTGAAAGGTCGTGCTTAAATTGATGCGTTCCCACAGGACTGCTGCTTTGACTTTACTGATTTGAGCAGGCCCCAGAATTTCCATTCCTCGGCAAGAACCAACAAATACCTTGCGACATGGACACTATCACCTCGACAGCCAGGTCTCTCAAGCCGGAGATGCGAGCTCCTCGCATGTCGCATCTTCAGAGCTCGAACGAAGGACCTGCAGACATCATAGCAAAGGTCTCCGGCTACTCTTCTGGAGGCATCCGCGCAGATGACAGTCCATACTTCACCAACGATGATGGCATTCCACTTCCGGACCCAGCACATTCCAAGACGATCGGCGGCATACCAGTGGCCAGCGATGTTCATCTCTTCCAGAAACAACAGCGCTTCAACAGGTCGAAACTTCTTGAACGCATGGTACACCCATGCGGATCTGGAGCGTTCGGCTTTTTTGAAGTGACTTCCGATGTGTCCGACTTGACGAAAGCAGACTTTCTGCAGCGTGTGGGCGAGAAGACTCCAATTTTTATTCGGTTTTCGACTGTCACTCTGGGTCGAGAGTTTCCGGACGAGGGACGCAACCCACGCGGCTTCGCTATCAAGCACTATACGAAAGAAGGGAACTACGATCTCGTGGGCTTGAATTTCCCAGTATTCTTTTGCCGTGACCCCATTCAAGGTCCCGATGTCATCCGCAGTCAAGCCCGGCGACCAGACAACTTTCTTCTCGATCGCGACGCCACTTTCGACCTGCTCGCCCTCACTCCGGAAGCCAACCATGCTGGCATGATGTTCTTCTCCGACCATGGTACGCCTGATGGATGGACGAACCTGCATGGTTATGGTTGTCACACATTCAAGTGGGTGAACAAACAGGGAGAGTTTGTCTACATCAAGTATCACTTCATCGCAAAGCATGGGCGCAAGGACTTCACGTACCCAGAGTCGATACGCATATCTGGAGAAAATCCCGACTACAGCAAGGAGCAGCTGTGGGAGTTGCTCGAGCGCGGCGAGCAAGTGGAATGGACGTGCAAAGTTCAAGTCATGAAGCCAGAGGAGGCAGACGCCGAGAAATTGGGCTTTGACCCATTCGATGTAACAAAGATCTGGCCCCGGGACCAGTTCCCGTTGCAAGAATATGGTCGCTACGTGCTCAACAAGAACCCAGAAAACTTCCATCGCGATGTTGAGCAGGCGGCATTCTCTCCTGGAGCCATGGTACCAGGCGTGGAGGACTCGCCGGATCCATTGTTGCAATTCCGCATGTTCTTCTACCGAGACGCCCAGTACCACCGCATCGGACCAAACTACCACCAGGTCCCCACCAACTGCCCCTTCATGTCCGGCTCCTACGCCAGCTTGAACTTTGACGGACAATTGCGTGTTGATGGCAACCATTCTGGCAACAAACAATACGCGCCCAACTCACTCGGCGGTGATCGCTTCAGACCGGACGTTGCTGAAGCTCCCTACAAGGTCTCGGACAACGTCGTCTCTCGCAAGAGCCACTACTACCACGAAGGCAAGATGAGCGACTACGATCAGCCTCGCGAGCTGTACCGCCGCGTCATGTCCGACCAAGATCGCGAGAACCTGCACTACAACACTGCGGTAGACTTGTCCAAAGTCAACTACTCGATCATTCAGAAGAAGTACCTCGCTCAGCTGTACAACATCGCTCCAGAGTACGCGCAGGCCGTGTATGAGAAATTGAAGTTCAAGCATGAGGGGCAGGAATTCCAGTTTTCGGAGGTGGAGAAATTGGCGCCAGAGGCACCAACGTGGTTCAGAGAGCCCAAGTTCCAGCCAACCGATGGAACGAGATTGACGGGCTTCGCACCTAGTGCGCCTTTCTACAACTAGTCGAGAGATATGAGGAGGTATGGCGGACTTGCGACGTTGTAATATGGTGGTAGATAGCCAATGCGATGGAAGAGTCTAGCTGAATCAATTTGCTTTCTAGACACTTCATTCTCTCTCTTTCAACATTCCGTGCATTATTGACAGACCCAACCTTGTCAGACTCGCACAGACATGATTCCATCGGACATGAAGTCTTCATTGTTTGAGCAAGCAGTACTCAGCCAGCGTATTTGTAGCGTCATGCAAAAGTGATTTCGCTCAAAAGGGGTTGTGGTCCAATGGTAAGATACTCGTCAGTGGCTCCCTACGAGGATGTCCACATATTCGAACCGTCAGGTTCGATACACTCCGCTTAGGCGGTGCAGCGTTGCGGCTAGATATGGCATCTGGCTGCGGCGGCGACGATGGGATGTCAGTTCGATTCTGGCCTTCTCCGGTATATATATTCTTTTTGCACCAAGTCCTCCACTTTTGCTGCATCTCTGGACTTCCGTGTCCTGCGTGGTTGTTCCTTCTTGTATCACACACTTCATCGCTCAGCTATTATAGGGGTTGTGGTCCGATGGTAAGATACTCGTTGAGCAGGCCCGTGCGCAAAGAGCGCCAAATTGCTGCTCAGTGATGGGATGTCAGTTCGATTCTGGCCTACTCCGTTTTTTTTTTGCCCAAGTGCTCCATTTTGCTCCATCCTTGGTCTTTTGCGTGCCGCATGGCTGGTCCTATATGTATCACACCATCCGTCGCTCGGCTACTATAGGGGTTGTGGTCCAATGGTAAGATCCTCGTCGAGACTTCCCGATGGGCCGTCGGCTTCCAGTCCTGCATCGCATGCAAGACTGGAAGTGGAATGACTTCTGAGGTGTCAGTCAATTGGCTGTTCGCTTCATTAGTTGATGAGGGATGCTAGTTCGAGTCTGGCCTTCTCCGTTGTACTTTTTGCGAGTCTGGTTATGCATATGTTCAGGATCAGGAGCAGACTCGTTGCGACAGAATCTTTGTGTTTGCTTCTCAACTTTCAGATCGCATCCAGATGGTGTCTTCTAGGAGCCCGTCGTTTGCTGCAGGCGCCCCGTGACCAGCATATGTATAGTGCCGTGAAACGCAACACTCAATCAAAGGGGTTGTGGTCTAATGGTAAGATACCCGTCGAGCGCCCTCGCCGTGCTGGGAAACCCCGGGGTCCGAAAACGACAAACAGGCGCGGAGCCACCCGGACCCCGGGGGCTCCCAGCACGGCGAGGGCGCTCGACGGTCGGGATTCCAGTTCGATTCTGGACTTCTCCAACATCTTTTTGCACTTTCAAGAGTGCACATCTCAGAGATTCCACGATGATCTACCAAGAAGTGCTTCGTTTGTATTGAGTCTTTCCGGAATCACCTCCTTGTTTCTTGAAGTTGCGCTTAGTCAGCCCATGTATAGTACTTTGACATGATACTCTACAACAATCTAGGGGTTGTGGTCTAACGATAAGATCCTCATCGGAGACATCCAATTGGATGTCTGATATCGGCTACAAGGCCGATATTTACTGCCTTAAGGGCAGTTGGAAGCCATACCGGCTTCGTCACATTAGCGACCAACCGATGAGGGACGCCAGTCCGATTCTGGCCTGCTCCAATCTTTTTTTTTCTTGCACGAATGCCAAGTGCGTTGGATGTTTGTGTGCTGTGCGTCTCCGCTGTTTGCTGTGACGCAGCTGACTCCTTCATGATAGTGCTTTCCAGAAACGACTCTTTGTTTGCTGCAGCTTCCTCCAGCCAGCACATTTGAGTACCGTAAAAAGCAAGTCTACTATCGCTCAGGGGCTGTGGTCCAATGGTAAGATACTCGTCGCCCCCGCCATCCCCGAAAGGGGGTGCAGTCCTCGTCCGCGAGGCTGGCAAGCACGACCGCTACCGCACCTTGTCGCGGCAGCACACTCAGTCGCTACGGCGGCAAGGCGAGGGATGCCAGTTCGATTCTGGCCAGCTCCAAAACCTTTTGCTCCAAGTGCGAGTTTGCTGCAAGCCTTGGCTGCTCACAAGATTTGCGTGCCGCAATGTGATCATTTTTGTGCTTCCTGAATTCCTCATATCACAATTGTCTAAGGGGTTGTGGTCCAATGGTAAGATCCTCACGTTCACTACTTGATATAGTGTCCATGTTTACAGGTGCCAACTTTCTCCTCGAGAAAGGATCTTGGGTAATTGATTGCCAGCTAGGAGCCCGTTGATGGGGTGTGAGGGATGCCAGTTCGAGTCTGGCCTGCTCCAATTCGACATCCTTTTGCATTTTGCCACGTCATTGGCGTGGGCAGGCAAGACACGGTACAGCTGCTAAGCACCTTCTCACTTCAGCTTCGTTTCCGATGACCTAATTCTGCACAGCAGATTCATGGCTTCGGCTAGCACATCTGCAGAGCTGCATCAACACATTCTTCCGAAAGTCGTGATCGAAGAAAATGCTCGAATAGTTTTATTATGTATTTACTATTGTTACATCTCTTCTCGGAGCTGCTTCACTGTCTTGGGCTTCCGACCACATCTAGAGTGCGAGCATAGCCAGAGCAGCAGCACCAAGCATTGGAGCAGCAGTCATCATTGCGGCACCATTACCAGAGCTGGTGGTCGAAGATTCGGTAGCCTGCGCACCACCGGCGCCGCTGGAGCTGCTCTCCGATCCCATACTTGTTGTCTCCGTATCCTCAGTGGCCATCGAAGTCTCTTCAGCGGACGACGATACCATAACAGTCGTTCCCATCGACTCCGACTCCACTGCACCACCAGACTCTTGCGCCGCAAGCGAGCTCACGATGGACGTGTAGCCTGCCATGGTGAAGGGAATAGTGGTTGATCCGATCGCACAGCCGTATATGCCACCTGGGGTGAAGTCCGCGATAGACTGGCCGGGGCAGCAGTAGGTGTTCGGATCGCCGCCATTGCCTGTGTTGGCGCTCCAGCCGTCAGGACAAGTGACGGCAGTGTTCTGAATCATCTGTTAGAGGCTGTGAAGCAACACGGAGGAGTTTCAGCGTACTGGGTCGTAGACGAAATCGTTGTCGTCTTGTGGTAGAGCTACAGCGAGAGCTGAGAGGCTCAAGACGATGGTGGCTCGAAGAGACATGGTTGAAGGGTTTGTTGCTTGCTTGGTCGATTAATCGATGACAGAGCTTGAAGGTGGTAGCGTTGTTCTTGCTGGTGACTTGTTGGAATCGTAAGTAGTTGTAAGGCCGAGTTGGAAGAAGATTGACAATTGTCCTGCCATTATATACTCCATCTGATCAATTCGATGCTCGCCTCCCCGTTCCTGGCTCTGGTTGTGGCTTTTGCGCCTCCAACATCAATACCAACAGAGCTAGTCGCGATCAACATGCGTTGGAATCCAGAAATACACACCTCGGCTCGGAACTGCCCAATCCAGTATACCGCTCCTTAGGCCACGACGGACGATCAAAGATCAGTAAGACCCGAACGGGTTAGAGAAATTTGAGTCGATCGACAGAGTCTAAACTTTCCTCGTAAGGCCTCCCACGAGGCGCAGAGTCTTGGCATTTAGGGCTTCCATCACTGGTGCAGACAATACTGTGGCGAGGTAAATGGCCGATTGACATCAGTCAGCGATGAGGCAGATCGTTCCTGGTTCGTATGGAGCCCTAGTCTTGTGCAGTTCCTTCCGTCGTCGCTATTTTATGCCTCTGCCGCTTAGGCGTCCATTGATTTATGCTTGACTGTGCGAGTCTGGAGCATCGCCCATTGCTTCTGGCCATGGCTGCTTCTGTCCCAATCGCGTCAACAGGAAGTACGAATGCACTCATACCTTAGACAGCTCGCTGCTGCGTTAATTGCGCCTCTTATCCAGGCTTAGTAGCAGAGAATGCCTTGTGTCTTGCAATCATTAGCCATATTCTCAGACAACTCGTTAGCACATCATTGGCGGTGGCCGCATTCGTGAGCCACGAGGCCCTTTGCTTTTTGAAGAGAGACGTGCTTTCCGGTGACTGAATTAGAGTCCATGCGTGGTGCGAGGCCAATCGCCTTCTACTTGAGTCATGTTCATCATGATTCCAGGCCCTTATCATCGAGCCTAACCTCGGCGATCTGACACATCGACCAAGCTGAACGCTCCTTATGATCCTTTCCATCGTAATCTGCAAGGCCCATCTGGCCCGACATCCTCCTGAGCCACAAAATACCATCCCATCTACTATTCAAGCCGTCTTTTGCCTCTCAAAGATCTTCTCCAAAATCTCCATCCATCTCCTCGGCCGATCTCCCAACTCTCTTCCCGGACTCTTGAAGACTTTCCCAATCACTTCTCTCACCTTTCCTCTCAAGATCTTCAACACAATCAATGTCCTCCAATTTTTCACCTTGAACCGTAGCCGGTTTCCATCGACAATGATGACACCTGCGAAAATTTCGAATCTCGCATCTCCAGCCATTAAGACAAGAGGAATCTCTGCAGCAGGCGTCGTTTCTTGCGCGTTTGTGAAGCGCGAAGACGATTGCATGATACTGTAGAAGGACAAATAGGTGATCTGAGGGGGCAACGAGCTCTTGTTGACAGATGTGGGGTGCAGACCAAGGGATTGGTTGTTCGCGATGTTGCGCCAGCCCTTTCCATCTTGCTTGATGATCTTGGGGTAGAAACTCCAAGCCACCACAGAGGATACCATGGTGTCGTTATCATCCGAATGAGTGTATTGTGCAGGCAGTGAGATGAAGTTACGCTTCCGACTGTGGTAGCGCAAGCGAGCAAGTGCCTGTTTGTCTTCCGGAGCAAGGTGAACGACGCCAGAGTCCGCGAGGGAGCTGAGGAGCTGAGCCTTCAGATCTTCAATATTCCCCAGGTTTTGTGGGCTGAGGAAGTTCTTGTTGCAGAACTGATATTCGGGCATGCCAGCTGTGGTGCATACCTTACGCCAAGTACAGTAGGCGTTGTAGACTGTGAGAAGATCCGAGTCGCCTCGTTTGAAGCCGAGGCGGACGGTATCAGCTTGTCGTTTGGCATGCATTGGCGACAAGAAAGGCGATTTTGATGACAATGTGGCAGCTGCTGTCAAAGCAAAATCAAGACACCCGAATGTGCTGCCGAGCAAGATCAGCTTGCCAAGTTGTGCATCCAGAGGGAGTTTAGCAAGCTGAGTGCCTAGAGAGGTAAGTTCTTCATTCGCAGTCAATGCGCCGACCTCAATGAGAGCATCGATGGCTCGCCGAACATTCTTTCCTGCAGGTGGGTCAAGAGCTTGTGCAAGTGCTTCTTCGACTTTACCAAGCTTGCAGATTTTGACACGCATTACCAGATCTTGGAGCGACAGACGCAACATCTCCGGAGTCTGCTGTTCGACCATCATCTTCTCAAAGCGATGCTTGGTGAAAAGGTGGAAGCAGAGACCTTCTTGCACTCGCCCAGCACGACCACGGCGCTGTTTTGCATTGGCTCTTGCGACAAAGCTCTGTATGAGACGCGACATTTGTCGGCGTTCATCGAAACGCATCTCTTTGTGTTTGCCGGTATCGATCACGCACGTCACATCGGGGATGGTGATACCAGTCTCAGCGATGTTGGTTGCGAGAACAATTTTTCGTATACCCTCTGGTGGTACCTCGAACGCAGCCTGCTGGTCCTCGCTGGAGAACGTCGAATGCAGAGGGAATATTTGCCAGCCCTTCATGAATTTGGGATGTCCCCCAAGCATGTCGTTGAGCTGGCGAATTTCGGCAATTCCAGGTAGAAATATCAGGATAGCTTTACTGAAGCTCCTGTATTGTTCCAGATGCGCAATCTTGTCGACCAGCTTGACAATTAGGCTGTAATCTATACGATACTCGTCGTAGGAAGCAAGTGTCTGCCGGGTCTTCTTGCTGTAGCCTTCCAACTGCTGTGGATCGTCACTTCTGTCCTCGTCGGTTTTGTCGGCTGATTCTTCGTCTACCGCGTTCTCTGTTGCATCTTCGTTGGTATGTCCTGTAAGCTCAATGGCATCCTCAAGGAACTGTGCCTCAACTGGGAACGTTCTTCCAGGCACTTGTATGATGGGAGCCCCACTCAAGTACGATGAGAACTTCTGCGCATCGACCGTGGCACTCATAAGCACCACTTTGAGATCTGGTCGCTGCCTCATAAGCTGTTTGAGCACAATGAGCAAGAAATCAGTATCGATGCTGCGCTCATGAACTTCATCGACAACCAAATGGGTGACATCATTGATGCCGTCCGCATTCTCGAGCATGCGAAGTACTATGCCAACAGTTGCATAGACAAGTCTGGTCTGGGCGTTTGTTTGTGATTCCAATCGGATGGCATAGCCGACCAATGATCGAGGCGTCCCGACGTCACCTTTCTTGTCGCCCATTTCCTCAGAGACACGTTGCGCCAGCGAGATGGCTGATATTCGGCGTGGCTCCGTACAGTAAATCTTGCACGGTCTCCCGTGCGACAACTCATTCTCAAGGATGAAAGCGGGTAGCTGAGTTGACTTTCCACAGCCAGTCTCACCACATAAAATGGTGACTTGATGTTTGTTGATGGTGTCTAGGGCTGCTTGCCGATAATGGAACATGGGCAAGTTCATGCGAGAGGCCAACATCTGCTGATACTTCGCCGTTCCTGTCCTCTGCAGCCACATATTCTGCAGTTCCTCAGAGTACTCGGGGGTCGCGAATTGACGTCCATCACTTCGTGAAAGTGGAGTGTTGGCGCCGCTGTTTCCGTCCAGTCGTCGCCGGCTGCTGGCATTGAACACGACTTCATCATCGCTGTCTTCGTCCATATTGCGGTATTGTTCGATCACTTGTCGGACCTCTCGAACTACCGAGCCATCTTCAGCAAGAATGTGCTCCTGTTTAGCTTTCGAGAATTCGTCCCACAGATTGCGATAAGCTGGAGGAAGTCGAAGATGAGCCTTCTCTTCCTTGGGGGAGCCGGAAAATATGACGAACAGGGCCGCAGTCGCGACATATGCTTCGCTCTGAGTAACGTCAGGCGTGGCTACGGCGGTCATGGTGAAGACCGTGCTTCCTGCTTTCGTGCTTGCCGAGATAGACGTTAAGTATTTCGGATCCACGTCCTCTGCGTCTTGCTGCTTCGACCATTGTATCGTGACCGCATGTCGGCTCATGTACGTCGTGGGCGAGACCAATTTGTAGCTGAGTTTGCATCGCCCGTCTCGTGCTTTGCAGGCCTCTTCCAGCACTCGCTTCGGATTTATTCCAGTGATTTTCCCAAAGTCCCGTACAGTGACATTGACAGCTTGATCGCCAGACGCGGGTGTGCCATTTGTCTCACTGACTCCAGGCAAAGCATCAAACATGCCACTGAGAATATCTCCGTCTTCAGCTTCGGTCTCGCGCAGAATCTCCTGCCCAAGCCTCTCGGCATCCTCGTTGACGCGCCCCGTCTCGGAAACGGGTGTCGCCGACCTTTGCGGTGTTGCTGTCTCGTCATCTCGCAACTGAAGTCTCTTGCGTTCGGCTGTCTCACGAGCAAGCTCAATTTTCTGTCCCGCCCAATGAGCGTCTGCCTCCCGCTTGTCAAAAAGGACGTCTGCCTCAATTCGCTGCAATTTCTCCTCGAGTTTCCGCTCGGATGTACCTTTGCTATGCTGGACGGAAGTGGCCGAGGGCTTGCCCTTGCGAGATTTTGGGTTGTCGGACTGAGGGTTGAGAGTGTACAGTTTTGCTTTCGTTCTGAGGTAGACTGACAATAGCTCATCCGGCTCGAGATCACTATCCATATCGCTGACTTCGACCTCGGGAACATTCGCATCGACTTCTTTCGATATATTATTTGCAAGCATCGATTGTTCCTTGTTGGGGGAGGATTTGCCGTTGGTCTCGGCCTGGTCAGGCTCATTCTCAGCTTCTTCCGCGGCCAGAGCGGTCACTCTTGGCTTCTGGTATGTATAGTCGTAGTCTGGTAGTTCTCCTGGAAGGCAGTGAAGTGCAAGCCATTCTAGGCATTCTTCGAGACCCCACAACGTACCTGATGAGGGCTCTGCAGGTGGATTTGCTATGATCCACTGGAGAACCTCGTCGACTCGAGCAGGAGGAAGATCGAGATCAAATAGGGACTGACGTAACGACCATACCTTTGCTACCAACTCGTCATCAGGCGGTAGACTCGACCGCTTGTGCGACGATGTGTCATGCTTCATGTCAGATACCATGAGGTCCAGAATCTGTTGCATGACTTCCTCGGGCAACCATGCCTTGACTCCCAAGTAGTCTGATTGACCCCGCAGTACACGCTTGTCGGTCTGTAGACGTGCCACCTGCCGGGCAGTCTCCTTCTTGACCTTTGAAGCATGCTTTTCCACGAATTGTTGCAATTCTGATGCTTCGAGCTGTGCCTCGAGTTCTTCGGGACTCAGTTCGTGCAGCTCTCGCGTAGCATCCGGCAGAGGTGCTGGATTCGCGTGCTCTACCGTTGCCCCTGCAGCGGCTTTCTGTGCAGAAGGTGTGGCAACTCCAGACGGGACCGCGCTGCTCGCCTCAGATGCCTCATCTGACTTTGGCTTGGAAGCAACAGAGGTTGTGGCAAAGCCTCTGGCAGGGTTGGCCGCGGGCTTCTTTTTCTTCTTGTTCCCCGCCGCCATCGTGTCATTGGATGTCGAAAGCGTTCAGAAGATGGGAGACAATGCGAGCAAGGAGAAATTCATGGACTTGATGTCCCGCCGCCGTGAATGACTTCAGAGTTCGGCGTCTGGTTTTTCCGATGCCAAGGCCCGCATGAAGACACCGCAAACATCGGCGCAGCTCTGGTGAAACCGACATTCAGCGCAGGTTCGCATGTCAGCGGAACTGTGCGTATACGAGCACTGTTCATGACAGCGGGACGCGAATTCCTTCACGGCGATACATTTTCCAGGCCCGCGATCGACAGGCACCCGGCTGCCGCAACCACTTTTCACGAATTCCCATGTCACACGATTAAAGAGTAGAGAGCGAAGATGGCGGACGAGGTTGCAACGCCGACGGCGAATGGGGATCATGGCGCCACCTTGGACATGTGGGAGGTGAGGCAGGTGTTGCTGTCGAGTTCTACAAAGAGGCGAGGCACCGAGCTTCACAACATTCACGAGAAGCTCGAGAGTGGAGGTAGGCCTGTCCACAGAATGCTGTGAGAGAACATCATGTAAGGACATTTTCTGACTTTTGGTGCAGACTTTCCTGCATCACAAGTTCCCGCACTTCTGCATACTCTCCTCGATACCTACCCTCTATATATCGATGGTCGATCACGCCAGGCCGTTGAGAGCTGTCTTTCTGCCATTGCTGCCCTTCCTGAAACCGCGAACGTCTTTGCTGGATTTGTGAAAGCCATTGAGGGCGAGTCGGCCAAAGCAGGCAACGCGCCGGGCAATGCCTTCGTGCTCGTGAGATGGGCGTCGCTGTTCATTCAGCACGCAGCAAAAGAGAAAGCAGTATGGGACTCGTGGGGTTTGAAAGCTGTCACAGCGTTGACCAATGCTCTGAACACGCTCTTCGCGTCGTCGCCCAAGGAGAGCACGCGAGATACTGCACTGAGAGTGAGTCGACGTGCTGTCAGGACTGTGGCTCGTGCCGACTTTGGAAGAGATGCCCTCTCCAATTGCATAACCACGCTTTCCGCCAAGGCCAGTGCCCCGGTCCCCAAGAACGCGCTGCCATTGGGAATCATCGCAGGCGTTTGCAGCAGATTGCCCGATCACCAAACGGTGGTTGAGGCGAAGAAAGCAGATTATTTCGCGTTTTACTTGCGTGAACACCTCGGATCGAAGGCCCTACTCCCGGCCTACATTTCGAACGCCCTTCACGATTTCTTCGATTCTTATGTCACGTTAGAGGACCTCAAGAAGGAGTTGGTTCCGGCGATTGAGAAGTCGCTCTTGCGAGCTCCTGAAATTGTTCTCAATGACCTCGTAGCGCCAGTTGTACTGGCATTACCGACAGACCTGGACCTTTCGGATGTTCTTGCTGGCAACTTGACAAAGCCACTTCTGGCAAATGTAAAATCCACGAAACCGGAGATCCGTGGAGGCGCGTTGCGCACTTTTAAAGCAGTCGCATCACGTTCACGGCAAGCTTCTCTGGTGGAGAAGGCTGCCGATGAAATCTTGACGCCGCTGAAGACCGGCAAGGTCACTGCGGCAGAACAGCGTGTAATACATGCAGAGATGCTTTCAGCGCTGCAGCCGAATGTTGCACTGGCGACGAAGATACCTGCCGGTCTGGTTGCCTTAGCCAGCAAAGAGGCAAACGAAGCTGCTGCGCAAGCCGAGGTTGGCTGTATCGCCAAATATGCTCGCTTTGCACTGGAAAATGAGGCAAAACTTGAAACTGCCACGATTGATGCCTTCGCCAAAGGCGTCGCCGAGAAGCGACTGCCTATGCGGCGGGTGTGGGCTTTGCAGCTAGGAGACCTCATCTGGTCAACTTCACCAGAAGCATCGGGCAATGAAAGCACACTGGCTTTGCTCGACGCCTGCATCGGGAAGTTGATTGACAGTTTTGTCGAAGTCCAGGCGAACCCACTGCCCGCTTTGCAAAACGGGCAGGTATCTGTCGCAGCTGTAGCCGCTGCACTTTCACTAGCGCGTGCATCTGCTTTATCCTCTCTCAAGAATGCGGCTGTCATCAAGAAGGCCGCGATCGGTGACAAAGTTCTGGCACTCGAGCCGAAACCTTCATTTCTACTCAGCCCGCGTGTGTATACGAAGCTGACAGCTGAGGAGGATCTACGCTGGTTCCTTCATGCCGTTGTTGCGGTCTTTCCCAGCTTGACATCCAAGCGCCAGAACCGGGCCGTCCCTACTGCATGGGCTCACGCTCTGATTTACTTGATCACCTCGTCAACAGTGCCCGCCAAAGTCAGAGCCGAGGCAAGCAAGTCGCTACAGGGACTCTACGTTGCGAATGCTGAATCCACTGCGGATATCATAATAGAGGCGCTCTGGCAGTGGTGCGAAGATCTCGAGGCCGACACAAAAGACAGTGCTGCCGTTTCGACCAAGACCGGTCGGGAGGAGCTGCAGAAAGTGGTCAAGGCAATATGTCTTGATTCTGATACTGCTGCAAAGCTCGGTACCCCAGCTCTGGCTGATATCGTTAGCGACCAGTTGAGGAGACTGCTTGTGCTCTGCCGTCCGCAACTTATTCCCAAGACTTCATGGATCCAGACCTGTCTAAGAACAGGCACAGACCCCGGCAAACTCGTGGAAGAGTCAAGCACGAGCTTCCTTGAGCAAATCTTGAAAGTCACAGAGCATCCTGTTCGCAAGATCCTGCCAGCTTTTCAATTGGCTGCTTATCATGCTGCCGCTGATCTGGCCTTCGTAGCACCCAACATCTTCACGCCATTAATCGTTCAACAGATCAGTGCTGATCTGAACCCTGCGCAGCTCAACGACATTGGCCCAACAGAGGCAGCGATTTACCGCACCCCTGAAGGCACAGCTTTCATTGATGTCCTGTCTAAGCAGTCACAGGCACCACAAATAAGCAAGAACCAAAAGGACTATGACACTTTGAAGTGGGAGGAAGAACTCCGGGCACAACTAGCTGCCAAGAAAGGCCAGACCAAGAAGCTCACGGCTGACGAGCAAGCCAAAGTCAAGGCGCAGCTCCAAAAGGAGTCTGAGATACGGCAAAAGGTGGCGACAGTGGACGCAAAGCTTCGACGTGGCATTGGTTTCATCGACGCACTCGCGACCGGACCACCTACTGAGGCCGAAGAATGGTTTGGACCTTCGGTAAAACTGCTTTTCGATGTGATCCGAGCCGGTGCTGGTCTGATTCTGGGCGATGCCGCATCGCTAGGATACTTACGGTGCTCCGACAAGATCTCAACACGTCTTGGACCTGTCCGGCCGTTCGTTGGAGTTGCGACTCTTCGGTCTGCCGGCATCACCATGTTGCCAGAGAATCTTCTTGCGGAACCTTTGGGCGATCTCGTCACTCGCGTGCTATACCGCCTGAGATCTCTTGGAGAACAGCGCCCGTTCGACACTGTCTCTCTCAGCTACATTCTTGCACTCGTGTTCCTGGTACTTGAGAGTGGTGGTATTGATCACAGTGCGCCTGAGGACGCGGCTGAGCAGATCATGCTTGCAATAGAAGTCATCTCTTTCCACACCGAGACTTGCGCCGACCCCAGACTACCTCGTGAAGGACTTCTTGCCACTCTCATTGGCTCGTTGCAAGCTTATCCTCAGCACTTCAAGGAGATCAAGGATTGTTTTGCAGATCTCTCACGCCACCTCGCCGCCAACATGAGCGAGAAAGAAACGGATACCGTCGTGAGAGGCACGATCGTGCCAGAGCCATCAGTACGCAACGCTGTATTGCAGGCGATCAGTGCTGAACTCGACCTGACCTACCGTGAATTTTACGAAGAGATATGGCTCGCATGTCATGACGATGATCAAGAGAATCTGAACATCGCCAGTGAGATCTGGGAAGAGAACGAATTGAAGCTCGTTGAGGATGCCGCAGTCAAATGTCTACCTTATCTTGAGTCCAAGGATTCGCAACTAAGGCGCGCAGCAGCGCGTGCTGTTGCAGCGGCTACAAAGGAGCATCCGAATACATTCGGTGATATCCTGGGTCGGCTGCAGTCCTCCTACGTGGAAGCTGCCAAACCAAAGAAGCCAGAGCTGGACCGCTACGGCATGCCACTGAAGAAAGACATGAGTGATCCCTGGGAAACCCGACATGGCATTGCACTGGCCTTCCGTGAGCTTGCTACAATCTTCCCCGAGGACCAAATCACTCCGTTCCTAGCATTCCTGATTGAGAGCGGTCCGCTAAGCGACAAGAGCAGTACAGTGCGAGACAGTATGGTCGAAGCTGCTACATCCGTGGTAGCCGCTCGCGGCAAAGGCCTCGTTGAACCTCTAATGAAGCTCTGCGAGGATACTCTGGGCGTCACAAGCACGACGCCTGAGCAAGATCTGGTCAACGAAGCTGTTGTCATTTTGTACGGAGCCTTGGCTCGCCACTTGCCAAAAGGTGACGACCGGTTGCCGAAGGTCGTCAATAAATTGCTTTCAACACTGAGCACGCCGTCTGAGTCTGTGCAATATGCTGTTGCGCAGTGTCTGCCGCCACTTGTGCGAGCATCTGCTGATCAAGCTGCAACCTATCTTCAACAGCTTGTCGACGAAACCCTGCATGCCAAGAAGTATGCCGCACGACGTGGCGCTGCGTATGGTCTGGCCGGTGTGGTCAAGGGCCGAGGTATTGCATTGATGAAGGAGACTCGATTGCTCTCTACGCTTCGTAGCGCGACTGAGAACAAGAAGGACACGAACGAGCGCCAAGGAGCCTTCCTGGCTTACGAGTTGCTCTCCCTCCTCTTGGGACGAGTCTTCGAACCGTATGTCATTCAAGTTGTGCCGCAGCTCCTTGCTGGGTTCGGCGATGCCAGTGCAGACGTGAGAGACGCCTGTCTTGATGCAGCAAAGACCTGCTTTGCGAGCTTAAGCTCCTATGGAGTCAAGCTCGTCCTGCCACAACTGCTCGAGGGTCTGGATGAGCAAGCATGGCGAAGCAAAAAGGGTGCGTGTGACTCGCTTGGAGCCATGGCGTACTTGGACGCGAACCAGCTGGCTGTTAGCTTGCCCGAGATCATTCCGCCCCTTACGGAAGTTCTCAATGACAGTCACAAGGAGGTGCGACTTGCTGCCAATCGCAGCTTGCAGCGCTTCGGCGAGGTGATCGAGAACCCGGAGATCAAGAGCCAGGTCAGCATTCTGCTCAAGGCACTCAGCGACCCGACCAAGTACACCGACGATGCGCTGGACGCACTGATCAAGATCAATTTCTTGCATTTCATTGATGCACCCTCGCTTGCTCTGGTGGTGCGAATCTTGGAGCGTGGTCTGGGCGACAGATCTGGCACGAAACGCAAAGCTGCTCAAATTATCGGCAGTCTGGCACATCTCACGGAACGCAAAGATCTCATTTCTCATCTGCCCATATTAGTTGCTGGGCTACGCGAAGCTGTTGTGGATCCGGTCCCTACAACACGTGCCACAGCGTCGAAGGCTCTTGGATCTACAATCGAGAAGCTTGGAGAAGATGCACTGCCTGACCTCATTCCAAGCTTGATGACTACACTGAAGTCCGATACTGGCGCGGGCGATCGTCTTGGCTCTGCACAGGCGCTCAGTGAGGTCCTTGCTGGTCTCGGTACAGGTCGTCTCGAGGAGACTCTGCCCACCATTCTCCAGAATGTTGCAAGCAACAAGGCTTCCGTTCGTGAGGGATTTATGTCGCTTTTCATCTTCTTGCCTGCATGTTTTGGTCAGAGTTTTGCGAACTACCTTGCTCGCATCATTCCCTCAATTCTTGCTGGACTTGCCGATGATGTCGAGTCGATCAGAGAGACCGCATTGCGCGCTGGACGCTTGTTGGTCAAGAACTTTGCCAGCAAGTCCGTTGATCTCCTGCTGCCTGAGCTTGAGCGTGGTCTGGGAGATGACAGCTATCGCATCCGTCTCAGTTCCGTCGAACTCATTGGTGACTTGCTTTTCAACCTTACTGGAGTCACTGCCACAACTGAGGCTGAAGATCTGGACGAGGGTGCCAACCAAGCAGGTGCCAACCTTTTGGAAATCCTCGGTGAAGAGAAGCGCAACAGAGTTCTTGCAGCTCTTTACATCTGTCGCATGGATACCTCTGGATTGGTCCGATCATCCGCTATGAACGTCTGGAAGGCACTGGTCTCGTCGCCACGCATTCTCAAAGACCTTATTCCAATACTCACACAACTGCTTGTCAAGAGGTTGGCGAGCTCGAATCCAGAGCAAAAGGTCATCGCTGGCAATGCGCTTGGTGAGCTCATCAGGAAGGCTGGTGATGGTGTCTTGTCGACGCTCTTGCCCACCCTTGAGGAGCATCTGCAATCCTCTTCCAGCACAGACTCTCGCACCGGTATCTGTATCGCATTGCGCGAGCTCATTGCCGCATCGACCCAGGACTCTCTGGAAGACCACCAGCAGAGATTGGTCTCCGTACTGCGCACTGCTCTCGTCGACACGGACGAGGATGTCCGAGATGCCGCTGCAGACGCGTTCGACTCTCTGCAGAGACTCATGGGCAAGCGTGCTATCGATCAAGTGCTGCCATACCTCTTGCAGTTGCTGCGTGACGAGTCAGAGGCCGCCAACGCTCTGCAAGGTCTTTTGACACTGCTCACTGACCTGACGAGATCAAACATCATCCTGCCGAACCTCTTGCCAACATTGATCGCATCGCCAATTTCAGCTTTCAATGCACGTGCACTGGCGTCGCTGGCTGAAGTTGCCAGTTCTGCTATGACAAGGAAGTTGCCCAACATTCTCAATGCACTCATGGACAACATCATCACCTGTAAGGACGAGACGCTCAAGGCTGAGCTGGACACCTCGTTCGACACCATCATCCTATCTGTGGACGAGTACGATGGTCTGAATACCATGATGAGCGTCATGCTTGGAATGGCAAAGCACGACGATCATCGTAGACGCGCTTCAGCTGACCTGCACTTTGCTGCATTCTTCGAGAAGGCAGACGTCGACTTCTCTCGCTACTATCCTGACGTGATTCGTGCCATGTTGATCTCGTTCGACGATAGTGACAGCGACGTTGTCAAGGCCGCTTGGACTGCACTGTCACAGCTGATGCAACGACTGAGGAAAGAAGAGATGGAATCACTCGTCAGCTCCACGCGACAAACGCTCAACCAGGTTGGTGTTGCTGGGCATGCACTACCTGGATTCTCCCTTCCAAAGGGTATCAACGCCATTTTGCCTATCTTCCTACAAGGCTTGATGAACGGCTCCGCCGAACAGCGCATCCAAGCAGCGCTGGGTTTGTCGGACCTCATCGATCGCACCAGTCCAGATGGCCTCAAGCCCTTCGTCACGCAGATTACAGGTCCATTGATCCGTGTTGTATCCGAGCGCTCAGTCGAGCTCAAGGCTGCTATCCTGCTCACGCTCAACAATCTCCTCGAGAAGATCCCTCTCTTCCTCAAGCCATTCTTGCCGCAGCTGCAGCGCACTTTTGCTAAGTCACTCGCTGATCCTGGCAGCGAAGTTTTGCGATCGCGAGCAGCCAAGGCATTGGGCACTTTGATCACCATGACTCCGCGAATCGACCCTCTCATTGCAGAATTGGTGACAGGCTCTAAGACCACCGACAGCGGCGTCAAAAATGCCATGCTCAAAGCCCTCTACGAAGTCGTCAGCAAAGCCGGCTCAAAAATGAGCGAAGTCTCCCAAAACGCAATCCTCACCCTCATCGACTCCGACTCCGGTGACGCAGACGACGCACTAAACATAACCTACGCCAAACTCCTCGGAGCCCTCATCGCCGTAATCCCACCCGAAAACACAATCGGCCTCCTCAAAGCCCGCGTGCTGAACTACAACTTCACCCACTCCACAATCCTCGCCCTCAACGCCGTCCTCGTCGAAGCCCCCGACCGCTTAACCACCGGTAACCTCGACGAAATCACCCGCGAAGTCCTAGTCCGAGGCATCAACCACCCCCAACCCTTCATCTCCGACAACGCAATCCTCGCCACAGGAAAATACCTCTTAACAGAATCCGGAAACAAATCCTTCGAAGCCACAAAACCCCTCATTCAAGCCCTCGCAGACGCTTTACCTTTGGGTAAACCAGTCGACACTCGTCGACTAGCCCTCGTCGTAATCCGCACCGTCGCACGTCAAACTTCAGATCTCATTCGTCCACATCTAAACCTCCTCGTCACACCGATTTTCCGCAGCGTCAGGGATCCTGTCATCCCAGTGAAACTCTCTGCAGAAGCAGCTTTCTTGCAAATCTTCGATGTTGTGGAAGAGGAGAGTGCGGTGTTTGATAAATTTTTGGCTTCGTCGGCTGGTCAGGCGTTAGGTGCGCAGGATAAGAGGAGTATGCAAGAGTATTTCAAGAGAATTGCGTTGAGGTTGAGTAGTCAGGCGAAGGAACGGAAGGCAGCTGAAGGTGGTGCGGGAGGGTTGGGGTTGACGAGTGATGAGAAGGAGGATGAGAGGGAGGTTTGGAGTGTTGGGAAAGTGGATTTGGGGGAGGGGTTTAGTGATGATTGATTAAGACGGATGATGGGATGAGTTGAAGGAAGAGTGTATAGATGTATGCATGATGAAACAAAAAAGCGTGTTAGCATTTTCATCTGCCTCGTGAAGTTCGAATACGTTGACGTAGCACCCAGGTCTTTGCATGAAAAGAACTTCTCAGGTTTCGACGACTATCTCTACTAATCCTGCATACACTTCTCTCACGAATCCTCGCCAGCACTCTTCTCCTTCCCAACTTCATCAACATCCTGCTTCTGCACTTCCAAAATCGTAGGTCTCGGCTTCCTCGTCCTCCCATACCTCCCCTGTGTCACACCCTCAATATAAATCGGCTTAGGTCTCCGATACGTATACCCAAAGAACGCCCTCTTCTTCCTCACCTCCAACACAGTCTTCTTCAACTTCGGATCTCTCAACACTTTATCCCTTGGTCTCTTCTTCTCCTTTCTCTGATGTGGCAACAGCAAATTCTTCGTCGTGGGTGAAAGCTGCTCGAAATCGATCCCCAATTCCGCACGATGCTCTGCGATCTCGACGAGTCTTTGTGCTTTCCAGCGTTCGTACTCCATGCCGAAATGCTCTTTGATGCGATGAAGCTCAGAGTCAGAACAGTGTTCGATTCCGAGTTCGATCTTTTCGCGTTGAGTCTTCTCAGCCTTCCACCTGGCGAAGTGGGGGCCTAGAACAGCGGCTGCGGATTCTTCGTCGGCGTCGTCGGGGATGTGCTCTCGGAGGCTAGCGTAGCTGGAAGTTTCTTCGGATATGATGTCCTTCTCGTCTTCGAAGTACTTCGTGATCGACTGATTCTCGCGCACTCTGGGGACGAATGGTGGAGGGTAGAGGTGCAATTGAGTCCATGGGATGTTGTGGAAGAAAGGGTGGTGCTTGATTTCTTCAGCATCATTTGCGAAGACGTGGCGAGCCAGCGGGTTGAGATTCGACGCAGATGATGGTCTTCGAGTGGGTATCCGAGGATCGGAATGCCTATACTGTCTGGAGCTCAATCGTCTCTCCTTCTCGCACAGCATTCCCGATAGCAGATCTATTGCAGCTGCACTAGGAGTAGGGAGCTTTTGCATGTGTTCCGTATTTGGCCTTGCGTATCGCTCCTGCACCGGAAAATGTAAGGTATGTCGGTGATTGAGAATGCACTCCTTTGTCTTCTGCCGACTTTCCCGGTAGAAAGGAGTCCGACCATAGAGACACTCATACAGGATGATGCCTATGCTCCACCAGTCGCAGCGGCCGTCATAATGAGCACCTTGAATCACTTCAGGAGCCATATACTGACTCGTACCGACAATGCTGCGTGCCAGCTTACGCCTGTCGTTGCGATTGCGCCAATTGAGTAGTCCCTCAGGGTGTGCATAACTTTCGGCGTCGGATCTCATGCGGAGGAAGCTTCATACAAGTCAGCAATCATATACACTTTATTCGCTCGAATTTGTTGCGCACCGTTTGGGAGGCGAAGGGGGTTTCCAATTTCGCTCTGGCCCAGCAAGTTCCATGTCCTCGGCGACATCCAGTTCATCGCCCTTGACCTTGATTCCAATCTTTTCTAGCAAGGTTTCACGCTGGTTGGCGTAGTACATCTGACTATGCGACCAGTGACCATCAAATGCAAGACCAAAATCGGAGATCTTGAGATGTCCAGAGGCATCGATGAGGAAGTTGTCGGGCTTCACGTCCCGATGTATCCACTTCATCTTGTGCGCTTCTTCGATACATTGAATCATCTCTGCAATGTACCACTTGGCGATCGATTCGTCCAGAACATCTTCACGCAGCAGCAGACCCAAGAAATCACCACCAATCATGTACTCCATCACGAGGTAGAGGTTGGTGTTGTCCTGAAAGCTTGCGATGAGAGGCACAACCCAGCGTGAGCCTTCAGCGGCGACAAGAAAATCCCGCTCGGCGCGCAAGTGGCCTTCCTGAGCAGCGCGGAGCATGTCTGACTTGCGGATGACCTTCATTGCAAAAACATCTGATAGCGGTTGCCCAGAGGGCAAATTTCGTTTTGCAGTGCCATTAGTAGGTGAGAAGTTCTACACAAAAGTTAGCAAAGGCTGAAGCCGCTTCAACGTCGTTTGACCTGCTCTCACTCTAGTCAGGGCCTTGGAGGTCTCGGTGCTTGCAGAGCGCTCAGTTACCAGGCGCACAACTCCAAAGCTGCCTTTGCCCAGTATTCGAATCACATCAAAACCCGCTATGCTGACACCTTTGATGTTGTGCCGCTGAATGGCACTGGCCTTCAGACAACGCATCTGACGCAAATGATCGCTCTCCGTCTTTTGCCATTGCTGCTATGCGATGGCTCGTTGATCATGCGACATGCCGAGTTCGTTCATGTATCTCTCGAACTTCTTCTTGCGAATGGACCTTGGCGAATGCGACTTGGTGAAGATAGGATCGTACATGGTCTCCAAGGCACATTTAGCTGCTACTGCATTCTCGACGGTTGCGACTGACGGCTGCACATCGACAGAAGCTTCTTGCGTCGGGATCAGGATAGAGTGGCCTGTATCTTCCTGGATAGGTGGCAGCACAAGGTTCTCGCCTTTGTCGCCCCCTTTGCTCAATATTTGACACTCTTCCGGTGAGTGCCGCTTGCGAGAACCAGACGAGCCAGGGGATGTGAGGGACGTGATCGAAGTTGCTCCAGTGGAGGCTGTGCTGGTGGGAGACCATGCTCCTTTTGATCCACGACTGAAAAGCGTTGCGGACGAGGTAGTGCTCGGAGATGAATGGCGTTGTTCTATGGCATGCCCATTGCTGGTCGTGTCATCGAAAGTTGTAACAATATGTGGAACTTGTGGCTTCTCCGGTTTTGCGCGCTTGATTACAGTCCTGCTATACTTCAGCAAAATCCACAACACTTGGGGAGAATCGACTGCGTGATTCATTACCTGACGCCAGTGTCCAAGTTCAAGTTCGCGCTCAGTGCTCCCAGTCTTTCGGCCGTGCCCTGCGAGAGCCCACTTGTCTCAGAGTTTCCCGAGTCCTCCCACATGGTAAACTTCTCGCCAGATTGTCCGTCAAGCTGGTCGATACAGCTGGAAGTATTGGGGTACTGCTCGAATCGGACAGATCGTTTGCGCTTGGGGATAGCTTGGTCGTGGCCGGAGGATCCCAGATAGCTGCGGATGCGACGTATGCGTTCAGGATCTCGTGCCACAAGTACCGAGTGCGGGCCAGGAGCAGAGCGATGGTGGGGCTCCAAAGATCCGTCCACCAAAGGCGTTACAACTGCGTTGCACAATCAGCGACCACCCTCAGAATGACGATTGGGTTGGTCCTGTCTTCTCACCCCCGTGACGCGGCCTCCATCTGACAAGAATCCTTGAGATCGTTTGCCGCAGCTTAGCTACACGAGCGGTGCTTGGAATGGGATGCTCCGGAGGCGGTGGACTGTTCGCGGTCGCGCGTAAGGCTCCAGCAGCTTGCTGGTCGCGGCGGAAGACGCGAGAGATCTTGCGGCCAAGTTGGCCCGCAGGGCGACGGTCTCGGGCTCTGAAAAATGTCATGTCTCATAGCACTGAGTAAGAATGCCAATGGATAGCCAGCCAGTCCGGTCCCGGCCATGTCAGATGAGTTCGAACGACTTGCTGATAACCGTATGGCGCCTGTTGGGTGCTGAACTCAGCAGTCGCTGCCGCGTGCTGGCCGAGTCTTACGGAAAGCATGCCTGGCGGTGTGTCGATACTGCCAACATGTCAAATGTTCCTTCTCCTTGCCCTTCTCGCCTCAGAAGTGATCGCACAAAGCAGGACTGACGAGCAAAGGAATGCAGACCTAGACCTATCCGGAATATGCTACTGCCTTCGCATCTTCGAAATCGAATGACTAGTGTTCGATCTTGCAGTAGTCCCTATGAATATTCACAGGCCATCCTGTCCTGTAGTGAGCGAGTGCCTGCATTAGATGGCGCTACTGCACCGCCACATGCACAGCTGCAGCAATGCCAGTGATGTCCTATGCTGGACCGCTGTTGTATTCTGCAACAGCCCGCATGGCAATGTGCAGTCAGGACCAAGTCTGCCTTGGGCTCATATGCTTCGATGCGGTCAGATGCAGACCAATGGCACGGCAGCGATGAAGGCGGTTTCGAAGTGAGGAGAAGTGGCGAGGTTCATTTGGTGGTTGTCCGGGCATCCTTCACCTTTGTCTCGCTGCGATTGGCCAAGTGTCAGCACGTGCGACATTCCAAGCCTCTTCAAGAACCTTCGTGCTTCCTCGCTCTCCGCACCACGCAATCCGCTGCTCAACTCACCCACACGCCTACCGTCTCACCAGGAACTTCACCGCGATACCACCACCACGACCGCACCACACGCCGCCACCGTCGCACAAAGCCTCTCGTGCTCCACCCTACCACCCACCTCGCGAACAGAAAACCTGGAACATCCGACGCAATGGCGATGTTAGACAGTAATTACAGTAGAAGTAGTAGTAATTACCACCGCAAGGCGAGCGTCGAGTCGTCGCGTCGCTCCAACACCCAGGCATCCGCCTACGCCGTCAACGCCAACACCATGGCGCTGACCGGCTTCCACTTCTCTACTCCAAGCGGAGAGGGGGCGGGGTGGTAAGACACACATCCACGATGCCATTGTTGATTGCGCAGACCCGGAAATGCTGACTTTGTCGCAGGTGGGTTTGAGGCCCCTCCAGGAGGCGTACCATCACCACCGCCATCTCCGGACGCTGCGCCCGTAGGAGGCGCCCATCGTCCCAGCCTGCGCCGCCAGCGCAAGCGCTCCGGAGATGCCGCAAGTCACATCAGGGAAGAGTGTGAGAGACTCTTCTGCGAGACACTGAAGACTGTATTCTTGGTTGAGAAGGATACTGGTTTTGAGGACTCGCTATTGATGGACCTGCGTAACAAAGAAACGACGACTACGACGGGCAGTAAACCGATCCCACAGCAACAGCAGTCGCACCAGACCGTAATTCAGCATGGCCAACCCACGCCTTCTTCGTCGCCTGCAACACAGATGTATTGTGGCACGAAGGACCTGGTCAAGGAGTATGTTGAAGTATGGGACTATGTGGCCGGTGCTCGCTTCAGAGGTTTCGTCGCGGAGAAAGACGACATGCGCACCATGTTCATCTTCTTCGACAAGCAAGTCGTTGGCATGGATCTGAAGCCTGGGTATGTCTTACCAACACCTTCCCTATAGATCACCCTTACTAACACTCGACTCAGCCTCATGTCCCTTCTCGAGCTAGCCAGTAGTGACCACTTCGACTGCACCGAGCTCGTCATCGGCATCGCGCGTCCAGCTGTCGAAGAGTCACATTCAGCTGACTCGTCCGACGAAGCAGAACCAGAAGAGCAATTCAAGGATCTGAACCGCTCTTTGGCCTGGGTTGGATTCGAGCTTACCATGCTCGAAGCGTGGGCTGGTCCAGAAGGCTGCATAAGCGACCGCTACGTCTTCCTAGGCATGGATGTCTAGATCCCATCATCATCACTTACAATCATCTCACCGGCTCACATTCGGCAAACGCCAAGAGAAACCAATTCAAGACGTGGGCAGCAGCAACCCATGACAGCACAACGGGACGGAGAGCCGCATACACCTGGTTGGCGGGGTGGTTGAGCGCGGCTGACGCTAGCTGACCGTCTTTGCTCGAAAACCAACCTTGTCATCCTCAGCTCTACCGCTTCCCCACGCTTACCACACACGCGCGAAAAAAACACGCAAACAAGGGCGCGCTAAAACTGCTTCCTGCATATATTGTACATACAGCATATGCATGCAAGGTCCGGGTTCCTACAGTACATTGCATATTGCCAGGGATTTGGGGGGAAGTGAGGAGTTGTTGGCGTTGTGGCGAGACTGTTTTTACATAGCACAGGCACTCAGCGAAAAATACATCATCATCACCGCACTTTTCCAAGAATTGAGCTCTTCCGTTCTCCACACGACCTTTACATTTATTTTTCATGGATGCTGCATTGGATTGATTTGGTGAGCCACTGTTTCGATCTCATCCTATCCCAGCTATCTGGTGGGTTGTCCGAAAGTCTGCTGTCACTGCCACTGCCACTACTACTGCCACTGCCGTCAACTATCACCGTTGACGTCTGCCTGCCTCACGTCGAAGTGCAAAGTAAAGCCAGTGCATGCATTCACTACCCTCATTCCTCCACATGAGACTACTCCAGACCAAGCACAGGTGTTGCAACAATGAGGGGAAAAATAATTGTGGATATACCACTTCCGTCCCTGTCTCGCTGTACTACCTTCTCTCACTGCTATTTTCTATTCCTATCTCCATTTCCGTTGAATCAATAAGCACTGCTGATGACTTTCACATGCTACTACCATCACCCATTCCAATGTCCTGCATACTTCTTTCACGTGTCAAGAACAATGCACACCCACTCTCATTCTGATGTGATGTGTTGATTACCATCCTGTTTTTACGCAATGCAGATGCAATGCACCTGCGGGAACTCAATCTTGCCGTTAACGTGCCGTTTTCTGTCATCTGTCTCTCCGCCCTTCTTCATGTGCCGGCCGTTGGGTGATCATAAGGAAGGTAGCTAAAGGTCGCACAAGGGAGGAGCGAGTCTCGAGTGTCTCTGTTTCGGAGTGGTCTCCTGGCTTTCCGTAGGATTGTTTGTTTGACCGGAACCTATGATAAGAAGTGCGAACACACATGGAAAACGCCAACATCTGAGACGAGATCGGGACGAAATCAAGATGACAAGACTTTGTATGACGATACGTAAAGAAATTCGACATTAAGAGAACAAATGGACTTTTTTTTTCTCTCTCTTCCTTTCTCAAAACACTTTCTACCTCCTCCTTCCACCCATCCATCAAATCATCTCAACACGCATTAGGCCCCAAAAAGCCATATTCGTTATCTGCATGATCCAGGCTGGGGTTGCTGGTATTCCACACACACTCATCAAGTTCATGCACGTCCGTGAAAGCTTTTGGTCCTTTGTCTCATATGCATGCGCTCCTCCAAGTTCGTGAAACGACCAATTGGCGCGTCCCTGCTGTAACATCTACTCTCTCCCCCAAGGCGGTCCAGTAGCTGTCCCCAAAAACACTGTGCTTTCAGTCCTGAGCCCACGCCTCGCTGAAGAGCTTGAAATTGAGCCCAAAGCGTAACCAGATTAAGGCTCTTCTCGCTTTTCGGAACGCGTTTCGAAGAAGGCAAGCGTCCTCTCAAGTGCTGTTGAAGAGAAGGAAAAAAAAAAAGGAAACAATGCAAGCCAGGTATCGGCGAAATTGAGCGCTGAAGCACCGCAGTGCTCCGCATTCCCAAATCACGCGTCGTGGTCGTATATGACCCTCCAGAAGTGTAGCGTAAATCAACTCGGTACAAAAGTGCTCGCTGTTTATGTTGGTCTTTCGTCCATGTCGGTCCGAAGTCATTCATCGTGAGTCCCGGGTTATTCGTCGTCATGAATCGTGAGGTGAAAAGTACAAGTCAAGGAAAATGTTCTGTTGACTAGCGACAATGAAAGACTTCTGGCGCATGGGTCATGCAGCGCTTTCGTCTCCATGGTCATCATCATCGTTTCTGCGGCCGTAAAATACTGCGTGACAGTCACGTGGTGGCTATCGGCGGCCGCCGACCTTGGCTGCTTGCGGTTGCGGCATGCCAACGCCGTCGGTGCGTTGCCTCTTCATAGAAGCGTCGTTGGAGTAGTGCGCTTCGTCTTCGTCATCGCGCCCGCGCTTGTTGTGGGCATTTACTGCGCCGTTCATGGGCGGATATTGAGGCGACTGTTGGTAGTGAGACGGATAACCTGTCTCAGCGCCGTTGGGTGCGCCCGATCGTGCATCGTTGCCGATAACGTAGTTCAGGTTGCTGGATGGCAGTTGTCCTGCTCGAGGAGTGGTGCTGTTGTATCCAGTGTACGTGGTGGTCGTACGTGGGGTCGAAGAGCCGTGCACGCCGTTCTGATGCGGCGAGTGAGTCTGCTCGGGAGACACGTGCGAAGATTCTGGGTGAGCAGATCCTGACGCAGTGTTAGGATTGTAATTGTACGATGGGCGTCTGGCGCCATATGACGCACTGTGGGTATATTCACCCTCGTGTTCCCCATCCGCGTCCTGCTGGCCGCTGTAACCGTTGTGCTGAGGCTTACTTTCAACGTGCTCGTTTTCGGCACCGGCGCGGGCAGGAGGACCCATTTCAGACTTCACGCCACCTCCAGGACTCTGCTGCACAGGGTTGTAACGAGGCATGCCGCCGTAATGCTGTTGTCCATACTGCGAGGGCGCAGAGTAGTACTGGCTGCTGTAGGCTGGCTGGCTGGTTTGGTATTGAATACCTTGCGAGTTGCTCGGTGAGGTAGCTGCTGGGGTAGAAGGTTCAGTACGTGAGATGGCTGTGCCATACGAGAGTGGCTGACCTGTCTGCGCTCCATACTCATATCCATTGTTCATGGGCAATCCTGAGGCCGTGGTTGGCGGGGTAGGGAATGTGTGCGCGCGGTCCAGTCCAGGCCTGCCGGTACCTGGATGAGGTGCAATGGAGTGGGGCGGCTGTGACCCGCCAGCGCTAATGGGAGTGCTCATTGAGTGATGGTGAGTCAGTGCAGGAGGTTGTGTTCCCTGAGGAGTTCGCATGTAATCCTGAGATGAGTCCGGTCTGCGAGCAGCGGCAGCCATGGCGGCATTGCCAATGCTCTGGCGGGCTTGGTTCGTGGGATGATAGAGCAGGGCACCGATGTTGTGAACAAAAAGAGGGTACAAAAGCTCCGTGATCTTCTCCTTGTTGGCGAAATCCAGCGCACGATCAAAGGGGATCCTGAAATGGTTAGCAGAGCAAGAGCGGAGGTGCGATGCATTCTGACTTACCAGACACCTTTAAGGTGCATGGGTCCAATTTTGACGACGTGTCGCGTCTTCTCGCTTTTAAGAATGCCGTCGCGACGTCCACGCGTCATTCCAGCGACGTTGAGAAGTTTGGTGCCGTTAATCATGTGGTTGTCTTCACGTCGCGCCACACACACGCCATTGGCCTCGACTTGAAAGCATAAGCTTCCCTCATCCTCCCAAAGGGTCGCAGTCACTCTCGGCTTCATTCCGGGGGGTGCAATCTGTCCCGAGGTATCGAACGCTTGCTGAGTATACTGCTGAGAAGCGCCTGGAGGGGGCTGCGCGTTGGATGCCATGGTCGGAAGCGGAAGCGCTTGGGGGATCATCTGGGGACCCATGGACGACGTGACAGGGTGAGGCGCAGACATGGGTGGCATTGTGTTCCCATAAGAGTGCTGCGGATAAGATTGAGGCTGATACGTGTAGGTCGCAGGCTGAAGCGGTGGTGGTTGGCCGTACGAAGAATATTGAGGCATGCCCGGCGCTGGCGCCGCCTGCTGCGCGTGGCTGTCCATGTACTGTTGTGGGTGATTCATGCTGGAATAGCCGGTGCCGAAGGCAGATTGGAGTGCTGTCGAGTGGGAGGACGGAGACTGGTACTCGCCGTGCTTGTTATGGCCGATGGAAGACGCGTACGACGTGTTCGAATCGTAGGATTGATTGCCGATCGAGGCACCACTGGAAGAACCAGCCCGAGGCGAGGAGCCTACTGAAGACGCGCTCGTCTGGTGTCGGGGCTCGTGGGAGTAGAGCGTGCTTTGGGACTCAAAGGGAGTTTGAGACCACTGGCTCTGATTCCCTCGGGATTGGTATATCTGGGAGACCGAAGGCAGCTCCAGTTTGACGGCGGTGAAGGTAGTCTTGAAGCTCGCGCGGTCGTCGAGCGGCGGTGGAAAAATGGAAACGCGGTGTTGGAGCGCACTGCTCGAAGTTCACGCGTCGGTGGTGATGTTGGTCGTCGTAGATGCGGATCCGTGGGCTCGTCAAGGGTGCAAAGCAGGTCGTGATGGTCTAGATGCTAGCAATGTCGGCGGGCCAGATAACAAAGCTGCGATGGTCAAACGCCGCACTCAAGGCAAAGTCGTAAATGCAGTCGTAAAAGGTCGTCAAGGTCGTTACGGGTCGTCGGGGCGTGTCAATGGGCTGCGGTCCACTGATGCTCACGAACCTGGAGGCGCGAATGTCAGTACAGGTGTCGTTGGGTGTCTCAGAGGTGCACCGTGTCGACGCAGCGGGAGCACTGCACGACGGCGACTACAGACGCACCAGCTGCCCTAGAGGTTATGCAATGCATGGCAGAGAGGAGCAGGCGGTTCGCGAAAGCAGTGGGGAGCTGGAGTTTCTAGCAGTGGAGAGGCTGGCTGGGTGGGAGCTAAAGCCCGGCTAACAGAGTCGCATCATGCACGGAAGGCGGGACCGTAGGCCAGCCTTTGCGCGCGGCGCTATGCCACATCGGAGGCATAGGCGAGGTCGAGGTGGTTGGGAAGGCTCCACCCGCGGCCGGCGCTGGCAGAGGAAAAAAACAGCGTGCTGCGAGAGCGTCACGTACCTTGGGCGTTTGACACACGTGTGGCGCGGGCGGCGGGCGTGCGAGCGTGCGCGCTGCGATCTGCTGATGCTGGCGACGATGCTGGCTGGAGAGGTTCGTCGGGGCGGTGGCGGGTGCAGGTACTGCTGCGGGCTGCGCAGGCACGAGACGCAACGCACCGCGAGATGCAGAGCAGAGTGCGCCGGCTGGCGGCGGAGGTCTCCAGGATGCAGCGGGCTCTGGTGGCAGCAGCTCGGAGCTGTGCGTGGTGCAGTGCAGTGGTGCAGCGTGCGGGCGTGCGGTATGCAGCAACTGCTTGGTGTATGCTCAACGGGCCGGCGCGGTTGCAAGGCAAGGCAAGACTGATGTTCCTCGTGGTGGCAGGCAGGCGCAGACGATGCACACGCTCTGCAGCAGTGAGCGAACGCGTTGATAAGGTGGAACAGCGTCAAGACAGTGCTCTTCAAAAGCGGCTACGCGAAGGCTTTTCGGTGCTGGCGATAGCAGGATGAGACAAGGCGCACGGGGAGCGTGCATGGATCGCTCTTTGCCGTTTGGCCTGCGGGTGGGGTCTGCAAGGAAGGGATGATGGAGATCGCTGCACGGGCCAGCCAGGACCACAACCTTCCGCCGCTGCGATAGTTGGCCCACGATATTCATGCACCCTCGTTGGACGGTGCGCGGATCAACGCCGTTCAACGCGTGTTTGAGCTCTGGCAACTGCTGAGAACACTGGCGCGCCGCATCAACTTCCTCTTCCCGCGCCACGAACAGCGCGCGCCCGTCCAGCGCAATGGGGCAGCGCTGCCCGCGACGTGATCTCGGCCGGAGACGGGCACAGATAGCGCGAGATAGCCAGCACGCGCGCACAGCAATCGATGAGCGACTACAGAGAGTTCTCGATGTTGTCCGGCTTCTCGAAGCGGTAAAGGCGAAAACACGCATCGCCGGGCTGGGCGTGCCGGGTGCTCGCAAACCTAGAGCCCTACTACTCGCACACCATGGCCTATTTTTTGCCCCAACGCACAGAAAAAGAGGCACAATGGAACACTAATCAATCTATGCATACCGATCGCAGCCGTTTCGGCGCGCACACAATTGATGAGGTCAATGGTAGATGTTCTCTCCAACACGCGTGCTCTCCTCACCGCGCGCGTCTGGAGATGCTCCCGGGTGCAATTGTCCATCACTCATGTCCGATTGTCGAAACGCTCGGTCAGTTTCTGGCCCGGATCCTCCTCGCCTCGAACCCTCCACGCTACGTCTTGCACACTTTGCCAGCGTGTCCATGCTTGAGTCAGCCGGCAGAAGCTGGTTGGCGTTTGGCAAGACGTGCGCATCATTGGCTGAGAGCCCTGGTTTGCGAGCGCTCGCATTGTGGGAAGTGGCGCAACATCTGCCAGTCACCTCGCCTTCGCTAGACCGGCCACCCTTGTCACGTTGACAGCCTTTCGCTGCGCTGGAGATAGACCCAGAAACGAGGTACTGCCCCGAAGGAGTCGTGGCTGTCACAGGCCCACCCGTGGGGACGCGGCAGCGTGACAACGACAGTGTCCCCTTCCACGCTTCGTCTCGTCAGGCAGCGAGCAGAGCAGCCAGATGGGCAGAAGAGGGCCATCATGGTCGAAATAGGCCGCTCAAAACATCGAGCGAGAGATCTGTCTGCAGATGCATGCACAGCGCGGGTATGCAAGTGTTCCGTCCGCATGTGATCGGTCCGTCGACAACAATGCGCCCCACGCCTGCACAAACGAGCTCCGCCGTCCGTGCCTCAACCGAATGGCATCAATTATCGCCAGGCCTGTCATCGCCAGTCGCGCCAGCGCACAGCGGCATGGGGTGGGCTTTTGGCGAGATTCGGTGGTAGCGACGAGCCAGCACCTCCCTCGAAAAGCAATATGGCAACCCTGGAGCGCGCCGGTCGTGTGTGAGTGAGTTGGCCTCGTCGACCACCCTACTCGCGACGCGCTCTCGAATCGAAGGCCGACACGTCAACAGCGCGGGCAGGCCAGGCAACCTTAAAGTGCGCCACATCGGAAGCGGAGTGCACAAGCATTCCAGCATGCGCTCCTCCAGCACATGGGAGCACTTCCCATTAGCCTGCGCCGACCCTCTGCCATGCCCCAGAAGGGCAGCTCGAAGTTATTGTTTCACAGTTGAGGGAGCGGCGTGGCAGATGTCGTGCACG
Organism: Cercospora beticola; assembly: GCF_033473495.1. Classification (NCBI taxonomy): domain Eukaryota; kingdom Fungi; phylum Ascomycota; class Dothideomycetes; order Mycosphaerellales; family Mycosphaerellaceae; genus Cercospora; species Cercospora beticola. The sequence goes on from NC_088942.1 coordinate 776,503, forward strand.
AGGTGCCGTCCTGCGCTGCTGCTGTTGAAAATCCGCCCAGGCAGCTCCCTCCATCTGGCGATCGCACGCGCGCCCGGGCGGGGTCACGTTCACCGCTCTTCTGCCCGCCCACAGCTCCGCGGTCTGATTGGGGCCGAGCACAAACGATGCCCTCGCGCTCATCATCACCGAGTTCCACTCGGATGCCATCTGTACAACACAGATGTCTCGCAGCAGGCAGCTCGTCAGGGTCGGTGCCCCCCATGCCACGAAAAGGCGAGACACGAGCATGCTGCTCTCGCCATTGTTCGCACCATCTGACCTCGTCTGCTCCACCCCAAGTGCCCGAGCTTGTTCATGCCAGCGTGAAGCACCAGTATTCCCCAGATCGCCATGCACAAGTGGGATCTTGCTTGTGAGCCTGTATGCTGTATGCATCGGCAGCGGCGCGCGATTGCGCACTTCACGGCAGCAGACGCTTGCATGCGCAGCTGGTGGGCATTGCATGATGTGCGGCGCCGGGCAATTCTGCATTGCGCCTTTATCCGCCGCAGCGCAACGTGCCAGGCACTTCCCTCTCACAGAGCTCTGCCCTGAGAACTGCACTGCTTCAGCATCGTGAGCGGAGGCTCGAGAGAGCTGGGGCCGAAAGGGTCTCGACACTTCCGTCTTGCGGTGTGCCTTACTCGACCTCCCGACGAGGTGTACACAAGGAGCTTCCTGGTCGTGCCAATTCTTTCCCTCCGTGTCACGCGATCGGTCATCTCGTTGATGGCACAGCTGACTCGCGATCCAGACCTTTCCGGCCTGTCGTGTAAACGATCATGGCCAAAGCAGGATTTCTAAAATCGTCCACCTGAGCGGTGATCCAAAAGCGTCCACGCTACGTATGACAACATTGTCAAAGTCGCGGTGTGCTGACTCGATTTGCTGCCACCAGCAATCGTTGTAATAGCGCGGGACAAGTCCTTAGTACCCTTACCAGGCATCTTCACTCCCAACATCATGGCAAGATTTGAAGCATAATTGTTTAAGAGCTTCGGATGCGTCTACGTGCTTGTCATCCTTCCCGATAGAGTGTGCGGCCACGCACAGCGCTCAGGCTTGCTGCGCGTGACACTGACTCGAATCTCTCCGATCTCTCGGGCATTGGTACAGCAAGAACATATACAAGTGCTTCCACTAGAGCAGATCGGCTGTCCATCAAACATAGCGCGACTGAACGCCTTCAAACGCGTGTGTCAAGTTGAGATACGAGCAGATACGCCATGGCGCAGGCGTTGCGTTCGCCGTCGTTTGAGCTGTCCGAAGCATTGGCTCGAGTGCCCTGCGTCGAGGCAAAGTGCCAATTTGTCACCTAGGCTGAGCGTATGAGTCGGTCTGTATCATTTGGCGAACGACTACCTTCACAACGGCACCGCTTTATCGTCTGGAGTTGACGCAGGGTCACAAGTCCACGACCCGTGGCGTGAGCAAGCAGAATATGAGAGCTACCGCCTCGACGCTGACGGTGCTCACGCGACGATGAAACGAACGGTGAAGGACACGTTGAGCCTCTCCCGTGGTGTCCATGCTATTTGCGTCCTGTCAATGCGAAGACTGACTCTCTACTGGTCTGCTGACCGCTACGCAAATGAGCGAAGGAAATGAGTATGTCGTGAGAAACCAAGCATCAGACTTGATCATGTCAGTCCAGGTAAAACCTCTAGAGGTCGGAGATATACTGTCGGCAGATGTTTCCGGAGGACATCGCTCTAGCCATGGCCGCATGGCCGCCACAGTTGACTGACTTGACTCAACTAGGCAAGATCCACAAACTGCGAACCTCTGCAGCCCTGGTCCTGCTGCGAGTCGGTGCGAGTCTGCATTTGATGCACGAGCGCCGATGCTCGACGTGGGGGACCAGCGAGGGCGTTGCTGACCGCACGAGACAATCCCTTCCAAAGCAGGGTCCGGGAGAGCCTGTTAACATCTTCTCAACATCCTGAAACCAGAGGCGCTGCAGACTTTCGAGTCTCCAGCACGGCGTTCCTCGGGAACGGATCTGGCGTTGGGCAGCTGCACAGGAAGAGACAGAGAGCCTCCTGAAAGTATCCGATCAGCTGGACAGCTCCCGTCCACGTCCGAAAAGATGCAGCGCAGCGCAGTAGCAGCAGTAGTGAGAAACAAAAGGTCGTTGAAAGCGGCGTGGTCTGAACCACTGCTGCATGCACTCCTGGTCATCGAAGTGCGAGATGCAGAGCTAACATAGTCTACGGTATGCACGTCTGCCCACGGCTTCGCTTGGCGTGCGTCGGGTTCCTGCAGAATCAGAGGCGGCTTCAGCGAATGCACACCGCACAACGCCGCACCTCGCCGTCGCTCGCCACTCAGCGTGCAGCGCTGACAGCTGCCTCGTATGCAGGAACACGCTTCGTGCATTTTCGCTGGCTTCGATCAGGAGTTCCTGGCGTTGCCGCCGTTGTACGTACACGATGCCACTACTACTGTCTGACCCCCAACGCCGCGGAGGGCAATTTTCGTTGAACCAGGCCAGCCATGCAGCTACTGACGTCCGGCGAAGTGCAACGAAGCTCATGCGAAGCCGCGGATCAACAATCCAAGTCCAGTAAACCCAGCGGTAGGACAACTGCCACATCTCACACCCTATCTGCAACAAAAACTAACGAAAGCCTGTGCCTGTGCCTGTGCATCTGCAACGTCCACCAGCTAGGCGCAAAGCGCAAATCATTTCGTGCATACTATTGACAGGGCCCTTGGAGAGATCCTGATCCTCTGCTGCAACTGCCTGCACGTACTACCTACGCACGCTTACAGTAGCCGACATATCTCCAGCATAAGTGTCGATGCGAGTATGTACGATTACGAATTTACCGACAGCACGACGGTTGGATTTTGCAATGGCTTTATTTGTATAGGGCGGCAGTAGTGGAATGTAGGGTTTGCTGCAGTGCTGTTATAGCGAAACTTGTCTGGCGTGTGTGGATGAGGTATACATGTATGCGTCTGACGTTACTTTCGACGAAGGTGTAGCCAGTTCCACCAACCCATCATCCCTCTCTGTGCATATCTTGACATCAACAGAACATTCACTGCCAACCTGCTTGGTGGCTCATTGATCAGACTTGATCGTGATACGCAAGCAGAAAATCGCTGATGCCGAAGTCTTGCAATGACACGAGCTTTTCGCTACCACGACTAAATCGCGGTCTGGTAGGGCGTTGCTGAAGACTACGACCATTACCACTTCCCGATACACTCTCTGGAAGAAGGAAATGCTCCGGATGCGACCCATATCTGATCGAGATACGATAACAATTGCTCCGGCATCCTGGTGCTCGCCCCGTATATCGAGACCCGACCACTTGCGGAATGCCGTTCGGTGAGCCCGATCGAAACCCTGGTTATCACTCCAGCGACAACCTGTTGATGAGCCACCATAGCAAGAAAAAGAGCACTGGTGATCTGCACCCTGTTCATGAGACATGGTGTCTCAGTCTACCCAAGCTTCTGTCAATCCTAGCTTACCTACCACCACCACCATCCATAGACAATTTTTCAAGAAATGTCCAACCACCGATCCGCACGGCATAGACAAGAAGTCCGCGTCCACTATCGATTCCCATACCTGTTGACTCCGACTCAACGAACCTCCGTCTATCCCCATCAGGAGAGAGAAAACAAGAGAAGCATCAAATACCCAAGAACCAGGTCAACAAGAATCCTACAATCCTCAATCCCACCCTATCATCCACCTTCCCCAGCATCCTACCCACCTCTTTCGAAAGAAAAATCACAGGGCGAGATGCGAAAGGCTGCTCAATTCCCCCAACCATGACTATACAACCGATATCCCCAACCTCATCACATACTGAACCACGGACATGTCTACCACTCAATCACATCCTCTCTCAGAAGCCCCAATCACACATGAATCTATCAGGTCTCGTGATCGACAAACAAAGTACAGAGCAACCCGACAACCCGAATAATAACAATCCTAGGCCTTCCCTTCCCATCAATCGATACTGTACCGGATCTTGATATCCGACATCCGGTATCCGCGTCCCATCCCGTGGACCAGCCGAACGACACGGCTCCGGACACGGCGAAGACGATCGCGGGGAGTTCTTTCCTATCCATCAGAACGGAATCTCCATTGCAGTGCAGACATGCAACCAGTGGTAAAACTCTTCGGGTGAAGTGAAAAGTAGGGAGTGTGGGGGTCGGAACAATCATCAGGAAGATGTGCAATAGTGCGTAATGTGGTTCGGGATATGTCACAGGAGCCAAAGAAAGCATTTCCAACTAGAGGTATGGGATGGGAGATGGTGGTAAGTCTGGATGATCGCCGTGATCGAACGCAATGTGATGTCTTTCATGCAACCCCTTTACGCGTGTAAAAGTGCAACGCGTTCCGGACGCGTAGTGTATTCGTCGGGTTGTGTGTGAAGAGGAAACCCAGAAAGAAAATGAATGGAGCTAGGAGGTGATGAGCGAGGATTTCCGAGTGAACGAACAGGAAGAGAGAGGAATTGTGATCCGGAATAAATTGCGAAAAAGGTAAATCGTGATCTCTGCGATTTGCGAGAGGGCCAATGTGAAGCGTAGAGATTCTCTGGCTGTACGAGAAACTTGCAAAACTGAGAGTGCTTGTGGGGTATTATTTGTTGCGCAGAAAGTAGGCATCAATTTCTAACGATTCGTGCAACTGAAGAAGTGTTCCCATGCATTGCCCATGGGCTCGTAATCGTACACCAAGTGTCAAACGAAACATTGGAAGAAGGGTCTCTCTTTTGAGACAACGAAAAGTCCACACACTACGTGTTGCAGCGCCGCCATGAAAAGGTGCGAAAAGCGACACGCTTCGCACCGCCCATCAATCTCGTCACATCCCTAGAATGCAGCTCGTGAACAGAATCCAGCCATCAGTAGTACGTCCCTCTGCCCTCCTCCCACTTGCTTGTCTTGACATCATCCCTCTTCACCAGACTCCCGTTGTCCATGCTCTCGTCCCCTTCAAGCGGAGCAAAGCTCACTCTGCCGCTCTTCCTCCTATTGCCTCCCGAGACACCAAGTCCTGCCTCCGGACTCTCCAGCAGCCCCACTGCGCCAACCCACTCCCACACCCGCCCAACATCTCCTGTCCTGCCCTCTCGGACCATAGGCCTCACGTTCGAATTGCTCTCCACCAGAGCCTGCACTCTCTGCCACAAAACCTTTCTCCGGTTCGCTGAGAACTCCTCTCGCAGCACATCATCTCTCAACTGCGCGACACTCATGTAGTTCTCTTTGTACACATCCGGCTCAGTCGCATTCAGCGCAGCTTGATAGCTCAGCTTCTCCAACGCGAGAGTCGCGAGCTGCTTCGCACGCTTCTCCGTTTCGTTACCGGAAGTGATTCTATATCGTCCATAGCCTCCGCTCGTGAGGACAAGAAGAACACCTATAAGTTGCCAAAGATATCGTCTAAGAGTTTCGCGTAGCGATCGTCGGATTGCGCATGCGAGGGGGAGGGCGGCGAGGGAAGTGGATCGGAGGGTGGATTCGGTGTTGGAGCTGGCGAGGCGGAGAATCTGTCAGTTACGAAAGCCAAATGTGTAAGCGATTGTGCGCGAAGCAAGATTTCGTTTTGCTGTTGATGTTGATGGTTTGGACTTACCCGTCTGATCCAGACACGATCTCGTCTGAGTTGCTGATTTCCCCAATTGCTGCGGCCCAAAGGTCCTCGAATTCGTCGTTGCTCATGCCTTTGCGGCGCTTAGTCGCAATGGCAGCTTTCAGTGCTGTCTCTTTGAGTTCTGGCTCTGATGCCTCGCCGCATTCGTAGCGCGCGTTCTGTTCTCGAAGTGCTTCGACTGCGCGTTGCTTCACTGCTTCGACCTTGCGGGCTTTTGCGCTGTCCGGTTCGCATGTCGGTGCAATCGGGAGTGCGCCGTTGAGTGAGAGGGGGTGGTGCGTCAGTACAAAGCCGGTCTCGCAAGTCGTCTCGAGGTTCTCGCCGCAGTAGGCATGTGGAGGGCATGGCTCGCATTGTGGTCGAATCACGTCTGCCCAAGGAGGAATCTCGACGCCTCCGATCTCAGTCGATGGTTGACCAACTCCGCAATATCCCACGTTCAGCTTCTCCTGCCGCCAGAGTCCAGACGCCGCTGTTGCCATCACAAGAACGAATGCGCCTAGCCCGCGTTTCGCTGCACCGCCTGGTCGTGAGGTCTGCCGACGCGTTGGGACTAGCTCGCCCGACATCTGTGCTTGCACGAGTTGCTGTTCTTCTTCTGGTGTGAACTCTTCCGTGATCTCGACATCCTCTTGCTTCGTCACCGGCACTTCGAATGTTCTTCGTGACGGCACAATAGCGCCGTCTGTTTGCGGCTTCACAACGCCAACAGTGTCTGTTCGCCTCCGTAGCTCGCGATGACGACGCTCGAGGTCACGCACTGCGCTCGTTGATCGCGCTGCACCCAGTGTCGTTCGCCGACGCTCGGTGTCTGTGACTCTGGCAACGGGCGGAGAGCCGCCTGATTGGAAAACATTCTCGTTCGAGAAAGGGCTGGATTCTGCTTCCTCTCTGACTGCGACCGGAGTAGCGGCACTCACTCTCGATCGTGCTCTTGAAGTGGAGCTTCGCTTGGGCGTTGGCTCTACCTCTTCCTCCACCACGGTCTCGACTGGTCGGGCGTGCTTGCCAGATACTGTTCGCGGCACACTTTCTGGAGGCGCCGTGCTGTGTCTCGCGTTCCTCGGCGTTGGCTCGACCTCTTGAGCTTCCTCTGTCCGCGCTCTCGTCGTGCGCCTGCTGCTTCGTACGGATGCAGGAGTCGGAGGTATTTCGTCGTCGCCGGCGCCTGTTCCTCTTCGACCCGTGGTGATATCCTCGATGCCCCTGCTCGTACGCTTGACGCGCGCGGCCGCGGTTCGGATCTTGCGAGCCTGGGGGACGACTTCGCTGTTGAACAGCTCAATCAATTGTGCTTTCTTGGCTGACGAAGGATAGTTGACATTGTGTTGGACGAGAATGGATCGCAATCGTGGGACAGTCAGAGTCGACGGGTCGAAGTCCGGCTCGAGATATTGCTGGTCGTCCATGGCCGGCCAACGGGTCTGCGCCAGGCGCGGGACGGAGAAGTGTAGAGTTTGGAGCGAGTCGCTGTCGATAGTCGCGAGGACGGCGACGACGGCGAGGACTGCTATGGGCGGGGATGGATGGTGTATGGATGGGCGCACGGGGTGCTGGTGGGAACAAGTGTTGTTCGCGGCGACTGACGAGAAGAAGGTTTCTTGTCGTCGGCAGTAAACACTGTCGCTGTGCTGCCGGAGATGTCGCGAGCGCAAGTGCCACGCGCTGATCAAGGCAGCAGAGCGGGAGACGCTGGGATTGTGCCGGTTGCTACGTCACTACTGAACTTTAGCTCTGCCGCTATTCACTTCACTCCTGGACCTTCACGTGCACAAGTACGCATAGGAGTCACTGGTGTCTGCGCAGCTGGCCGTTTCTGGTGCTCGGACGACACGTGTGGAGGGTTTGTAACGCTTGCTAATGGGGCATGTCCTGAACGTGTCATGAGCAGACCGCACGTACAGCCGGCGATCGATTATCCCTATGCGGAGCATCATAAACATGCAAACCCTGTGGCAAGGTCGTCCTCCCAGACTAGTCATTTTCTACGGGCAACCCGAAGAATGTGAAGCAACCGACTTCACATGCGCATCTCGTAGCTCCGTTGAGGCCTACGCGTTGCCACATTGCTTGTGATCTCAGTCAAGTGAGCAAGCATGGGCGAAGGGGTTCCACGACGAGGCACAGCACTTCAGAAAACCATCTGCCACGACTCAGTGACCGCACATTTTGTTTGGAACATCAAGTTGACACTGTGATATCTTCAACGCCAACGACCATGGCTCCCGTTAGCAGCCAACAAGCCCTCGAGCAGTCCGCGCTTACAACCTTTCTTCATCCCAAGACAGTGCCGCTAACTTTGATCAGGTTGCTCGAGATCGGAGGCTTCGCCACCGACTTCACTATCATGACGCAGACGAAGGCGTTTGCAGTCCACCAATCCGTCATCGACCGAAGTTTGCCTGACAACAATCTGGACGGCATGGCATGTGGCAACGATGAACTAGTCCTCAATGTTACTGCCGAAGTAGCAGAGGACTTTATTCGCCATAGTTATGGACTTCAAGTTCCATGTCTTCGGCGTGTCGCTGGCTTGAAACCTACTGTCGAACAGTGCCTGCGAGTTCTGGACTTGTCGCAACGAGCTGCAGTAGTGAGTTCAGCTTTATCTGAACAATCCTCAATCAACGCTAACGAAATATCTATCCCAGAATTACTTTGACTATCTCACGTCAGATTGCAATAACTGGCTACGAGAGGTGGTTCAATCTAGCGCAGACGATCCCGAGCTATTGGTAGCAATCGGCGAGAATCTCCCCTACTCAAGTATCATGATGGATGAGATGACGGGCGTGTATGAGGACTTGCTCGAAAAGCTCGCAGATTCGATGCAGACTATTCTGACGAGTCGTAAGGACTTGTTGCAGAGAGTTGTGAAGTGCGAGGAGTTACATTGTGGTGTGCTAGGTCTACTGGCCACGCGATCAGAGACCCTGCAGGGAGTCCAAAAGGCGAAGAATGACGAGGTGCTGGCGCGAAAGCATTGATCGTAGTGCAGATGGCGGGGCGTGCGCGGTTTACAGAGGACCTGAAGTCAGATTTTGGGAGACCGATGGGGCACGACGTGGTAGTGTGAGGTACGTGGCCTTCATCCAGAGGCATCGAGTGCCGTCCAGCATCGAGCGAATCAGCACGAATGCGAAGATATGTCCTGAACATTGAGCTGAGTCTCGTAGGTTGTCTTGCCTTCGCTCCGGAATGAACAGAGCTGCTGAAATGAGCTTGTTCAGTGTGGTTGCTGTGAGAGTTTGCAGCTGAAGCTCCGAGCAAAGAGCACCTCCCTGGAAGAGAGCAGCTTCCAACTTGCAAATCAGGCAGCAAGCCGCGAAACTCCAGCCACCACCACCATCCCACCCTCTTCTAAACAGTCAACTCCCTCCAGCAATCACTGCGCGCCGACAACATGGCCGCACGCATCGCGCAAAAAGTCCTTCAAACGTAAGTTGGACTCCTGTTGGGATTTCCCTCGATTCCTTGCGCGCCTCCTCAGGCAAGACTCAGGCTCATTCATTTTATTGATATTGCGACATCCAAGGGCTCTGCTAACTACGTAAGCAGCACCTGGGATGGGAAGGATGTTGATTGGGACCCGGATCTCTTTATGGAGTGCGGAGACTTTGGTACCGTCTCGGGTCACCAGGCCATTCTGTGTGCTGCCTCTCCACACATCGCGCAAATGTGCGAGGATGCAGACTCGGTATGTTATCATTCCGAAAACAATCACAACTCGATCTATCTTTAACGCGTGACAGGACTTTGGCGAGGTGTTTATCGACTTGCCTGAGTCGAAGTCGATTGTCCGCAGCATCTGTGCGTTCATCTACGGACATGACTTCGACCACGTCTTCATTGGCTCGGGGCAACATATGGCAGACACACTTGTGCAGTTCCTGGTTGCTGCAGATAAGGTGAGAATTGGTGCTGCCTCTTTGCACTCCATGACCTCGCTAAAACGATGCAGTACGGGCTTCCTACCATGGGCCGGGAGATCTCAGCGTCAATGATCGAACAAATTAGGTCCATGCGTGGGACTGATCTGTGTTGTCTCAGAGTTGCGCTTCTAGAAAGTGCCCGCACGAACATTGTTCCTCAGATGGTGTTGGACATTGTGTTTGACTTCGCAGCTCGGAGGCTCAAGGAGATCATGGGTGATGACAAAGCCTGGAGTGCGCTCCAAAGCAATTCCGAGTTCCTGAAGGCGGTGCTTACGGATGCGGGCGCGCTGATCGCCGGAGATTGAGGGCGCAAGAGGTTTGCTCTCATGTTGCATCTGTCTTGCAGTACATACACTTACGAAGGCAGCAGGAGGCACTTGCTGGAATCGACCACGGCTACCACGGGAGACAAGGTCTTGAGCGCAGATTTACAGCAAGTGTCTCGCCTTGACCGAGCAATGAATATGGGCCACGTCGTTGAGCATGATCGAGTACGCCTATAGCTCTCGCGATACTGTCGAACGATTCAGTCTCTCAGTGTGAACCAGGGCACGAAAATGCAATTGACTGTGAATTGGTCTGAGTAAGCTGTTTGTCCACATGTGAAGATCTGAAATTTTGCAGCTGAAATCGAAGTGGATTCTCATGTGAACAGGTAGCTTCACCCCTCGCCTTTCCATCAATGATCAAAACCTCCTGCCAATCCAGGAATCTTCTCCTTCTTTCCCCCATCCAGATTGGAGATACTGAACCATCACGAAAAATGAATGCGCAGTACCCGCCCACCCCTGCCCAGATCAGCCTCGAACGGTCAGCCTGCGTCCCTCCTTGCTTCTATCGCCTCACTCTTGATTGATCGCGTGGAAGCGGCAGCCAGCACCACTGGCTGTGCGTCAGAGCTATATTGAGTGGCGCTGACAATGTGCAGGCTCTGGGAGACTCAACGCGAGCGAGACTTGAAGATCATCACCGAGCAGGAAGAAGTCATCGAGGTACACAGTGAAATCGTGTGCAAAGGTTGCCCTCGCCTGGCCGAGCATATCCAAGCCACATGCGAAAATGGTCTGAGTGTCTGTATGCCCACGGTCGTGCTCTGGGAGCTCGTTGCCTACTTGTATGGCTTCGACTTCAGTTACGACTTCGGCGAACCAGACAATGCCGTAGAAGACCTCTGTGATTCCTTCGTGGCCGCGAGAAAGGTGAGATTGAAAGAGAGAGACAGCTGTAAGTGGAATCGTGCTGAAAATGTCGCACTTCCAACTTCCTGATTTCTGGGCACAGGCTGAGAGTGCTGTCTGCGACCTGATCCGGGGATATGACCGCGTCCAGTGTTTCTGCTTTGGGGCTTCGTTGTTCAGTGACCCCGATATGGATATCGTCGCAGTAGGCGCTATGGATCTCGCGGTGAGACTTACAGCAGCCAACCTCGACAGCATCACAGCTGAGGAGAGTGAGGAAATCCTGCGCAACCACTTTCCGTATCGTCAAGATATCGCGGAGGATTTTGCGGCCCACGTGTCCGAGTACGCCGCTGCCATGAGCCTGGCATCCCGCATCGAGCAGATCCACATGGCATAGGGGCGTTGCGATGGATGTGCTGACCCGTGGAAGAGCAAAGTATGAGCGAGGCAATAGAATCAGACATCTACGATCCATTGCGTCCTTGCAAGGCACTCAAACGAAACCGGAGAGGACGAGGCCAGCCGGAAAGATCAAAGCAGAATCTGTTCACATGTCAGACAACCCCAAATATGACGGTTAATAGCCGTTGCTAAAGGAATCGATCATATCTTGCTGCCAGAGACCTATATTCTTTGTCACAAATACGAGCAGAGCTAGCTCAACAAGCATTTTTGACATTCCAAGAAAGCTTACGGCCGGTAATCTCAACTGTACCAAGAGCAGAAACGAGGAGTGGAGGGAGCTTATGGTAAGCTTTTGCCCGATTTGGTTGCGGTAGCTGAAGCGTTTAGGGCCCAGGGATCTAACAATGGCAATGCGGCAGCAGAGTCATCATTCCAGTCAGTACGAGACATACCTACAGAATCCATTTTGGGACTATGTATTGGGTGTAACGACGAAGCTACAAATCTGCGATCGATTGCTACGCTACAACAACGAAACGAATCGAGAACTCTGAGGCAAGCCGAAATGCACGAACAGAGTCTGCTCGCGAAAGAAGAGCAGACCGTGATCAGTGCCACGAACCAACACCAGATACACTAAGCTGAACTAATCCTTGGGCTAGGTATACCCTCCCCGATGAACGGCGGCTCCCTTGGCAGTCGAGAGTGTGGAATATATAAAGCGCCTGCAAACACACTCGCAGTGACAACAACTCGCCACGCTTGAGTCTTCCATCATGAGATTCTTAACTCTCTCCCTTCTGTCTCTCGCCGTGTGCGAATCACACGCACTGTATCTTGACGGACCCTCCCAGCATCAAGGCCTCCATCTAAGGACTGAGCAACATGCTGCAGAATGCTCTGACAAGACCGAGCCTGGAATCTGGTACCTGTATCCAGAAGTCGAGGCCAAGGTTGCCTTTGTATCCCAGGAGCCGGACGCTAGTATATGCCGAGCACCCTCCTCCCTCGCCAAACGCCAACGCCAACTCACTCAAAACATATTCAACAAAATCTGCAAAAGAGAGATAACCGGCAAGAAAGGAACCAGGGGAATCACCAGGGACATTCAAGTTCCCGTTGACGGAGCCATACAGCTCGTGCCCATGCCCGGCGGTGGAACGGTTGAGATGCAAGCAGACAGCGTGGAACATGAATTTGAGAATGGAGAGACAAGGAATGAGCTGGCCGTCACAGTTATAAATCGCAGCCAATGTCCGTTACGCCTGGAGTGGCTGACGAATTTGCGACTTTTTAATGTCAGGCGTGGTGATCCTGGAAACAACTTGTCGCCCCGTGAACTCGATGCGACTCCGCTGCGGCAATGGCAGGACAATCCTAATGGCTGCGAGATCGGTGGGCTTCAGCCTACGGATCACGTTGCGATCGCAGTACGATTGATTATTACGGCATTTACAGGATATTCCTGTTAGATAGAGAGCACATTGTTAGCCATTCAATTGGAATGGATACAACGACTGTTGCGCATGGGATGTAGTGCAGGGGAGTTTGTGGAGAGCAACCAGGCAGATGAGCGTCTCCTTAGACCGAGAATCGAAGCAATGTATGAACCAAAACTGAGCTGCTAAGGTCGTCTTCACGACAGTCAGTTGCTACTCACCTCATCTCTTTCGCCCAAAGAACTGCCCCAAACCCGCTGCCACACTTCCCACATTCCCATCAGCTTTCGCATCGACACAATCTCGAATCCAACCGGGTAGCTTCCTTCTAAACCTCTCATCAGCATACCTCGCGTCGAACAAGAGTATACTCGCCCAATCGTCCTTATGTCTGATTGCTCTCCCGATCGATTGATTCACACTTCTCATCGTGACATTCTCTCCATGCTCTCTGCTCGCTCGACCCTTTGGCTCCCCTCTCTGCGCAGCCCGCTCTTCCAGATATTCCATCTTAGCTTTCCAGTCCGGATCAGCGTAGTTTGGGAATGGCAGACCAACTACAACAACACAGCGACCGAGCTCGTTGGAGAAGTTGATGCCCTCAGAGAGCTTGCCGCCGATCACAGAGAGAAGGAGCGCGCCGCGTTTGGGATCCTTGTGTATGGCTGCGGTGTATGCTGTAAAAGGATCTTCTTGACTGGTTCCACGAGTATCGAAGAACAGAGGCTTGAGAGCTTCGAGTTGAGATGTGATACCAGCGGTCTTCCATGCGCGCAGAATGTTGTCAATGTATGAGTAGCTGGGGAAGAATACCACCATGCCGCCTTCCACTTTTGGAGCAAGTTGTAGAAGAGCTTTGCCCGCGCGAAGCATATTCTTATCGCGCGATTTGAAAGTGAAATCGATCGAGCCTTCGTTGTCGGAGGGGATTGTTCGAACGAACAAGTTGTTGGGCGGAATCAGATGTCCGCAGGAGAATGTGGTGATGTCGTTGAGATATGGGAAGAGCTGCTGTTTGTAGTCTTCCATGGGAGACATTGTGCCGCCTGCGAGGATGACGGATCTGGCACTCTCGACAATATCTCGAAAATGTTCGGCGGGGTCGAGCAGCATGTATTTGATCGTCACCTTGTCATCCACTTTGCTCCATGTGAAGCGGCCTTCTTTGGCAGGATTCATCAAGCACGGTAAGAAATTCTGTACGTGTGTAAGTATTGGAACGTCGGCTGCAGCCTCTTGGCTTGCTGTACGCTTCTGCGTGGTTTCAGCTTCAGCGCGCGCAAGATGCGCAATGTAGCCTTCTACTTTTCTCGCCAGCTTGCTCGCACTGATGTACTGAACGAGCTTGACCAGATTGATTTGGTCCGCATTATGCTGAGCAAGAAGTGAAGTCGCAGTCGTCGTAGCGCCATCGTTACTTTGTTGGCGTACTTGACTAGCAAAGTGCAACAGAGAATTGATGACTTTGATCAGCTGTGTGACATATATTCGATTCTTGTCCTTGAGTCGTTTGTTGAATTTCCGATAGTATTCTGCAAGTCCTGCTTTAGCTTGCTGCAGCTGTGAGTCGTTGATGTTTGCAGAATAGATGGTCTCGACAGAGTCCATAAGGTTGTGAGCCTCGTCAATGATAACCACATGGCCTTTGATCGAGATGTCAAGTGCTTCGCGGGCGGCCTTGTGCAGCAGTAGCGGGTAGGGCAGAGTGACGATCTCAGCATGTCCTATGCCAGGTCTAGAAGCGTAGTACGGGCACACACCAAGCTTAGAGCCTAGACCAGCCAGGTCTTCGATGTCTCTGATTTTGGCCAGAGCGTGGTCACGAAAGTCCAGGATCACGTCTTCATTTTCTTTCTTTGGCAAGTACTGGCATTTCTTGTCTGCTGCGACGTTTGACTGTTGCAGCTCGGCACATCGCTCATTGATCGCAGTCAGAGTGGAGAGCTTGTTGACACGAGGGTTGATGCACAGGTTCTGTCGGGATCCAAGCGTAAGATGTTTGAGCTCTTCGACCAAGCCAGCGCCATCAGACTTGCCTTGCTCGTCTTCGGGCGGCAACCCTGGCGGTAGGCGCACTCTTTTCAGTTCGCCGATAAATTGAGATAGCTGTGAATGCGTGCGGGAACAGAAATAGATCTTGGGCTCATCGGCATTCGCAGCGTCGTCTTCTTGGTTTGCACTTTTATGCAACAGACCAAGCTTCTCCATGAGCTTCGTAGTCTCGGCTGAGTATTGAGATTGGCCAGAGCCATTTTCGTCAACGCTATCGTAGTCGGCAAGCACAAATTGCTCTTCGTCAGCATTCTCCTCAGGCTGCTCGTCTGATCTCTTCTGACGCTTGAAAGCTGGCCCTTCATTCGCAATACGCTGAGCTCGCTCTCGGGCCCTCCTTTCTCTTTCGCGTACAGAAGTCAAGCGCGCCTCGAATTCCTCCCTCATATGTCTGATCTCGCGGCTACGAGCCCTCCTAGCGGCTTCGGTCATCCACTCTGGCTCGTCATCCTCGACCTCAACACTTGCCATGGCTTCATCGAACATTCTCCGCTTGTGCTCGCGGAGCCAGGTCAGTGAGCCGCATATCAGGCTCAATGATTTGCCTGTTCCTGTTGGAGATTCGAAAATGCCAACTTTGCCATGCTCAATGCAGTTGTACACGCCTTCCATGAATTGCTGCTGAATGTCATATGGCCGGAATGGGTGATGGAAATCTTTGGCTTCCATCTTGTCTTGCGGTCAGCTGCGCGTGCAGCAATAACGCTTTGTGCGACAGCGGGAAGCGCAGCTTGAGTTGTGAAGTCGCGGAAGAGAGAACGAAATGGCGTTCGACAGGGCTCCACAACGCGCTACGACGCGACTTTTCGTGACTCTTTTGTTCCTGAGGCATGAATATCCGCTCCGCTCCGCTCATATGCTTCAACGATGCTTGCCCTTTCTGAAGCGCATAGAATCGCTGTTGCTGGTCTGCTGCGAAGATGATTTGGCATCGATTACCCACGTATCGAGGATCTCCTTCTTCTCGACTTTCTTACGTTCCTTGGTCTTTGCCTCCTTGATACGTCGGATGTAGCCCATGTAGATCACGACTTCCGCCACAGCAACTAGAGTGCTGCTGAAGAAAGCCAATGCCATTCGCTGTGGTACACTCCAGCGACGTGCTGCCATCCATACCGCCACGCTGGTGCAAATGATGGAGACCAGCACATTGATGATCAACACCATCTGTCTATTGACATCAGCATAAGTCACCTCGTCAATTTCATCTGCGACTTGAGATCCAATCGGTCCGAAAGACGAGGAAGCATTGGGAAATCGCTGGCTGAAGGTCTCAGGTTTGGCAGGCGGATTGATCATTCGCTCATATTGACGCTGTTCTTCTTCCTCTCGGAGGCGCTTCATCAATCGTTTGTATTCATCGCTCTGAAAGTCGTCAGTATTCTGTGCTCCTTCAGCTGCGAACGCGTGGACTTACGGGCTCTGGCTTGGGCGGAGGTGGCGGTTGGTATATGTTGGCACCCTTTAACAACGCATCAAGACGCCATTTCTGCGTGAGCTCGGCGGCTCCTTGAGAGTGTTGTACAAGAAACCTAGACACTTCTACAAGCTCGTGATGCTCAATAGGGCTGCCTATTTTCGCTGTAGACAACTTCTCGCGTCGTTCCTTTGCTTCATCGCTGTAGCCTTCGTCAACATCCTTCTGCCGCTCACAATAGTCCGACAAGGCTGCTTTGGCGGCAGGTGTGATGGTGAGCAAGACCATGACCAGCGATATCGAAAATGTTTCGCGGGTGTGTTGACAGCAACTGCATCTCAAGCTCTCGTTCGGGCAAGGGTCCGTCAACGGAACGGAGGTGAGGCCGGCGCCAGCGATCTTGAAATCATCGAAAAGCCGCGTTGGATGCGGACATCCACTTTCATGCTCCATCAGAGCCACACTCGTTCACGGCTCACAGCACATCGGAACCACTCATCACGCACCTGAATATCGTTCCGGAGCCCGCTTTGGCGACTTATATATGTCTGGAGCCGCAGCGGCCTTGCCGCGAACTTTTGTTGGGACTTCGACTTCGATAGCCACACGATCTCGAGTAACGCAGCCTCGGTGTCCACAATGCTCTCGAACGATAAGCTACCGAAGCTTTCACAGCAGTCGACGGAAACTGTATAATGATACACAAAAACGAGAACAATCCGCGGTCGCCGCAGCCGTATCGCAGGCGAAGCAGATCTTCAATGCTGCTCCGCTAGCAGGTCCCATGGGCATTGACCCATTGAGGAGCGTAGCGAAAGAGATGAAGTTCATGACGGGAAACATCAGACAGTTACTAGGCTCTGGACATCCTATGCTGGATACAGTATCGAAATACTACACCCAATCAGAGGGCAAATATGTGCGCCCAATGCTCGTCCTGCTCATGTCGCAGGCAACATCTCTGTTTCCCCAACGACCGCGATCGCAGGCAAGTTTACAGGAAGCCATCGATACGCCCATCTCGTCTCCCTCCGTTCTAGCCGACGCAAATCCCTCATCGCCCTTGACTGCTCCAAGCGCAGAGACCGCGGAGCTAAACTCCGACGATTCTGTACTACCATCTCAACGAAGGCTGGCTGAGATCACGGAACTTATTCATACAGCCTCGCTGCTTCACGACGATGTCATTGATCACTCCGACTCAAGACGAGGAAACCCGTCAGCGAACATTGAGTTCGGAAACAAGATGGCAGTATTGGCCGGGGATTTCTTGTTGGGAAGGGCATCTGTCGCGTTGGCACGCCTTCGCGATCCCGAAGTGACAGAGTTGTTGGCAACTGTGATCGCGAACCTCGTGGAAGGAGAGTTCATGCAGTTGAAGAACACAGCGGCAGACGAACGAAATCCCACCTGGAACGAAGAAACAATCACATACTACCTCCAGAAGACATATCTGAAATCTGCGAGTTTGATCAGCAAGTCCTGTCGTGCGGCTGCTCTGCTAGGGGAGCATCCTCGCGAAGTGGTTGAAGCGGCGTATCAGTACGGAAAGAACTTGGGTCTAGCATTCCAGCTGGTCGATGATATGCTGGACTACACTGTTAGTGGGCAAGAGCTCGGAAAGCCTGGAGGTGCAGATCTTGAGCTGGGCCTTGCAACGGCGCCGCTGCTGTTCGCGTGGAAGGACAACAAGGAGCTGGGAACGTTGGTTGGACGGAAGTTCTCCGAGAAGGGAGATGCGCAGAAGGTGAGTTTCAATGTGGCCTTTTGGCTGTGTTTCAATGCTAACGGTCTGCAGGCACGAGACATAGTCATGCAAAGCAACGGTATTGAGCAGACTAGAGCACTAGCGCAAGACTACGTCGACAAAGCTGCACAAGCTATAGCCGGGTTCCCGGAAAGCGAGGCCAAGGTTGGGCTGCTCAACATGTGTACAAAAGTGATGTCGCGCAGGAAGTAGAACGACAGAGCGATACCATCCCAGGTCATTCAAGCCTGGAAGTGCTGCATATTTCACTGGGCCTTCGATATGGCATCGAATGGATGAGCATAGCCCAGTTGCAGCGGGCTTGTATATTCAGCATGTACACATACATAACGGCCTATAGACAGTCCACTCATGGCAGAGAGAAATGGATCTAGTCGCTGTGTATTTTATATCTTATAGAGGCGTATCATAGCGTATTCCAGCTGGGATCTACTAGCACCACACCTTGCGTCACATCAGTTCGCATGTGAACCAAGCTTCCTTCCCTCCCATCATCGCAACTCCCATCGCAGTCAAGATGCACCTCATCTACCCCAAGACTTGAGCAGGACTCAAGCAATGGAACAACGATAGCAGCAATGACAGCGACGGTACAATGTATGAACGCCTCCGGAACCCACCTCATCATCTACTAATGTTGCATCAGGATCGAAGCCTCCACTCGTCTCCGACGAGCCATTCTCCTCAACGACGTCCTTCTTGTTCAGCGCATCATTCGCAACAACCCGCACTTCCTTCAGAATCCCGATTTCGCCGATAAATCCAATACGTCGCTCCACCTTGCCGCTTCCCATGGCT
Organism: Cercospora beticola; assembly: GCF_033473495.1. Taxonomy (NCBI): domain Eukaryota; kingdom Fungi; phylum Ascomycota; class Dothideomycetes; order Mycosphaerellales; family Mycosphaerellaceae; genus Cercospora; species Cercospora beticola. The sequence goes on from NC_088942.1 coordinate 795,157, forward strand.
TCCCGGAGATATGCACTCTTCTGATCTCCCTCGGACACGACGCGAACGAGATCTCCCGAAACAGCGACCATGACACGCCACTGATGCTCGCCGCGAGGAACGGCAATTATGAAGTTGGTACGCTACTCGCGAAGCAATTCCCGCGATGCATTCCGTTCTACAACAAGCAAGGCATGGATGCTCTAGCTTTGGCGGCACAATGTCCTGGCTCTACCAGTCTGATTCCGATCTTACTGCAAGATGAAAGCTTCCCCGCGAGAGCGGATGTGCAGGACTTGGACGGGAACACGCCATTACATCATGCGAGCGCGAGTGGGAGTTTGAAAGCATTGAGAATCCTACTCGCTGCCGGCGCCAACCCGCTGGCCAAGAACAATCACGATTGGACTCCGCTAGCATACTCGCAGACGGTGGCTGCGGAAGTGTACTTCAAGAATCTAATTCAAGAGATGGAAAAGAGACGGCAAGACGGTGCGAGGGCGAGTGAGGAGTTGTTTAGGAAGAAGATGGCTGCTGCGGGTGGAGGCGTACGGCTTGTTTCGAAGCAGGAGCAGGATGAAGGCGCCATGGGGGATGGGGAGGACGAGCAGATTATTGATGATGCGCTGAAGAGACACTGGAGTCCGGTCGATAGGAGACGACCTGGAACTCCTGGTGGTGGCACGCCGGTGATGAGACATGAATGGGGCAGTCCGCCGTTGCTGGGACATATGAGAACAAGAAGCGGAGATGGACGTTCGAGGGCTGAGAGCGGCTGAAAGCAGCAGATGAGCAGCATGAAGGATGTTCTTCGCGACCTGCCTCACGCTGGGATATGCTTTGAGTACGCTGGAGCCGACAACGATAAAAACTGCATCCGGGTCTCGATGCAGTTGGCGAACAGGAACCTGTGAACTTCGAATCTCAGCAACTACCGCTGGAAGGCGACCAAGCACACAGGTAGTAACCACTTCCGATATGGCTACTGAAATGGCCGAATGGGGCACAAATAGTCGCGCAAGGTCACAGTCGCGCCTACGACACTGGAACTACGTCTGGGAGCCTCTCGAAAGGCTAGTAGTATCGTTATCGGATTCCCAAAAAAGGTCGAGGTCGAGACAGCAAGTGTAAGCCATTCTAGGCGAGCCTAATGAACATGCTTCACGCTATCACTCACGATCCGGAGGCAGCGTGGCAATTCGATCACCTTGATGGACAGGCGTATCCCACTTCATCTTGGCCATGTTCGAGCTCATTGGCCGCCAAATGACGAATCTAGCGAGTCTGCATGCGATCGTACGAGCCCCACTCCACGTGACGGACCTTGTTTCTTGGTCCCTCACTGATGCACTCATCGATAACGCGAGTTGTATAAATTAACAACAAGTCGTCACTGCCACTACTTTGTTGCAATATTACATATCACATGCGAAGAACACTGCAGAGAATGGCTTCTGTTACAGCAACATGGAAGAAGCTGGCCGCAGCAGAGCCACTTCAACGCTCGTCACACAACGTCAACGCTGTGGGAAACTCGATCTACGTTTTTGGCGGAGAGCTCAAACCTAGGGAGCCGAGAGACAATGATCTTCACAAGCTTGATCTCAATGGTGCATAACAATCCCTTGAACTTTGCTTGCACAAACTAAGATGGAACAGGCTCCTCATCCGTCCAATCAATGAAAGCGCCTGAGACTGCACCATTACCGCGTGTCGGCTCTGCTAGTGCTACAGTGGGCGATACGATATACTTCTTCTCTGGTCGAGGAGGCCCGGAGATGGCTCCTGTCAATGAAGAAGGGGCGGTCTGGGCCTTGAGTACGAACTCTGGCCAATGGACCTTGCTTCGTCCCGCTTCCTCAACTTATCCAGAAGCAAGAAGCTACCACACTACAGCATCAGACGGCAAAGATATCGTCTTTGTGCATGCTGGCTGCCCGGAGAAAGGGCGCTTGTCAGACCTCTGGGCTTTCAGCATATCGAAGAAGGAATGGAAACAACTTGCTTCGGCTCCCGATCCACCCCGAGGTGGAACTTCGATCGCCTGGGCCGATGGAAAATTATATCGCATCAATGGCTTTGATGGTACGCAGGAAGTTGGTGGAGCCCTTGACGTGTATGATCCGGCCGCCGATAGTTGGAGCACGATCTCTTTCAATGCGGATGGGAAGCAGGGACCTGGCGCCAGAAGTGTTGCGGCTTTGCTGCCTGTTAAGATTGGAGGAAGCACAAATCTCGTGACATTGTTTGGTGAAAGTGATCCCAGCTCGCTCGGCCACCAAGGAGCTGGAAAGATGCTGTCCGACATCTGGGCATATTCTCTCGACACGGGCGCATGGTCGGCGGTCAATGCGAAGTCTAACGACGGTGCTCCTGATGCTAGAGGATGGTTTGATGCTGATGTTGTTACACTTGATGGCAAGGATAGTGTGGCAGTCGCAGGCGGTTTGGGCGAAAGCAACGAGCGGCTGAACGACCTGTGGGTGCTCAGCTTCTAAACCCTCGACAATATACGTACGCAGGCAATAAATACAGTACGAGTACAAGCTTCGGTATGAGTGGTACCTGCACAAAGGCCTGTTCGGCAAGTGTCGGGGACAGCTTCACACTTGCACACCCCGCATACATCATTTGTGCCCCACTACTGCGCAATCATTCGCACTTTACCACCATATCCGTGACGATCTTCAATAATTTGAGAGCCGTTCTATGTCACGTCGCCACGCCGCCAGACTTCACGATATTTCTCAACACCTCAATTTTAACGCAGCCATGGCGACCATGCGAGCAGTCGGTATGAAACCACTGGCTCTGGCCGAGCGTTCACAAACCTCATGGCTAACAGAATTCAGACATCAAAGATGGCAAAGGCCCTCTCGACAACCTCTTCATCAACGACAAAACCCCTCGCCCAGAACCCACAGGCTCTCAAGCTCTCGTAAAAGTCAAAGCCTTCGGCCTCAACCGCATGGACATCCTCCAACGTGAAGGTCGCTATCCCGTCCCTCCACAAGCCCCCAAAACCCTCGGTGTAGAATTCAGCGGCACAATTGAAGAAGTCTCCTCCTCCAACAAAGAAGGCTTCAAACCCGGCGACGCAGTTTTCGGTCTCGCTTATGGAGGCGCTTACGCCGAATACATTGCTGTTTCAACCCATATGCTGATTCACAAACCTGATGAACTCAGCTGGGAAGAATGCGCCGGAATTCCAGAAACCTGGATTACTGCTACACAAGCCATGTATCTCATTGGAGAATTCACCCCAGGGAAATCCATCCTTTGGCATGCGGGCGCCAGTTCTGTTTCCATTGCTGGTCAACAATTGAGTAAAGTCAACGGTGCCTCCTCCATCTTCGCCACCGCCCGTTCCGATGAGAAGTGTGATTTCTGTGTTAAGAAACTCGGTTCAACCCAAGCATGGAACACGACAAAGACTGAAAACTGGAGTGAGGAAGTGAAGAAAGCTACGGATGGGAAGGGAGTAGATATTATAGTGGATTTCATTGGTCCTACGACTTTTGCGGGGAATTTGGATGCTGCGGCGAAGGATGGGAGGATTGTGAATTTGGCGACGTTGGGTGGGATGAAGTTGCAGGATACGAACGCAAATTTTGGGAATTTCGTGGCGAAGAGGTTGAGGTAGTAAGTGCTTCTCAGCGTTATTGATGTGGAGTGAATGATTGAGTTCATGCTGACACCGTCTTCTAGCGAGGGATCGAGTTTGAGAAGTAGAGACGAGGCGTATCAGGGGAAGCTGAGAGACCAATTGGTTGAGCATGCTTTGCCTATGTTCAAGGATGGGAGGCTGAAGAGCATCATTGAAAAGGTGTACCCATGGGAGCAGATTCAAGAGGCGCATCGACAGATGGAATCGAATCAGACGATGGGTAAATTGATATGTCGGATTGATTAGAAGTTCCTTATCCAGGAAACGCTATCTTAGGAATGAAAAAGGCATCCTATCGTTTCAGTCGAACTTGATCGTTCCCAATTTCCTCGTCGTGGCAGCCTCTTGCACACCTCTTCGTGTTCTCCCCAGAGCATCCTCCCAGCCATTCATCACATCTTCAGGCACGCCTTCACTATCTTCCAGCACCCATGCCATCCAGTTCACAACACTGACAGCCTTGTCCAAATCTCTTTCGTCAATGACTACAGTTCTGAGATACGTGATCAATGCATCGACATCCTCGGGATAGGGCGGTTCATCGCTGAATTCCTTGAACCATGCACTCACAGTGTTCCGCAATTCAGGTAGCGTACTGAGTTTCTGGCTCGTGAAAGTCGGCTGCGGCGCATGAGGCGGCAGAACAAAGCGTCGCGGACCTGTTCGCGCGGCCACCACATCTTTCTTCTTGCCTCGAGCGTTCTTCGGTCGTTGATGTAATGAAGTGCCGATACCTCCGTGCCGCTGAAGCCGCTCTCGCCTTTGTTGAGCGAGGATCTCCTGACGCAATTCTTCAGGCAGTGCAGCAAGGACCTCTGGATCGAATTCTTCAGTGTCTGCGCTGCCTGCAGCTGCGGGCAGAGCGACAAAGTTTGATTGAGTCAGTGTAGAGTGGTCGTTTGCAGCGCTTCGAAGGCGTGAAGTGAGATTCTTTGCGCCTCTCGGTCGGCCGCGACCTCGCTTGGCTGGCGGTGGTGGCGGCAGAGTTCGTGTCTTTCGCGGGGATTGTGGCAGCACAGCTTGGCCAACACGTCTGCTGGGACCGGCTTGAGGCTTTTCGTAGTAACCTAGAACTTCAGCTCGTAGGTCTTCAGGTAGTGCCTCGAGAATACTTGGATCCAGTTGTGACTGTGGAGGAATGAACAACGCAGGCGATTGCGCCCTTGACGAAGACGCAGAGTCGCTCGCATCAGCAAGTCTTAGCTTCGGTATATACTCGGGCTCTGGAGGCCTCTTATCTGCCTTCTCCATGGAAGGCTTCGCTGGAGGTTGTCGTGCAAGCTTAGCTCTGATGTCCTCAGGCAACTCGGCCAGAACAGTAGGATCAACTTGAGTCGGCAACACGAATTGTGTGCCCAGAATGTTGAGCGGCTTCTTTGATGGTGTACCAGGAGCGACTGGTCGAAATGCAGCGCTGGGTCTGTTTGCCTCAGCGATACGTTCCTTCGGCGGGGTGTGGCCTTCATCTTGAATCGGATCATCTCTAGACACTGTTCTCGGAATTTGAGGTACAGGCTTCGAAGGGCCAGCCTTGAACTGGAGACGCCGTTGGCTGCCTTGATCTGCACTTTCAGACCCAGGTTTGATTGCTTCGAGCTTTTGCATCTGTATTCCTATGCCTCGTAGCTCGCCAGGCGAAATGCCAAAAGATTTCATCATGGCAATCGTCTCTTTCGCAATGATCGCATGATCATTCGTGGCGACACCAAGCTGCAAACTCTTGTTGAAAACATCGCACTTGCCGTGTCCAAGATGCTTCGGCGGATCCAGAGGAGCATCTGCAGCACGCTTCATGACTTTCATCGTCAACTGCTTGCCCTTGACGCGCTCCTTTGCTAGGCGTTTGTGAAGCTCGCCAGATAGACCGTTCATGAACTCATCGACTTGGTCTTGGTTTTCGAAACGTACGCCCCAATTAACTTCTGCCGAGACAGATTTGCGCACGACCTGATCACCGACTTCTGCTTTGTCGATTCCCCGAGCATATTCATAGATCTTCTCGCCAGTCTTGGGTCCAAGAGTATTGATCAGCTTCTCTTTCGACGTCTCGCGTATGTCTTTGACCAATTTGATGCCAATCTCTTCCAGTTTCCCACCAATGCTCCAAGCCACGCCAGGCAATTTTTGAACTTCCAACTGGCCGATGAAATCGAGCACTTCTTCAGGCTTGAGTTGGTATTGGCCGGCTGGCTTGGCCTTGCGCAAAGCAACCTTCGCTTGCAGTATATTGGCCCCAATACCAACCGATACCGCACAGCCAGTCTTCTCGAGCACCTCATCTCGAAGCTTTTGCGCGATCCGGTCAGCAACGCTTTGTTCCCGGTTTACAGCACCTTCAGCACGACTGATGCCATCTGTGCCGCCTTCAGCAAAGCATATGACACTAATGTCAATGAGCGCCTCGTCGATGCTGACACTCTGTACAACGCCACCAGTCGCTAGAATCGCATCGTAGAATTTCCGACTGGCATCTTCGTAGCCAGGAAAGTCGTATGGCAAGATCTTCAAAGTAGGGCAAAGCTCTTGCGCACGCTTCATCCACATGCCATTGCTGACGCCAAACTTCCGGGCCGGATAGTTGCAGCTCGCGATTTCGGAGCCTGAGCCACCGCCATGCGCAACAGCAGCAGGCTTGTCTATGTATTGAGGGTACTTTTTGAGTGAGATTGCAGCGAAGAAGCTGTCGAAATCAACGTGCATGACATACTTTCGCTGCGCTGGCTGCCTCTTCTGCTTGGCCTTTTGTGACGATGACTTCTCGGATGCCAGAGCCTGCAATTGAGACTTGAGATCTGCTTTCCAGGTTGATAGGTGGTGAAGCCGAGATTCACGATAATACTGATCCAAGAAGTCGGGATGCACCACAGTGGACTTTCTGATCTTTGGGTCAGACAATATCAGCGCATTGTGTTCTTCCGCAGTCATTGCAGCAAGTTTAGAAGGCGAGACATTCTTGAGAATCTCGGAGTTGCGTATCAAGGAGTGAGAGTAATCTGGCTCTTGCGACCCTTCGCGAGGTCGCAAGGCTGACTGCTTTCCAGGCGGTGGTTCGGGCTCGATCGCGGCAGGACTTCTCGGATCGGTCTCGACCTTGTTGTCATCCTCAGGCGGGAGTGTTGGGCTTGTAGGAGGCGGGGTCTGCGGGGCGGCAATGGGTTCCTGCTCCTCCCTCCTGTTTTCACCCCTGTCTGCCATTTTGTCAGCGTCCTGCAATGCCTGCTCGATGGAGCTAGTTATCTCTGGCAAGCCATATTCGTCATCTTCGATATCTTCAACATCAGGAGTGATCGTCTGTGTAAGTACAGGCGGCTTCCGTGGTCCAGCGTGCTGCGACGCTCGAAGTTGGCTCGTATACCAGCTCGCGTCGGTCTGCTCGCGATAACCTTGGGTTCTTCGGTTGGCCTGGCTGACGACTTGCCCATTTTCGAATCCAAGGACTTTCTGTCCAACGCCCTCGTCCACTACTCGATATGCATCCCATGGCAGCAACTTTCCGGCCTTGATACTATCGACGACCCAGGCAGGCTTCACAATTCGGTACCGTCGGAACTCTTCCTTCTTCTTTGGCGTAAGATTGCTCGCGATAATATGCGTTACCATGGTCTTGCCGTCCAAATATTGGATGAAGCCTCCTCCATGTTGGACAATCATGGTATGAAGGTCATTGAGAGAAGGCTGAGTGTAGCCGTTGACATGGCATACCACGCCTTTAAAGATCTGGGGCTTGTCTTTCGACTGTGCTCGCAGATCTGCATCAAGATTCTGCAACTTGATCTTCTTGCGGCGGAAATAGTCACTGAAGCCTCCAAATTTCGAGGGCTCATATTCTTCGCCAGTCTCGTCGGTAAAATCGTGCTGTTCGATACGCTTCCGCACCAAATTGCTCTTTTGCTCCAGCCGTGAGCCCATGTTGTCGTGTACCAGGCATGGTGGCTGCCTTGACTATCGCATGTGGCGACTGAGCGACTCGAGGGTGCAGCCGGAGGCCCTCAGTGCATTTGTGCTGCACAGTGCGGCTTCTCCAAGTCGGAAACAGGATAAAAGGGGCGAAGAACGGGTCAGAGAGCGGTTCGCAGACGACGTTCCTTTGTCTTGTGAAGTCGCGTGGCAGACGCGATGCGAGGTGCTGACGTCGACCAGGGTTCGCGCGGTGAGGATCGCTTCTCGGCCCGATCGCGCCGGAGGCTCGGTGCTGGCCTTCGAAAATCTCGAGCTCTTTCCTGCATTTTAGAGCTCTTTTTCTCTCGACTGCTTTTCCATCCAGCCACTTTCTCTAATCCCTAATACTTTGCTACAAAGCAGAGAACACCCAAGCAGTTCAGTACAGCCTGTTCCATACAGACTGAATAAACTCTGCGCCTCAGAATCACCGACTTGCTGCGATCAATTTATCAAAATGGCCGGCATGCTTCCCATGGCCCTCTACGGCCTCGAGGTCCCCGCTGGCGATGTCGCCATTCCAGCGCGACCAGACATCCCATCGGCGTACCGGATCACCATGGCTGCCATCGATCCCAGCGCTGAGCCCGAGGGAGAGGAAGGCCAGCCAGCTCGTGCGACGCTCAAGATCATCCGCCAGGCTTTGACTGAAGACTACTCGGACGACGAAGACGAGGAGGACTTCGACATTGAGGAGCTTGAGCGCATGCTGGGCGAGCAAGGCGACTCTGACGAGGATAGCGACGAGGAGGAAGCCAACGGCGGTCCAAGCGATCCTGCGAAAAGCAAGGCTGCTCGCAAGGCCGCTGCTCAAAAGGCTATCGAACAGCTCATCGCTGAGCAGGACGACGATGACATGGATGTGGATGAGAAGCCGAATGGTGTCAATGGCAAGAAGTCTGCCAAGGCTTTGGGCAAGCGCCCAGCTACTGACGACGAGGACTCGGACGATGAGGAGATTGACAGCGATGATGAGGAGGAGTATGAGGAGTTCGTCATCTGCACGCTCGATCCTGAGAAGGTATGTCTCTTGCGACCTCAGTACCATGACTTCGACTAACCATTCCTTCAGCACTACCAGCAACCACTCGACATCACTGTTGGTGAGAATGAGCGTGTTCTGTTCAAGGTTTCCGGAACGCACTCCATCTTCCTGACTGGCAACTATGTCCAGCCAGCTGATGAGCACAGCCATGAGCACGGCATGTACGACCCAGACAGTGATGAGGAGGACGAGTACGACCTCGAGCCAGATAGCGATGAGCTTGACGAATATGACGAGGAGGATGAGCTGGACGACATGGAGGACCCACGCATTACAGAGCTCGACGAGGAGGACGAGGCGCCTGCTCTCATCGAGGCTAAGCCATCCAAGGCCGACAAGAAGGGCAAGAACAAGCGCCCTGCTGAGGACGAGACCGCAGACGGCTCTACGATCGACGAGCTGATCGCAAATGCTGCCAAGAAGGAGGGCGCGAACGGCGAGAAGCTCAGCAAGAAGCAATTGAAGAAGCTCAAGAAGAACGACGGTACCGCCGTTCCAGCCGACGAGGTCGCAAAGAAGGAGGCAGAGGCTCCAAGCTCCACAAAGTCTGACAAGAAGGTCTCTTTCGCCAAAGAGCTCGAGCAAGGCCCAACTCCCACCAAAGACGCGAAGAAGGACAAGGCAGCCACCGGTCCACGCACTGTCAACGGCGTCAAGATCGATGACCGCAAAGTCGGTTCTGGTCCCGCAGCAAAGGCCGGCGACCGCGTCGGTATGCGCTACATCGGCAAGCTCGAGAGCGGCAAAGTCTTCGACTCGAACAAGAAGGGCAAGCCTTTCAGCTTCAAGCTCGGCTCCGGCGAAGTCATCAAGGGTTGGGACATCGGTATCGCCGGCATGAGCGCTGGCGGTGAACGCCGTATCACCATTCCTGCCCACCTCGCCTACGGCAGCCGTGGAGCTCCTCCTTCAATCCCAGGCAACGCAACTCTCGTTTTCGACGTCAAGCTCCTCGAAATCAACAAGAAGTAAAGCATTTGTCTGTGTTCCGATCGACTGTACGAGTGTGAGAGAAAGAGAAGAATTGCATCATCATCATCAGCCTACTTTCCAGTTTAACCCAAGTGCTGGAGGGAAGGACGGCTGGAAAATTTGTTTGCAAAGTCTGTTCTTGATTTTTCGGGTGTTTTTGTTCGTCTTGGGCGTGTGTCTGTTAGAGAAATGAACAGAGTATATGTGTGTGTACAAAAAAGCAAATGGGCGTCAAGTGCTAGCAGGCGTTCTTTCTTCACTCAAGTTTCGAGACGGGGAATGTAGGCGTAGGTAGTGTGGCTGCAATACGCTGAAAAACTAAATTCCAAATTATGATGATGTCCGAATGGCGATGAAGGTGCTTGAAGTTGTAAGAGATTCATAAAACCCGCTGCCCTAAAAGTATATCTATACAACCTCCATTCTCCCACCAGACCGCATAGCAGCAGCAAGCTCATGAAAATCATGCTTTGAATCTCCCTTCAAACCCAGCTCTGGCCTTTTTCTTCCCACCACCAGGCTTCCCACCGGGTTTACCGCCCTTTTTCTTGCCAGGCTTCGATCCTTTCTCTTCTCTCCGTTTTGCAAGATTCGCTTCACGCTTCTTCTGCTTCATCTCTTTGCCCTTGACAACAGCTTCCTTGCGCTCATTCCATTCTTGTTCACTCTTGCCCTTCGCCTTCTCTTTACGCTTCAGAGCTTTCTTCAACAGACTCGTATCGTCTCGTATCCGTTCACCGTGCGCGCGCTTCTTGGCGTTCAACCACATGTCCTTCTCTGCGATGTCTGCTTTCTTCGCTGGGTCGAGCCCCGCGAGTCTGGCTTCTTTCTTTTGCGCCGCGAGGAGCGCGGTCTTGGGATCCTGTGGGCCCTTTTTCCTGACTGCGTCCTTTAATGTGCTGAGTTCTGCATCCGCAGCTGTGCCATCTTCGAATGCCAATTTGGAGAAGGCGAAGCTGTTCTCGGCGGGCGATCGAGGTCTGGGACTATTCCTCCCGCTGAAGATATCAGCCGCAGGGCTCCCAGAGCCTCGTAATTGTTCCTCTCGCTTTCGCGCTTCTTCCTCCTTGGCCTTTTGGCGCAGCTCCTTCTTGTGCGCTTTTCGTTGTTCTTCCTTTTTCCTTCGCTGGTCGAGGAGCTCTTGTCTGGATTTTGCGGGCTTGCCATCAGCGCCATCAGCTTTGCGCTTCGCTCTCAGCTCTTCGATTCGCTTCCGTAACCGTTCTTGCAGCTCGGCTTGGTCGACATTGGGAAGTTGAATTTTGGGTGAAGATGTGCCGGATGGTATTTCGGCAGCGGCTGTGGATGGGTCGAATGCAGGAAGTGATATTTGCTTCGGCGCTTTGGCTTTGGCTTCAAGTTTAGGCTTCGCTTTCGTTGTAGAGGTTGATGCGGTATTCGTTGTTGCGGATGGCTTTTGCTTCGATGCAGGTTTTTCCGCCTTCTCGGCGACAGGCTGTGGGTCCACGGAGGAGGAGGATGAGGCTTCAGAAAGGTTAGTCGCTACGTCAAAAGCTGGGCTATTGACATTCGGACTTGTCGGTGTAGAAGATGCCTCTGCTTCTTCGTCCTCCTCTTCTTCCTCTTCATCCTCTGAGCCAGCAAGTCCCGAAAAGTCGACCTTGGCGAGATCCGCGGCATCATTTTCTGTGGCATCCTCGTGGTCGTCCTCGTCCTCGTCTTCGCTGTCGGTGGCGCCTCCATTTGCTTGGTCTTCCTCGACATCCTCTCCCTCCTGCTGCTTCTTCTTCGCCTCCATCTTCGCCTTCGCCTTCTCGATCTTTGCATCGATTTTGGCCTTCTTCGCCTGACGCTTCGCTTTCCGCTTCTCCGCGATCTGCTTTCGCCTCACTTCTGGATCAACGTCATCCTTTTTCTGTCGCTTATTGCCAGCTTCCGCATCGGCTTCTTTCTCCACACCTTCCTCGGCCTCATCGTCCAAGCCCAGCTCCCGTTTACGTTTCTTTTCGCGCTCTTTCATTATGTCCAGAGCGCTTTTCTGGTTCGCCGGGTCTAGTTTTGCCTTTTTCGCGGCTCGCTTTTGCTCTTTCGTTTGCTTCTTCCTGTTCCATTGTTCGTCCGGGTTCAGTCCATCCTCTATTTGTGCGCCGTAATAGTCGCGGGCGGGTGTTAATGCCAGTAGAGACTCGAAAGCTTTGCTGTGGCTTTGGAGGCGTTCCTGCTGCTGCATTAGAAGTGCCACTTAGGTGTGCTTGAGTGCGCTTGCATACCTCGAGGCCGTCAAGCACATCGTTCTGCTGCTCTTCCGCCATGGTGCTGTCTCAGTGGCAATGAACGAGTGTCGCAGGCGAATGTGCGTCTGCCAGCCTTCACCGGCGAGCTGGAGAGAATTTCGAGGTCGCTGAAACTCTATGAACCCTGCAGTGGGGTACACTAATTAAGCGAGTCGGCAAGTCGGCCTTTCACGCTGGCAACCACGCCAACCGTCAAACCAAACATTCAATTGTGCACGCGAGCTTTTGCTCAACGCGTTACACACTCCAGATCGTTGACATTCGTGCGATACTGAACCATTGCGCGGCCTGAGTCGGTGGAATGAGCAACTGACGCACTCGCGGCGGCAATGCTTCGGCCGCTGATTGCGTACGAAGTCTTCCACATTCGACTTGGATGCTCAGCCACGCTATAGCCACCTCATGCTTCATCATCCTGGCGTCTCGCTCGTGAAGTCTGCAGTTCGTTCGACTTCCACCACTTGTACATATGGAATAGTGCTGGACACTCTTACGGCCTCGAAATACCCGTCCGCGCGGTTTGACAGATTTCGAATGATGCTACGATAGCCTGGAACGAAGCTGCCCGAACAAGTCTGATAGCGACTGCCTAGTCGGATTCGCACAACGCTCTCCAACGTTCAAAGACGTTTCGAGTTCTCGTTGGCACACACCACCAATAACATGACTTACGATATGGAGACTACCATAGTAGAGGCTACCTCACTCTCCACAGTTACCGACATCGCAGCGAACCCGCCACTAAAGCTGGGATTCAAGCAGGACATACCGCATCTACCACTTGTGCTATACATTGCACGTGTACCCGGAAGCCGCGATGTATTCCTCACGCCGATGAAGCCACGAGAAAAAGTGGTCACAGCCGAGGACATTTCGAGCTCTTTGTACTACATACATGTCAATTCGCCAGAGGACTACGAGGAGCCGAGGGGACGTCCATCATCAGTCAATGCAGATGCGTCCCAATTGGTCTCAATACAAGAAGACTGCCTGAAACGCAAACCTGTGCTGCCTCGAAGATCCCCTCGAAGACCGGCGGCGCCGCCAACTCCTCCTTACCCGCTGGACGATGGCCCGCCCCAATTGCAACCGCGAACGCCAAGTCCTCCCAAGCATGGCCATGTCGTCCGTAAGCCGGTAGGCAGCAGGGACCAAAGCAACGTTCACGGCACTCTGCTCAGTCCGGGCTTACCAGTCTTACCACGTCGGCCTCTGCCGTCACCACCATCTGAGGATTACTCTGAGCAGACTTCCCTGCACACTTACAACAAGCACCTTCTTCGACGAGCAGAACATAGCGATGAGAACAATCCATATTCGATGCAGTTGTCCGAGCCGTCTTCTCCGCCCCTCGATCCAGCAGACCTCCCTCCAGCAGGATCGTTAACCCTCATCCGTCGTGATCCTGCTTCAGGCGAGCAATGGAATGTCGCCTTCATCCACGATCCACCACTTCAGGAGATATCTTCTGCCGCACTGCGTAATCCCAGTGCAGCACAAAGAACGAAACGAAGTGGAGCGCCACTATTCCTGGATATCTCAAATCCCGCCTACTCACAATTCCTGAAAGATGAACGACCGACTTCCCCGCTGAGTCAAGACACCACAAGTTCAGGAAACAGTGGCGCTCCCGAAGGCGTCTTCCGCCGAAGACTTTACATGCCGGGCTCGAAGTATAGTGCACACGAGTACACCCAGCATAGCAGATTCGGCTCCGTCACAAGTCTCGATCAAGACGCCTCTTCGCGACGAACCGCAAACCGGTCTTCAGTGGACGTCTCCTCGATCTCCTCCTACGCTGACCGACGGAATAAAGGCTACACATTCACAAGTCCCTGGGACGCACGCTGTGAATTCACGACAGGTGTCTCCGGCAAGAGCCTGAAATGCAAACATCACCTCCCATCAACGTACGGCTCTACTGTTCCCGTCGAGATATCCGAACTACGATTCAACCTCCCTACCGCATCATCCAAAATCGCCAATGCGCCTCTCAGCAGTAATGGTGATAAACGAAGCTCATATATGAGCGGCCTTCATCGAAGATTACATTCTTCGAGCGAGAACGGGAACGTGGATTTCGTGTTTGACGATGAGGGTAAATTGGATCTCTCGTTAGGTCAAGAGAAAGCTGGTGGTGGGTTTGGTGGGAAGCAAGCCAAGTTGGGGAAATTGATCATTCAACCTGAGGGGTATGGGATGTTGGATTTGCTTGTTGCGGCGAATGTTGGGTTGTGGTGGAGGGCTTGGGGGAGATGAAGAGGAGTTGTGTAAAGATGGGAGACACCTTATGATTATGTTGTATGTTATTAGCGGAAATAGATTGTATCATGATGTGCAGACTTTGCTCATGAGGGCAGGTTCAAACAGTAAAGTTTACATAATAGTACAGACGCGTGCTGCGGATCAAAGGCTTTCGACCTTCTTGGTTCTTACACTAACAAATAGCTGGGCCCTCACGCTCTGGGTCGTTCAGTGAACGCACTTCCCCTGGGGCGTATCATTACTACTTTATAGCTCCACCTTTCCTTCGGGAGGGCATTGTTTTCCTCTCCATTAATTCGTATCTCAATATTTGTGCATAGAACCTCGTACGAGCCAGCGTCGATCGTGATGGAGTCGTTCATCATAGGTGCTCTAATGCTTCTCACTCGTGAGATCCTCATTTCGCCCGCTAAACCTGGCCTGCTGTAATTCAAGATCTTGCTATCGTAGAAGCCGTTCAGGTCATGCTGTTGGAATGGATCCTGGACTTGGGTGATAGAGTATGTATGCGTAGACACTCCGGGACGGAATTTGCCTTGGTCTTGCTGATTGATTGAACTTGGAAGCTATGTGGCTTTGTTGTCAACACAGAGTCGGACATCCTGGCTATGATGCCAGCATTCGGTTTCGCGGGACATGTCCTGCGAGTGGAAGCTTCGCTTCTGATAGTGTTATTTCCTTCCTGGCCCCATTTTTCACGGTAGAGGGCTCGATAAACCATCGGCCAGAATCAATAGAGAACAGACAGTGCGTGTCTCAGTCGGCGCTGGAGGGTGTAGAAGCATTGTGTACCCAGATGGCGATTTCTGCGAGCTCCGGATCTCCTGACGCCACTATGGGCGACAGCTCGTCAGTAAGCTGATGTCGGATACCTTTCGACCACCAGTGATCCTCGAGAACTCGATAAGTGGTACTATACAGGAGCAAAATAGCACATGCTAGAGGATCTCGCTGGTGAACCAAGTCCCAGAACACCTGTGGCACTTCGACCAGGTAAGCGAGGATGCGAGACGGTTCTGGCTCGCAAAGCTGGAAGAGGATTTCCAATTTCCCGATTGCTATGAGACATCCTGTGCTTGCTTGGTTTTCCATCGATACCATCGGATCGGAGGGTATAATCACGTCTTTGGCATCTGGATCAGATTTCGCTTTGGCTTTCAAGGTGGCCAGAAATGCTTCCAAAGTGGGTGTAAGGGAGCCAGTCGGAGGTGCCCACTCTGGCGCTGGGAAGAGGACATCGTAGAGCTCGGGTGGCACGAGTTCTCGTGAAGCGAGTAAGATCGACCATGTTCCGCGCCACAATTGCGACAACTGGTGCAAAGTCCCTGTCATGGTAGAAGCATCCGTAGACTCCACATCAATAGCGCGGAAGGCCAATGCGATGACTCCCAACTGAGCTGAGCAGAAATACATGGCATGGCATTGTGAAGCTTCGAGCTTGGCCACGTGTTGTCGCGTTGCTGCTATGGCTTGCGTCTGGTATCTGGCGGCATCTGCCATCCGCCATTGAGCTTCATGTGGTCGTAAATAAGCAAGGTGAAGAGAAGTGATGGCAAAGACGGTGTCGAGTAGGAATCCGTGCTGGAATGCCAGTTTAGGAATCTCGAATTGCTGAACTTCCACTCCTTGAGGCTTCAATGCCAGGGTTGTGTAAGTATCGGTGCAGAATTGGTGCATCAATTCGAGCTGCTTGATATGAGCTTGAGGAGATTGAGTCGGTCCATTGGCAAATCCTGTCCCATTGGCGTCCGGAGAAGAGGCGACGCTGGGCTCTGGGTTTCTGTAAGAGCAAGGCTCTTGCCGTCGTCTGCAATTGCCACAGGCGGGGTGTTTTTCGTCACACTGAGTGGTTTGAAGTCAGCGAAGACCCCGGCCAGAATTGAGGTCGTGTGTTACCTTGACCCTCCGCGCCTTGCATTGGCTGCAGCCCATGCGGCTCTTCACATGCGACTTCCTCTCGCCCATTGTTCAGCCTTGAAGGTGTGCAGCCGCGAAGTCGGTGGTCGCCGTCCCATCCCCGCGCCGGCACAGAAGGAGGCAGTGGTGATAGAGGTGAGAGATAGTAGCCAGCACTTCGCCGAGGTGAAAACCTGGTTGATCGAGCGCGGAAGTCTGTGATGAAGAGGCCAGAAGTCAAAGGTGCTCCTTGTCGGCCGCGTGGGTCGCAGGATTGCAGAGCCTGGGTGTTCCTGTAAACTGTGCGCGAGACGGGCGTGGAAGGCACAAGAAGCCCGCCGTTTCCGCCGTTTCCGCCGGGCTCACCGGGTTCTGCCTCGACAACACCTACCTCTTCCTTCCAGGCTACAACACAACCAGCGTGCGATCATCATCCTAGCCAGGTTCCCATCAGATCTTCATCGCGGGCCGTGCGGTGCCACAGTGAAGCAAATTCCCATAAGAGCAGATGCATAACCGCTCCCGGCACGACTTGACTTCCGGGCGCAGGTCTCGTGCTTCACAATGCGGAGGCTGTCCGCGGAGTCACCCACAACACACTGCATACATAGCAGGAAACATACAATAAATCGGTCGCATCGGATGACTGTATCTCCAGAGGCAGGCGAAGCATGCTCAGATGACAAGATGGCTAAATACTGTGGAAGTCTTCGCACGAGCCTATGCATGATCACAGCAAAACAACGTCGGAACTGGCGAGTCGAGCGTAATTTCTGTTCATCGAGACAAAGCAAGCCATGAAGACCTTGCAGACAACTAAAGCCCCTATAATGACCACTCGTACAGCCGCTGACTGGGGAAATCTGCAGTCATCTCGATAGGATCTGCTTCGTCGCCATGAGCATTCATGCGAGACACCTTGAGGACCTGGCCTCGAAAGTCACTGGATCATCGGCATCGTGGCAGGCGTGGACGGTCAACTTCGAGGAGACTGAGATACGGTTTGTGGGCTCAAGTCTTGCCTTTCTTGGCCTCGCGACAGCTGGCTACAATGTGTGAGATCAATCCGTGTTCAAGACCATCTACGGGTCTGGCTCCGCTTTTTCAGAAGTGACCCACCACCAGCCCTTTGACGATCTGCATGGCGACGTGAATTTACTCGTGGAAACGAGTGATTGTGTCGTGAGTGCCTGAGGCTTCGCACCAACTGAGTTGACAAACACGCCTGCATCGAGATACCCGCAACCTCCAACCTACCCCGAATTCGCAAACACCAAACGGTCAGCATGTCGCCCACCGAAGAAGAGTTAGAAGATGACCGACAGTTCTTCCCCACAGGCTGGCATGATGAAGATGAGAGAATTGATCTCTACGCCCTCTTCGTGCTGGAGGATGTGCCTGTCGCCGTAAGTCGATGCTCGAGCCGTGCGCGATCGCGCAAACTGAACGCAAACTCTTAGGAACTCGAAGACGTCCTGAGACGATCTGCGGACGGCAACGATGGATGTCAGAGCCTCTGGCTAGCCGGCGACTACAACACCTTACCAGACTTTTACTTTTACGTAGTGCCTTCCCCGGAGGGTACGAAGCCGCCACTTGATCCAGACTGGCAGTCGCCATTTCGAGGACAGACAGCGGCCGACGCGGCCAGATTTCTACGCACCGTGCCCAAACCGAGAAAGCCGCTGTGCAAGACGTACTTCGCTATCCTCTCGAGAACGCTATACGAAGAGCAGGGCCACCTTCTGGTGTGCAAGGTCCTTGAGGATGGTCAAGTGCAGTCGATTCCCTGCCCAGTTGCGGATGTCGGCATCTACTTCGGTGGTGGTGACCGTGATCACTGGCGTTTTGATTTGCAGAGCTGGGAAGAGGATGGCTCGACCTTGCTGTAGTGATATGGTGTTCCAGACGGACTCGAACATGCTAGGAATGGACCAAAGGAATTCGCTCTTTCATCACCGAAGTCGATGCTAAGTGGGACGGAGGACACGAGCGCTCTTCAGATGGACTGCCTCCACTGGTGCCAATATGTTTCGCGCGACCTGCCGGACATGTGGATATCGTTTGTATAACTAAGGTTCTTGCCGCGACGGCCGTGCAGCATTAGTGGATGATCAGCAATGCACATGAAGCCTCGGCGCTCGTCTCGACTCACCTTCTACAGCCAGCACAACTGAAATGACGACGAATTTCGGGCACCATCTTTCGCAGGCACGACTAGGGCACAATGCTCAACAAGGGCAAAGAAGTCAATCGGCCTAAACTTCACAGTTGGGTTCCCTCAAGATATCGGTTCTGCGATTTTTGTCTGCTTGCACTGGCCTACAGGAGCGAGGTCGCACAGCATTGTATTCGGCTACTATCATGGAAGCCACCTCGCAGGATTGCTCAGACAGCCCTTTCCGCTGAAACATTTAACAAAATCTGATCCGCAACTTATTGTGTCGCGTCCTCCATTCGCACCGCAGCGCGCTTTGCTTCCAGCTCCTCTGATCGTTCCAGCAACTCGGATGGGATGCTTCGAGATTTGGTACCTGGAACAAACCAACTAGTAGAACTGAATAGATAGTTCATCCCCTCTAGAGGCCGGCGAGTGGTCTCTGGAAGGAAAGCCCAAAAGAAGATGGCGTTGGTGACATTGCAAATGACGAAGAGCAAGAAGTAACGCCAACCTTGCGACTCAATGGTAGGCGCTGTGATCTGGCCAATCATGGTATTGAAAGCGAACGAGACCATGACACCAATCGAGACGCCTTTGGATCTGGTGCGAGTATCGAATACTTCCGATGGGATGATCCATGACAGAGAGCCGCAGGTGAAAGAGAAGGCGAATTGAAAGACCCAGTTGAAGACGATGAAGAGCCAGAGGAGTGACTTTTGGGTGCCTTGACTCACGGAAAAGAAGCGTGCAATGACAGCTGCGATGACGACGAAGCACAGCGAGCAGGCCAGATTTCCAATGATCATAGGCCAGCGGCGACCAATCCTATCGATGAACAGAATGGTGCACAGTTGCGCGACGATCGAAACTGCGTACCCAATGCCCTGATACTTCAGCGCATCATTGGTACCGACATTCAAGGCGGCATAAATGTCTGGTAGGAAATACTGCACTGCACTTACGCTGTTATCGCCAGTTCATGCTAGGGCCTATTCCACGAAACAAGGCTTATTCCGTGTCGTGCCGTTTCGTGCGGCCACGAAATCAGCCTTATATGAGATAGGGCTTATTCCATGCGATAAGGCCTTTTTCGTGCTAGGAAATAGTTGTAGAGAAGATTATTGCAGACTTTTTAGTAAGCACGACTTATACGCATATACGGAAGTGCGGAAGCTGTATTGCTCGGCATAGCTGTTCGACAGATGCTGCAATTATTCTAGCGCTATAACGAGTATAGGTATACGAAACACATATCGTTACTTGTATTATATATATATACGATAGGATAGTGCAGAGACTGGCCTTCGTATACAATTCTAACAGTATGCGTAGTCGCCGTACGCAGCCGTAAGCGCTAAACAGATGCCGACCGGAAAGCGACAATTACACGAACATGAAAACAGCCTTAAAACATGAACAAGGCCTTGTTCATAAACGCTAAGCACGACATGAAATAACGCCTATTTAATAGCGCTGACAACACGAACAAGGCCTTATTCGTAGAATAAGGCTTAGCACGAACTGGCGCGAACAACGCCCATCATCTGCACGGATGCTTGGATTGCGGTTACCAGGATTAGGCGTCGAAGACTGGCCTTATTGGTCAAAAGGTCTTTGTAGCCAGAAACGCCGTTCCGACGTTCGTCTTGAATTTGTTCCGTGAGTTGCTGGAATTCTGCCTGGACGAAAGCATCGTTGGCGTTACCGCGAGAATGGAGTCGGGCCAAGGTTGCAAGCGCCTCTTCGGATTTACCGTGGTCCAGGAGCCAGCTTTGGGTCGTGTCAGTGTAAGCTAATATGCCAGATAGAATGATACACTGACCGCGGAGATTCGGGAAAGAGGAGAATTAACAGAGCGAGAATCCCAGCAGGGACCATCTGCATCCCCAGTGGAATGCGCCACACGTTGTTATCAAACTCTCCCAGGTTCTTGTTGGTCCCATAAGTGCAGTACACTGAATGCAATGTCAACAGAATCCCAGTAACCTCCACATCGATAATTGTCACCTGCGACTATGGCGCCATTGCCAATCATGAACTGCTGCAAACCCGTCAAACGTCCACGGGTCGTTGGATGCGATATCTCTGCCTGGTAGAGAGGAACGATCATCACCAAAAACCCGACACCGATGCCTGCAATAGCTCGTCCAGAGTAGAGGAAGCCCAAGTTCTGTGCACCGGTCTGGAGTGCGCTGCCGAAGATGAAAATAATTGCACCCATCATGATGGTAAGTCGTCGACCAAAGTAGTCTCCGCTTGGTCCAGCGAAGGCAGCGACAAAGAACGCGCCGCCTGTAAAGACTGAGACAACGGCACCGCTATGAGCAGACCTTAGCTGAGTTCTGTTGCATGCGAGAGTTCGCGTTGTACGGCCAGCTCACATTTCATTCTTGGTAGGATTATTGAAGTAATTCTTGAAGGAGTCGGCCGCTAACACTCCTCCAATGACGCCGAGGTCATAGCTATGGACGAGAAGTCAGTATTGTGGACGACTTTTCGATCCTGATATTGTTGTACCCGAAAAGAACTGATCCCAGCGATGCGAACAGCCCGACCAGGAGCTGGTCGTAAGTCAGCTATCGTTCTCGTAGTCCTTTCCTGACGGTGGAAACAAACCTGATAAAGCTTGGGATTCATCCTCAAGATCTCCACTATGCCTGATTGTGCTGACGACAATAAATCATGCACATCGTAGACGGATTGCAGTCGTTGAGTTGTCAAACATAGCACTCGTTTGGAACTCGTGGTAACAGAGGCCAAATGCCAGCAAGCCTATGCTGTGCATTGAACCAGCTCTCCGCACGTAGCTTTCGCGCTTTCATCCCTGCGAGTGCGAATACGAGTGAATCTCGCGCCACATCGTCTCATCGGTACAGAGCCCTAACTTACTGCAGCGCGAAGTCCACTTGCGTATTCCGGAGATGCCTCTCTGGCACTCGGCTTTGGCGAACGGTCAGTGGTCAGTCCGCAACCAAGCTCTTCAAGGTTTCAGCCACGAGCTTGAGCAAATTTTGGGGAAGTTATGGTCTAGCTCTATAAAGTTCACATGAATTCATGTCGTGAACCAAAAGGCGGATTCACGAGGGCGGTCCGGATCGCGGTCGACATATCTCAGCCACAGCTGTCTACTGCTTTGCATTGAAACTTAACGCGTCGATTTCTCGATAGGTGGCACAGGGTTGGTCGGAGTGTCGAATGCTAGCTATCTTATGGGATGTCTGTAGATCCAGCGAAGCCTTATGCTGCTTTAGTCTACGTGCGAAGGGTCGTATAATGAAAACGTACGACCACAGATCCGTAACAGGCCAGAAAACTGCGGGTTGTGTATTTGCACGCCATTCGCAGGTGTTTCTAGACCAAACAATACCTTGGAGTTTTCGTTCGATGCCGCTGTATTGGCTGGTCGGAGCTATCTCCATTTTAGCCTGTCGAACACTTATCACTCGGCGTAACTCTATGTAACTTTAGAACTTTAGGGCATACTTCATTCTCAACCAATATTTGACGTTTCTTCAATGGTTACTTCGTCGCTCCGATCGATGCGTTCCTGAGCGCGTAGATCAACATTTCATCAAAGTGCGTCAAAGTTCCATCAAAGCCCCAGCCGATCGGGAAAGGTGGAGCGCAGCTGAGAAGGAGACAGGTTCGGAGTATCTATCTCAACCGATTCCCAGTGTCCAAGCAGACATGCCAGAATCGGTTCAACATTGTGCGGGAGGACATCGCAAATGCTAACGAGTCGGAGAACAATGGAAATGGAATGAGTCTCTTGGCATCTGAGAGATCGAAATGGACATATTGGCGTCTAGGGTGACGAGCGGACAGATCGGTCCGGTCTTCTGGAACTGATGCTGTAGTGCCCGTGATATGAATCAGGCTCCGATCTGGAATCACGGGCCGACTTGCGCATCGGGGGCGATGTAGTTCACACGTGAACGGTTGCAGCATTACGTGAACAGAGCCAGAGACCAGTTCAAGTCCTTGATAGTGAGCCGGACAAGTACTGTCACGAGTGGAACTTTGACGGAATGGAATAGAAGACTCAGTGTAGCATTTGGAAATCCTTGTAAGCTGAAGGTTCTTGTCGTCTGGACTATGGTTTCATGAGCTTGCTAAGTCTTGTAGATGTTATGTATTGGCTTCTTATGAAATATGGCGGAGCGATGATGGATGAAAAAGTATACAGAAGAAGTAGCTCTGGAGAAGTGTAGTGCAACAGAAGGTCGGCGCTCGCCTCGGCTCGCTTCCGATGGCAAGAACTGAATGACGACAAATTTCTGACAGCGCGCCGTCTAGAGCTCACCAAGCAACAAAAATAAAATTCTCACCAAACAGAACGACAGTCGGCTGTGAAAGTCCGTTCAATTTTCAAGTACTGGTACAAGTTGTGAAGTTGCCAAATCCCAACCAACGAGTCAGAAGAGCAGCGGCGAAAATGTCCGCCACCTGCGCAAAATGCGAAAAACCCCTAGAAGTCGAAGTCAACAATGAAGACTTCTCCGACGAAGAAGGCGACATTTCCATGAACGACGACAACAACGAGAAAACACCTCAAACCGTACCAGACGACGTCCTCCTCTCCTGCGGCGACCACTTCCACTGGGAATGCTTACTCGAATCCTACGAAATCGATACATGCCCCAAATGCTCTCGAGACATCACAACAGGCGCAGCAGCAGCAAGCTCCTCATCATCCTCAGCTCCAGCAACAGAAACTCAAATCCTAGTCGACCTCAACAACGAAGGCGGCCTGCAACACAATCTCGACATCTTCCCAATTTTAAAAGAAGAATCCTATCTACGCGCCTACCCTGAAGAGCGGAAATGTCGCGCATTTCTCGAATTTTGTAGGGAAGGGGATCACCGTGCGATTGCGGATCTTATCAAAAGCTGCAGTGAACCCGAGGAGGATGAGGATGAAGACGAAGAACCTTCCGGACCTCCCAAGACTGCAGACGAGATTCTTCGCTATCAAGACCCGATTGGCGATATGCAATCGGGACTTCACGCTGCTGTGGCGAATGGCCATCGTGAGGTTGCTTGGTTGCTTTTGCTGCTTGCAAGCGAGTATCCAGAACTCGAGTTCCCGGCGTTGGTGTTCCAGGAAGCGGCTTCGCTGGGTTTGATGCGCGAAGAGCAGTCCGGCAAGGTTGATATCAGGAGTCTGAAGGACGCGCATGGCAGGACGGCAGAAGATGTCGCACAGCAAGCAGGAATAGTATGGCATGGGTGGATTGGAAATGGGAGGTTGGCAGTTTCCTGAAGGGCATTCTGCCGTCACTAGCAAAGCGCGCGCGCTTCGAACAGATGCACGAGTGCAACAAAGCTGTGGCTTCTATCTATGTCTATTCGTTTGAACACGAGATCGATCTGCAAAAGATGTGGAAGAATCGGACAGGAGCCTTGCATCTTCAGCCGAACAGGTCAGCTCTGCGCTGTAACCCTCTCGGAGACAACTGCGAAGCTGGACTTCCCACATCGCCTGACTCATCGAATGATGACTGTCGGTATGGCGTAGGGACTTTCAGGGCGACTAGAGTCATATCAAAGCGTGAGGCCTGCGGCCTTCACTTCGGCCTCGGCGGGTTGGGGTTTCCGTCGGTCCCAGCAGATGGTCGCACAACGCGATGCCGGCTCAGCAGTTGCGAGATAATGAAGTGGCTGACGTCCTCGTCGCTCCAGTACGACAAGTGACTCGCGATAGCCGCGATCAGATTGATGTCGAACGCCCCCTCCTGGATAGCATAATCAACGCGACCATTGCTGTTCAATTGTCTGACCTTCTCTTCTTCCCGTCTCAATCTTTTGCCTCGCTCTTCGGCTTCGGCCCACTCTGGAGTATCCCTTGTAGAGCCTGCTCCAAGATCTCGAGTTTCTGCGTCGCTCTGAGTAGATTTGCGGCGTTTTTCAAAGTCGCCGTAGAGTGTAGTTATCTCGTTGTCGATAAGCGTAGGAGGATGAAGCTTTTGATCGTGTGATGCTTGAGCGTCTGCAGCGACTTGGTTCACTTTGTCTGTGCCGATGGGCTTCACCTCTGTGCCTTTGGCGGGCAATGGCGCAGTAGGTATCACGCCTGCTGCAACATTCGTACCGGCACCGCTCGATATGCCAGGGTTGTTGGTTCCACTTCCCTTTGACAGCGGCACGTTGCTCTTCACCGCTGCCACACCTGCTCTCGTCGGTTCTTCTCCGTATCCGAGGCCTCGCGTTAGTAGACTTGATGCGACAGATGTCCACATGCTGCTCACACTCTGGCTGACGCGGGACCCTATCCCCGTCAAGCCTTGTCCCACAGGCGCTCCAAAGATTCCTCGCTTAGTATATGGAAGCGGCTGCGGCTTGAGTGCAGCCATGGCAGGCGAGATCAAAGGCTCAAGCCGATAAGAAATTGGATCTGTAGGATGGAAGATGTTGAAGATCTGCCCACACTTGGGTCGTGCCACAGGATTCTCGCCTTGTACATGCGTAGGAGTCAAGTCTCTCTGCTTCTTAGGCGGAGCAGCCAACATCGGGTCGTCCATGCTGCCGAGACTGCCTCCGTCGCGATCACGCTTATCCTTGGAGTGCCTGGCGGATATAGTACGACCGCCGAGCATTTGAAAGAGACCAATTGGCGAACCAAGAGCGTAGAAGTCTTCGACAGGGAAATCGAGTTTGAAAGTCGGCTCACCTCTTTGTTTCGGTTGTTGATCTTGCCGGCACAGGATATCGAACATGATCGCACTGCCAAGTGAATGCCCAACCAGCGAGACCTTGCCGTTGAACTTGGGATTACGCTCCATGAACAGGTGATATATCCTGTTGAGCTCACTCAAGACCAAGCCTGAGATATGATCTTTGTAAGCAGGAGAATCGTACAACAAGATGTCGAGAGCGAGGTCAGTGATCAGGTTCCGAACAGCAGGAACCCCGTCGACGGTGATGTCCTCAAGGCTGGGATAGTCTTCTTCGTCTATATCAGTGTCACCAAGATCGTGCTCTTTGCGATTATGCCGAAGACTTTGCCTGGGGAAATCAAGCAGATGTCTCCAACAGATTGGCAAGACCTGAACTCGACTGTTGACGGTTTCAGCATCATCCAGTTCGGCATTCAGCGCGCGGAGGTCCGGTGATTCAGCATACACTGCTTTCAGTGTTTTTCGCAGTGTGTTCACGTCGTGAACGAAATTCACACTTTCCAGACGAAGACCAAGACGCTGGCCAATGCCGTGTGTGACCAGGATCAAGTGCTCAATCTCTCGCCCTTGTTTGTCTCCCTCGATTTCGCGGTAATCATCCTCGATTTCTCGCTCGTCACGCTTCCGTGCTTCTTCTTCTTGCTTTGCGCGATCTTCGCCGTGGGTTGGGTCTTCCATCAGAGCAGACATCTGGCGCTGTAGACTCTGGCGCATATTCTCTGACGTACTTACGCGCTCAGCCTTGCTTTCTTCCACATCTTCACCTTTGCTCTCATCCTTGAGGTCCTTCGATTTGCTCTCCGCAGTCTTTGCAGTCTTCTCATCTTTGCTGTCCTTCTTCTGATCAGGGTCGATCCAACCACGCGTGACTTTGATGCCAGCAAAGCCAGACGTGAAGCGTTGATATACATTGTAATTCATTCGAGTCATCCAATCATCAGTCAATAACCATGCTGTGGTGCCATCTTGGTAGGTCACCACACTATTCATGTGTGATCCGAACAAGCGATATGTGTTCTGGGGGTGCTCATCTCGAGCCAAATCCTGAGTCTTACTAGCGGAATCCTCTACTGCCTTCTTGCGCAGTTCTGTACCTGAACCTGTCGCCGGGCCAGTCTGCTCTGCGAGTGAAGTGATATCCTGTCCCGGAGTCCAAGATGACGGTCGCGATCGAGGCTGCGAGGCCGAACGCGGCTTTGTTGGTGTTTCCTTCGATTGCGGAGGAGGCAGCCTCCAGGCTTTGACTTTCAGGTATCCTTCCTCAAGCTGTGCTGATAGATTTTCATCACAGGGCCTTTGCGCGTTACCTTCTTGGAAGAACCACGTCCCTCTCCGAACATCATACACAGGTCCGTGCCAATACGCGGGAGCCAGTTCGCGCCTTTCAACGTCGACATCGAAGAGATAGTCTTCGTTCACAGGCACTTTGATACCATTCTTGCTAGATTTACGCTCTCGGAGGCTAGCATTTGGCTTCTCATCTGATCGCGCTTGTCCCATGTCCCCTCCATGCTCTTTCAATTTGTCTTCTGCATCTTCATCTACTAGCAACTTTTGGAAAGCCGCCTCGATCGACTTCGAATCCGTGGTTGAAAAGGCAGCGTATTTCTTGGGCACTCCGGGCGGCTTCTCATCCGGAACCACACCACCGGGAGTCGGTCTTCGCTTCGGTACGTCTACAGCATGGAACCATTGCGGTCGAAGTCGCGGGCAGTCTCGCGGATATTTCCTCAAGCTCAACCTATGCCTATTGCTTATCACATGGTCGGCTCCCTTCTGTTGCTGCAATGGCGCTGGCTCAGGCTCCCCATCCTTGCCTTTGCTTGGGGCTGTGATGGGGCTTCGTGTCCATGGAGACAACTTGCTCAGGTAGCTTCTCCCATTTTCTTCCTGAGCAGCCATGTCTGGTTTCCTATCTGCCCATGAGGCAGACTGTGGCCTGGGCCCAGTCGTTGGCCTGGCTGGCAGTTGCGACTCTGGCAGCCAAGATGGAAGATTCTTCTTGACGAGCTGGACCCAGCCAGAAAGCCCTGGAAGGCGAGGAGGGCGAGCCAATGTGAACGTGGCTTTCAGGCGTATCGATGCTCTCGTATTCTGTCGTGAGCTGTCTCAGCCAAGCTCGTGAAATGTTAGCACTCCCGCACTGGCGTTCGCGTCGAAATTGATGTCGAATGACTGTAAGAAGCTGAAGAGACGCTACACAGGAAACATGGAACTGGCTACGTGAAGGAATGACTGCAATCAGCTGGACAAATTGTTGGAGACAGTTGGACGCGTTACCAAGATCACTCTGCGTCGTGCATCTTGCTGCGTCATCATGCGAGCTCCCGGCGAAAGCTTGTGCGCTTTCGCCGATCAATTTCATCTCGCACACACTCAATCTCTCTTTCTCAAGGTATCTCATCACCAACGCCCAACCGTTTGAGGCGACCATGGCACCGCAATCGCGGCGGATAGCTCCTGCTGCAGCGAAAGCTACTAACGAGCGTGTCCAGACAAGCTATACTCAAGCGCAGCTATCATCATGACCGGAGAAAAGACGCCCGAGCACTTGCACATTGAGGACCTCGTGAGGACGAAGCTCCCAACGTCGCCGATATACAAGTTCTTGCTCACACCGGTGGTAATCACCAGCGCCACGAAAGGTCATGTGGTCGCGCGCTTGCCGCTCTCCGAGGAACACATGAATAGTGCCCGCTCTCTCCATGGCTCAGTATCTGCTACGATTGTAGACTGGGCGGGCGGCATGGCCATCAGCACATGGGACTTGCGTGTCGCCAGTGGAGTGTCGCTCGACATCCATGTCACATACCAGAGCGGTGCCAAGGTGGGCGAAGAGATTGAGATCGAAGGCATTGTGGACCGTGTCGGCGGCAATGTCGCTTTCACCAAGATCAACATCTACAAGGTTGAGGATGGCAAGAGAGGCAGGATCGTCGCCTCTGGCACGCACACCAAGTTCGTGAAGGGCTCTGAACCCAAGCCAGCATCTTGAACTTGATTGTCAATGCTACCTGCGCACCTGCACCTACGTCGCAAGGTTCCTTGCCGCAGATTCGGCAGGATCACCCTTTCTTCTTTGCGCCTACACATGCACTCACGATCTGTGACTGGGCTCACTCGGAATGGGGAAATTAACGTCTTCGACTTTAGAACCTGCTGCGGAGCGTCAGCCTTGAGGCAGCAGGAATTACGACTTGACGACATTCATAGAGGAACACCATAGATGTGCAATGTATGTCAGCATTTCTATGCGAATACAAGTCCATTCCTTCACCCCGTAACGGACATTCAATGTCGCACGACTGATGCTGAGCCGTCACGCATTTTGCTGCTGCTCTTTTCTTTTCGCTTCGGGTTCTGGCCAAAGTCCGGAGACCCTTGCCTATGCGACGCCAACTTCGAATGTGGGCCAGACTTCACACATCACCAGACAACGCAGTGACCAAAGCTCCATTTTCCCGCAGCAGCAAGGCGCGCCTGATTAGGCAGAGATAAGTACATAGCAGGACTCATCTCCCAATACAAGTCTGAAACGGCCACTTTTCGCACTTACTGTTTCTACACCTTCGACTCCAGCTCCAAGCACTGCCTCCACAGCTTTCAGACACACACAATGTGCACCCTCCAGAAATTCGTGCCAGCCGCGGCTATCATTGGTCTTTCGAGCGCGTCATTCCTGACAGGTAAGCGCGCGGCATGATTATCGGACCTGCGTATACTAACACGAGACAGCATACATCACCTCGTTCACAGTCCTGGCCATTCCCGTAGTCGAGACAGGAGCATCAAAAGACAACGCCAAATTCGCAGCGAAGCAATGGCAGAAAGCATTTGATCTCGGAAAGTCATTCGCGCCACCATTTGCCATTACCTGTGCGGCATGCTTCGGCTTTCTTGCAGTCCAGAGTGTGTATTTGCCCACATGGAGAATTGCATAACGTTTGCTCACAAAATCTCATAGCCCGAGGTATCGTAGGCCGATATCCAGTCTCTCCTTCAGTGCTCTATGCAACAGCAGCAGTGCTCGCTCCATCTATCGTGCCTTTCACGATAGCAGTCATGGGCCCAACAACTCTCGATCCTCTGGTCGCCAAGGCAGACGGTAGTCCCAACGCTCCCGGTGACCAAGAGACACTCGACCTCATCAAGAAGTGGAGTGGGCAGAATGCCGTACGGGCTGGACTGATCGGCTCGGCGGCTGTAATGAGTGCTTTTGCGATTCTTGCACAGGTAGCGTAGCTGCTCTGCATCTCGCCAATTAGAAGAATATGCTGAGCAGTGCGCTCAGACCACTAAGGGACCTGCTGGACTGTCGAAGCTGGGACAGACAGCAACTCGGGCTGCGCAGCAAGCGAGGCCAGTCAGTGCTGCTGGAGCGCAGATCAAGGCAACGAGAAACATAAATACCAAGGCGAAGCGATGACTATGTCGGCGTACAGGACGCGGATCAATTGCTTGACATCGGGTATTGTCGGCGAGTGGTGAGAATTTCATGCAGTCTATGATACCACAAATTTCCAACGAAACGCAGCATATAATTTTTTTTTGGCATGCGTACATGTACCTTGTGGCCATGAAGGGAAGTACAGCTCTGCAAGATTTCAAATCTCTTTTTCACTTACTTGTACTCTGTCATGTGTATGAAGCGATTTCAAATCTGTTGTGAGCATCTATTTGCTTGCCATAGCTCACTGCACATTCTGTCCGCTCTTAGATAACCATCTTGAAATGTTGCTCTGATGATGCACTTGCTGTTTGTGCCTAGCAGGGAAAGTGCGGCCCATCCCGCAGCGCCAAGCAAAACGTGCCCACCGAACATCGAATTTGCCCGCTGGTGTCGATACAGAACGTCAGCACTTCCACCACCACCCAACGACCTCAACACCGGAGCAATACCGCCAAGATGGTAAGAACCTGCTCGAATACGGCACGATGAACGAACGGCCCCGCTCTCCGAATCGCAATGGTATCGCAAGAGGAGGAATGAGTTGGTGAAAAGAGGAGGCAAACCCGGTCAACCCGACGCGCATCGCTTTCATGCGTCGCGAAATGCAATGTCGATGGTAGCAGCCTGGCTGGAGAAAGGATACATACCATATGCGGAACACCTTTGCGCCCTCGTGGTGCGGAGGTGGATGGAAGAAGTTCCATCGGAGAGCCGCGTTGACCTTGCTCAACGTGACGTCCCTGTAAAAGCACGACAATGCTAACCACGCAATGTCTGCAGGTGAACGTACCAAAGACTCGCCGCACCTACTGCAAGGGCAAGGACTGCAAGAAGCACACCCAGCACAAGGTCACCCAGTACAAGGCTGGAAAGGTATGTGCTGCTCTTGCGATTCCTGCTTTCAAAGCAGTTGCTTATACTGTATAGGCCTCCCTGTTCGCCCAGGGTAAGCGTCGTTACGATCGCAAACAGTCCGGTTATGGTGGTCAGACCAAGCCTGTGTTCCACAAGAAGGCAAAGACTACCAAGAAGGTCGTGCTCCGATTAGAATGCACTCAGTGCAAGACCAAGGCTCAGCTCGCTCTTAAGCGTTGCAAGCACTTCGAGTTGGGGTATGTTACAATCGACGAAAGCATTTGTCGGAGCTCTTACTGACTTTTCTGCAGTGGTGACAAGAAGACCAAGGGTGCCGCTCTTGTGTTCTAGACGGTTTCATCCTTCTGATCATGGCGTTCGGCTAAGGGATTTGGGACGAACAGCGAGGCGTGTAGAGACTCAGATTAGTCTCCATGCAGCTTACATCGAATTCATGACCATCTGCTTGACGCCTATGTTACTTTCATGTTTCCTATTCATCTATGGGCAAAGGTGCAATTGATGCAGCTGACGGCTAGGCTTTCGAACTTTTCCTAAATCAAGACGCTTGCTCGCTATGCCGGCTCGAGAAGAGGACAGGAGCCGGAAATTCCGTCATCGACTGCGTTCTTCCCGTCGCTTTTCTACGCAGCGCAGGCTTGAATTCCACCAAATCGTGCCACCATCATCAGTCATAAATCCCGAGCGAGCCGGAAACATCTCAGATCAAACCTCTCACGCCGCAAAAACCTTCAAATCGCACCAAATCGCCTCATGTCATCCATACCTTCGTCCAAATGTCAACCTATTAACCCATACCACATCAAACCACCATTCGCACAGCCCCATCGCCCCATCCAGAAAGCATCAAGCCAACGGCGACCTATCCCCTACCATCCTCGCAAACCCCATCTCAATCTCCTCACACTCTTCCTGAAGCTTCTCCACACTCAACCCCCTCTCTCTGCCCAAAGTCTGCAGAACACGCTGCAAAGTCACCAACGTCCCATAAACCCGATTCTCACTCCTCTGCGAGAACACGATCGCGCGATCCTCAATCACCGACTCAAGCAAATGATAACACGCTTTACCGAAATGTTTGAGCCGGAGTAAGGCGATGGTGCGGTGTGGTGCTGTTCTGGAGAGGCGGATGCGTTGATGGTTGGGCTGGACGTTGAGATGGGTGGTGAGAGTGAGATGCGTTTTGGTGAGGTTCCATTGGGTTAGGAGGTTGTAGTGGACTTCCGGCGCCACGGTGGAGGCTGGGCGGTTGTGGTGTTCGCGTAGGGCGGCGAGGAGGTCTCCTGTTTCGGCTGAGATGGAGTTTTCGGCGATGGAGAGGTTGTAGGTGAGGGGGATTTTGGCGAGGGGGTAGAGGAGTTCTTCGGCTAGGGTGGCGCGGTTCTCGAGGGCAAGGCAGGTTGAGTTGATTTCGATGGTTATGGTGGGTTTGCGTTGCTGGGTACTTGGCCGATGGAGACCGTTTTGTGATTTTAGTTCGTTGGCCAGGCTGAAGAGAAATCGGTTGACGGTGCCAAAGGTCTGGAGGTAAAGGTCGCTTGGGGTGTCTTTGTCTTCTTGGTCTGCCAGTTTGATGGAAACGTCCACTTGTGAGAAGCGGTGGAGGTAATCGGGGAAAATGCGTTCGAATTCGGCCAATGGTGCGAAGTTGTCGAAGACCTTGATGCCGCCTTGAACGTTACCGCGGACTTGCAGAGTACCATGATCACCAACTTCCACTTCGAGAGCGATGCGGCCCAAGTCTTCGATCAAGAGGAAGGCTTCATCGTGGATTTGCTTGCATGTTCGCAGGAGCGCCGTGTTAGGCATCATCCCCTCGGAAACATCGTGAGCGAGAGCGATATGATAGGTCTTGTTACGCAGCTCAGGTGGAAGGGCCTGGAAATCGAAGGGCTCGTCTCGGTCGGGTGCTTCCTCGGGTACGGGCGAGTATTCAATGCTGGTAAGCTTCGTGGCTGGTATGCCGATAGAGCGTGCGGTTGCTGGCGTGCTAGGAAGCGGTGAGGTCTGTTCCAACTCCTTGGTGAGCCGGGCAAGGGCACAGTCGACAGTGAGGTTGGGACGATACATTGTCGCCAGCGACGGTGTAATGTAAGAGATAGATCGGGCAGTAAGTGGAGGTGGTGGTACAGGTTCGAGTCGCTAGTAACCATCAGCATTGTCATTTGGAGAGCCATCCAGCAACACTTACCTGCCAGCAGCTCCGAAGTGGGGAAGAATGAAGGCTCTAGATCGAGAGGCCTTCGAATGGCGGACGCATAAGGTTTGATGCGGTTAGATATGTTCGGGAGCAAAGATGGAACAGTGTGGACGTCGAAACCTGAGCTTCTACTAGAGCAAAGGCGCTAGAGGAGACAATAGTATTTCGCGACAATACAGAGACTTCGATAGCGGGGCCGTCCCTGGTGGCGCAGAGGTGAACAGAGTAGCCGCGTGGGTCAGGGAGCGCTTGGCTGCGGAGCAGACTTGAGCTGGATTTCCAGCGCTGCTGCTCCGTGCCTGCCACTTCTGCGTCGATTGAGTTGGCACTTACTGTGTAGCCGACCAAGGCATTTCTCAGACGACTTCGAGGCTGATTTTGGAGCCGGTTCGATGGTGCACGTCGGCAACGTCACGGATGTTGCAAGTGCGTCTTTTCATTCACCTGAGTCCGTCATGGCATCGATATCGGCAAAGTCTAGGTCCAATGCTGAGATATGTGTTCGCAGGTGGCTCGCCCGAGGTCCCTTGGGCGACCGCCTTGCCCGCTTTTACATAGAGTCACTGTATGTACAAGTCAGTTCCGTCGACAAAGAAGAGCTTCAAAGAATCATTTGTGAGAAATGTCGCGATCAGCTATTCCGAGAGTCGAAAACTCATGTTCATGTACTTCGATTGTATGCTACATCCTCTTGTATACCCGTTCAACGAAGAGGTGGAGTTCTTTGTGTACATTTGAAAAATCGGTCGATGCTGTCCCAGGCTGCGCTCGAGAAAGTTAGATGGCACTTCCACCATCGTACCTCGCACCGGCGCTTCCTTGGAGAGGCGTCCGCTCGGTTGGCGATCCTGATCCTCCATCGCTACTTGTTCGTGGACTCGAGTACGCTGGCGGCTTCGAGACAGGTATCGAAGAAGCTTGAGATCCTTCATCTGGTTGACCATGCGGCATGGGAAGCACATTTCCGATGTCTTCGAACTTTCGCAGTCGGGGTCCGGTATAATATTTGTTGGCGCCTAAGAACCACCATGAAAGCGCAAAGACCGCAACGGCTGCCGCCACAACGACAGCATAATTCATGTTCGTGGCCGTGACAGGTATGGTCGTCGGGCAGAAAAGCACAACGCTAATAAGCAGGACCCAGCTGATTGCGATGATGCTCCGAGGCTTGGTTGGCAACCATTTTCCCAATGTGTAAGGGCCAGGGACAAACGTATTCGAATCCTCGTAGATCAGGCGAGCCAGTATCACCGCAATGTAGCTGAGGTCCAGGCATGGTGCGCATAAATTGAAGATGGCCGTGATTGTTTGTGTCGAGCCAATACCGATGAGGTTCAGACAGCCACAAAAGCCAACCACGAACCAGACAGCGTACACAGGTGTCCCTGTCGTCTCGTTTACTTTACTCCAGATGTTCGAAAACGGCAACGCCTCGTCTCTCGCGAAAGCATATGCCATGCGTGAGTTGGCAAGCATAGCTGACGCTCCGGTAAAGAACTGGATCAGCATGACAAAGAAGAGCATGACGGTCGCTCCATCTTTGCCAGCGGCGTTCAAAAAGATCTGTGCGACTGGAAGTCCTGTCGGTGATCCAACGATGTCATCCATATAGGTTTCGGTAAGACAGAAAGTGAAGACAACGTTCAGCGCGAAGCCTTGCACACCTGATATTATTACTGCCCAGCGAATCGAATCCGGACCGCGGATAGCAGCGTCGTGAGTTTCTTCGGACATGTGCGTAGTGCCGTCGTAGTCGGTCATGACCCAAGCAACGTTCAGGAATCCAAGCAAGAACGAGAAGCCTTCGGAGCCATAGCCAGATCCATCTCTGACATCCATGAAGACGAAACTCGCATCGCGCTTGTCTTCAGTCATCACAAGTAGTGTGATAATGATGCCAATGGTAGCCAGTATATTGATCGGCGCGAACCAGATGATCAATCGATGCAAGCCTTTTGTTGTTAGCGAGCAGATGACTCCGAATACAATAAGCATGCCCAGAGCGATAATCACGATCTGGTACGGTTTCCTGAAAAAGGTCAGCAACACATCCAGGCATGTGCAGGTGCACGACTTACGGCGAAAATTCATAGGCCCCATCCACCAGTCTCGATCGGATACTTCTCATGGCCAGCGTCATCTGTCCCAAGGTATAGGCTATCGATGCCACTCCGCAGGCTTGACCAAGGAAGTTGCACCATCCGATGATCCAGGTCCAGATGGGCAGATGCTTCTGTGGTACAATCTTCGCAGGCACGAAGTACATGCCACCAGCAGTCGGGTACGCCGACACAAGCTCAGCTACACAGCTTGCGATCATGTATGCCATGATAGAACCGATGAACCATGCCCAGACGGCGGTCGATGGTCCCCCGTCGCTGATTGGCACGCCATAGGTAGCGGGCTGTGAACCAAGCACTCCGAGGATTGATATTGCGTATGAAAGTGTAGACCATCTACCAAACTCGCGTTTCAATTCCTGCAATTGGTCAGCGTGACATGTAATCAGCGTTCGAGAAGAATATACCGGTTCATAGCCTATGCGAGCAAGTTCCCGATCATCTTCGTCTCGGATGCGTGTATAATTTGTCCCCGGTCGTGCTGCATTTGGTGCATTGTTCGTCGTTGGAGTAGAAGGATCTTCGGTGGGCAACTGAGAATAATGCTGGCCATAAGGAGTGACTGTGGAAGGGATAAGCTTCTTCTCTGATTTCACGTCATCCTTGTAGTGAACAGGTTCCATGATGCTCGTTGGTGGTTGGAGGTTGTTGTCAAGTCACAGCGAACAAGCGCAGGCTCTCATAAGTTTGACGATCCCTTTACCGCCGATTCATCGCATTCACGAGATGAATAGCTCTGCATGTGGCGTCCCGTGACACCATGCCGCAACGTCTCCGTTCACAGGAGGATCCAACGCTAGTGGTGGTGATACAGGAAGTGGGCGAATGGAGACACTACTTACAAGGAAGGCGTCTGAGCAGACGCTCTGATATCATCCAAGGCATGCAGCTGCTTCCGAAGCTTTGCCTTCTTTCGATAGAACTATGTTTCCCGGAACAATGCGGTCAAGCAGTGCCTGCTGGGGTGTTGTGATTGGAGGTATGGCGTGCTCTATACCCAAAATGGGAGATACACGGCGATGTACTCGTTCGCCAGCGCTGCGTGTCGATCCGCCCACGCTCCTTGTCACTGCGTGGCGTTGCTGCCACGGAGGGCGTGTGAGTGGTCACAGGTGAGTGGTCGTCCACGACTTCCAGAGCTTCGGAACTTAGACCAAGAACTGCAGGCCGCGGCTTTGGTTCGAAGCTAGAAGTGCAAGGTGGTAACTTAGGGCTGTCCCAGTGAAGTTTGTCGGGTGGAGGCTGAAGATCCTGGCAGGATGGAAGGTGAAGATTCCATGTTGCTGGAAAAGGTGTCGTTTAGCAGCATCCCAAGGCAGTTGTGGGTCTAGTTTCCGATATAGGACGATTCTTGTGCTACCTCGCCATGATGATGAGCAACATCACCTCACCGCG
The DNA here is from genome assembly GCF_033473495.1 of Cercospora beticola. Classification (NCBI taxonomy): domain Eukaryota; kingdom Fungi; phylum Ascomycota; class Dothideomycetes; order Mycosphaerellales; family Mycosphaerellaceae; genus Cercospora; species Cercospora beticola. Next base: position 831,054 of record NC_088942.1, read on the forward strand.
AACTCTGGTCGACGACGAAAATGCATTGCACAACGTGAACTGAGAGGGTTGCGGTCGCTGCACGACCAGGAGAGTTCGCAGCGTGCAGCGGATGAGGTCACGGGAGGGCAGACAGAGTTCCGAGTGCCGAGCGGCAATCTTGACGTGGCACTCCGGCGGTGTGCGTCCACAGCCACGTCGACATCAACCTTGTGGCAGCAAGGGGCGAAACTGAGCACTACTAAGACACGGTCACACGCATATCGGCCAAATCGTTCGCTTCCGACTTCTCGAATGCGGCCTTGGGCCCGGGAGCTGACCGCTAGCCACGAGGTCCGAGCCGCCTCTTTCTTGCTGCACGATCTCAGCGGGTATCGACATGTCGGTCCCAGATCCCACTCTGGTGGGTGAGGTGTTCTGGAATTACTAAGAACGTCCACTAACTGGACGTCACCACATTGACAACGACTGAGAGAGGAAGACCAATACAGTGCAGCCCTCTGTGTCCGCAAAGCATCCGCAGACCTGCTCGATTGCCGTGGAGGGATGTACAGAAGTCGGTGAGGCTTGTGTGCTACACAACTTGGTGATGCCTCGCAATGACTTCGTCAGCATCTGGATGCTCGACAAACATTGCCGGCGTTGCAGCCCTCGAGAATGGAGTCCGATACACAGCATATGTTCAAGATGCGGGCCGGATGAGCCGGACACTCCATCAATGAACACTGCAGTACCGGTGAGTCGACGAGGCCTCTCCGGCCGCTATCGGATCAAGAAGACTGGTCAGTCTGTGAACATGATGATAAACCGGCTCGAGGGGCGTATTGCAGACAATCAAATCCGCTCTGGTCACCGCTCTGCCTAGATATGGGCATTGCTTGGCTATTTTCATGAGCTGTATCTTCTCCATGTGCGAGGTGGAAAGTGATCACACAATCCTCGATCTTGTTTGGTTCGTGTATGCTTTACGGAGCTCCGGCTCACGGCATAGCATGAGAATATGTGCAATCCCCATGAAACCACAAGTATGTCTGTAATCCACATGTGACCACCGCCAAGTCCTGTGACAAACACAGTCATTTCACAACCTTGCTCTTGAGCTCACGCGTTGAGAGCAGATGTTGAGGAGTGTGTGATGATATAGGCAGCAGCTACTGGCCGACAGCAACTTTCTCGTTCGATCATTGAAACAACTGTCCACGTCCATGCCCAGCCATGACGGCGGCGAGCTGCGACACGTCATGATTGCTGGAATTGCGAGACGGTCGTGGCGAGCGCCGTCGCGATATGCTAGCTAAAACTTCACGTGTCTTCGAAGCTACATTTCGTGCTGACAACAACACAAAGTCTTCCTCTCACCAAAAGAACGGATTTTGGTCGAATTGACGAGGGGTTTTCGCCGCGTCTGTCGCGTCCATGGCGTCCGCAACAGAGCTCGCTCGCCAGTGGCTTGAGCAAGACAAAGACCACGAAACAAGAAGCCAAATTGAGGAACTGCTCACGAAAGATGACCAGATCGAACTAGAACTCCGACTACGAAAGCGAATAGCATTTGGAACTGCCGGTCTACGATCTTCCATGAAAGCTGGCTTCGCCCACATGAACTCATTGACTGTACTCCAAGCATCCCAAGGACTTGCGGACTATGTCATCGAGCAACAAACTCCTCGTCCTCCTCAAGAGCTGGCCATTGCTGTAGGATACGATGCAAGGTACAACTCGGAGAAATTTGCCCGACTGGCTGCTGCTACCTTCCTTGAGAAAGGCATGAAAGTTCTATGGTTCGGCCAGATCTGTCACACGCCGATGGTCCCGTTTGCAGTCATGAATTACAAGGCGGTGGCTGGTGTTATGGTCACTGCCAGTCACAACCCGAAGAACGATAATGGCTACAAGGTGTACTGGGGCAATGGTAGCCAAATCATCCCGCCTCATGATGCCGGGATTGCCAAAGCTATCGATAACGTCAAGCAGATCTTGACATGGGATACGAAACTGGTCGATAGCCACGAGCGTGTGCAAAATGTGTTTTCCGAGACTGCAAAGTCATATCTCGACCATATTCGCGAGCTCGTCTGGCCACTTCCATCTGTCGAGCAAGCCATGCCTTTCACATACACGGCAATGCATGGCGTTGGACTGACCATGATGAAGCAAATCGCTTACATGCTCTGGTTCCGAGGACACTTCATGCGAGAAGTAAAGGCACAAGCAGAGCCCGATCCAGAATTTCCAACGGTGCCATTCCCCAATCCAGAAGAGAAAGGCGCGCTCGATCTGGCGATTCAAGAAGCCAACAGAAATGATACCGACATCATCATCGCGAATGACCCAGACGCTCATCGATTCTCCTTTGCACAGCGGGTTTCGAAAGGCGTATACCACCAATTCACAGGAAACCAAATCGGCATCCTCTTCGCTTCCCACATTTTCGAAACCTACAAAGGCGACAAATCAAAACTAGCAATGCTCGCCTCAACAGTCTCATCCCGCATGCTAGCAAGCATGGCCGCCAAAGAAGGCTTCCACTTCCAAGACACCTTAACCGGCTTCAAATGGCTCGGCAACGTCGCACAAGACCTACAAAACCAAGGCTACGACCCCGCTTTCGCGTTCGAAGAAGCCATCGGGTTCATGTTTCCCACCGTCGTCTGGGATAAAGACGGCATAGCAGCTGCAGCAGTCTTCCTCACTGCGTGGCAAAGATGGAAAAAACAAGGCATGACACCTTGGCAGAAACTTCAGAAATTGTATCAGACGTATGGTTATTTTGAGGATGCGAACACTTATCTAATCTCGCCTGCGCCGGAAATTACGAATCGGGCTTTTGATGATATTCGGAAGTTGAATGCTGGGTCTCGGCCGACGAAGCTTGGGAAGCGTGAGATTCTGCGATGGAGGGATTTGACGATTGGTTATGATAGTGGGACCCCAGACAACAAGCCGATTCTGCCAGTAGATGCTAGTGCGCAGATGATTACATGTGAATTGGAGAATGTGGTGTTCACTGTGAGAGGATCTGGGACGGAGCCGAAGATTAAGTTATACATTGAAGGAAAAAGTAACAGTTCGGAGCAGGCCAAGAAGCTGGCGCAGGAAGTGCTGCAGGATCTGTTGGTGGAGTGGTTCAAGCCGGAGGTCTACGGGTTGAAGTTGGCTGGGACATAATGCGGAGCTAAAGCCATCAAACTTGCGGCACGATGAAGTTCAAGAAGTATCAGAACAATGGATGCAGAAAGCACTGTAAATTCGTCAACCGATTTGCATTTGGTGCCCAAGACCATTACGGTATTGTCGCTTTGCCAAATGGGACAAAGAACCGTGATACCGCAAGCTATCTGGTCATTGTGTATCGATCTCCAGAACAATGGCGTTACGGAGTTTGGTGCTCTTCCAACCTGGCTTCTGTGCAAAGCTACGCAATGCTGGAATCAGCGATCACTCATCACGAGCGTCGCCCAACGATTTGCAAATCCTCTCTGAAGCTCCCGCGATGGCTCGCTTCGTCGACTCGCGAACAGTGTTGTGACTTGCTTTACATGGCTCTCCGTCCGTAAAGCCTCGCATCAGTCGCTCTCCGGCTCTTCAATCTCCTCCTTCTTTTCCCCCTTCACCATCTCGATTTCAGCCAAAATGTCCGCTGCTGTAGCAGTGACAGGAAGGATGCGAGCCTCGTTCTTAGCGCTCCATATGTCGATACCTATAATGGCTACCTCGAGATCTGGACCAGTGCGAAAGGTTTCAGCAAAACGCTGCAGATCACCAAAAGTGATACCAGAGGCCTTGTCTTGTGAACGCAAGATGTGGTAATGTCCAGAAAAATGACCAGTATCGACGACCACACATCCCACTGGAGGCTGGGTCAAGAACATTTTTTCCCACGATGCCTTGGCCGCGGGACTCCAGGATGATGCAGCGTCGAGGTTGTACGTGTAGTGACCAGGAATGATGCGAATATCCTGATATGTCAAGAGCAAAGGGTTGATTACGATGCTGCAAGCTCTGTCTGTTCCACTTTGGACCCATGTGTGGCTGTAAAAACTCCCTGTCTTGCGTATCGGCGCCATGTCCCGGTCGTTGCAGGTCTCCAGTGACAAACACTCCTTCATGAGAAACCTATCGCAGTCTATGAGTTCAACGGTGAAGTCGCCGCAAGGCTTCTGGAAGAGAGCTCGCTGGACAGAAGGCGATTTCTTGATAGCGTCGTGGAACGTGCGGTCGATGCGTTGTGCGCGTAGAATATCAGCTAGTGGTAGCTGGAGGAGAATTGCTTCGAGTAGCTCCGCAGTATCGAAAACTGCCGTCGCAGCAGCCATGATGATGGAGGCGTCACCTGTTTGTAACAAATCGGTTCTTGAGATAGTTCTTGCTCTTCGACTGTTGCAGGATGGGCTCGAGTGACCGTGACAGTGTGCTCAGATGTATTCGTCAGCAAAGTAGTCGAGGTGAAAATACTTATGTGAAAAGTGCAAGTGAAGAGCGGCAAGTCACTCTCTTCGGGAATTCGCGTTCACTGTTTGCTGCGGGGCTACGGTGACAAACAAGTCTTTAAAACTAGTAGGAGGCCCCACGCGGCCAATGTAGTCGCCCGTTGCGTGTCTTATTCATACTAATCAACGTTCGCGGCGAGAAACGAGAGCTGCTCATACGTTCGAGAGAGAAAAGACTGTGAATCTGTCATTTGGTCTGGAGATCTTCCACGAAGCGATGTTGCCCAGAGTCTCGCGCATACGTCTTGGTGCTAAGGCACCATTAATGCTCGTCGCAGATAAGGTGCTATGACTCGAATCAAGTCGATCATCATCCGTAGCTCTCTGATTGAGTTGCTTTCACTCTTCTGCACCCTCCTCCTGCTCGTTCTCCCCCTTCTACTCGAGACCCATGGCAGCTTTGACTTCAGCCGCGATTTCTGCCCCTGTCAAGGTAATGGGAAGGATTGTGAAACCACCCAGCTTCCAAATGAATTGTGCTCCAATGGCATTGGGGAATGCTTCCAGGTGTCGTTGCACTTGGCCAATAGTAATGCCTTCGGTGCCTTCCTCTGGCCGCAGGATGTGGGAGTGATTGGCGTCCCAATTTTCTATTGCAAGAGTGGCCAACGGCGGCTGCGTCAAGAGCATGCTCATCAAGAATTCTCTATACTTGAGCTTCGAGGATAAATGACCGATGGCTACAAGGTCTCCTCCGACCTCAAGCTTCGAGGATGGATGACCGAGGGACTGCCCACCAGGACTGATGTCGCGCGGAAGAGGGTAATCGAACTCATCATCAGAGTCGACCTCCGTTCCATCTGGCTTGCTTTCGTTGAAGAATGCGAACACAGGGTTGAGAACGATGTCGCATGCTTGCGCAGATGGTTCCCACACCCATTGAGCATTCTCCTGATCTTCCGTGCTTTCATTCGCCTCGCTTTCATCGCAATCCTCTATTGACGCACAATCCGCGATTTTGAAGTATCGCTCAAGGTCGTCAAGCCGGGCCCGCCGATTATCGTAAGGTTTCAAAAATAGTGCGCGTTGCAATCGCGAGAACGCCTGGACAGCGGCGACGCACGTGGAAGTTATGGTTTGGAGGTGCCAGATGTCGAGCATCGGCTGTTCAATGAGTATAGCTTCTGCCAAATCCAAGTTGCGGAAGACTTGCTCTGCAGCGGACATGATGCTAGAGAAAGTCAACACACGATCGATGGGTCAAGGACCCTTCTCCGCTCACGGATAATGATTGATTCTTGCTGCCATATCTTGGAGGCGCACGAAGTGCTCTGGCGCAAGCTCTGGGAATGTTGATGGATGTGTGTTGAGGTGGAGGTGGTTGATCGAAAAGTGCAGCTGCTGTCTGAGTACAAACGTAACACGCAAGCACGCGTGGAACAGACGGACGTGACTTCGCCTTCCGAACACGCTCACTTGCGGGCAGGTACAACGAGCAACTGAAGGCAGGAACCTTCCTGAGACGACCGCAGGTCCCCTCTCAAGCCATTCCTGGTATCCACCGTCAAATTGTCGGCTTTAGTGCTTCCTGATTTACTCATCATGGAGGTATTGTTGGTCGGAATTAGTTGGTTGTTGTGGGTGGTCTCTTATCGACTCACTCTGATTCTCTGCGTCCTCTCTCTCCTGCACGTTGACCGCATCATTGACCTCAGCCAAGATATCCGCTTGCGGAAGCAGCTACCGGAGTAAGTCTGAAGCCATCTGCGGCCCATATCTCTACCGTGGTCCTCCATTTGTTCGCAAAAGCTGCCTGAAATTGTTGCAGTTGGCGAACGGTAATACCTTCAGCGTTTTTCTCGGCGCGCAGAACATGCCAGTGGGATGCGCCCATAGTATCCACGACCATACATTTCACAGGTGGCTGTGTCAAAAGCATGCTCTTCCACGATGCGTCCGGCCCAGACTCCTCTTTCACAGGGCCAATCTCTAGGCGGGCGTTCTTGATCAAAACTGTTTCGTATTCCCACTCGTCGAGATCCTCAATTTCGAGTGGGTCGAGCTCGTCACTGATATCGGTGATTTCAACATCGTCAAACATTGATGCTAGAGGATTGAACACCACATCGCATCGTCGGCCAGATGTGTCACGAACCCATGCGCACTTGATCATGTTGCGATCGGTGTCTTGCAACCAGCTACCACCTCTGAAAGTCTTGCACGCTGCATTTGAGGCACATTCCTCGGTCTCGAAGACTTTATCCGGATCTTCGAGACGTGCAACAAAGTTTCCGTAAGGTCTGAAGAACAGAGCTCGCTGAATAGACGGCGACTTCTTGATTGCATGCTGGAAAGTTCGATCTACGCGCTGCGCGCTTGTGAGGTCGAACATGGGCAGCTGAAGGAGGATCGATTCCAGCAATTCCGGTGTGTCGAAGGCCCTTGCCCGCGGAACGATGATGCTGCAAATTATTAGCGCTGTTCGACACATCAGAGATGACAACCTACTCCGGTTCGCGCTGTGATGTAGCCATTGTTCAGTGCCCTGGAGCGCGCGCTGGTGACTCTTGTGACAGTGTGTGTTGTGTCGGTGTAGAGGTGAAGATGTGGAATGAGGTGGAGGTGGTTGAACGCAACGTAAAGCTGCTGTTCACGAACGCAGCGGGTACGAACGCGTCAAGCAAACATCCGCGCCTTCACTTTCAGCCGTGCCGTTATCTCAATGTGAACACAACCTGCTCGCTAGGCTGAAGCTTGTTACTCACATCCCGCAGAGTGCGCATCAACGCAAACACCAAGGAGTCAAGTTCTGTTATTCACTTTGTCTCCCGTGCTGCTCGTAACCTCATTTCATCCACCCAGCAGATTCTCAGAACAACATCCTCCCCGACGTGTGCCGTGAGCTCCAAGCATCTGCACTGACTCGCTCAACAACGAGCATCCGTCAACTCTCTATCTCTTCCTGCTTGATTCCAGTTGCATCCTCAATTTCCGCCAAAATCTCCGCCGCCGTAGAAGTAACAGGGAGGATCCTCGACCCACTCGCACTATAAATCGTAGCCTCCTCAGGCCTCACATTCTGGAATGCCTTCAGGAACTTCTCAAAGTGACCGAAGGTTATCCCAGCCGATCTTTCATCCGAACGTAGAATATGCCAGTGGAGAACGCCTGAGGTGTCCACAATCAAGCATTGTACGGGAGGCTGGGTCATCAACATATTTCTCCAGGAGGCGTTGACTTCTCTCGAGCTTCCTCGTCCGTGGATTCGTGGTTGCTTCTTGCTATTATCATCGACAGCTTTGCTGGCGGAAATGAGTTCGACAGCGACGAAATACAAAGGATTGTACAACATGCCGCAGGGCTTATCCGATTTGCTGCCTCGAAGGACCCATTTGCATTTGCAATCATCGCGTAAGGTTGCATCCAGGATGTCTTCCATGTGGTAATTGTTCGCCTCGCAGGAGTCTTGTGAATCACAGTCTTTGGTGCTGAAAGCTTCTTGCCAGCCATCAAGGCTAATAGTTGAGTCCCCGTAGGACTGCAGGAATAGTGCGCGCTGTAGTCGACGAGAACGCTTGATGGTTTTGTGGAAGGTTCGACTGACGCGTTGAGCGAGGAGTATCTCGAGGATTGGCAGTCGCAGGAGGATCGCCTCTAGTAAGTCTGGAGTGCTGAAGACTGTCATGATAGGCGACATGATGCTGTCATATATCAGCTTTCGAATGCAGACACTATGAACGATCGGGTCTCTTACTCGTGGACGTCAACAAGATCCATAACATGAACCAATGTCGGCACAAGAATTGGAGAATTTCTTAGACGACAGAACCTGTGGCATAGATGAGATCCTTTGACGTCCCTGTCACGTTAGATCATGCTGATCCAAGACCAATATCGTTGACTGAGACCAGCAGCAGCTTCCAGACCACGACTCGGGCTGCACTCCGCAAAGCTGGACTGTCGAGCTCAACAGCATTTGTTGGTTCTGACGTCCGTCCTTTGGCTCGTTCGCAGGAACTGTAGAGGCTAGTCAGATGGCCATCTCCAGGATAACGTTTTCCGCCCTGCATGCGTGGATCATATTCTATAGCCCTGCATATCTTGAATCGTAAGCGCAGGTAGCTCGTTTGTTTCTTACCCGTTATGGCTACTGCTCGGCGACCACGGGTTACGGCCTTACAGCTGCCAACTGCCCTTGTCATAGTACTATCGCTTGGCAGATGCTGATGTCTAAATCGCCAATTCGAAGCCCTTGCGGGACGTTTCAGCTGCCTTCTGGAGGGGTCGTGATAGGTATGGCATCGGGTCTGGCTTTGTCCTCGTTTCCAGAGGAACTTTTGCTCTGTCCTTGCAAAGTGCCGAGAGAAGTTCAATGGGATCTGCTGGGACCAGGTAGCAGACCTTGTACACATAAGCGCGGCTCATTGCTTTCTTACTTACTACAGTCATCAAACAGTGACATCGAACGCAAGTCCTCAACTATCCCGTCGCTGATTAATCCAACTGCTACTGGGCCGAGAATGACGCGAACCATCTCGGCCGTCTCATGCGGCTTTTGCAAATCCATTGCAATTCTAGAACAGCTGCAACCTCATAAAAGCAAGAATCCAGAACCTGCGTTGTTAGACAGAAAGACCCACTCTCACTTTCGGCCGCGCATTGGCCACAGAATGAAGCCCTCGCAATGTCGCACCTCTCGCCGACCCTTGACCAGATGCACGTGCAATTCATGGTCATCATTCTCCCATATACCAGCCAGACCCTCAACGCCGATTGTGCCATCCGACTATGCACGAGTCGAAGCGACTAACTGGCTTTCTTCCAAGCATGCATAGCACGGTAGGAGCCGGCGGCGGCGCAGCAGGCACATGCTCCGTATTCGGCTCCAGAAACTCATACATCGTCCTCGAACAAGTCGCCATGAGCTGGGTTTCATGTTGAAGCTCGCCGGATCCCACGTACCACCTCCCATAGCCCTGTCCACACAAGAGCTTTGTTCCAGAGGGTATGACCAGTTCAACTGTCCCACCGAAGCGATCTGCGTGTTCTTTGATATCGCCTACAGTGACACCAGGCTGACCTTGTCTCGCCTGGACGCTATGCCAGTGGGGCTCGTAGCACTTGCCGTCTTCATCTTTGGCCTCGAAAATGGCCGGACAGTGCAGCCAGACCTCAGAAGCTGGAGGCTGAAATACTTGCATTCTCTTGAGGGAGGCCGGAGACTGGGCAGTGAGGTACGAATGAGCCGATGGAGTGAGATCAGTACGGACTATTCTGTAGTAGTCCACTGTCCCATGTACTGTCGGGCGTCGCTCAATGAATTCCAGCCACGGCGGGTCTACTCTATAAACAAAAGGGTTCAGTGTGGTCGTTCTACGAGTTTCGTCTGGCTTAGGAGCCTGGCGCGCCCAATGTGTTACCGGGTCTTGCTGTTCGCGTATCGACCAATCGCCCTTTTTGCTATTGGCATGGCATCCTTGTGGTGACGAGCATGCGGGTGGTGCCGACAACTTCGATATGGGGTGCAGAACTGTCTCATCGATTGATTTGAAGAAGAGGGCTTTTTGTAGCTTGTGCGAGTCCCGTATCGTATCTTTGAAATCTTTGTTGACGCACTGCGCAGCCAAGACTTCTTTCAATGGCAATTCAAGAAGGATCATTTCCATGAGCTCTGGAATGGCCGCAAGTTGAGCACCAGCAGTACCGCCGTACTCGCGTCTCGATTCTGCCATTTTGATGTCGGCAGGAAGGCGTGCAGATCTCACCTGGCAACGTCAGCAGCAGGAAGAGCAACTCTTTTGTACGAACCGTGGATGAGCCAGATTGCTCCTTGTGTTGATCGCTTTGTTATGTTTGATACATACAAACACCGGAGCTTCGTTCTGAGCGAAACTTCTCCAGACTATTGCTGTCGTCACTCTTCCGGAGCAAGAAACCCATTTTTCAGCAATGTAAGACCCAGCGGCATCTCGCAGCTTGTGGAACACCAACCAACGCCAGCGCTTCGGAAACAAATGCACATCAGTTTCGATGCTCTTACGAGTTCATCTTCGGCTTGGCTTTCGCAGCTTTCTTCTCTTTGGCCTCGTCCTTCTTTTTCTTCTTGGCAGCCTCGACCTTCTCTTCATTCTTACGCTTCAGAGATGCCTTCTCTTCGTCGGTCTTCTCTTTAACTTTGAAGAAACCCTCGAGACGGGATTGTTGTCCCGACTTGAGGTTCTTCTGCAGACGTGCCGCCGCGGAACGGACACGATCCTCATTGAAGCCTTTCTCTTCAACCAGAAATTTGACGAGGCCGTCCACATCTGGAGCTTCCCACTTGAAGTCGCACTCTGGAGCATCCGCTGAACGTACGTCAGGCTCCAGGAAGAGCTGTCGAGCATCTTGGTAGGGCCAGTCTTCAGGAAGCGTGTACTTCCCAGATTTCTCAATGTACTCAACAACCTTGTCCAGCGTCTTGTGCTCCTTGACTAGGGCGTGCGCGTTCTTTGGGCCGATTCCCTTGACTGGATCGAGGTAATCGCAGCCAAGGAGGATACACAAGTCGATGAACTGCTTGAGGTCCATGTCGAGCCCTTCAAGTACACGGTCCAGATGGATCTCCTGCACCGGCTCCTTGCGTTGTTCTGAGAAGGTCAGGTGCCTCAGCAAGACCGGGGTGTTGAAAGTGAGCGTGTCCATGTCCTCCGAAGCAGCGGCATACACCTTGCCAGCTCTTGCTAGTACAGCACATTGTGCCTCAGCTTCGGTCGGCGCAATAATGTACGGGATTCCCATCAATTTCAGCAGTCTCTGCGCTTCGGCATTGTGTTCTTTGGTCACTCTCACAGTTCTTCTCGAAAACCGCTCGACTTCCTCAGCCGTTCCTGTCTCTTTGGCCTCCTCATGCTGCTCCTGTGCCTCGCTCTTTCTCTGAAAACGCTTTGCCAGCTCACCACTCTTGAGCTTTGGTGGTGCACCATCGAAGACGTAGAGCGGTTTGATTCCGTTATCCACCATGCGCAATGTGCGATAGAACATGCCCATCAAGTGTGAGGTAGTCTCGCCGGTGTCCGACATGAGCTGCTCGCCATTGGAGCGAACAGCGATCAGAAAGGAGTAGAGCGACATGGATGCATCAATGGCGACTTTGCGGCCAAAGTGCGTCTTGATCTCACCCTCCTTGACGGCATCGGGGCAGTTGTCGCGGATCACTTGGTAGAGGTCTGCATGCGTTTAGCAAACGTGGCCAAGGGTGTATGTGGCATGACTTACTCTTGATACCCATGTTGGCGGTTGGTCGGGTGTTACCTCGTTGTCGTTACCGGAGTCGGAAGTCGAGATCGGAATTCGCGATGAAGCTGAAGTTCGAGACGCGTTCGCGTCAAAGTGGTGACGTGACGTAGGCGGCAGTGGCGGGACGTGCTTTCTTCACTGAGAGCGCGTTGTGGCCATCACCTCCTTCTGCATACAACATCTACAGCGGACTGGAAATGAGATCAACTTGACCAATTGGAGGCTGACGATGATCAGCACGAATGTCGAACGTCGTCGAGAACTGCTGCTTCAGGATGTATCATCGCCGGCAACAGCTTCCTCTTCGGACCCTGTTCATGAGCGGCCTCGGCGAGCCGGTCTGCTGCGAGATCGTCCTCGGCTGGCACATTGACTTCTGCAGAACATGATATTTTAGACTTGGTAGAACAATTCAATCCATTCCTGGACTCCACTTTCCTACTTCTCTCCATACTTCAATGCATTATCTCACCATGCTTAGATCCGTGTCCACACGTGCCGCGAGGCAGCTCGCGCAACCCATTGGCCGCCGCTATGCCTCGACGCCTGCCGCCTTCGATTGGAAAGACCCTTTGGGGTCAGCATACAACTTCACAGAGGAAGAATTGGCCATTTCAGAAACAGCCGAATCATACTGTCAAGAGCGCATGCTGCCGAGAGTGCTAGGTAAGCCAGCCAAAACCTTCTGCTAGCAAGACACGGCAGCTAATGGTATGCGCAGAGGCGTATCGCAATGAGAACTACGACAAGAAGATCCTCGAGGAGATGGGCGAGCTCGGTCTGCTAGGAGCAACGATACAAGGCTATGGCTGCGCAGGAGTTTCTTCGGTAGCTTCTGGATTGATCACGCGAGCAGTGGAGAGAGTAGACTCGGGATACAGGTCAGGCATGAGTGTACAATCGTCGCTTGCGATGGGTGGTATCGAAGAGTTCGGATCCGAAGAGCAGAAGGAGAAGTTTCTACCACAAATGGCGAAGGGCAAGATGCTGGGCTGTTTTGGGCTGACAGAGCCCAACCACGGGTCGGACCCCGGCAGCATGGAGAGTGTTGCAAAGGAACACCCCACGAAGAAGGGCTACTATAGCCTGTCGGGTTCGAAAACGTGGATCACAAACTCTCCAATTGCAGACGTGATGCTCGTTTGGGCAAAGCTGCAGGAGACTGGCAAGATTCGTGGCTTCCTGGTGGAGCGTTCTGAGGCGCCGCCAGGCACGCTCGAGACGCCAAAGATTGGACACAAGAATGGTCTGCGAGCATCAATAACTGGCATGATTCAAATGGACAACCTGCCGATAGCCAAGGAGATGATGCTTCCAGAGGTCGAGGGCCTAAGGGGTCCCTTCTCGTGTCTGAATAGCGCTCGTTATGGCATTGCATGGGGCGTTATCGGTGCTCTCGAGGACTGCATAGCCCGAGCAAGAGAGTACGCTCTCGAGCGCAAGCAGTTCAAGGGCAACCCGATCGCCAAGTATCAGCTCGTGCAGAAGAAGCTTGCAGATGCTGCGACAGACGCAGCGTTCGGCATCCAAGCCGCATACCAAGTCGGGCGTCTAAAAGATGAGGGCAAGGCAGCTCCAGAGATGATCTCGATGATTAAACGTCAAAATTGTGATCGTGCACTGGTCGGCGCGAGGAATCTACAGGAGATCTTCGGCGGCAACGCTGCCAGCGATGAGTACCACATCGGCCGACATGTGTCGAACTTGTTCGTGACGCAGACTTACGAAGGACAGAGTGACATTCATGGTAAGTCAACTCCTTATCGCATATGCACACGTGAGCGGACATGCTGACCTGTTATTAGCACTCATCCTTGGTCGGGCCATTACCGGCATTCAGGCCTTTGTTTAGGCCTTGAGAGTTTCAGGTTGGCGTCATTGTATGAAAGGCGTGGCGTGCATGGAATGGACACAGCGAAGAAATCTGTACAGTATACAGGAAACATGTCGCACGATTTGTAGCATTCCATATGAGGAGCGGCTGCATGTGTCAGCACTGCCCGTGAATTGAGGCTGTGTACAAGTATAGTAACCAGACAAGCGCCTGTCAAATAAATGGCCGCAGCCGCCCAGACGTGGAAGCCCAAAGCCCTGCATTGTGTCACTCGCCAGCATCGAAACGCCACCTTCTTTCTTGGTCGATTCGCGTCCTCGACCTTCCCTCCTCATCTGCAACGTTCGACAGCGCGGACAGTCATCAGCTGGGACAAAGCCAAACCTGACCCGAACCACAAGAGCGAAGCCGGTAGCCATTTCTGCGGCGTTGCTCAGGCACCAAACACGCGCCGCCAACTAGTCACCGGAGCCAGGATCCTCGGAATCGGTTTCCGGGGGAAGGAGGCACCGCTGTTCGCTCTTCTGCCCTTCGTCACCAACAGTCCTCTGCGCTTGACGCAACAAACCTTTTACCAACTTCAACCACACCGACCGACACTCTCGCACCGCGCTCGTCCCACCAACTCGAGCACCCACAACACATTCACATCGACAGCATGGCCTTGAAGCGCATAAACAAGGAGCTGACGGACTTGGGCCGGTACGCAGTCACCACCGCCGCAGCACGTCGTGGAAGGCCGACATACTGACTGCCACACAGTGACCCTCCCTCATCATGCAGCGCAGGACCTATCGGTGACGACCTGGTATGTACATGCACTTCCTCCGTTTCCCTCGAGTCGCCGTGGTGCGGCAGTGCACCGCTCGAAATCCCCAGTCAAAGTGGCACATGTGACTAACCGCGCGATACACGCAGTTCCACTGGCAAGCGACCATCATGGGCCCCGGCGACTCACCATACTCGGGCGGTGTCTTTTTCCTCGCTATCCACTTCCCAACAGACTACCCATTCAAGCCACCGAAGGTCAACTTCACGACCCGCATCTACCACCCGAACATCAACAGCAATGGCAGCATCTGTTTGGACATTCTGAGGGATCAGTGGAGCCCCGCTCTCACTATCAGTAAAGGTGCGTGGAACAGGAAACTCGACGTGCGACATCTGCACGATCTGGGCAGAATAGAGGGGCACGAGACTCGATGGAGGGGTAAATTTGTGAAAAGACGCTGACCACGATCTGACAACAGTGCTGCTATCCATCTGCTCCATGCTCACAGACCCGAACCCAGACGACCCGCTGGTGCCTGAAATCGCACACGTCTACAAGACCGACCGCTCTCGCTACGAGGCCACCGCCAGAGAGTGGACTAGGAAGTACGCTATCTAGAGCAGCGGATCGACACATGGAATAGACGCGGATTGCACGATGATGGACGGCCGGCCAACCTGGGAGGCCATCGAGGATCTCGAGGTGGCATGGCATGACTGCTGCTTTTTCACATACCATCATGTACATGGTCATGGTTGGCTTGCTTTCGCTTGCCAAGGAGGCTGGCGATACGACACGAATTCGGGCGCGGACGTAGTTTAGGCGGCATTATGCCATGCGACAATGGCAGTGCTTGACGACTTGCATCACGAGGTTACTTTTAGGAAATTCCTGTCTCACACATGGTTCGTGCGTTAGGGAGCTGAAATGCTATTACTGGGTGTTACGCTGTCTTTTCATGCTGCGGTAAGTCTCTGCCGTCCGCGTTCAGTTCACTTGCTATCATGTGATTATGCGCGTGATAGGTCACTGGGGCTGTTTGCTACTGACAGCCACAGCACTCTTGCCTGAACTTTGAAATAATTTGAAGAACATCTTCCACTTCTTACTCGTTCCATTGCGCACCAACTCTCAGCACTGAACGCCCGATCTGTCACCATCAGTGTCACTTCTCACCCCACACAGGCGGACACAACCATCATGGCTCAAGACAGAGTTATTGGACAGGTGCGCGCGACAACTTCCAATCTTAGCTCGGTGACTGACGCTGGACAGGTCGAAGTAGTCAAGAACACCACGAGCAAGATAGAGGGCCCCTCGACTGATCAAATCGACGAACACAAGCCCTGCAACGCGGACGGCAAGACCATGAGCAATACGGCGAGTTCTTCCGCCAGCCAGATTGCCGCTCCTCAGCTGGACGATCAGGTTGTCGAGATGCCAGTCGTAATAGAGGGGCTCTCAGGCGCCGAGCAGGTACAACTCGAGCTGAAAACCGCGCTCTTCGAGTTGCGAGCTAATGTGTTGCAGTCTGATGCATGCCACAATCTCTTCAACACGGTCGAGCTTCTGGAGAATATTCTGTCAAAGCTGCCAATCAAGGACTTACTCTTCGCCCAGAGCGTTTGCAAGACGTGGAAGAATTGCATCGCGCACTCGAAAATACTTCAACGGGGCCTGTTTCTTGCTCCACCAAAGCTCAAGCCTATCGAGATGATTTACGACACAGGTGACGAGGGCAACCTCCAGACAGCCTTGTACGCCAAAGCCGACGCATCGGACACAGCCGAAGTCAAGTTTCTGCGCACCTGCTTCACTTTTTGTGCAAATCCTCTTCTCGTGTGCGCCTTCGGTTCAGACACTCTGGCCACTTATCTGCTGGATTCGAGCAAGAGCCCCCGTGTAGAAGAGCGCTTCACCCGACCGGAGGCTTCCTGGAAGCGCATGACCACCCTATACCCATCACTTGAGTTTCCGGATATCTTTCTGCCTCTCAAACAACAGTTGAAGTCTTTCGCACTGTCAAGAGAGGAGGCGATCGAACGAACTGGAGGGCATCTCATGATGGTTTTGTGGGAAGAATCGTTGAGGAGACTGGCTCATGCTGGAACAGCTTTTGTTTGTGAGGCCGCACAAAAGTACGAAACAGCCGAGCAGCTGGCCAGTGCAGTCGATAAACTCAAGCAAGGAGAGAAGTTGTGAATTCCATGCATTACGTTGGCACTGCACAGATCGAATCTTGCGGAAGATGTTCTTGATACCCTCATGGCATCCTACGCATACAGGACCATCCAGAAAACAAAATGGGACACGGCAGAGATCCAGCTTGCACGCTTCAAGCACGCTCTACATGTCGTGACAGTTGGAACGAGCTGGCAGTCGTTAGGCCAGGATGTGGTCATTCGTCTTCAAGCAACTTGTCCTTCATCTTTCGACTGCCCGATTGATGTTCGCATCCAGACAAGCCAGAAACGCAGTTCGCACGACCGTGTCACTTCGATACGCTTGTGGTTCAGCTGAAGCATTCTGTCCGCTATGAGCGCCGACCTGTTCATAAGGTCGTGTGAGCATCGAACGAGACCCTACGGTTTCGTCGTCAGTGACTTAGCGTAAATGACACTAGTCAAAAGTTCACAGCATTCAATGAACTCCATTTCCGGTGATGCTGTTCGTGAAGAGTGACAGCCCTAAATATAGCTGTTGTGCTGTCCGAGCTTCTGGGGCTGAACCGGATTGGCGGGACGCGACCTCACACAGCCAGCTCGCCCAGCTTCCTCCATTGACTCTTTGACTTTCCGTGCGTGTTTTGTTGGTCGAACTCTACATCGCCGTGCTATCCTGCGCCCTCTGCACTGTTGGTGATGGAAACCCCGCGCCCGTTCACTTGCACCTTGATGTGACAGGTGAACGCTTCCTCCAAAGACTCCTGTCTCTCTGCCGACACAGCTCGCGACACTCGAAGGACGGCTGACTGCAGATATGTCTGGAGCTATGATGAGACTATTGATCTGCGCTCTGGCGATGATGATCGCGCTGGTCGCGGCGCAGGATACGAATATTGTGTATCCGACTACTGCTGGACCTTCTGCGACTCCGCTGCCGAACGCAGATGGCTATACTTATGCTGGATGCTGGAATGAGACGATCGATGTAGCTGGGTCAGGCGGTGTACGAGCACTGAGTGAAGTCGGGAACTTCGTAAGTCCATACGCATACGCGTCCTCTCCAAGCGTAGTTCAGCATACACAGAATTTATGCTAACATCCCGCTCCTACTACTACAGTCCGCCAACAACTCCATGACCATCGGCTCCTGCCTCAAATTCTGCCAATCCGCCAACGCCCGATTCGCCGGCCTCGAATACGGCCGCGAATGCTACTGTTCTCCCTACCTCTCCACGTTTAGCGAAAGACTCGACGAATCGAACTGTAGTTTCGCGTGCAACGGCAATGCGAGCGAGATTTGTGGTGGACGATTGGCTATTACGTTATACAACCGGACAGAAGGCTCGACGGGAATGGCGTGGAGAGTGGGAAGTGGGAGTCAGGCGACTTGGTATGGGTTTTTGGCGTTTGTGTTTATGGTTTTTGCGGCGTTTTTGTGAGCGGGAAGCGAGTTTGGAAGAGCGAGCGTTTGATCTGAAATGATTTGAGGATGTCAGAAGAGATTGAGGTTGAAATTGGAGGAGATTGATTTGATATACCCCAGATGAGAGGATACATGTTGGTGCCAGCAAAAGAAATGGCTGAGAAATTGAGGAAAGATCAACAGAATTTTGGAACACGTTCGAGCGAGTTAGGTATGTTCTAGAATGCAAAAAGAAAATTAAGCCTCTCGGCCCCCTCCCGCACGGTGTCAAGAACGAGAACAACGGAGAGCACAGGAGCTGGAGGCGACTACCCGCCATCCATGTATCACAAGACGGCCCACTGCATTTCGACAAACGACACGAACCAAGCAAAAAAGAAAAGTCTTTGGACGTTGCCAGGATTGAACTGGCGGCCTTCAGCATTTGCTGTCTTCGAGGAAGATGCGAAGCAGACGCGCTCTGTCAGCAATTAGAGTCAGCATCTTTACTAACGGGTAGGACGATGTTGTGCAACTTACACCACTGCGCCAAACGCCCGGTTTGTTGTCGACGAGAAGGTTGTTTTGGAAGGGTTCATGGAATCTGTATGTGAAAGGTGGAGATGAAAGGGATTTTCAGGAGCGCACGACGAGTGCGGGAAATTGTAGCAAAAGGAGCAAAGCTTGAAGAGCATGATTTCGAGGAAGTCATCCTGTGCTTGTCGAGCGGATCTTCAAGCAGTAAAGATGCAACGAAGCAAAAGGAAAATGGAGAAGGCCAGAATCGAACTGGCATCCCTCGTCTGGCTCAGACGGTGCTATGACCGTGGGAGCGACACCGGGCTGATTTCAGCCGGCGTCACACTCCCCTAAGGGAGTCTCTATGACCGAGGATCTTACCATTGGACCACATCCCCTGTTGGCACGACAGCATTCTTCGGTGCTACATATTTGCTGCTTGAGGCCGCCGAATAGTTAGGGTACAAAGCGATGGCAAGAGGAGAAATTGCTCGAGTGATCCACGTGCTTCCGCGGCTATCGATGTCGTTCCTGCAGCAAGTTTTCCCATGACAGTATCAATTGAGACTGTTGACGGGCGGGCTACAGCACACGTAAAAATCAATCAAAAAGATATTGGAGAAGGCCAGAACCGAAATAGCGTCCCTCGACAGAATTACATGTCGAGTTCCTTGCCATTTGGACCACAACTCCCGGAAGACTTGCGTGCCGCGACACTACAAATGGGCTGGCTTAAGGCGGCCGGAGGTGAACGAAGAATGTTCCAGTGGCGGTGGAGTCATAAGGGGAAAGGGTCGGTCCAAATAAAGCGAATGGTTTTGGGCCATAGTCTGATCTTACAGAACATCGTCGATGGAGCCCTGTTGCTTGCCTTGGCTCAACCTTTCGAGAGCTCCATCGAACGCATCAAGAGCGGAAAGACTCGAACTGATATCCCTCGCAGAAAAGATTGGGTATCTTGCTATTGAAATACGACTTCCAGGCGACTTGTGTATTGCGGCACTGTAAATATACCAGCGAAAGTCGCTCTGAGTATGGGTCATTAGAGCGAACCTATGCCAGTGGAGTAAGAAGCAAGTGAAGTGTAGCCAGGATCCCAGACCTCGAAAGCATCATCGATGGAGCTTTCATGCTGTACTCAGGCAAGATTCTCGATGTCAACACCGCAAAAGCACAATGCACGCAAAGAATTGGACAAGGTCAGAAATGGGCCAACATCTCTCGTTCGCCAGAGTAGCGAAAAGGCCTGGACTCTGGAATGCAGACATCAACCAGATGCGCTCGTCCCACAGCTTGCCAAGACTGGAATCAAGTTTGTTCCCACCCTGCAATGGTTCCTTCGTGCGATTCCGTCCAGAGACTGCATCGATGCCATCGTTCGCCATCATCTTCTAACCCCGCCGCACTACAACTGCACGTATGACGAATCATCGTAGCGATCGTTCCGCTCAGTCTCGGTGTTTTCGGTACATACCACACCCTTGGCGTCTACGACAGCCAACTCACCTGCAACGAATCACAGGCCAACAAGGCACTTTCTAGACAGTCTGCGCCTCCAGGAACGGGACAATTCGCGGTGCTGCACAGAATCCGGAATGTTCGATCTAGTCCAGAAGCAGCTTGCACAGCATCGAATTGTGCGATGAAGTCGAATTTGTGCAGGCTTTGTGCACGCTAGACATGGGTTTCCGCGAATCCAACGAATCACCGCTCGACCATACTACTCATATATGGTTGAAATGTCATAGAACGCCTTGGCGATTCTCTACCCGGTGGACCAAGATTCGGACAGTTCGAAGGTCTAGGCGTTTCGCCTTTGGTAGGCGTTCTAATAATGCCGTAGCAATACTTCCAGTTCATCCGTCCAAGATAAAAAAGGCCGATCGACCAAGTCTGTCCTCCCCTTCGTCAGATCAAATAACTTTCTCTTCGTTCGTTCTGCATCATGTTGATGAACTCGTATATTGCGGCAGCTGTGCTGGCCTTTTGCGCCGCTCAGACGGGCGCTGCTCCTGTTGCTGTTCCTCCACCGGAGTTGTTGGCTGAGGTGAGTTTTGTTGTCAATTTGTAGGAGATGTGTCTTGAGATCATCCAAGCTGAACAACGAATAGAAGAACATTGCTTTCCAAGGCTTTGATCCATCAACATGGACACCAGCGAAGCGGGATGCCGAAGCTCAATGGAACACAGCAAACAAGGACGGCAGCGTTCCAGACTCGTTCATGCAGGCCGTGAACAAGTGGCAAAAGGCGAAGAATAGCGGCAGCAGCAGCAAATCGAATAACGACAAGCGAGACGCCGGCTTATTTGTTGCAAACCCTGATGGGACTCTTCCGCAGAAGTCCCAGGAAGCATTAGAACGCTGGAACAAACAGTTCTTGGGTCAGAAGCGAGACGCCCTCTCCGTCGCGGTAGGCCCAGACGGCTACGTTCCACCAGAGGTCCAAGAGCAACTAGATCGCTGGGACGGGCGACCTTCTGAGGAGAAGCGAAACGCCCTTTCAGTCGCTGTCGATCCTGAGACCGGAGCCATCTCACCAGAAGCCCAAGAGCAATTAGACCGCTGGAACAGACAATTTGGCTATCCTGCCAAGGAGAAGCGAGACGCGCTCTCCGTCGCAGTCGACCCCGAAACCGGCTCCATCTCCCCGGAATCCCAGGCGGCACTAGACCGCTGGAACAAACAATTCGGCTATCCCGCAAAGCGCGCAGCAGAAGAACAGTCGAAGCAAAATCTTCCTCAAGGTCCCGGTGTCCTCGATCTCAAGAACGGAGAATACCGACCCCTCATGATCCAACGCCGTGAAGCAGAAGCAGAAGCAGAACCACAAGTCTTCTCCGGCTTGCCATCAGCTTCCTGGTTCAAGAACTATAAAGCCCAGCAGAGCAAAAAGAACAAGAAGAACAATGGCAAGCGTGAAGCAGTCGCAGGACCTTCTTCCTCTGGCAAGAGCAACTACATCTCCATCCCGGCGAACGCTTGGGCTGCGGCGTTGAAGAAGCAGAAGGGCGGGGAGTGATCAGCCAGCAGTAGAGCGGAGCAGCAGTCAGCAGAAGCAAAAAGGCTTCTAGCTGAGCAATGGACTGTACCCCAATATGGTGCCACGAATGACGGAAAGATGGGTACGAGACACGAACCAGAATTCCGCACACCAAAAGAGCGTGTGCAAGGCTAGCTACCTCGCACGAGATGAGGAAAGCCGTGGGAATGGCAAGAAAGGTGGTCGCTGGCCGGCCTGCCCACCAAAGCCGCGATATGAGAGAAGAATAACGAAGTATCAACATATGAACGAAATGACCGAGACAAAGATTGGACGAGCGCACGAAAGAATGTACGAAGTAGGGTAGAACGAGAGCCACGAGGACGAGCAAGCATTGGACCGGCGTTTTCGGATTCGGGTTTGGATGGGATTTAGCGTGTAGTCGTTTGGTCTTTCCGTCGGATAGAGTACTCGCAACAGCAACAAATTTTACGTCTTAAAGACTTTCACATGAGGCATCTGCTTGTGTGATAAGTCTAAAAGCGGTGCCTGTGTGTTTGGTATGGTTCATTCGATTCGAGCTTGTGCTGCAAAACTTACCTCTCCAGTGCCAGAACCAGCACGCTGAGAAGCGATCAAAGCTTTGGTATTTCCACTTTCTTCATATCAAACAAGACGTTTACAGAAAACACCATGCTCGCTAACTCTCAAGTCCAACCCAGCACCCGGCTTCAGTCGCGACTCCTCTAGATTCGTGTCCCTCTCTCGCTTTTCCTCCCAGCCAGTTAGTCAAAAAGCTGGCATGATGACACCATACGCCAGAAGCTGCTTTCTGCTCAAAGCAGAAAGGATTCACCCACCACGAAATAGCCTCTATTGGTACTCGCTATACCGTCAAACGCAGACCACTGCTTGGCGCACCGATTGCTGACACCTCGCAGACCTTGCAGACCGTGCCCTTGTATTTCGTGTGGTATTTCGTACCATCGAAGGGACAGCTTGAGCTGGCCTCACCAGCGTAGATGGGCGTGTAAGAGGCAGCGCAGATCTCGAATTCGGCGTATGTGTCGTATTCGATCTCAATGGCATCGGTAGGTGAGCGTTCGGCAACAGCCTTCAATTTTCGCGCCTGCGAGTAGTCAGTATTGATTGGAGCAATTGTTTAAGATGGCTGGACTCACGGTTTCCTTGAACTTGATGTTGGTGCCGCGCTCGATCAAGGCGTTTGCAAAGTTGAGCACACTTCCCAGCTGCTTGTTCTTGTTGGCAAAGTTCATCGCGGAGAAGAGTGCCAGGGTCTGATGTTGGGGCTCGATCTCGGGAACTGTGAAATAAGCAGACAGCTCAAGACTTCGCTTCTTCGTGGCATCGTCGAAGCTGCTGATGTCAGTGGAGCCACCGGTCAGCGTCCTTCGCTCAAGCTCGATGGACATCGCAAGCACGTATTGTGCAGCTTGTTGCACGGCAGCGAGGGCTTCTTGAGCTTGGCTCTGAGATAACACGGCATTGACCATGAGCAGTTGCAGCGCTTTCTTGAATGTCGCTCTGCCGTCTTCGAGCTTGTTGAGTTTCATCGCGTTCTTGCCGTTGGCAATCTCGATAGAAAGCACTGATTCCAGATCGCGGGGAATGAGGGGTAGGACCTTTCTCGAGTCGGTCTCGTTGAGTGTTCGGCGAACATAGTTGACCAGTGGTGGCAGTCCAGAGTTGGCGGGCAGGTATGTGCGAGTGGCTTGGAAGATCTCCAAGAATCGCGCTTCGAGAGGCTTGAAGTTGACAGCTCCCACTTGTCGGTTGAGCAGGTTCATAGCGGTGTCGAAGCTGCCCGCTGCTGCATGATCAGCTGCTAGAGGCGAGTTGCGTGCCCAGAGATCGGCTTCACTGCTGCCAGCACCAGCTTCTGCGCTCTCGACATTGACAAAGTCTTCTTCAACCTCCGGAATCGATTCATCACCCATGTCCCAGCCTTCCGCTGCATCATCATCGTCTCCTGCTTCATCCAGAGCGCCATTGGCTGCAGCAGCTGCATCTTCTCCGAGTAAGTCCTCTTCTCCGTAGCCATTGGTATCTACAACGGCGTCGCCATCTTCCGCAGTGAGGGCCTTCTCGAACGCATTGGTGCCTGTTGGCTTGGTAGGCCAATTGCCTTGGAATGTAGGAGTGACAGCTTTGGGTGGGGCAATGGGCTTTCCAAGAGTTGGTAGTTTGATCTCTTCCTCGGACAACCCGCTCGCCTCCAGAATAGCCTGTGCTTCGTCCTCGAGTCCATGCGACTTTGCCGTGACATATGCGAGTGGGTACTGGTCAACCTCTTTCAGCATCTCTATCCGGCTTTGCACATCGCCGAGGTATATCGAGTTCTGGAATTGGCTCGTGATGTCGCCGCGATGTTCGGCGATCTTTGCCATGCGGTTGAGCTTCTCTTGGTCGCCAGTCGTGAGGTACAAGAACGAGAGCTTGTCGAAATTTCGCTGCTTCTGATATGTCATCTCGACGATCTTGTGGTTGCCGTGTGCCAAAGCCTCCGCGCCAAGACGTTGCCACAGCTTTGGACGATCAAGCTGTTGTGCCATTTCTACTGCAACATCGAGATTACCGCATTCGATAGCAAGATCGAAACGTGTTGTTGGATCTTGCACGAATTGCAACGCAATCTCTGGGTAGCCCTTCTTCTGAAGATACGAAATGATGCTCTGACCGACCAAGCTCGAGGTCTTGATAATGTTGAGCATCTCGTCGTAATGTCGCTTGACCAGAGCCAGCTTAAATCTGTACTCGGTTGGGTCGATGGTAAGGATCTTGGGTTTCGCGGCGCGATCAAGACAGTACAAGCTGCGTCCCTTGACGCGAACAAGGTATACAACATGTTCAAGTGTGCGAACAATGCCGTTGTCACCGTTCATCAGCGCGTACTTGACGTGGTTGAGGGTCGAATAGAGCAAGACACCAGCATCATCCCAAGTAGCGCTTTTGATTCGAATCGTCTCGTGGAGCGTGCTGATCTGCTTGAGCGATTTGTCCACGATTGTGACATTATGCTTGCTGAGGAGAGCAGCGTGCAAGCCGTCCGAGGACCACACGACGTACTTGACGCCCGAAACTGCAAGCTCGGCGAGTTGCTTTTTCTGTTGGATGTCGTACAAGTAGACATGTGTCGGTGCGATCAGCAGCAAGCAACCAGTACCGCCAAAGACCATATCAGTCGTGCCAGCTGGGGGCTTGATTGTCTTTGTGGTGGAGTTCTGCAGATCCTTGATGTCGATTTGCTGGTTCTGCGCATTGAAGACAGCAAATCGGTTTCGTGCCACAAAGACTGCGGAATTACCATTGCCACGATGGGTGCTCGTGGGCTCCACAGCTCCAGAAGCGTCGCGTGGCAGGCTCATGAGCTCGTAGGTTCCGCTGTCAGCGGGTGTAGTGACGAGGACCGAGCGTTCAGCAGGGTTGTAGGACAATGTTCGTGGAGGAACCCATGCATTGCCGAGCTTCTTTAGTGACAACATCGAAGGGCTTTCGACGTTCTTGGTGAAGTCGTACGAGCGGACGTGCTTCTCTTTGGTGATGTAAAAGAGGTTGTTCTGGTAAACAGCAGAAGCTGGCCGTTCACGCTCAAGCTTGAAGACCATTACACCGTTGTCATGGCCAGCAGCGAAGAGGTTGATTTCCGGATGTGCCGCAATAACCCAGAAACGATCATTCTCCCTCTTGAAAGACTGCACCGAAGTTCGTCGGTTCAGATCCCAAACGCGAATGGTCTTGTCCTCACCCACGGACAAAATCAGGTCCTGATGTGGGTGGAAGAGAGCTGCAGATGCGTTCTGGAAGTGCCCTCTGCATGTATCCACTTCCCATGCCTTGGTCTCGCTCATGCGCCACAGCTTCACCAGTCTGTCGTCACCAGCGGAGACGATCAAAGGCAGTGTAGGATGGAAAGCGACCCAGTTGACACCTCGGTCGTGCCCCTCCAAAACGAACTTCACCACCGCATCGGTGTTGCCAAACATATCCGCCTGCTGTTGATTTGATCGAGCGACCTGGTCCTCGAACGACATGGATGTGGGAGCAGAGTGCTTCTTGCGCAGACCTGAAATATCCCAAACTCTTACTGACTGGTCCAGCGAGGCAGAGACGACCAAGTCGTCCTTGGGGTGGAATTGTGCGCACATGGTATAATGGTTGTGTCCGGTCATGGTGCAAACTACCGACCTGTTAGCGAATGTTTTGCAGCTTCTTGACAGCGCAGCACATACTCAGCGACCTGTTTTGCCAATTCCAGATGCGGATAGTCTGATCATCCGAACTCGAGATAATCCATGGCAGCTCGTGGTGGAAGAAGACGGTACGGACATAATCGAGATGGCCATTCAGGGTGAAGAGACATCTTCGTGTTTGGTATGACCATACTTTGATTTTGTAATCATCTCCTCCTGACACGAACAGCGGTTGTGTCTTGTGAAAGTCAATGCCTCGCACGGGGCCATCGTGCTCCTCGAAGCGGTCTATCAAGGTTCCCATGCGGTAGTCCCACAACTGGATGGTCGACGAGTGTAGCGAAACGAGGATCCATGGTCGTTTGGGGTGGAAGGCAATGCCCTTTGCGCGCGACGATTTGGACTCGAATTTGGTGAGCATCGAGGGGCTAGATGAGGAAGCCATAGCGGGATCTGGGAGTGGGAGCCTTCGCCCCAAGCAGGTGCTGTTGCACCAGGGAGTGCGCGATCAGGCGGGAGAGTGAGAGTGCGGATTCGGTGCAGCTCTCCTCGGGAGGTGCGGTGGCTCCTAGTGCCGTTGGTGGTGGACAGGGCGGGCGCGGTGGTCGTCAATGGAAGCCACTTGTACACCTTCAGCAGCCAGCTCTCCAGATTCCAATTGCTTGGCGGCCCGACTTTGTTTGGCCAGGGACTCACATCACTTATCGATATTCAGCCGACCACGTGCAATTCACAAGCATACTCTGTCACTTCTCACTCTTGCGCAAGGACTGCGAGTATTTCTCTCTGCCCGTATCTCTAGCTTTCAGAGGGTATCTGGGGCATTCTGTCTGTCCACGCGAGATGTGTAGGAGATCCATGACGTTGGAATGGGGAGTCAGCAAGTCTGGACGCCTGCGAGTTTCCAGTTTTAGAGATTGGTCGATACGAATAGCACACAGGACTGCTCATGATGTGAGTGAAGAGTTGTGTGCCCTCAAAGTACTCCCAATGGTCTGGTATTGAACATGCCAGTCCTCACGAGGTAAATATGTTATACCTGCCTTCCTCCGCGGGATAGCCAAATAGCGCCCATTTATCTGCACCGATGGCCTGACCCTTTCTCTGCCTTCACACGCTTTCCACAAACGCGCTTCCTCAGCCTTCCCTTCTCTCCTCCACCTCCTCTCCCATATCTGCACGTGTCAATGGTGATGATGCACGCGCAAACGGGGCTCGCTAAGGATGCAGCCAGCACATGTACCCGGTCGTGTCACGGCCACCGTCGCAGAGTCGCCGAGCCAAAGGCAGCACTACTCAGGCGTGCCCGAATGTCTCCGTCGGCGAAGAATTTGATAGGTAGGCATATCACTCCGCGATGCGTCGACCGAGCATCGCTCCAACGCATGCCATCCTGACACAACCGCTACCAAACACTGGCAAGTCCGCTCCTCCAATCCGCGTCCGAATTGCCACGTCGAGGTGCATCGACGCGAGCAGCATTATCGTGCTTCATCATCATCCCACCACGCCGCTCCTGCAGGGTGCTTCCACGTCGAAACCAGTCACACCTTGCTGCCCAAACCAAGGCCATACCCACTCAAAAGCCTCGCCGCTCCTGCGACCTCTCTATCGCGAGTTCGCGCCTTGTCCGCTCCATACTTCCCACTTTCCACCGCCCGCCTGCCAGCACCCGCCCTGCTTACGTCCGGTCAGATAAGACAGGCTTCGTTGTGCCCGCACCTCGACACTCGCCCCTCCAGCGCTCAAACATGATACTATCGGCTCTTCACAGACAATCCGACATCGTCAGACGATACCACATACGATCATCTTTGCGCGACGCGCGCTGAGGCATTGTGCGCACACTGACAGCACGGGCTGCGTATTCGCCATGGCGAGCATGCTCGATTACCTGCACTCCACCTCCGGTTTCACATCCGAAAACAGCTTATCGGGCGTACCAACCCCGCCATACACACCGTCTCGCCCATTGCGACCAGGAAAGCGGTCAAGGCTCGAGCGCAGCGACTCGCCTGCCAGCCTCGCCGGCTCCATACATCCCCACGAAACTGCGAGCCCCGCTACGAAGCCAGCCAAGAAACGACTTGCAGTCGACAACATCAAAGTGGAGGAAATACCCGATGACGCGGGGTACATGGGGGATGTAGACGGCATCTTGCCCTACGAAACAGAATCCGCAGATAGCAGCGATGAAGAAAGTGACCTCGCTGAAGACGATACCGCCACTGATGTCAGCGGGGACGAGGCGATCGGTCTAGCACAGAGATTGTCGCAAATGGACTGCGCAGATGAAAGAGAGGCTTTCTTGCAGGAAAGGAAGCGACGACGGCAGCGAGAACGCAAACAGGGAAACCACACCAAGCGAACGCACAGTCTTGCCAACGAAAGCATTGCAGAGCCGACAGATATTGAAGCATTTGACGATCATGATTATGAAGTAGGAAAGCGCAGGTTGAGACGTCGAACGAGAGGTCCTGATGACATGATACCGGACATGACCAACGAGCGGCCCAGATCTCCGCCTGAAGATGGCCATCATAGCTCCGCACATACAAGTGTCGCCGGGATAGACGCGGGCAGCCTTACTTCAGATGTTGAGGCTGAAGCAATGGAACTGGACGAGAACAAGTGAAGTGAGCGCGAAACGCCACTACACCCATGTCAACGACAGGGCTGCCGTATGGTTCTTTCATATCAGAGCATTGATAGAGCAGCGGGTCCTATGCTTGCCGGTCAATCTCAAGTAAAGGTGAATGTCCTGCATGACATGTATCGCAGTCACCGCTTCTTGTTTTCGGCATGTCAGACGCAGCTGCAGAAGGATGCCACGTCCATTGACAGTTCGAGCCATGGCATTGTCAGCATGGTCCAATGCAACTCAGACTGCTTGATCAGCACTGCCAGGTCGCCATGCCTTAGCCCGCGCAGCCCACGGTCATGTCAGGCCAATGACTTTTCGTGCTCGTGTGGCTAGACGAAGATGGACTTGGACAAGCTCTAGTCCCGTTTATTGCGAACAGTGACCGAGACATAATGCATTTGCAAACTAAGTCAGCGCAGCATATATGTCACGAAGTTATGAGAATGAGAAGTGCTTTGCATGAGCAGTTTTCACTCGAACCTGCCAACGTCTTGCCGTTGCTCGCAAGACCTCGTCGCATTTTCCATACGCAGGACGCGGATACTGTACTCCTCAAATCCTACGAATCTATGACATATGCGCAGCTTCTCTCCAAACATAAAGTTTGTGTTGCTGCAGCACCTCCAGCTGCCGCTGCCACCAACGCGTCTACGGGCTCTGCCGTGCCTATTCCTGCACGTTAGCGCTTAGTGGCTTTTGCATCACCTTCTTAGCGACCTTCTACCTTTCTTGGCTGTGTGAGCTCCCAGCCACATCACCTCTGCCACGCGCGGTTACACGATTGAGAGACGCGGTGTTGCACAAGCTATCGGGACTCTGCAGACAGCTGAGAGCCATCGCATTTACAATGGCTGGGGATCAATGTAGACGCACTATCTCCAAGAGCAACGAGCAAGCCTTCCAAGACTGAGGGTCTGGCACAATGCCGCCGCGCAAAGGCGTCCAACAGAGCTGCGGATTCCAGAGGATGAGAGGATGAACAGATCATCATGAGGGTTGACTATGCGATCTGCTGCGGCGTCTTGGCGGCCTGGTTCGCGGCCAGATGCAGACACAAAGAAGCCGCTGCTGCATGTCGTGTCGTGTATAAGAGGCTGGGGCCCAAACATGCTGCAGCTCCTCAAAGCATATCGAACGAACAAGCACCTGCACAAGACAATAGTTCACTCAGCCCTTCCCCTCCTCCTGCCTTGTTCGTATAGCTCACAACTTTTCTTTGCTCAAGCTACAGGTCTCCCCAAAGTACAAGAGGCAGGAAGTCCCCACGCCATTCTGATCTCTTCACCTGCCTTCAAGACTGCCCACCAGACATCATGTCAAGCCTCGCCAAATTCATCATTGCCGGCCTCGGCGCAACTGCCGGCGTAACGGCCTACCCACAAGAACAAGCACCAAGCAACACGGTACCAGTCATCTCACAACCGCCAACGCCCTCCCCAGTAGCATCCAGCGCCGCTGCATCCGCTTCCGCCGCCAACGTCGCCCTCGCCAAAGAAGCTCTTCAAGCCGTAACAAATGTCGGCCGCTTCAACGCCCTCCTAACAGTTGACGGCGCTGGCCGCGAACTCCTCCCCGACGACACCCTCCGCTCCCGCCTCGTCTTCGACTACGGCGCCCGCGCAAACCCCCTCGGCCAAGGCGGTCGCTTCATCCTCGCCAACCAAAACACTTTCCCCATCCTCGTAAACCAAGGCATCTCCACCGCCGTCGGTTTCCTCAACCCTTGCTCCATGAACTCCCCTCACACCCACCCTCGCGCCACAGAATTCTTCACAGTCATACAAGGCAAATTCCAAACAGGTTTCATGCTCGAAAACGGTTTCCTCGCCAACGCCACCGAAGGTCGCCAAACAACACAAGTCTCCGTACAAGAACTCGGACCTTTCCAAGCGACGGTTTTTCCTTTGGGGAGTATTCATTATCAGTTTAATCATCAATGTGAACCGGCGACGTTTATTGCGACGTTTAATTCTGCGGACCCTGGAACGAGTCAGGTTGCACAGAATTACTTCTTTTTGGATAGTGGGGTTGTGAATGTGACATTGGGCGAAATCAACCAGATCGATGGCACGAATATTGAGCAATTCAGGACAAGTCTGCCAGCAAACTTGGTGCAGGCTGTAGACTCGTGCTTGGCGAGGTGTGGGATTGAGAAGAAGTAGTGCAAGTGGTGATGGGATGATGGGATAATGTTTACTGTTTACTGTTTGTTGCTTGAGTTACCAAGAGGGTGTCAAGAGGATGAGATGAATGATGTGATGAAGATATTAGACTTGTATATACGCATGAACGAGAAGCCATTGATGATGATGATTACTTCCCACTTTATGTTTGCGATCTTAAGTCTGCAGGGTCGTTGGTGGATGCTCAAATACTTCGTTGGAGAGAAGGGCTCATCATTCTTACGCGACTATCCTTCAGATAGGGTATACAAACTCGTAAATTCTGGTTCCGCATAGCGATTCGTAGAAGGATCTTCAGGAAACAGCTGAACGGCGAAGGTTACGCAAGTTGGAGACGTTCTACTTACCTTGATATTGAAATTGTAGCAAGGGAATCGTAGTGGCTCTCTAGCAATGATGATTGCTTTGTTATTTGTGTTAGGTGAGGCAATAGTTGGTTAGGGTTAGGGTTGTTGGGATCCAAAGAGTGGTTAGAGAGGAAAAACTTACATTGCAAGGGCTAGGCTTGGGGGTGAATTGCCTGCTTGTAGGTTAAAGATTGGATTTTTGGAGTGGAGATGTAGTGTGAGAAGTGGGTGTACTGTCTTCCGAGGACACTTGGGTTGATTTGCACATAACATTGCTAGAAGAAGGGGTTTGGCTTTGCGTAAGATTGGATTGATGATCTTGTCAGTGACGCTGGGAGTTCAAGTGGAGTATTTTGACGCTGAGTCGAGTCGAAGCGTGTGTACATAGGTATATGCATGCTCCAGGCTTGGATTGCACACAATACCATTGTGTGTCCATCGCCGATTTATGTTAATGAGCGATTGGGAACATGAATATGAAGATTGGGCAGTACGGCGACATTACTATGTTATCAGGCAGCTTCTTGCTCTTCTGACGCTCCAGGTCACAATTCTTCCTCTTAATTTCAATGCGAGAAGAGAAAAACGGGGGCGAAGTGTTGTTTGATGTGGGTCAGGAGTTCTTCTTGCCTCATTGCCTCATTGCCTGAGTATTTCTGATCCCTGCAGGTCGGCTTCGAGCTTGCTTGTCAGCAATTGCGACACTTGGTGAAGCAGATCAATTTGCGAATCTGGATGAAACGATGATGGACGAGGCATATACCAGATATCGAACACCCAATGAAGGAGATGTACGATTGTCATGATGAAGAGTGGACAGGAAATGTGAAGTCTTGGTCCTGCCTGCCAAATCGAGCTTAGCGCAAGGGGTGCGGAAACAACCACCAGCAAAAGCAAAAGACGAAGGCACCACTGTGACCCTTCCTTGCAAACAATCTGCATACTATTCAACATTCTCGCAACGATGTGCGCAGAAGTGATTGCGACAGCACGCAACGAATACTATTCCACAACATGACGAATCTCGGAAGGATCACATCCAACGGTTCGGACCCAAGAAGCTGCATCCCGACACCGAAGAAAAGGGTAAACGACCAGCGTCTCCGAAATGACTCGAAGTATTTTGTGCGCCAGAGCAACTGGTTGAACCAAGAAGATGAACTCTCGCATATGCGTGCTTTACCATTCTCGGACGTCACTCAGCTTACGCGGAGAGGTTGAGCCGTTCGGCGTGAGATAACGAGCAGGAACTTTGTTTCCCATGCAGAAGGTCAAGAGTACCATATAAGATGGCAGCCTCTTTGCTGCTTCTTGTTGGCACACGAACATTCTCATTCCGGTCTTTACAGCGTGGGCTTAAATGCCTCTAGTCACTCATTTATAACACTTCCAGAGGATCGTTTCGCACCATGCATTTTCCCACTTACCTCCTTGGCTTGGCCAGTCTGAGCATCGCCGCTCCCACCGGTAATTATCGACGCGAAGAAGCGGGAGGACTTGGTCTAGATGCGGTCAGTGGTCTGACTGAGAAGCTTCCTATCGGTGCGCTTGGCAAACGTGGAGAAGGCGGAGCGCTTGAACTGGACTCTGTCAGTGATCTGACTGAGAAGCTCCCTATCGGCGCGCTTGGTGCACGTGGAGTGGTAGCGAATCCAGTAGCGGGTTCCGAGGACGACATCTTCTGCTCCGATCTTCTCAAGTTGCATGGCCAGACCGATGACGAAATTAACTGTATCGATGGACACGGCGATCTCGTTCCATTTGGTGCTATCAAGCGTCGCCAAGAGGAGGGAGGAGAGGAGGAGGGAGGAGAAGAGGAGGGTGGAGAAGCGCCAGAGGGCCCAGAAGGTCCAGAGGAGCAGCCAGAAGCACCCGAAGCACCCGAAGCAGAGGAGCCTGAAGGGTCGCAAGCACCAAAAGGGCCAAAGGCACCGAAGGCAAGCAGTGTCGAGCGTCGAAAGGAGAACAAGGCAGAGTCTAAGGACGCAGGAAACCCTCTCGGTGGCCTTACAGGTGGTCTCCTTCCAGGCATTGTGCGACGTGGGAACCTTGATGGTGTCACTGGCGGAGTTGGTGACCTCACTGGTGGGCTTACGGATGTTACAAGTGGACTTCCCAACACTGGCAAGCTCGCATCAGACACCCTTCGCCGTGATGTAGGCGGCCTTGACGGTATCACGGGAAGTCTTGGAGGCGTCACTAAGGGTCTTCCCGATACTAGCAAACTTACCTCCGGCGCTCTTGGACGCCGTGAGATCGCTGGTCTTGACGGCATCGCTGGCGGACTTGGAGGCGACAGCAAGGGTCTGCCTGACATCGGCAAGCTTACATCAGGTGCTCTTGGACGCCGTGAGATCGCGGGTCTTGAGGGCATCACTGGCGGTCTTGATGGCGTCACCAAAGGTCTCCCAGATACTGGTAAACTTACATCAGGCACTCTTGGACGTCGTTTCCTCAATGGCGGTACAGTGGATTCTCTGGCTCCTGCAACCGATGGTCTTGGCACTGCTACGCAAGGAGTTGGAGCTGCTCTCTCTGCTGCCAAACTTGCTTCAGGCACTCCTCGACGCGATCTTGATGCAAGTGGTGGCGTTCCTGATGTCAAAGAACTCCGCAAACAAATTGCAGACGATGATTTTTTTCATGGAAAAGGCGACAGTGCCAACGTTGAGGATTCTCCTGAACAAGTCGCTGAGAAAGCCGCTGATGAAGCTTCTGAAGCGGCCCATGACAGTCTTTTACCAGGCATCCTGCGACGCCTTGAACCTGCTGCTCCCCTGTCTGCCGCCGAGGAGGAAGCTCTCGGTGGTAAGGGTGAGCTCATTCCAGGCATTCTCCGACGTGACTTGGCCAGCGAGATCAAGCCTTTGGCCGAGGGTTTGAAGCCCGCCCTTGAGCCAATCCCATCCATCGACACTACCAAGATGGCGCCAGGCGTCCTCCGACGTGGCGATGCTACTGATATCGAGGCCGCTACCGACGAATTCACAGCGAACATTCTGGAAAGCGTGTCTGACCTCGGCCGCCGCGCAGAACAATCATCCGCGGACAAGAATGGCAACAAGGCTTCTGCTGTTAAGACCAACCACAAGGCTGCCGTCGAGAAGGCTGACAATAAGGCCGCCTCTAAGAAGGCTGACAACAAAGCCGCCCTGGAGAAAGCGCACAGCAAGGCTACTGAGAAGACAAGCGGCAAGCCAAAGGGTGGCCTGCTCGGTCTGCCTGTCCCTGGCGTACTGAGGCGTGACACTCATGACAAGAAGGCTTCCTCGAAAAAGGCTGGCAATCAAAAGTCTGTAGAGAAGTCGCACAGCAAGGCTACTGAGAAAACGAACGGAAAGCCAAAGGGTGGCCTGCTCGGTCTCCCTGTCCCAGGTGTCCTCTAATTTGAGATGAGATACATGAAGCCGCTGGTGTCGGTATTGGGTCTGACAAACCATTTCTATCTGAGCGTAGGATAATCCCAACTCCAGCTTATGCTCGAGATTGTACGAAGCTGATGAGAAAAGTAGTGCTCGCCAGCGACTGTGGAGGCGATCATTGGCCTGATGGCGCCGCATCCAGAATTGCAGAGGTTGGCAATGAGGCCTGAGCTTGTAATACTTTCTGAGTCAACTGAGCATTATGCCTCAACGTAGTACTTCAAAATAATGCTTCAACGCACGTTGCTATGCCTCCGATACAGTTGATTGCTGGCAACAGTTGATGGTCAATGGCAACATGAGTCGATAGAGTGGAATGCAAATATCCCCAGCAATGGTTGATGCCCATTTCGTTGTGATAGGTAACACGTGATTATTCAGAACGTTACATCGCCGCTCCTTGGTGTTTTTGGACTTGCTGTATTGAGTCTGTGCGATTGCCGCACCGTTTGCAGGAGCCAGCGCGGGTCAGACCGTTCCGACTCGGCATGCCGATGCCGGACGGAAGACCAAACTTTCCAGCAACGTCTGGCGTCAGCACCTAACTTCACACCTGCAGCAGGCGGGGAACGACTCTCATATTTTGGTAATGCTAGAGTTTCGTTTCAAGCCTTGGTCGAAGACAGACATGATGCGAGCAGTGCAGCTTCCTTCCTTCTGCTGCGACTACCGGCAACCACGAACGTTCGTAGGAGGGCAGTCGTGTCTCAGAACGAATGCTGCACTGCAGTCACACCTTCACCCAAGCTGTATACCACATGTCTCACACCCTCTCTTCGGCAGATAACCGCCCGCTGAACAATTCAATCCCTTCGCCGCGAACCGTGTCCTGTCACCAGCTCGAACAACTGCCCCGAACATGAAGCAATCTCGGACGCCTGTGGATCGGAGGAGAAAAACCGCTTCATATCGCGTTGTCGGGCCAGTGAGCGCTGATGGCTTCACCGCGGCCCTTGCGGCTGTGGCTGAATAGAATTGTCTGGTAGCAGTTGTGCGGGAGGATGACCCGCCGCTGGCTCAGGTACGGGGATAAACTTAATTGGATGCATATGCACGTCGTCCCAGACATCAAGAGCACGTCTTCAATACTGATGGTAAGATCACTGGAAGTTGAGAAACGAGCTGCTTTGATCGTTGACTTTGCAGGCCACAGGAAACGTGCGGTACTTGCGGGGTGCTGGAAATGCCTCATCGCTCTGAGACATCACAACGTCTCCTGCAGCAGTGACTTCACTCGTCACAGTGCAAGCCCAGCATGCACAGCTGTAACTGCGATCTCCATGGCTACCAGGGGCAGAGAGCAACGCTGGCAAGGTTGAGACTCTGTTGACCAATATCGACCTCCCCGTATGACCAGCCTGGCGAGAAAGGTATATATGCTGCCTTCTCTGTCCACTTAGTACTAATCATCACAGCTCCAACAACTCAGCTCTTCACAACACAGCTTCACTCGATCTCATTCGATCTCCCCTCAGTCACCTACTCTCGCTCAACACTCTCCCAACTCTCCAAAACAATCCACTTCCATCAATATGCGTTTTATCGTGCTCGCAGTTGGCCTTGGTGCCATGCAGGCAGCCTCAAGAGCCCTTCCGACACGCGGTGGCCTTACCGACCTTCGCAGCCGCAGCGTTTTCAGCGAGAACCTCATTGCGAGACACGATGATGATGACGATTCCGCGCTGGCAGTGGACCTCGAGGAGGCCGCTTCTCCTGGACACGCGCCGCTCAACCTGAACTCGGAAGACGACGATGATGACGATTCGCACCACCACGGAGAGACTTTCGTCGGCAAGCGATGGGGTGGTGGAGGCGGCGGAAACAACCAGCAAGACAACGATTTCCTAGACATTCTGGACAAGGACGCGGGGGCTTCCAAGCGCGGCGTCGAGCTTCTGGAAGACGACGACGATTTTGATGGCGATCACGTCCTCATTGGCGGTCCAAAGGGCACAACTGTTGGCAATGGTGTAGGAGCAATTGACACGACAGAGGACCACCATCATCATAATGATCACGTCCTGATTGGCGGCCCTGAGGCGACTTCGGCCGGAAATGGAGTTGGAACAATCAACACGCGTGCGAACATCCTCGGTCAAGATGACTCTCAGAAGGCGCACAACTTAAACGGAAACCTGGTTGCTTCGGCGACTGGCAACGGCGTTGGCAAGATCCACGCTCGCGCAAATATTCTTGGACAGGACGATTCGCAAAAGGCTCACAACTTGAATGGAAACCTCGACGCATCAGCTACCGGAAACGGAGTTGGCAAGATCCACGCTCGTGCAAACATTCTTGGACAAGATGACTCCCAGAAGGCCCACAACCTCAACGGAAACCTCGATGCATCAGCTACTGGCAACGGTGTAGGTAAAATTCATGCTCGCGCCAACATTCTCGGCCAAGATCACAGCCAGACAGCTCACAACCTGAACGGAAACCTTGACGCCTCGGCCACTGGAAACGGAGTTGGCAAGATCAACGCCCGTGCAAATATTCTCGGTCAGGACCACAGCCAAACCGCTCACAACCTGAACGGAAACCTGGATGCTTCGGCAGTAGGCAATGGAGTTGGAAAGATCAACACCCGTGAAGCGCTCAATGTCCTTGGTCAAGACCACTCTCAGACAGCCCACAACTTGAACGGCAACCTTGAGGCATCCGCTACCGGCAACGGCGTTGGCAAGATCAATGCTCGCGAGACACTCAACATCCTCGGCCAAGACCACTCTCAGACAGCCCACAACTTGAACGGCAACCTGCAGGCATCTGCTGTTGGCAATGGAGTGGGCAGCATTCACACCCGCGGACTTATCTCTGACGAGCACTCCGAGGTGACTGATAGCCACTCCGAGAGCAACAACGCTGGTGTCCAGGTGCCTACCTCCTCGGTCACTGGTGGTGGCGCATCAGCTGCTGGTAACGACAACCAGGCGCTTAACAACCAGGGAATCAACGCTCGCGGGCTCGTTTCTGACGATGACAGCTGGGTGCAGGACAGCCACTCAGAGAGCAACAACGCTGGTGTACAAGTTCCTACCGCACAGGTCAGCGGTGGAGGCGCAGCAGCGGCTGGTAACGACAACCAGGCAATCAACAACCAGGCAATCAACGGTCGTGGTCTCTTGGACATCCTTGGAGACGACGATGACTCGCACGAGGACGATGACGATTCCCACCACTCTCACCACTCTGACGATGATTCCGAGGACGATTCCGCTGACTCAGACTCTCAGTCCAACAACTCGGGAACCCAAGTGCCTACCGCGCAGGTTGGCGGCGACGGAGCGGCGGCGGCTGGAAACGACAACCAAGCCGTGAACGTGGACGTTGCATAGATTTGAGAGTGTTCGAGAATGTTTC
This sequence comes from Cercospora beticola, assembly GCF_033473495.1. Classification (NCBI taxonomy): domain Eukaryota; kingdom Fungi; phylum Ascomycota; class Dothideomycetes; order Mycosphaerellales; family Mycosphaerellaceae; genus Cercospora; species Cercospora beticola. The sequence continues at coordinate 868,581 of NC_088942.1, forward strand.
GAGCTTGGTGCTTGGCCGATCTGTCAGACAGGGGAGGATGTAATGTCTAAGAAGTGGTAATAGGGATAGAAGATGGGCAGGAGTGGTGGTCATTGCACAAAGCTACAAAAGTTATCAAAAGTTACAATAATGAATGTTGTGTTCTTCACTCTGTTCTCACCTCCCAGTAATGTTCTCTGCCACTCTTCCTACACCGCCATGGGTACGTTGCGAAAGCTTGAGTGGCGCTTGAACAACCTGCATGATCTTTTACAATGCAATAAATTCTCCACCAGAATTCAGAGCCACCGTGCAACTGCATGCATGGTCTAATGAACTTGGCCATGGCTCAGGTAGCCGACGCAATATGCAGCACAACGTCACTGACGAAAGGTACACCTTCTGTATGTTTGTGACCAGTTGTATATGCTTCTCTGGGTTCTTGGATGGCATGCAGATATGAGGGGGCCTGTTTCGTTGCCATAAAAATAGTTTGTGGATCGGAGTCAATGAAGTGCGGTGGTGATTCTGGATGTGTATCTGCGGTTATGCGGCACGGGAAGTGGCAGGCGTCGCGGATTGGACTGTAAGAAGATATTTTGAATGACAGTGTGGGCTAGTACTGGTAGGTGCTGCCACTGCTCAGCATCTACATATCTGAAGTTTTCATGCATTTGGAGGAAGTGCTACGACTTGCGGCCGGCACGTGCTTTGACGAACGTTTCTGAACGTTGGACGTTGTAGAACAAATTTTGGGGGTAATCTGGAGAAGTCGTTCCGAAATAAGAATAGAGCTGCTTCCTTCCTTACCACCACCCTTCTTCCTCTTTCCTGCCTCTTTTGCGTAAATCGAATCTGATTGCTGCTTGCATTGCTTCTGCCACTTGGTCATCATCACCTGGGTCGCGCATATACAAAGTCACCACGATGCAAATACTCATCTACCTTGTCAGCTCGATTGCGCTGTGCTCGGCTGCGCTCTCCCGCCGACAACAAGAGCGACTATGTCCAATGGAGCTGTACGCGGAAGCGCATTGTTGTGCGACGAACGAAGCGAGGATTGAGGATCTTTCTTGTGGTCCATGTACGTACTTTCTAAGCAGAAAGCTGCTTCGATCTTCATTTGTTTTCACACTCCTTCCCAATATTTCTCTGGACATGCGAGTGCAATGATGATGTTCGAGCTGACAGAAGGGACTGCTACTCTTAGTGGAGATCACTCTTGAATCCGTGAGCGCGTTCGAAGACAATTGTGCGGGGAAAGGATTGAGGGCAAGATGTTGTGCTTCACCGGTAAGTCTTGCTGCATCGCAACACATTTGCGTGGCCGCTGATTGAAACATGATTCTAGGTCGCAGGACAACCTATAAATTGCCAAAGTCCGGGGACTGAAGAGGCTCAGGTGGAGTAGAGGAAGCACAGAAGTGGCGCGATTTGTGCTCTGATTCTTGTTCAGTATTTTGGGGGAGGCAATATGTTCTGCTGCTACGATCCTTTCAGATCTCAAACTCTTCGTGGACGGAGATGGTTGACTCTGCGCTGATGGCGGCCTCCGTGCTCGCAATATCTGTAATCGCGCTCCTCCAAGCCGATTTCAAATTCTCGGGGGCTGAGTGTCTGTTGCTGATATATTCGCTTTGGGTGCTCTCCTCGCTTTCCACGTAGGGCGCGGGCTAAGTTATGCCAGGCTTGTGCTTCGGACATGACGACTGGTGTGTGTTGTGGCTAGGGTACTTGCAGAATGTTGGTGATAATTTTCTAGGAACAAGACAGTCGAACTTTGTGCTTTACTGTGGATGGTTGAACGTGGACGGCGACATTCACAACAAGTCAGCATGTTTGCCCCATTCTGCTTCCATACCATCGTGAATATGGACGCGAAACAGCCGCCCGACGCTTTGATGATGTTGGGATGGAACATTGCGGAGACAAGCATTCAGGTGTCTATCTCTGGTTTTATGTCCATACTCGCCACCATTGCGTAGCGCTTTCATGAGGAAGTGGAAGCTGATGCTTGAATGGACAGGGAAAGAAAGGAGGTGGTGAGAGCGAGGGTGACATTTTGCCAAGCCCGAGCTCCCACGGCCCGGCGATGGCGCTTCCTTCACCACACATCACTCCCCCTCTGCTTCGCCATCCATCATCTGTTTCTTTGCCACTCTCGGAAGCAGGCGAAAGAAGGAGAGAAGTCAGCTATGCAGAACTCTGTCCTGAATCTCAGTCACTCCATGTCGTTTCTTGGCATATGGTAGCAGCCAATATGATATCTGGAGCGAAGCACAGAACCCAGCTCGCCAACACTCTGTCCGCTGTACTGGCCGCCATACCTCGCTTCGACACATTCGGTAGCAGTCATTTTGTCGTACAGAGCGGAGCATAGTGGCCAGCGTAGCATCGTCCCGTCTGCCGGGCCTTCCACTGCCCGCCCCTTCACCACATTTGGCAGCAGGAAGTTCCATCATCGGCGCGAAACAAGAGGTCAGCGGAACACATCACTTGCTTGATCGCCGCCTACTATCTGCTGCTTTGCGGCATTCGATAGCAGACAATTCGCTTTACGATGCGGGACAGAGCATTCCTCTTTTTGGAAGAGATGAAATCGCAGGGCAGCACGGGAGCAAGCGAAGATGAGAAGAGGCACAACGAGTGAGGAGTGCGGCAACTCCGACGTTCGTTTCGAGAAGTCTACCTGGAGCATCGTGTTCTGCAGTTCCATGAGAACCACCAGATCGGGAGAAGGAGCTACTGCTCGAGCTACTCTCTGCGAAATGCCACCTCTGTCCCGCATGCCAATCTGCCCACTCGCTGCCGCTGCCGCCGCAAAACGAGCGCGAGGAAAGTGACGCAAGATACATACCTTTCGTGGGTTTTCTTCTATTTGCAACTTTGCTGCACCTCTCACGTGCGTTGTCAAGCTCGATCTGCTGAACATTGTCTCTGTACAGGAAGTCAGCGAACAGCCAATAAGGGGAATCTGGAGAATGCCATACATGCTTGCTCTTTTCAGCTTCAAGGCTTCATGTGACGCTGGACGTGGGCGAAGTGAAAGCCCTGTTCGACCATCTGGAAGTTGACGATACCACTGTCGCTGGCCTCTGGGTGCTGCATCTCGCCAAGTAAGGTCTCGGTGAACCAGCCGAGAGCTTCGCATGTGGTACGCAGGAGACCTTCGAGAGCGCTGGTCACGGACGGAGATGCAGGTCCTTTGGCTGCCATGGTTCGGCCGAGAGCGCTGCCGCTTACTAAGATTGCTGTGTATGTGTAGGTTGGATTGTCGTACGCAGAGGCAGTGACGACGATCTCGAAGATCTCTCGCGCGTTTGCGATACCGGTGCAGTTGTACTGATAAGAGCTTCTGACCAGCTGCGGATACAGAGTCATGGCGTTCGCTGGGGAGTGAGGTCAGCGATGAGCCTGGCCGCAGACGCACCAGCACAATCACATGCATGCATGCTTACCGAAAATTTGCTCTCGAAGTCCCTGCATGTTGACTTCCGGCAGAGTGGTAGCAGTGCCAGTGGTGACAGGAGTGGCTGACATCTTGAAGAAGGTGAATGAAAGGCTGAGTCGGTAAGTGAAGCAGTGAAGAGCTGTATACACTGGTTGCCAGAAGTTGTATAGAGTGTTTTCAGGTCGGAAGTGTTGCTGAGTGACTAGAGGAGAGAAGAGGAAGAGGAAGAGGGCGGAGAGAGAACGTTTTGACAGTGGCCCGGCAAGTTTGCGGAGAAGCCCATTCTTTGAGGCAGAAGTGAGTTCTCAATGGGACAATGCTTGCCATTGTGAGTGAGAGAAGTCCTCGACAGCCGATTCTCTTTCCCGAAGAGGTAGGTGAAGTGCAGGAAACTCAAGCCGTTTGTTCTCCAGAAGATGTTGCAGGGTTTAATCGTTTGCATCTGCAGGGACAAGTCACCCGCCAAGCACGAGCTGCATGTGAAGCAAGAGCGCAGGAGCTCAATGTGAAGTGAAGAGCTTCACTACACTCCACCTCAAGGCGTTCAGTCTCCAAAAAGCCTCTTTCTGCGGTGGAGCGAAGAGGTCTGCGCTCATCGGCTTGGACCTGAGCACAACAGCACCGTATGCACCTATTTGAGGAGCGACTACCGTTCAAGACACAAGAGAGCTATTCATGGTCGTGCTCGAGTTGCTCCACACAGTCTCTCAGAGGGCCTGAGGGCGGCGCGGAGAGAGCGTCGCGGCGCTTGAGTGGCCCCTATCAATCCTTTGGAGAATCTGAAGGCGACTGCGGAGAGCCTCAACAATTCGCTTGCAACAGCCCATCGAGAGCAGCTCGTAGGCAACATAACCTACCCAGATCGTGCTGTGCCGGTTGCCATGCGCACGTACACGGAGTATGTTCGAGTGAAGCTAAAAGCTCGGACATCAACATTGTGAGGGCTGCCGCTGGCAGGCTGCGCATCGAACAAGTACAGCAGGTTGCACACCCACGTGGCCGTTGCCTCTGCCAGCGTGGTATCGAATCGCACACCTTTACACCACGATCATCTTCAACGACCGCGCTCGACAACGGAACATCTCACTACCCACACCGAAGCAGCATCCCACGAACATCGCCTCACACGCAATATGTATTACTCGGATAACTCGGATCGTGCTCTGCCCGTAATCACCCGTACCAACTACATTCGAGAGCAAATCTTTGGTATGTCTCGTCCAGGAGGTCTGCTCTTTAAGGTCTAACGAGGCATCAGCAAACGCCGTCGCCCTGTTTCCTGACCTTGTCAGAGAGCACGCCCGTCAGACTGGCAACAACGGCTACGTGGATCCCAAAGAGGTCTTCCAAATTCTTGTTCTCTGGTCACAAGGAGGCTGGTTCGCGTTACTGGCTTACGGAGTGCCGAGAGTGCGTCACACGCTAGTGGAAGCAAAGCCCAAATACAATGGGGAGAAGGCACTTGAGCGACTGTCATGGACTATCTCTGAAGCTCTGGGCACGAGGTATCCAAGTGAGCTCGGCATCATTGGTCGCAGCCGGAGGAAACTCCAAGACGGCACGATCAATCGAGACTTTTTCTAAGTACTCACTTCACGGGAGACGTGAAGTTCGTAGTGAGGAGTGAGGAACGACAAACCAGTCACCTGATCCTTGCTTTGTTAACTCTAAACTCCCTCCGTCATTGACTAAGTCAGGCACAACGACCCTTTTCCAAGCATCAACGATGAGTACTCAACTCCAAGTCACTCCCAACTACCGTGAGCACATCATTGGCAAGTAGATCGTCGCCTTTCATGCGGCAAGCGGTCCTAATGATCAGCAGCAAACGCCGCGGCGCTGTTCCCGGACCTTGTCGGCGAATCTCATCCCAAAGACGTATTTCAAGTCCTGCTGATCCTTCACGGTCACGACTGGAATGCTCTTTTGGTTTATGGTGTTCCCCGGGTGCACAGCACGCTTGTCCAAGCCGCCAGCTCAACTACGTGGGGAAGCGCGACCCGAGCACTCGAGAAACTGCTCTGGACTACCGCTCAGGCACTAGCATCAACGCGTCCAGAGCTGGGTATCTCGAGGCGCTCTCAGCGACATCAGGGTTACGGCATCGTCAACCGAGACTACCTTTGAAACACCTACCACTGCATTTCAACCTCTTGCTGGGACAAGAACGACACCCTTCACACGACATCTGAACACTTACTGCGACACCAACATCATGAATTACGACACCGACTTGGCGCCGATCACAGGTCAGACATTTGCGCGAGAGCAGATATTTGGTAAGTTGCACTTTGACACATGAGCTGCTCATAAGACTGACGAAGCGGTAGCAAATGCAGTCGCGCTCTATCCGCACCTCGTCAGAGAAGTTGCCAATGCTCGCCACGTGATCAGCGGCCAAGTCGAGTCCAGAGAGGTCTTCCAGATACTCGCCACACACGGACCTGGAGGCTGGTCGGCGGTACTCATCTACGGTGTGCCGGGGATCAAAGGCGTTCTTGCCAAAGGAGATACCGTGTGGGATCTCCCTTCGGCACTTGATCGTCTCCTCAAAGCGACTGGCAACATGTTGAGCATGAGATATCATGACGATCTACACATCCCGCGACGAAGCGCCACCAATGCTACATCATACGGGACATTCAACAAGGAGTTTCTGTAAGGAGTGAATGAAGTAGCGGGCATGTTTCATGTATTGTAGAGGCATCAGGCATTGCGAATGGTAGACTGCAGGACAGGAAGCCGGCTCTGCGCGGGAACATGTGGCATCATGGGAGCACAAATTGCAGAATGTTCTCAAGCTCGGTGGAGGGATTGCATCAACAAGGTCTTTCATCTACGACCTGGAGGCACTTCGTAGACCCTTAACAGAGCTGGAATCGATCTCGAAGAGCAGACAAGGCATCACTTTTCCCACTTGTTGTGCACGAAGAATGTGAAGTAGTTACGAATTTCATTGCAACTACCCGAGCCTAGCTCTCAGTGAATGTGCGTTTCCTCCATTGATTGCATTGCCTGCTATTCAGGATACACTAACCTGACCGTGCATGCCCGTCATGCTACGTTCGTTACCCAATTGATCGGCCGTTAACAATCGCCTCTCGGCATTGTGAAGTCATGCTCGCTACTGCTTCTCCATACATCCTCCTAGCGTGCGCGCCAGCTACTACCACTGCTGCTACTATGACCACTGCCGCTGCTGTGACCACTGCTACTACTATAGCCACTGTTGCTGCTGTAGCCGCTCCTGCTGCTGTGGCCACCGCTGCTGCCAGAGTAGGAGGAGGAGCTGCGTGAGGAGTGACCATGACGACGGGAGGAGCCACCTTGCTTCTTTTCGAGTAGGCGGATGGCCTCCTCGGTGAGTCGCTGCTGCGTTTTTGCTTCATTGGACGCCCGAGCAGCATCTTGAGCAGCTTTCTCGGCCAGCTTCTTCTCAGATCTCGACTTGTGGAGCTTGTAGAGTCCTTGGACGACTGGGGTGCCTACTGCGGCGATGGGGCCCAGGTTGCCGCCGATCTCCTTGAGCGGCTTGGTCTTCGTCGCGAACTTTTCGACAGCCTCCCATTTGGAAGGCATGTTGCTGGGATTGAGTTGTTCGAACCTTCGAGAGGTGCTTGTTGGTGTTGGTGGGGAGTTTGAAGAGCTGGGGTGGTTGCAGGTTGAGTGGAGGGTGTTGTCGGAGTGGTTTTCTGGTGTGTTGTGGATGAGAGTTTGAACAGGATCTGAGCACTTCTTTTATATCTTTGCAATCCATTGTTCACTACTCGCAGCACCCAATGAAGCCATATGGGACGCAGCGCGTGGCGAGCGTTGGGGGTTGATTCATGGACCATGATGCCATTGGAAAGGTCGAACTGTCTTCACGCCAAATTTGGCCGGGTTTGTAGGCTCAAGCCTGTGATGGTACTGGGCTAAACGCATACTATTCTCCGGTGAGCTGGGGGGAACTCTGCTGCTGAGCTTGAGGCTGCGCACTGCAGCGCCGCAAGCAATCTTTGCCGAGACATGTCGAATGTGATGGCATGCGCGAGTGCGCGGGGCGCCGTTGGGCTCACTTGAGTGAATGGTGGGTCCGCACGGGATCTTCGAGGTTCTCCACAGGCTCCGTGCTTGCTCACTCACCAGCATCTTCCACCTTCTTTCTTCGTTGCCGTTTCGACCACTCCGGAACCACCTTGATATCGCAGCGAAGAGACATTTGGAAGTAGGCGCTTCTTCTTCTTCAAAAAAACCTGAGAACTCTCGCGTCACATCGAGTTCACGACCGACGATGTCTTCCAGAGACCAACTTCGCACACGGTCTCAGGGCATCCCCGGCATGCTCCGCCTTCCAGAAGATGTCGTACGAGAGATCTGTCGCCATCTCCATCCCCGCAAAATAGGGGCGCTTCGAGGCGCTTCGAGGGACCTGAAGAATACTGTTCAGCCGAGCTTCATTAAGGCCTTCAAGACGATCGAAATCCATCTCGACAAAGTACACCTCGCCTATCTCAAAGGACTTTCCAACTCGACTTTGGCCGGTTTCGTCCAAGTCGTACATATTCGCCCTCGCTACGCGTCTTCTCCGCTGCGAAAGTGGTGGCGGAGCGAACAGGAGGAACCCCCAACTGAAGCGGAGCTGTACGCGAGTAGCGGAAGCGACGTCAAACACCTCACTCAGGCACTGGTGAGGTTCAAGAACTTGGTTCGCATTGAGGTAGAGGCCTCGCCGTTGCCCGCATTGTCGCCGCGTCTTGTTGTAAACAAGCACCAAAACAGCCGGAATACCATCAAGTGCGAAAATTTCCGTGTTACTGGCATGACCCACGCCTTCACAGCCGTCCTGCGTGCGATGGCGGATGGCGTCGTCGTGCGCGAGATACGGGCAGGCACTACGCCAGACGGAGAGATACGCAAATCGATCGATCACCTAGCGCTGCAGCTTCACAAACCCTCGCAGTCGCTTCTGTCGGGCTTGAAACAACTGCAAAAGCTCGAGCTGGTTCTGGAGGGTCAATCAGGCTATCATGGGCCTGGCTGCGATGCTCTCTTGGCAAAGTTTCTGGAGCACGCCACCAATGTTCGCCATCTCAAGCTTTCATTCTGGCATATGGCTGGAGATCGTTTGAGCCAGACGTTCAGAGAGGTGACCTTACCAGGCCTCCAGACGTTGGATCTCGAAGCTGCACACGATGTTGACTTCGAGCCTTTTGCCCATTTCTTGGCTCGGCACCAGCCCAGCTTGCGAGAGCTGGAATTGAAGAACATTATCTTCATCAACGACACACTCGCTGAAGTGTTCCCTATCATGTTCCTCTCGGGAGGCCTCTTTCTGCGGCATATCAATTTCCGCCAGCTATGTAGCATGAGATCCGGTATGCTGGTTTTCGGCACCAACGCGGACTACATCTGTAGTACCTGCGAGGAGGACAGTCGAGCTATCTTCTTCAACAAGACTGGACCAGGTTGCGAGCATAGCTCGCTTGTTGCCACTGAGGGAGAGGTTTCGGCGAATTACCAGCTCAAGCGCATGGAGATGACGTGCACCCTGCCTTGGCCAATACGTGTCTCAGAGCCGACTTCAGACTCGGCGCCTCGTGCCTTTTCATGGGAATGGTAGACAGGATGCTGCGACACTAGCAACAGGAGAACGGCCCGGCGAAGTACGGCGACGGACGGAGGACAGAACGATAAGGCCTTACGATATTTGCTTCCGCTTGGTGGTGATTATAGAGTTGAGGATGCTTCGTATAACAAGAACCGGGTTCGGCGTGCGCATACGATTCGAATCTACCGGGGTCTGCAGCCAGGACATAGAGCGATCGCGAAAGCTTTCATATGCATTGTTTCTGCCCAACGCCTAGTCTCAGGAATTCCGTTGAAGGTTCCTTGCCCGCCTCTGGGGTAGGAGGACCAGGCAAGATCTCTCGCATCATGGTGTTGATATCATTTCCAGCGTTTTTAGCTTCTTCCCACTGCCGTGGATATCCCAAGGACACTTCCTCGAAGCGCACTCCATCAATCCAATCAGTTCTTCTGACATGAAGATGTCCAGTCACAACAACCTTCGCATTGAACCGAGTGTGCCAGTCGTTGGTCTCTTTCGTGCCGCACCATATGCTGAAGCGAGGTACTCTTGGAATATACACAGTATCCTCGCGTAAAGGCCAGTGGTTGATCAGGACCAAGGGTAGGCCAGACGCCGCAGCTTTCTCCAGTTTCTTTTCAGCTTCCGAGACGAGTCGAGTGCACCACGCGTCACGAGTGGCATACGGATCCGGATGCAGCAGTTTCTCGTCCGTGGCTTGAATACCTTCCTCCAGCGCCCACTCTAGTGCCTTTTCTCGCGGAACATCAGCAGGGCGAAACGAATAGTCGTACAAGGTGAAAATTGGGCAAATGAGGGCCTGTCCATTCGACCCATCTTCTTTCTCATAATCCCAGGTCATGTAATCATCTGCCGGCGTCAGAACTCCATAATGCTTTGCAATTTTCACACAAGCCTGATACTTGGCTTCGCCACGTAGCTTCTTCTCCTCTTCTCTCATGGAAGGAGAGACACTGGTGTATAGTTCGTGGTTTCCGGGGACCCAGAAGACATGCTTGAACCTCCGCGTGGCTTTCCGGAATGCCAGTTGCATATGCTCCAAGGACTCTCCGACTGTCGTCATCAGCAAGGGCGCGCCCACCAGGGAGCTCAAAGCATACCATCGCCGGCCAGAATCAGTCCATCCTCGCTTCTATGCCTCAGCTTTGCCCATTCGTCCCTATTAGACTTGAAGGATAGATGAATATCGGCGATGGCCCATAGTTTGGACATGTTTGCCGCGATGTCCGATGCTGGTTTTCGGGAGATTGTGGGGTGGCAATCGCTCTGCTATCGGCGCATCCTCTTCGTGCGGCGTAGAGTATACTCTCACTTTGAACAAGAGCCGAATGACTTGCAATAGAAAACGATCCGATCAGAAAGTCGTCATTACCTGCGGCTCTCACAGCTGGAGGCCTTGGGGGAATTTCTTGCCACGAGGAGCCTCACCGAAGCTAATTTGAGATCACTTGGCATTCAGCTTTCGATCTTACGTGACCGGGATCCGAAAACTACATTTCATTTCGACCTTCCGGCCGAGATGTGTTCATGAAATACTCGCATACCATTTCCTGCGTTTGGAAAGCGCATTGCAATGCGCTGCGCGAAGGAGCTATTCACGTGCCTCCTCATGCCAAGCTCTCCCTACGCTTGGGGCGATTCTTACGGAGCTTCGGCGTGCTAAATCGGACACTGCCGTCTCTGTCTAGCACAGCCACTGGCGTTCGGTTGAAGGCGCCAGCAGTCGTCAGTCGAGCTTAAGCGCGGGCGTTTGAGCCGACACCTGGCCTGCACGGAGCGGATCTGGTGACATTCCCCCCGGTCAGCAGCTGACATTCTCTGCAGAGAATATTCTCCAAAGAAATGGTCGAAGTCGTGGTGACTGGTGTGCTACGGGCACATGGACGCTCAAGTCCAGACCGCAGAACGACTGACCAGTGCGCAGGAGACGATTGAGACAAAGAAAGCCGTGGAACCTAGAAATAGCATGGGACACTACACTAGTGGACGCGAGGCCTTTGTGTCCAATCAAGCTCGCGAAACTCGTTGACTGGGTGCGTGGCATCGAACTCTCCACTGCAACCCAAAACTCATCCTCGTATTCTTTCTGCAGCTGGCTTCCATCTCCATCTACTATCAAGCACTTTCTCTACTACTGGCGCTCTTTTTTACTCCCCCACACTCGTTGTTTGCTGGGCCGCAGTATATCTTACTCCTTCGTTTCCTCAAACTTCGGCTCCCTGTCACCTGTGGGTCCCCGATTGTGAACAGGGGCGATCACGCACAGGCGAAACACCGGTCACAGCGGTCGAGACCACGACCAGGGGACTATCATAGGGTATTGCATTTCTGAGCAAGAAACACGACAACCCTTACGACTTTCCCAAAGAGCATCCCGTACCAGTATCGTATCCGAGTATACACTTTCTTGGGGCGAAAGCCTTTCCACTTTACCCAATATGCGGAACGCCCGCCGAATTCTACTTTCGCTACTCGCGAGCTCGCTGCCGGCCAGCGTGCTCGCGGCAGATGTGCTATCAACCGATGGCTATTCTTTGTGTTCGACATCAGACGACATCAAAGTCGAAGCATTAGACGCGTCATACGATCGAAACACCAGACTCATCACATTCAACGTTGCTGGAAGCAGCGCGAAGGAACAGAAAGTACTGCTACATCTCGATGTCCAGGCGTACGGGAGGCAAGTCTACGAGACGGACTGGGACCCTTGCAGTGGTGATAAGAGGGTTGAACAAATGTGCCCGGTACCTGCAGGCAACTTCTCGAGTAAAGGATCGCAAACAATACCGGAGGAATATGCGAGTAAAATTCCAGCTATTGCGTTCAACATTCCGGATTTGGAGGGCATGGTGAAGTTGTCGGTCAAAAGTGCAGATGGTGGACAGGAAATTGCTTGCGTGGAGTCTTCGGTCGGGAATGGCAAGACGATCAATATTCCGTCAATTGGATACGCGGCTGCTGGTGTCGCCGCTGCTGCGCTTGCGATGGGCGCTGTTGGTGCCATGGCTGCTGGTGGAGGTGGAGCTGGCGCAACCACACCTTCGCCCACTTTCACGGAAGTCATTGGTTGGTTCCAAGGAATGGCGATGAACGGCATGATGTCTGTTCAATACCCAAAGGTGTACCAGAGCTTTACAACGAACTTTGGCTTCTCATGCGGCTTGGTGCCATGGGGCCAAATGCAGACGGCGATCGATAACTTCCGAGCGAGCACTGGAGGAAATACCACGCACAACAGCTACGAATGGCTGAAGAATAATGCCACGCTGGTGTACACAAAGCCATCCAACGGCTCTTCTGTCGCCAAGCGAGCGCTGGACTCTGTGCTATTGTGGGCACGAGATGAGATCAGTACGTCTGTCAACGGCACTGAAGTCAACATTGGAGGCGACGGTTCCAGCGAGTCGAACGATGCGCCAACCGCAAGTGAGAAGGAGCAGCACTTTGTTCAGGGCATTCAGGCCTACGCCGAGCAACTGTCCATTCCATCATCGAGTACCTTTATGAACATTCTTCTGGTGTGGGCCATCGTGGTAGCATCGATCGTCGTGCTCATTCTGCTCTTCAAAGCCATTCTGGAAGCCTGGGGCCAATTCGGCAAGCTCAGTCCGTACTTCGAGTCATGGCGCAAGCGATACTGGTGGCGCATGGCAAAGGCAATTACGAACTTGATCCTCATGCTTTACGGAGTCTGGACATTGTGGTGTGTCTACCAGTTCACCAGCGGAGATTCTTGGGCAGCAACGGTCCTGGCTGCTGTCACCTTTGCGCTGTTCACGGCGCTTCTGGGGTGGTTCACATGGAAAATTGTCTCCAAAGCGCGACAGGCCAAGAAAGCGCAGGGTGATTCGTCACAGCTGTACGAGAACAAAGAGACCTGGATCAAGTATTCGCTCTTTTACGACAACTACAAGAAGGGATACTGGTGGATCTTCATTCCTACGATTCTGTACATGTTCGTCAAGGGCTGCATTATCGCAGGCGCAGACGGACATGGAATGATTCAGGTCGCCGGGCAGCTGATCGTGGAAGCGCTCATGCTGGTTCTTCTCCTCTGGTCAAGACCCTACGAGCGCCGAAGCGGAAAATGGATCAACATCACGATTCAAGTCGTCCGAGTGCTGTCAGTGGTTTGCGTTCTTGTCTTCGTGCAAGAGCTTGGGCTGAGCCAAACCACGCAAACAGTGACTGGAGTCGTACTCATTGTCGTGCAGTCTGTAATGACTGGAATTCTCGCAATCCTCATTGCGGTGAACGCCATTATTGCCTGCGTCAAGGAGAACCCTCACAGACGCGCACGCAAGGAACGCGAAAAGATGAAGAACGACTTCGATGCTCTTACTCCACTGGACGCACGAAACAGCCTTCTCATGACAGATGTCAAGCACCCAGCCTACAGCGAACAAGACACTTCATACAAAGCAGCTCCTATCGTGTCTGCTTCTCCATTTGGAGCTCCTGCTCGAGGCCGCTACGACCCTGTCGAGCAACAGCGGCGAACAGAGTCTCCCGCAGGTCACAACTTCCACGATGATGACCACTTGATGTCTTCAGCAGCCAGCATGGGGAGACACGAACCCGCATATCGAGACCACAGCCGCGACTCCTCAATATCCCGGCCCCACGATGTCGAACGACAACCACGTCTGCCAGATCTGGATTTTGGCCGAAGGATGTAAAAGTGAAGAATGCATTTTTGTTTATTATATGAACAGCAGGAAGCGAGGCATTTTTCTCCTTTTAGCGCAGCGCTCCTTCCTCACATGCCTTTCCTTGTTTTGATCCGGCACGTATTTCTCTGGGAGTTTTTGTCCACTTTGTACAGGAAGAGCTAAGGGCGCAAAGCAAGACAATGGGCAATTTGTGTATAGGGAGTCGGAACTGAACCTGGCCTTGAGAAGAGAAGAAAGAGTAGAAAATGTTTCAGCAAGCGCAGCGCAGCATAGCAAGCAAGCAGTAACGGCAGTCCATCGAAAGAACGAAAAGATGTGTGTATAGAGAATACTTGTTGTAATTTTTTGGATCTTCGTTTATGATAATCATTCAAAAGTCATGATTGCTCTTCTTCTTGTTGTACTTGGTTTTCTGGTTGCTTCGTACAGTTTGACGCGTGGTTGCGGAGGCTCATCGGACAGAATTAACTAAGTCTCTTGCAGTCTCAGGCTACCGGAGGAGGCAGAGGCCGAGACTCCGTAGACAGGCTTTCTCCGTATGCATGAGGCTGTGTACGATCTGATATAGCAAATACGGTGGTGTCGTCTTCACCGCCTACTGCTTGAGAGTAGCAAACCGGGATCTGGGACATATGCGCACTTTGTGACCTCTCGCCGCGACCTCTCAATTCCACGACTGCCTGGTTTCAAGAGACGCAGCTACACTACGCAAGGCCGAGACACGAGTATTGAAAGAGCATTCGAATGCCTGGGCAGAGTGCATACGATTTGGTCTTGGCTCTGAAGCGGTAGTGCATGTAGGGCTCTGCTCTCTATCATCAGTCCATTATTCTGTGCAGCTGCAAAGTGCCGTGGAAATACGGTGACGGTGTGTCATGAGATTCGCCGCATTACTATCGAATACGAGCTCTTCTGAGACAGACCCGCACCGCTTGCTCGGTGTTCGCTATAGCGATCGTGTACTAGATCTTGTGCTATTATCGAAGCACTTTTGTTTTAGCTTGCGTAAAGATCCGCTGACATAGCAGACCTTATTGTGCAGCAGAACGTAGCGTCCGTATCTTCAGTCTTGCTTCCTTGCTAGCGTAGCATTCATCGTGGGCGATGCGGACGTGGCGCCATCACGATTCCACGATCCGTTTCAATGCGGAGACCGAAAGCACATCTCGTGGAACTCACACGAGCTGTCCCGTGTCGTAGCAGAGGGTTGCAAACAAGATGTCATTGATTGTCAGTGTGATGTGGCAAATACGAGAATTTCTGGGCTGACGTTGCTCGTGGCTGCGTGGCTGAAATTGGCAGCCCTTGCAAGGAGTGCTCTGCCACGGCAGCTCATCCGGACTTCTCAGCCTTTCTTGAGACCGCATCATTTACGGGCGATTGTCCTTGGCACCCTGCTATTTCGCGCACCGCGACTCGCACGCCAGCAAGGTGAGCGTGCTGACTGTCCACATTGACTAGTCAAGCTCGTGCTGGGATGAAGTCACCCTCGAGCTTGCTCGTACTCCCGAGCCCAAAAATAATTTCGGCAAGGTACCGGTGTGCTGTTCTACTATAGAGCTTTCTAGCTAGGATCCACTGTCTGCTATAACGATGGCAGATAAATAGTAGGATCTGTCTGCCCTTCTTCTGATCACTCATCACCAGCAGCAGCAGCATCTACACTACAGAACAACAAGAACCAGACCAAACACTTCAAAACCAACCCAAATAGTCAAGATGCAATTCCCAACGCTCGCACTCCTCGGCCTCGCCGGATCTGCTCTCGCAGCACCAGCACCACAGCAGGACGACCAAATCCCAACTTTCGGCCAACCCTTCGGCATCGAAGCCGAGGGCGAAGGGCTCTCATACGCCCAAATCCGCGCCGTCAACGGCCGCCTCATGATCGGAGGCGAGCAGACCGCAACCTGCGAGGGTGGCCAAAGTCAAGACTTCGCAACCTTCGCCCTGTACTCCGACAAACGCCTCTACATGTACACCAACTCCAACCCAGTCCAAAACGTCTGGGTCGACGCCTCCGGCATGGGCCAAGGAATCACTGGATACTCCTCTCCAGACAGACTCGGCAACCGCTTCTCCATTGAGCCTTTCTACATCTCTCAGGAAGGTGCCCTCACTTTCGACAACACTCCTGCAAAGGCTTGCCCTGCGCTTGAGAAGGATCAGTACACCATCTGGTTCAGCAACGCTGAGAAGCCAGCTTACCAAGAGGGCTGCATTGAGGTCCAATTGAAGACTTACTACGCTCCTGCTCGCATTGCTTGCAACTACACCGAGTCCGCATAAATTATTGCGAATTAAAGACCGTTCAGAGCATGGAAGATTTGACTTATTGTGAGCATTCCTCAGAAGCATAGCGACGGAAAAGATAGAGCAGGAAAATTTGTACAAAAAGCAATGAGCAAATGTGTAAAATAGTCAATGTGAAAAATAGATCATGACATGTCACTCTTTACACGTCTGAACACTATCGTATGGCTTTTAACGTCTCAAAGATCGTTCGTTTCCCTTTGCCAAGTCAAGACGGGCATGCTCGTCTTGAGAGGACTAAGTCTAGGCGAAAGGAAGTAATCGCTGTATCGAGGCATTGCTGCAATTTTTGTCCCGAGGCCAGATCAAAAAGCAGAGAGCTCTCACTCTAGTCAACGTTGCATTTGTGACAATGCCTCACGGCAACATCTGAGACGCATTGCCGGGCTGTGGCGAGTCTCGTAAGCGCCCTCTTACAGGTGTGTTTTCTGGCGATTGTTGTGGAATAACACATAATCGTATGAAGAGCGGCCTGTAGTAATGTAGCAAGCGACATCGTTTTGCTCGGTGATCAGATGTCTGTACAGGCATTTTCTCTAAGACTTGCGGTGCTTCACCCGCAGAGCGAAGGATCTAGCATGAACATGCTAATGATCCTTCGCGAGGATGTCATCGACCTGCGAAACTGGATCGCAATGAGAGAATGCGACATCAAAAATTCTGAAGTAATCGTGACAAAGAGATATACGGGAAGCAGAAGTGAGGAGATAAGACTATTGTATTCGTAGAATCGTCATGTTGATTAATTAAGCTATCTCTATTACATTTCATTTTGGTCTGTCAAATTCGTCTTGTCTGTCATTATTGCGTGAGCTCAACTCTTTTCGTAAATCCTGTTCCCAAAGCTATGCATTTTTTTTTCAAGTACTGTAAGCCCGTCATCGCTCCGCCATCTTTACATCACCCAAGCCGCCATACCAGCAACAACAGCCGCGAAGCCGCTGAAAGTAGCTCCGAGAGTAGCAGCACCACCAGTAGATGGAACAACGCTTGGTCCAGATGGCCTGACAGTTCCAGTTGGGTTGGAAGCGCCACCAGTTGGTTTGTTGGCACCTCCAGTGGGCGCGACAGTGGTTCCGTTGTTGCCGTATGGAGCAGTTGGTGCGCTTCCGCTAGCGGTGGACAAGGTGGTCTGAGAAGCAGTAGCGCTGTTTGCTGGGTAGGCCGAAGATGGGAGGAAGCCGTTGCAGAGACCATTGTTGCAGGAGTTGTATGCACATTGGCTGTCACGCTGGCAGGCAGCATTGAAGTTGCCGCATCGCCTGATAGTGCCGGCGGTGCTGCCCCAGCACTGTGCCTCGCCCTGGCATTGCTCATCTGCGCCGCAGGTGCCTCCGAGAGGCACTGATCCTGCGGGAGCGGTGACCTGAGGCGCTCCAGATGGCTGAACGATCGTTCCAGTCACGATGGAAGCAGTAGATGATGCGGCGGTGGTGGAAGCTGAAGACGCCAGGAAGCCATTGCAAAGGCCGTTGTTGCAGGAGTTGTATGCGCATTGGCTATCGCTTGTGCATTCAGCATTGAAGTTGCCGCATTGTCGGATTGTGCCAGCAGTGCTGCCAAAGCATTGTGCGCCGCCCTGACATTGCTCGTCGGCACCACAGTTTGTGCCTAGAGGCAAGGAATTTGCGGGTGCATTGACTTGTGGTGAGCCAGAAGGCTGGACGATGGTCCCGGTGATGGTGGACTGGGCGTAGACAGTGCTAACAGCGGCAGCGAGGATTGCAGTAGAGTAACGCATTTTTGCTGAATTGTGTGCTGATGTCGTTGATCTGGAGTTCGGAGGATGTGAATAATCGATGCGATAATGTCCTAGAGCGAAGGTGTTGTTTGTAACTGTGGATGGTGGAATGCTGGCTGGTAATGGAGTCGCACAGCTCTTATATGGATAATAAGAAGCCCAGTCCAGATCTCTGTTTTGGTTTCACTTCCCTTTTGGTGTTACGCCTCGCAATGGACACGAGGGCGCCGAGGGCTTAGCGCAGTTCCGGACCCGTATCCCAGCCAGCTATTTTCGAGCACGGCTAGGCCCACTAGTCATCGCCACCTCGGTCACTAGATTCACACGAGACAAACTCTTGCTAGAACTTGGCCGTTGTATCGCGCCTCTCCGAACGTTGACCAGAATAGCATACTTGCGCTTGCCACGGTGCTACGGTCGCAGTATGCTGAACGCTGTTCTCCGTTGCCACCTGTCGTACCGTCGGCGATGGGCAAGCGTCGCTTGCTTGGCGCACAGATTCGTTCATTACTCGTTAATCGTCCAGAGATCGTGTGAGTCCATATCCAGATTTACGTCAGAGTTTAGGTACTGCAAGATCTGCAGCTCGTACACCCGTTGCAGCTTTTCCTCAGATCTTCTTTCTTTGAGATCCGACTGCTGTGCCTGTCTGCGATTGAGCTCTCGCAACGAGAGCTCAGTTGGAGATTGTCGCCTTCGCAAAGAGTGCTGTCGGAGATCGCTCGTGGAAGTAGATGCATGGCAGATGCGGGCCTTGATTGTGCTTGTGGAACTGCCCGAGCTTATACTGCTGGTCGAGAGGGTACTTGACGCAGATCTACACGTGTAGAATGAGCACTCCGAGAATGGTGTCGCTGTTGCTTCCCGCGGAATGACTGCTGCAGGTTTCGTGGTGTGGTGGCAGTTGTCGGCTTGGCCAGTCAGGAACAGGCAGAGTGTGCATTGATGATCCACCTCCGTGAGGTTATTTGACACAAGGCGATAGCACACGGCTTGTGAGTAGCCCATCGTGATCTTCGCTCGTATGTCAAACCCAGGTCGTAATAGCCTTGGAATCTTGCGCAATCCAGTGGTAGGTAAAACGGGTATGCCAGCGAGCGTAACAGAATAGAAAGTATGTTTGTGAAAAAATTGAGGCTGGCAGACTTACATGGGCTGCACGAAGAATGAAGGAAAAGGTGGCAGGATTCTCCCTATGGTACTATAAGAAGCATGTCAGACGGACTCAGACCCAGCGCTGCTACTGTATGCATGCTGTAGCTCCTAGCTACCCAAGACATTGAGAACGAGTCTGCCACTGACGAACTGACGAACGGTGATGCATACCAGCGTCCAGGTACTATGCCGATGGGTCACAAGGTTTCTGATACGGGTGCCACAGCAGTGGCGTCATCCTCCAACCACGCTTTTTTTTGCTTCTGGTGCCTGCGGACACGAGCTCGGAGGTCGTAGGCGACAGCTGATTTCTGGTGACATCTGGCATCTCAGCCCTCTTCAAGGCGTACTCGCCGCATGATCAGAGATAAGCAGTCGATGTGCCAGTCCATGGTGGTCGAATGACAAGCTGAAACAATGCTGCCTGCGCTGCGGCTGTGATGCTGACGAAACGCACGCGAGATCTGGTTTCGAGCTGTGCTGGAGCTACGACAGGTCAGGGCTCGCTTGCAAGGCCATCTGGCCTAAAGGAGTATGAGGTCGAAGAAGTGATAAAGTATAGCCTGCAGGAAGCTATTGCTGGAGTAGTGTGAGGGCAGGAGAGGTCAATAGACGCGAGGCTGGGCTTCGGGGCAGAGCGGGATGTTTACCCGGGCTTGGCATCGTCAGCAGAAACAGAATCATCAGCTCGCGATCTCTTGCACGATGGCTGCAGCATTTGTGCCCCAATTTCAACAACACGAAGACGAACAAGTTGGAAAAGTCCAGAGGTAAGGTGATGTGTGAGTTGCTGATGGAAAGGATGGTCGCGCGCACGCACCACCTCTGCATGTATCTTTGCTGCTACATCTCTAGATGATGTATCTGTAACCCCTCTGCAATTCTCTCGCTTCTGCGACAGTGATGCCTTCAATCTCAGCAGTCTTCTCCAGCTTCTTCAAGTCTCTTGCAGTAAGCGTGGCGTCGCTGTTTTCCATACGCTCGAGCTGCCTGTTCTGATACTGCAGGTAGAAGCGCATGACGATACCACAGATACCTGCAATACCGACAAGGGCGATATTGATTCCCATGGCGGTAATGTAGTGCGGACCATCATTCGATCCGTACGTGAAAGGCGTCCAAATGGAAGCCGCGTTACCCACACTGTTCATGAATGCTACGGCGGCAGCTCGCTTGGCAGGAGGACGTGGGATTGCGTTTGCAATCCAGGCATAAATGGTACCGCTTGAACTTCTGTTAGCGCTTGACATGCTATTACAGGACTGTCGACTTACTTCATGACGAAAATGGCATTCAGCATGAACAAGCTGAAGTAACGACCTCCGAAAGAATCGGTGAACATGAAGACCAGAGCGCCAGCAATAACGATCGGGACCGGGTAAGAGTAGAACCAGAATCGATTGCCGACCTTGTCGGAAGCAATACCATGGGCGAGCGACCAAAAGACCGTGAAGATGTAAGGAGGTGCGCACAGCAGCAACGAGCGAACACGAAGCGTGAAGCCGGTAAGGTCCGGATACAAACTGGCAGTCAATGTTGGATAGAAGTTTTGGAATCCTGCGCTCTTGTCAGAATTTGACCCAAAGTTGTCGGCGGACAGCAGCAATGTCTCGGACTGTCTTCTAAAACAAATTTTGGCCCAAGGTCCACCCAGTCAGCTCAGAGTCTCTGGGAATCTGAGAGATGGGTGAAGCTGTAGCAGATTATGGAATTCACTTACCGGCCGCTCCAGTGATTCCGTGGTAAGCCAAGGCAAGGATGTACGTCTTTGGATCAGTGAATGCAGCCTTCAGCCCTTGAAGTTGGGACATTCCTCCGCCAACATCAACGTCTGCCTCAGCGGCGTCAAGTGCCATTCTTCGGTTTGCAACAGCCTTCATCTCTGGAGAGAGCAGTCGCCATGTATCGGGGAAGTCAGGCAGCACAAAGGCTACCACAATACCGATGGCGATTGTGATCACACCTTCGATAACTGCAACATCATTAGCGGTGCTAGTGAAGTTTCCTGCCGGCTCTTCACATACTGTACAACCACTGCCATGCGCTAAGCCCTCGAGTGCCATCGAGGCCGTTCAGGATACCAGCCGCGATCAAGTTGCCAAAAGCTCCAGATATCAGTGAACCGGAGTAAAAGATGGACATGCGAAGATTGAGCTCCGTCTTCGTGTACCATTTTGACAAATAAAACAAAACTCCCGGGAAGAAGGGAGCCTCGACCACTCCGAGGATGAACCGGCATGCGATAATACCAGCTGGGTTGGTGACTTGCGATGTAAGCGTAGAGACCAGACCCCATATAACAATAAAGAAAGCGAGGTAGTAGGCCGGTCTTCCGCAGTAGTTGAGCAACAAGTTTGAGGGAACTTGCATAAGCACCTGCACAGTATTAGCTTTCCCTCGACGCTCAAGTATCGCAGGACTCGGCACTCACATATCCCACGAACAGGATACTCAATCCCAATTGGTACTGGGTAGGACTCAGACCAAGATCTTCCTCCAATCCTTGCAATCGAGCGGCCGCATAATTGTTGCGATCGATGTAGTTCATCAAGTAGACCAAAACCACCAAGGGCATGATCAGTATATCGATCTTCTTGACCAGCTTCCTCTCGATGGCTTTTTCTTCTTCCGTAAGCACAGCAAGATGGCTGGCCTCGACCTTCTTGATGTCATGGTCCTGGAACGATTCCTTGTGAAGAACATCGTTCTTCTCGATGCTCGAAGTGTCCGCCATATTGGTGGTCGTTGCGCACAACCGGCAGAGCGTGCAATCTCCGATCCTCCGAGCAGGTTCTGTGCACAGCAGAGTAGAGAGTATGCAATAAGCCTCAGGTCGCGGTCAAGAGTAACAACGCGCGCGACAGAAGAAAGCAGTCTGCGCGCAGATGTGACAGGGTTAATATACTACGTAGAAGATCATCGTAGCACCGTTCGCCAAGCTCTTCCGGTAAAGAGGGGGAATCGTTTGATAGCCTGATCACTGGCGCTGTGCTATGCATCATCGGCTATTCACGATGGAGCACATGGCAAGCACGAGCTTCTGGAGGCGAGATGTAACGTGCTGCTCCAGGGTCTGTGGATACCCAGCATGCCTGCTAAATGGCTGCTTTTGTTCAGGCTCAATGATAATCCACGTCAGCCGAGAACGCCATGATTTTAGCTTTCCGCCACAAGCATGTAGCCCAAGACGCCAAACACTGGCAAAGGCGTCGGGAGTAAGGCAAGGGAAGTCTTTGCTCGCGTAAGAATTGGTTGGCTGATGAGCTTGAACGTCTTTGTCGCCCGGAAAACGACGTTAACTGTCGGCGATTGAGCGTGGTCTCTACAGATGCAGGTTTCGTGATATATTGGTCTGCGCAATAGGTACCGAACATGAAAGTGTGGGTGGGAGGGAGTAGCGGGCTCCACCGGCCCCATCTTCCCCAGGCCAGTCTCCGCAACGAGACCAGTTGGCGAGCTGGAGAAGAACTGGAGTGGTCAGGCGTTATGTCGGCGGTTCCTTTTGCGTCTTGGCTCTATTTGAATCGCCGACGGGGAAGCCGATGCAGTGTGATACTGAATTACGAAGCACTGTTCGTTCTATGTCCACCTTGCCCGATGCGCGCTGGCATACGCACTCCTGAACAGGTATTCCGGTCATGCCAATGTTCGACACAAGCAACAGCGGTGTCAGTAGTGTCGGTCGGTCTGCCGTTCGTAGTATCATCCGTGGACATGTTCTCCTCAGGATTCTGTGTCAGACGGTCCGTGGAGCCGATCGGCGAGTGAATGCACAATGGTTATGCATATAGATGCCGACGGCCGTGTTGTACATAGGGAGGTTGGAGGATGGAAAGTTTGTACTTCTTCGTGAAGAATCGGCAACCGGCGAGCAGGAGCTTTGAGACGCCTGAGGCAGGAAATGCGGCTCTGCATGGTGCAGCCGACAGCCTCGGTACATTGAGGTGAACTACCGCCGCGACCAGTGATATTCGTCTGATTTGTCCTCCATTGCTCGGTCAACACTCACACGATCACTGTCACGACTGTACTGTACGACACAGTTCACGAGCCGAAGAACTCCCCTACGCCTAGAAGCCCTCAACAACCTAGAGACTCCACCGCAGCCACAATGTCGAAGCAATTCACAGCAAACGAGGTCAAGGACCAAGGCTCAGTAGACAAGGGACTGCACATCATCATCGATAACAACGTCTACAAGCTTGATGGATTCGTCGACGAGCACCCGGGCGGCGCAAAGATCCTGAAGCGAGTTGGCGGCAAGGATGCCAGCAAGCAGTTTTGGAAGGTGGGCACAAGACCTCGGGCATACGATTCGGCTATATGGAAGAGAGAGTTGCTAACATGGATACCAGTACCACAACGAGAGCGTACTCAAGAAGTATGGACCAAAGCTCCAGGTCGGAACACTGAAGGAGGGCGCGAAGCTATAGACAACGAATACACGATACCCACGATATATTATTCTCGATTTTCCCTGGCCTTGCCACAGATACTCACGATGTTTCCCTCCTGAGACCAGGCGTCATTAGATTCATGATAACAAAGTACAGACTGGGGTATAGGGCATCAGGTATAAGACGATTCTCCCACCAGACCAGACCAGCCGGTCCAATTCCATCAGAGGCTCAAAATCGGCCCATATCGGCTAGAGATCCCAGCCTACTTTCCTGACCATATGTATCATCCATCTTTCATCAATCCTACTTCTTCATCATGTTTCTCCAAGCTGAATCTTCCAATAGCATGTGTGATACTGCGCCAACTTGAGCGCCGCCTCTGCTGATGGCCCCGCCTACTGCCTCTGAGAAACCTCCACGATCCAAACACAAGCAGTGAAACCAGCCCTAACACCACCAGGGCGAAATAGCCATAGTGCTTGCCGATCAACACAATCGCTGCCGCATCCCAACCGTGCCAGCTCGATGCTCCGCCGTGTTCGAAGAGAGGCGTCACTACCTTTCCCCGCAACATCTGCGGCTCCATATCTCCCGCTTCGTCTGCCAGAACGTATATCCGATCCTCCTTTCGTACAACCTCGTTTTGCGCGCGAAGCACGAACGACATCCACACGTTTGAAAAGAACATGCAGCCAGTGCTGAGCATGTTCTCCACGTATGGCATACCCCACGACATGTCTCGACTGGGTACTCGTTGCAAGAGCTCCGTAAGGAACGGATGCTGTGGTCGCGCCAGAATAAACGCATTATTCACTCCAGCCGGATACGCGCCAGGTGTGAGCCATGGAAGACGCGTCAGCGTCGGTACTGAGCTGTTCTCACCGAGCGGGGCGTCCAGCGCAACTCGGCACGTAACATCCAGGTCGAGATAGACTCCGCCGAAATGATGCAGGAGCGCGTAGCGGAGAATGTTTGCGCGTTGAATGTTTTGGCGGTATCCGACGTAGTGTGGGTGTATCTCTGGATAATGTTTTGCCATGAAGCTTTCCGATTCTCGATCCGTCCATACGCGCATCTCCCATTCTGGATGAAGCTGCTTGCAGCTCTCTATTGCCGGCTCGTACTTGGTCAAGAGCGCATTCGGCCGCCCATCGGAGAGGGAGATTTGGTGAATCATCCTCGGCACCGGTTCTGCCAAAGCGATATCATCGTTCCTCTGGCTTGTGACTGGGTATCGAAACAGTACGTTCTGATGCTGTTTGAGGTAGGAATGGAAGGTGCTGTAAGTCCGGCCAATTTCAAGGAGATCTCGCACATGATTCCTGAACAATATGAAGGGCAGTAAGGCGGTAAGTATGGCCAGTAACATAATGTTTCTGGACAGCATGTTGCAGCAGAAATGGTTGGAGGGCGCTATAAGGCTATCTCTGACACGCCTCTGCGAAACAGCTGTACCTGTGGACAAGCCAAGCGGCAGTGACTACCTCACTCGTTCCGAAGCCAGGTCGTATTCCGGGGGGAGAAGGAGGCACTCTCTAAGAATTGAAGGCTTCGAGAGGCGTCAAATGCAACTGCGACCAAGAAATACAAAGCACGCTCAAGGCGAGAGTAGTGCTTCCCTTATTACACGCAGAGCACCGCTTACTCCCTGAGCCGCGTTCCAACTTTCTCGCATTTTCGGTCAAAGTTATGAGCGCGTGCGGCTAGCATGCACCTGTCATCGGTCTGCAGTCGAACAACCAACCACTCGCCCACGTTCCCGGCACATGTCTTCAGAGGGCGCATACAGGACCGGGCACACCGGCAACGCGCAAAAGTTTCGCGCCAAGTATACACGCCAACGAATGTATTGCGACCAGTCTCATCTTGTCTAGGCGTGTAGTCCACCGGCTATTGATCGATGGATAGGTAGATCGAAGTAGGGTGATGTCAGATGGTCATACCAAAGCATGACAAACGCAGCTCTCCGCGGAGCCGGAATCGGCTGGATAGACTTTGACTTCGTTCAGGCTCGCGCAGAAGCCGACTGTGTCGGTGGGTGGTGGCATCTCATTGGATCCAGCACAGCAACCCGGGTGTGGCATTTGACAGCTCAACTTACATGGAGCCACGAAGTCGCAAGGCGCATGGCCTTGGGACAACCTGGAGTAGGTGTGCAGGATTCTGCCAAGGCAGCTGGTTGTATGGACTGGATCTTGGCTGCAACGCACGCCTTAGCCGCAGCTGCAAGGGTGCATATGTCGATAGCAGCTCTGCACAGTCTCCATCAGATGCTGAGGCTCCAATAGGAACTTCTGAGCTCTCACAAGATCTCAATGGGGACAATTGGGATCCTGTAGGTTCCAGCCAGCGCCAGAAAGAGGCCGAAACTGCAAAAAGGCACATTCTTGTGCGCACTAGTCGCCCCATGTTGGCCTGCTTCGATACATCCATACAGCATAGCCAAGCTGAGTACCTTCTTGTCAACTTGTCTATCGTGTCCAACTGCCAAGATGACTGACCTGAAACACCTAGGCAGTATCAGTCTATCAGTTTCATGGCTTAGAACCGTGCCAAGGTGTGTGAAGACGCGCACTTCTGCGTGTCACTTGACCACGGAGCTCCAGGATCTATGCCGCAGCTTACAGTTGATGGCGTGAACAGCGCTGCTACGTTTCGAGATGCTGCGCATGTGATCACATGTCTGGTATGTGCGGACAGTGCAAGCAATATTGCAGATGAGCCACGGGCGCCCAGGCTTTGAGACCTATGATCAGTTGCGATTACAGTAAGGTGTTCATCAGAGTGAGAGTGGCTCGATGGTCGTGTATAGCATGCCTCTCTGATTCGTGTGACACCACCAAGCCAACTAGTGCAAAGATTCGACGAAATGAACATGCCTCGGATGTGAGAAACTGACCACTTCGAAAAGCCCAGTTGACCGCTGATTTTCTCAATGCAACTGGTCTATGGAGTCGTCGGAGGGAAGCCGTTCTCAGACTCGCACAACCAGTCGCTCGTGTACCGGCATCTTTCGAGCACCCTCAGGCACTTCGGCGGCCGCCACAGGAACCCTTCAGCGCGGTAGGATCTCTGAGAAGCACCGTTTGAGAATTTTGAGAGGGAGGAAAGCAAATACCGCGACGGGCCTGCGTAGAGTCGCAGTCCAGATGTGGTGGTGAATACAAGCTAGCCGTCGCATAGAGCAAGAGCGAGGAGCCGTCCGTGCACGATAAGATAGAACGGGAAGATCCGACACTAGCGCTTCCGCGCTATCGTCATAATCCGGAGCTGTCACGGTGCTCTCCTTCACATGCTCACGGTCGCCTGATCAGCTGTTCTTCCCCAAGCGGATCAGTCATTCCAACCTGCGAATATCTCCCAGATCCCAAGCAATCTTCCATCGTAGCCCTACCGCAGCGCAAACTGCTCGATGATGGCAAAGAGCGTGCTTCCGATTACACGATCCCACGACCGATAGCGGCATCGTGAGATGTCAACAGACGAGCGCTAGCTATATCTGAGCTCTCTCGTGCAACAATTCTCGACGTGCCACCATCATGGGAGACCTACTCGCGTCACGCGTCTTGTCGCGCTTTCTCCCAGTGGCTGAGGGCGATGTCTCTGTCTATGATGGCATGAGACGCGATGCTGTCAGGCGCGGAGATGTCGAGGCTCAGAGACAGCGTGTATATACGGACGGATACCAGGACGACGACGATGACGATCCAGACGCTTTTCTTTACGATCCCTCTGGAGATCAACCCACGCCCACCGACCCTGGCCTGAGTCCTGAGATGTTCGCTGCACGGCCTAAGTGGCAGAGTCCTGGGTCTAAGAGGAGGGGAATGGACGACGAGGACGTGCCTGAGTCCTTACTCCTAGAGCCTAGGGCTAAAGCGGGACCTAGCAGACAGCAGCCTAAGAACGCGGCAGACATGAAATTAGCAAGGGCTGAAGCACAATGGAAAGCATCACAAGAACAGCAATGGTTATCAACACCCAGAGGTCCGCGCTCTGCAAGACCTACTTCTCGTCCTTCGCGAACGTCCGCACCTACGAGACCGCCGCTTCGCACAAACCCGCAAGCTGAAGCGACGTGGATGTATACAAACGCGACCAACCTTGATGCTTTCCTACTCGAGGTTTACCAGTACTTCGTCCAACACGGTGTCTGGTCCATTCTCCTATCACGGGCTCTGACTTTGATGACAGAACTTTTCGCGTTCAGCTTCACGATGTTTCTGACGACCTGTATTGACTACTCGAAGATACCCAGCAGCAAATCCACAGCAGAAATCATGATCCCCAAATGCATGGCAAAAGCACCGTGGTACAAGAATGCCGCGTTGTTCTTCTTCGTTATCTACTGGCTGTTCAAGGCACTCCGCTACTCCAGGGACGTGCGGAGACTATTTCAGATGCAGGACTTCTACCAGCATGTACTCGACATTGGAGATCAGGACATCCAAACTGTGGCATGGGCGGAGGTGGTAAACGGTCTAGTCAAGGTGCAGAATGCGAATGTTGCTACCGCTGCTGAACCATCTGAGCAAGGCAGGAAATACCTCGACTTCAACAAGCCACGACAGCGATTGAACGCTGAAGCCATCGCCAATCGGCTCATGCGCCAGGACAATTACTACGTCGCCATGTACAATAAAGACTTGCTCGACTTCACTCTCCCTGTACCTTTCATGGGGCGGCGTCACTTCTACTCGAGGAGCTTGGAGTGGTCCATCAATTTCTGCTTCACAAACTTCATCTTCGATGAGACGGGGAGCATTCGTCCATTCTGCCTTGACATTAAGAGAAGACATGCGCTGGTTGATGCGCTGCGTGTTCGATTTAGAGCTGCTGCCCTGGTCAGCATCTTGATCGCGCCATTTACTATTGGGTACAATGTGATCCTGTTCTTCTTCAAGAACTACACGGAATTTACCAAGAATCCTTCGCGAGCTGGCGCGCGCACTTTCGCCCCGTATGCGGAATGGAAAATGCGAGAGTTCAACGAGTTGGAACACCTGTTCCGACGCCGGCTGCGGCAGGCACATCCATTCGCGATTGAGTACCTGAAGCAATTCCCTAAAGACAAGACTGATCAAGCCTGTCGCTTCGTGGCTTTTGTCTCCGGGGCGATAGCTGCAGTTCTCACACTTGCAACTCTATTCGATCCAGAGCTCTTCTTGGGCTTCGAAGTGACCCCAGGAAGAACGGCAGTATTCTGGCTTTCTGTCATGGTTGGCATCTTTGGTGTGGCAAACGGATCTCTGCCAGACGACAACGACCTGCATGACCCAGGATTCCATATGAGAGAGGTTTTGATGTACACACATTACATGCCTTCCCACTGGAAAAATAGGCTACACAGTGATGAGGTCCGCGCGGAATTCTCAGGCATGTTCAAACTCAGGCTCTTCGTCTTTGCGGAAGAACTTTTGAGCTTGATTGTGACACCATTGATCCTGTGGCAGAACTCGGGCAAGACCTGTGAGCGGGTCATTGACTTCTTCCGCGAGCAAACAATTCATATCGAAGGCATCGGATATCAATGCAACTTCGCTTACTTCAACTTCAAGAAGAGGGTTGATATCGAGGACCCTGCCACATTCATGCCTGAGCCGGATGGACTGCGTGATGACCACTTTGGCCTCAAGGACGACAAAATGGCAGCTTCAGTACACAATTTCATGCAGTACTACAGCCACTACAATGGTCGTCAGACAACGCGGCGGCCCCAGAGTTGGCAGCCTCCGCCTGCGTGGCCTGGCGGCGTCCCAGCTGGTATTGCGGAAGAGCCCGCAGAAATGCCTGCACCATATGTTCCTACGAACGCAAGGAAACATCGAAACTCAGGAGCCTCTGCGATCCGATCACCTAGACAGGCGGTCAACGAGGCTCGACGGCACGGGAAACGTCAAGGTTTCGAACATGTTGGGCGAAGCACAATTGGAACTGGTCTCGCAGATGTGACCGAGAGCCGAATTATGGCACAAGACAGTGATCTGCAAGATTTTGCTGATGCCCCAGGTGTTTCAGCGCTTGAGAGCGACACAGATGCTGATGAAGGGGATGTGCAAGGTGCACCTGGAATTCTTGGTTTAGCGACACAATTTGTGAAGGCACAAACTGAGAAGACGACTGGACCTGTTAGCATGACGTGAATGCGGACGTAGAGGTCATGCACGCATTTCTTGACGTTAGGGTAGCGTAGGCGTTGGGTGATCCGCCGTTATAACGTTGCTATTGTCTAAGATCGTTTCGGTTCATCGCCATGGCAATGCCAAGTGCTCTCGCTGTGACAACTTCGCCAATACTGTCAACGAGCATCGATCGCGTCGCATAGGATACACATCGCCAGTATCATGACTACGCGACTCCTCAATGTCGACTATGAATTTGTCAAGCAGCGGACAAAGCATCCTGACCCAATTGCTACACTTGGGACCGAACACATCTACAAACAAAGAACCAGCTGAGACATCTAAGACAACTTCAGTATTCGGGCCCGGCGAGAAGACCGGCGTACGCAAAACTCACTGCTGGAGCCATATACTGCGCATTCCGAAGTCGCTTTCTGCCATCATGAATTCAGCATACAACATGCCATACAGATCACACCCCGACTTCCAGGACATCGAATCGCAATGCAGCTACAGCTCCGATCACGAGATAATTCCCGAACAAGA
Organism: Cercospora beticola; assembly: GCF_033473495.1. Classification (NCBI taxonomy): domain Eukaryota; kingdom Fungi; phylum Ascomycota; class Dothideomycetes; order Mycosphaerellales; family Mycosphaerellaceae; genus Cercospora; species Cercospora beticola. The sequence continues at coordinate 898,551 of NC_088942.1, forward strand.
TGATGACCTTTATCACTTGACGAGCCGCATGCCACATTCACGAAGCCCTTCTCCAACCAAATCCGACCTTACCAAGCCGCCTCCTAGACCACCTAAGCATATCATTTTGGCTCTTTGGCCGCGTGCACAAGATGCGCAGGTGAGATATTATGCTAGGGGGTACAGTACGCTCTATCCTACGGCTACGATATTGCTGTTGAACGATCGCCCGGACAGCTTGGAAAGTACCTTGGAAGAATTGATCGAGGAAGAAGAGAAGCCTTCTCTGCTGGATGAAATATGCCTGAGAGGACAAGATCATCGCGATGAAAGGGTTCTGGTGCATTGTTTTGGCAATATTGGTGTGGCGAGGTTCTGCGAGTTGTTGAGAGCTTTCAAAGTTAGGAAAATGGAGAGATTGGGCATCAGAGCTATCGTATTCGATGATGAGCCGGGTATGATGCTTCCAGGGCTCCATGAGATCTGGACACAGCCATTTTTGCTCCTGGTCTTGCTATGGGCGAGCTTGGTCAGGATTATGGATTGGATGGCGTCGTTCTGGCATGGCAACGGGCTTCAGGAACAGTTGTGGCAGGACTTGAACGATGAGGAACTGATGGCTCCAGACACAAGGAAGTGCTATGTCTGTCCCGGAGAGGATGTTATGTTCACTTGGAACAGTAGCGATGCTGGAGATGACGGTGCTGTGAGAAAGGAGACCGAGGTTAAGAGGCAAAGTATCGGTCGAAATGGCAAGTGGTCCCCTAATCAGGAGAGATATTGGCTTGGGATCGAGAGTGTTTGGGAAGGCAAGTGACGAGAACTTCTGATCGGAGGCCATTTCCGTGGTGTAATGCTGTAACGTATTGTAATGATGGAATGAGAATCGGTTGTACGATATATGTCCATGCTTGGAATGTTCATACTCGCGCCTCGACGTCCTATGCTTGATATCAGTCGACAGTGTGGACCTGCGGACAAGAAGACTGGAAGAGAGTTTGTACTGTTCCTACGAACCTACCTCTGAGCTCTTCCAGCTTTTCGAGACACGGTGCCTTAGATGCGTTGTATGTGTCAGAGTCATGAGGATTCAAGGCATATCCGTAGTCCTCAGGCAGAGTACGTAGTGTTCGGCGGTGTGTAAGTTTTACCTAAATCTGGTGAGAAATTTGATGAGACGGGTGGACCCGCGTGAATCAGATTTTCATCGGCGGATGAGCTGACACCGACTTCACCTGTGCCATTCGTCATGCTTCGGTGAGATGCACGGCATCATGCAGCCACTTTAGCTGATCTTCACGTGCGATTCGAGAACGTATATGGTGGTCTGTCGGTCTCTTCGCCTACGTCGTGTAACAATTCATACTTCCGCGTGTCTCGAGCGAAGCAACCGAGCCTCGCTTACACGAGTTGACGAGCTGCTGACATGGCGCAGCCAGTCATTTCAGGTGGCCTGCTGCATCCTGACGACTTTTTCTCTCTACCCGACCCTCCATTTCAGTGCCAGAGTTTCCAGGCGCCTCGACTAAGCCGTGCCTCTCAGCTACACTCTTGGGCAGTGTTCACCGGTCGCCCTCGCAGAGGCCGCAGGATGTTATACAACAAATGTTGGAAAGAGGCCGTCAACTTCAACAGTGGAAGATACAGCGACTACCTCCGGCAGTGCAGAAGGCACAATGATTTTGAATGAGGTGGCCGCCACGCCTGTCATGGTCGGAGCATGCGACCTCTGCGGTCACAATGCAGCCTGCCGTCTTCGAAGACCTTGACTAGGATCATATTCCTGTCGAGAGGCCTGAGCTCCGACTTCTGCTCAAGTAGGGCGCTGTCTTCCTCTCTTACGCCTCTTTGTTGTGCCCCAGCTATCGATTGACTGTCCAGTGCAAACAGACTCTCTAGGTTCTCTGATCTAATCTGCTTTGTGGGTGCTGAATTGATGGGCGGCCAATATTGGCCGTTGACGCGCTAGAAATCCCATACTCCCGTTCAACTCGAGTTGTGCGGCCCAGAACACTCCATGGCAGGGCAAACGACCGTTCTAGAGACATTGCTTGTGGCTATACAAGATACGATCAAGGTGTGTACCAATGCATTTGGGCCTCAAAGTGCATTAGTACATGACCTAGGGGACCTTACGGCCGCTTTGAAGGACTTATCGTTTCTGGATACATCGTTTCAAAAGCCTACTCAAGGAAGTGACTCTCAAACACTCCGGGATGGAAGTCTCCGAGAAGCACTATTTAACTGTCTTGATGCCGTCAGCAAAGCCAGAAGGCTTGCCAGAGGTATCGCTCGTGGTCGTTGCCGTGAGAGCGACATACCAAGGGAGAATTTTGACAAGATCAAGCAATTCGCGGTCTACTTTAGTGGCTTGGTGAAACTCGATCCTCTATTCGACGGAGCCACCACCAACAATTCGTCTGAAGATCCCTACATTGGAGACCGGCACCAGCGGAGCGACCCATGGCGAGGTGAATTGGTGCTGTCTCTCGATGGCGGAGGTGTCCGGGGCTTCGCAACTCTGATATTACTAGAGGAACTTTGCAATGCGATTGCCAAAGAGGAAAGCCGTGACCCTCAAGTTCTCGACAGCTACAGCTCGCCGCTTTTCCAGACTTCAAGATCGACACCTAGGCAGGAAGAACTTGCGAAGTATCGCCCATCAGCCAAACGAGGCCCGGACGCTTTCCGTTTGTGCCATTACTTCGATTACATCTGCGGGTCTAGCTTCGGTGGCATGGCAGCTGTCATGCTTGGAGTCATGCGATGTACGGTTGGTGAGACCATCGATCACAATCGAGACATATGGCGGACCAAGATCCACACCACATCGAAATTCTTAGTACCAATTCCGATTCCTTCGTTGCAGCTATTTAACAAGGCGCGAAACTCTATCGATATGCGGAGCTCTTTGCAATCGACCTTCGAAGAGAGAACTTCAATGGGTGAGGGGGCTGACACCGCCAGTAATGGACATATGCATCGCACTGCAGTTACACCAACTCTAAGTACATTGGACGGCAGATGTCAGACGATAGTGTTTGCTATCCAAGAAGCCAGTGACGGAAGGGTGCGTCCATATGCCTTTCGATCATATTCGCCCTCCCCCACGGAACAGTTGCACTCACGAAGCCGATCTAAACCTGGCATACCGGATGCGGGCCCAAATGGAAGCAGTGTATCCGTTGTTGACGCATGTCTAGCAACATCCGCAGTGCCGAGTCTGTACAGGAAAGTCAAGATTCCTGAGCTGGAAGGTTCTTTCGTTGATGGTGGTGTCTGGAGATCGAACCCTGCAGAAGAGGTATACCGCGAGCTCCAGATACGACATCAATCTCCTAGGCCTCCAATCAGGGCACTACTGAGTATTGGAGGCCGACCAGCCCTTCAAGAAAGTCGTCGACAACGAGAACCTCTCGCACGCGCAATCGACCGCATTGGCGATTTGATACATGACGAAAAGAGCCGTTTTGACGATTTTCTTGAAGTGCGTCAAAGGAACCAAGAACTCAAATATGACCGGCTACTATGTGAGACAACAACAAAACCAAGTGTACATATCGACAGAATGCTCGACAGTATTGAGCAGGAAGCCCGTGCATTCGTCAGAACGGACCAAAAGACTCAACAAGTGTTGCGTAGCTGGGCGGGTTTTCTAGTCAAGACACGACAACAGAGAAGTCGTACTGCACGGTGGGCGGAATACGCAGGTCTGAAGATGCCGCATGTCGGAAGGGAGTCGTCATCAACGACATCAAGTTTGCCGATAAGCAGAGAAGAAAATGGTATCGACTCTCGCTTGCGTTCTGCAGTGCCGGTCTCAGTAGCGAATGATCAATAGATGGTGTTTTCAGCCTTTGCGGGTACATATAGTCTTTTGTATGTTTGGTCCTCATTGCTGAATCTTGCACGGCTATCAGCCCCGCTCGTCCAAGGTCTTCCAGATTAATATAAGCTGACCCCATCTTGAGCGCACTCCGCACGTCCTCGGCAACGTTTTGCGGCGCAGCGGCCACTTCGGCAGCTTCGTATGTACGTCCGTACCCTGATGAATGCATGGTATGACTGTAACTCGTCGCGCAGTGCATCATACACACTGTACTACTTCGGGGACCACCAATAACATGGTGCGCAACAGACCCATTCGGAAGAGTATCCGTGCATGACGCGGAAGCTGCTTCTTGAGCAAGTAGTCATGTGAGTTCCATAACTTGACGTACCGCTGTCTCTGCCGATCTCGATAGAGCGGTACAATGCGGACCTCGTTGCCCTTCATGTCTATTTTCAGTTAGTATTCAAGGATGTCATGCAGATAGCATGTGCGCCATACACTTACCACGGCCAATCGCTTGCTTCAATTTCAGCTTCGAGGGCTTTGTGCGACTCTCCTTTATGCACACTATGATCCCCTCAATGTTGCTTACCGAGCTGAAATCGGAGCCGATTCGAAGTACTCTTGGCACAGAGTCCTCGGACGATGAGGTTTCGAAGGGATTGAGGTCTTCGGATTCCGTCGCGATTGTGGGTGGATTTGAATGGAGTTGGGGTGTGCTAGATTCGTGGCCAGTGGCTGCATCATGGGACGATGTCGATTTGACTTCGCTTCCGATCGTCAGATCGTCACTTTCTACAGCGTGGTTGCCGACCAGGTACAACGCATCGTTCTCTGAGGACGTGTTCGTCCTTGATACCTTGATCTTCGGCTGTCCATTGGCGTTATGCTCCATCTCATTACCAGAAGCGTGCGTTGGAGCAGTCTCCGAGGTTCCATTCACGGGCCGTAGACTGCTTCGATCAAGTGCCGGTCCGGGAACGATTAGAGTATCACGCTTTCGAGATTGGGTTGATTCTGAATCGTTGACGACAGATGCCTCGTCGTCTCGTAAGGCTTTTTCGTGGACCGCTTCAGGACCGCAGTGTTTACATGCTTTATCAGGTAATTTCCGGAAGAAATCCAAAGCTTTCTCAAGCACGTCTTGCTCATTGATATCCGCATGTGCCATTTCCTTGATTATATCCAGGAAGGTGTCAATCAACAGCCGACCGGGTATACGCGTGAAGTCAGAGGGGATGCGCTGAGGATAGTCACGGGATTTCTGTCTCAAATGTTCAATCCAACTGTCGAGCAGACCATCGCCGAGATTTTCAAACCAGTTTTCCCGTTTGCAATGCGCGTTCATATGATATGAGGTCTCTCCAAGAACCACGGTCGCCATCTCTACGAACACGAAGCCAAGAGGCGCGACGTCGCGATCGAAACCTCTATTCTCCTGTCTCATGACAGCTGCGGACGCAAACCGGTTGGTCCTGTCCCCGGGACCTTGGGAGATTGCCGCTTCTCTGCTCGGATATTTTTGAGCCCTGTCGAAATCGGCAAGTATTACAGTTTCGGATTTGTCGATGAGGATATTCTCCGTCTTGATATCCTTATGCTTCACTGGCTGATCCAGTCTATGCAGATACGACAGTGCATCACATATGCAAGCAAAGAATGGTATGAACCGGTGTGCGTCATCCGCGATTTGCCAGTGTTTGCCTCCCTGTTCTGACTCCAACTCGTTGTGCTGAGAACAAAGTTTGATCCGGGTCGCGAGATTACTCGGGGCCAGGGGATACAGTAGAGCGCCGACGTTCACTTGACCATAGACCGTCTCCTTCGTGTAAGCCCCAACAGTCACGATGATGTGTGGGTGGTCCAGGGTTTTCAACAGTTCGTACTCTGAGAACGCATCTTCTTTGGAATTGAACCAGCGCAGAGGTGCTTGCTTGACTGCGAGCCAATCGTCTCTTCCATAGCTGTCCTTGAATCTCGCACAGAACAGGTTCCAGCGTCCCCCCGAATCGGTCATCTCCATGTCCGGCAGTCTTGGATTCACAGGCTTATGTCCGTGGCATACAAGTCGCCGCTCTGCGGCAATGTCGCTCGGTTCAGCATAGTAGAATGGCGTAGGACACGCTCGAAACTCCAACAACGATCTGGAAGATGTGGGATATGCGGCCTTGTCTGCAATAGTGGTGCTTCTTGACAGTGAGCTCCCTACAGTTCGCTTGCTGCCTGTGAAGCCAGTCTGGTTTGAGTTCCTGTTAGGTGACCCACTGGAGCGCCTCCTTCTATTGCTGGGCAGATGCGCATGACTACGAGCCATTCAGCAATTAACCAGTCTGGCGGCGTCGCAGTCGAGGTATTTGCACTTTAGCAGAGAGTCCTCGTGTCTCTGACAGCTGCCCTGGTACAGTGGTCACCAAATATCAGATAGTGAGTAGAGTTTCGGCCGCTCCGAACAGAGTGATAGTCGGTACAGATTGAGCTGGGCCACCGCACACTGTTTCTCCCGTAGCTGCAACGACTTTCTGAGCAAGTATAGTCGTCCACACTGCATCAGCGTTGCGTCCAGATACACAGTGAAGTGAGAAGACTTCCGTTGCCGGCAGCCACGGCGCGAAGTCGAGCGAAAGCCGAGACAATGTGCAGCCTGCTCGTGCAATCTCAATTGAGCGTATGCCATGCACGACGACTGCAAGTGTGGACCAATACGACAAGATTGCGATAGCTGGGATGAGGATAAGTCCAGAAGTACAGAAAAGCTTTGAGTAGAAAGATTCGAGGTTTACAGCCCGAAGAGAGCGGCGGTTGAAGAACCTTGTAACTTGTGCTTGTTATCGTAGGATCAAGGGCTGCGGATGTCAGCGAGCGTCGCGGCGTAGTTTGCCACCCTTCGCTTCTGCGCAGTGGGGAATGCATGTCGGTGCAGCATGCTGCAACTAATTCCACGAAGAGGTCACGTTTGAACACGTTAGCGAGTTCCCAACACGCATGCGGATGGCAAGCTGAGTCCTTGAGGTGCGGCCCTTAAAGCTGACATGGCAAAGAGTCATCGGCGAAGGGCCTCACTGTCTCCGCAGGAGCTGGCAGCTTCCTGCTTTGTAGAGCAGCCCTGGGCACAAATGCGTCGCTGAGGTCCGTCAGAGAAGTGACTGCATTGTGCCAATTATTTGCCTCCGGCACTCAACAATCAGAGTTGCATACTCAAGAAATGGATCCTGCCAGTCTTGGGCTGGGAGCAGCCTCCCTCTCGTTCCAACTGCTCGAGGGTGCTATCAAAGGTTCGTTTGCCTCCATGTTGCTAACGCGGGATCTCGGGTCCTGACTCTCGCAGCTTTCCATTACTTCGATTCAGCTGCAAATGCTGAGAAGGACTGTGCCTATTTAAAAGTGCAGCTGCATTTTGAGTACAGCAGCCTACTGCGATGGGGCCACGAGAGCGGCTTGCTCAAAGAGTCCGTGGAGCCCAGATTTGATGCTCGAATCGAGCACCAGAAAATGGTCATTATCGCTATTCTCAGCCAGCTCAAGCTTTCGCTACGCGACCTGAGGAGGCTATGTCTCAGGCACAGGCTAGGCGAGAAACAGAGCGATGGTGTACCAGAAGGCCTGCAATCAGCATTGGACCTCGCGAGAACCGGTGTGAAAGATCTCAGCGAGCCAACAGTCCAGAAGACCCAGAAAGCCGATGATGTCCACTCAAACACTAATACTCAAATTTTGTCTCAAGCCGAATGGGAGCGCTACAAGGTGGTCTTGGACACAGGCGAGCAAGTGAGGACAGCCAGAGTCCACGCGAAAGGGACCAACCACATCCGTTCCTGGGCCGGTGGCTTCAGCATTGGAGTTAAGAAAGTAGTAACCGAGCCCAAACGTTTCCTATGGGCAACTGTCGATAAGGCGAGCTTTCAGGGACTGCTTGATAGAGTCAAGTCTCTTGTGGCTAACTTACTGAGGACTTTAACCCAAGACCAAATGGTGGAAGTTTTGCAGGTTGTCCAAGAAATACGACTCCTGTTACTCTCAGTCACGAAGACAAAGGAAGGAATGCAAGCTTTGAAAGTAGACGATTCCACGATTGCATCGTTATCGGGCTCGACACTCGTCGAGCATCAAAGCTTCGGCAAAGCCAACCCAGAGAGCTTGCCTGAAGAGTCCGTCCAGGCCGAGATCCAGTTCAACATTTTTTATTCTCAAGCAGTGAACTTCTTCATCGACGTCAAGAGCCATGTAGGCCTCGCCCGAAAGCCGCTGGACCCGGTCACAGACAAGATTGTAGAGTACGCAGACCAGCCCACTGAGCATGACTCCCGAACAATGGTACAATTCGCGGGCGAGCCTGCCTGGATCGAGTGGAAGCCATATGATGCCGAGGTCTGGTGGGACAGAGAGCTTTCCATCTCCGATACAAGAGCTCCAGCTAAGGCAAAGGAGAGCGCTGAGCTGCTGAGCGCTCTCTTGAGCTTTCCGCGGAAGCCCCAAGAGTTCTGCTTACCACCATTCCAAGGCATGTTCGACGACACAATGCAAAGTAGGTTCGGATTCGTGTTCAAAGAGCCTCCAGAATCGAAAAACAACTCTTTGGGAGTGACACTGCACTCGCGTCTGCTGGAACCATCCCCGCCACTCCACGAACGTGTCGAACTTGCTCAGCAACTCAGTCAGTGGCTTCTGTATCTGCACTCGGTCACGTGGCTCCACAAAAGCATATCGAGTACTTCGATCATGTTCTTTCCTGTCGAAGGTGGCGGCTACAGTCAAGCATATATAGGTGGTTTCGAATACGCCAGGCTCGTCCAATCCGGAACCACAGGTGGAGACAGTGACCTCAAAAGAGCACTGTACACTCATCCGAAATATCTCCCAGGGATCACGAGCGGCTTTCGACAGACCTACGACATGTATGCGCTGGGAATAGTGTTGATTGAGCTTGCTTTCTGGCAACCAGTGCGCCAGATCTTCGGCTTTGGCGAATCAGGATATCATGAAGAACTCAAGTTGCCCGCCATACTCGACGCACATGAAGCTCTCATGCATCCTGGAAGTACAGTGCTAAAGCAGGTTGAGCGACTTATGGGCAAGCGCTATACCTCCGCCGCTCGCGCATGTATCCAAGGCATGCCAGCTTTTGGCTTACCCGAGGGAAAGGACCAGGCCGAGCCGCTAATATCTGGCCTGTTGCAACAGGCCTTCATTCGAGTTGTCGTTGGTCCGTTGAAAACTATTGCTGTGTGATATGTCTTTGCGCGACCGATAGTGATGCATATGTGAGTATGCTGAAACTGCGAAAAAGGTGGAGTCCCAGTCGCCACAAATATGCTGCAGATTTTCTATCATAATTCGCTATGCATGTTAAACCCCCACGATTAGTGCCCCTCTATAACGTCTTTGAAAGCAGCTTTCTGGCACTCGCTCATGATGCGGGCTTGTTGTGCGATCTCGCCCAGGCGTCCGATGACTTTCCCGTTGCCTTCAGCAAATTCGTAAATAGTATATGGAATCTTGACTTCATCACAATACTGCATGACCAGCTTCTGAGCCTTCCGCAAATTGTGTCTTGGCATTCGTGGATAGAGGTGATGCACAGCCTGAAATTGCAGACCACCATGGAAGAAGTCAAGCCACTCTGGGCAGTCGACGTCCATAGTAGTGCGCAACATGCGTTGAGGGAATGACTCCGCGACGCCCAGATCTGCTGTACTCATGGCGAAATGTGAGAGAGTGATCTGGACGTGCACCATCATTGTGACAGCGTGGCTGACCAACACGTAGAGGAAACGATGCCAGTTCGTGTCAATCGATTTGTAGACCGTCAAGTAGCCGAACCAGTACCAGAAGAAGACCTGGCCAGCCATTTCCAGATAACGATGCCACCACGCTGGACCTTTCCGTGGTCCTTGTCCGAGGAAGATATATTGCCAGCTCAGGACGTACAAGTTGAAGCGTCCGAAGGTGAGGATCGGATAGTAGAGATAGTGCTGGTACTTCAGCACAAACTGCGCCGCAGCATCGTACGTCATGACACGATCGTAGTATGTCGATTTCAGGCTCTGGAAGAATCTGTGGCTGATGGCGAAGAATGGCATGTGCTGAATGTCCGGATCATGCTCGGCCGAGTTGGTCACAATGTGATGCACATTATGATTTCGTTTCCACCAGCAGCAAGATAACCCTCCCAGAAAATCTGCAATCAGAATGCCAATCGTGCTGTCCACATGGAAGTGGTGAGTAATGCCCATGTGGCCGGCATCATGGACAGTGAATACCAACTGATGCCACATCATGCCCAAAAAGGTGGCCGATAGAATGTACCATTCCTTTTGCAGGAAGTAGTACGCGAGGAAGCCCAGTAACGTGTAGCGTGTGACTTCAACCGCGTAAGCGGCGTAGTTGCAGTCGTAGAGACCTTCGGCCCGCAGTTTCTCGTCCAACTCTTTGTACTTGCGGATGATCGTCGTTTGGGTCTCTTGATCCAAGTCAGGGTACAAATCCAGATCATGGTCTATCTCTTGCTGTGTTCTCTCGTCTGCAGGATATGCCTTTGATTTTTGCGAGGCTGGCTCACCGATGGCCAATGTTTCGAGAGAAGTTGCTGAAGACTCGCTGGCTCCTGCAGAGCTACCTCTCCGTCTGCGAAGGGCGGGATTCCTGCGCTCTGAAGGTTCAAATACAGGGGAGCCCTCCGACGAGCTGGCCGACGAGTCTTCTGCATGACTTCTCCCCTCATGCTCGTCCTTCGAACAAGCAGCACGCTGTTCTTCCTCCGTTCTGAACTTGCCACCTTGTATCGGAGGTACGAAGTCTGCCCAGTATCCGTCGACCTTGCCAATGCAGTACCTTTGCATCACCTCCTGCGACTCTTGCGAATGGAATGCCTTGACTTCGTTCGTAGCATCCCTTCCAACCATATGCAGCATGGCCTTGTCGCCACCGGGATGGTATGGGATCCATGCGTCGACTTTCAATACCGCTCCATCCACTATGACAACCTTTCGTCCTGCGGCGATCAAAGCTTCGACATCGTCCCGCGACAGGACCGTATCCCGGTAGCGACTGGTGTGATTTGCGGGGGCCATGCTGTGGTTGTCCGAACAAGACGTGTCTCGAATGATCAGGCCATGGGTATAATCTGGCTTCGTCTTCGCGTGAAAATCGTAGTTGGGGGCAAATGTGTGCTTCGTGGTTCTCCAGAATTCAATGGCGGTCGATAGGTGGAGAGAGGTGTCAGGGTCAGGGTCCACTCGGCTGATGGAGTAAGCCGGTCCGGCTAGTCGCGAGCTCCATTACCCGGTCGACGTCAACCGCGCGAGCTTCACTTCAAACGCCGCCGCTGTCGCCTGCCACATCGCCCCGCCCACCGCACGCTCTGGACCATTCTCGTCAAAGCATGATCACCACCACCCGCTAGAACACCACCGTCGAGACCAGCGCCAACATGGGCGACGTCGTCCCTATCCTGCTGAGCTTTCCGCCAGAGAAGGCCAGCACATCGCCCAAAGTCTACGACAAGGCCGCCCGCGAATATATCAAGAGCTTGGACGATATCCCCGATGCCTCCTTCACCAAGCTCGTTGAGAAGAAGAATGTGCTCACATTCCTTGATCCGGCTGTCAACTCGATCGGCTATCTCCGCACATTGATCAAGCAGATACAAGGCACGCGAGACAAGAAGCAACTCGATAATCTCGATGAACTCGCTGTCGTTTTCTTTGGCACATTCGATCCGGTACAGGTGCGATATGTTGGCGAAGACTTTATGCTGCTATGGGATTGGGTGTACAAAGGCCTGCAAGAGAACGGCGAGACCGATTTGACACCACTCGTCAACTCGTTAGTGCGACTCGATCCTACTTCGGCAACCTTCATACCGGCACACCTGTACATCTTGAGACTGTGCCTAGCGCGAAGCATACCCAGTCTGGCACTTCCCATCTTAGACACCGATGTCGCTGCCTTTCCTTCCAAGAGCACAAAGGGTGTGTCTGAGGAGCTGCCATGTGACGAACACGAGCTCAGCAATGCATGGATCACAGAAAAGAGTGGCTTTGCGAAAGACCTAAAGTCTACACATGTGCTCGAGTACTATCTGCTTGGCGCATCTATCTACATCGGCATGCACAACTGGAGCCGTGCCCGATTGTTCCTGGAGTACGTCCTCCTCTCACCGTCCCAGTCGCACACCGCCAGCGCACTGCAGGTAGAGGCATACAAGAAATGGGTACTGGTGGGACTGATAGCGAACGGGAGACCATTCTCTGAGCCAAAGACACACGATCAGGTAATCTGGAAAGCCCTGAAGAGCTGTTCGAAAATGTACGATGAGCTTGCGACAGACTTCATGCAGCGCAACACGAGGAAATTCCAAGCCGATGCCGAAACAGGGGTCGAATTGATTCAGGATGATGGCAATTTCGGGCTCGTGAAAGAGGTGGTGGATGCTTTGAAGCGCTTCCGGGTCATAGACCTGCAGCAGACATACGCGGCAATCGGCGTGACTCGCATGGCCAGTCTGCTCGAACTAGATCCGGGCGAGGCTTTGCAGCTTCTTCAGTCTATGATCCAGGATGGCCACCTCAGTGCCAGTCTTTCAGGCGCTGGTGCTGACACGGTACTGCGTTTCCACGATGCTGAGCCTTCGAACTCTCAGTCCGATTTGGAAGCTCAGACATTCCGCATCCAGGCCTTGGTGGCACAGATCCGGGATGCAGACCGGCGACTCCAGTTGACGAAAGAGTATGTCGACTACCAAAAACGAATCACCCGTGGACTCGACGGTGATCCTGCGGATGCTATGGACCTCACGTGGGACGGACCACCGGGAGTACCTCTCGCGGAAGGTGAAGACGAAGATTTGATGCTCTGAAGGGGCACAGTCACAAGTACGATGTCATGATGATGGTTTAGCGAGGCGTTCCCATGCATGAAAAGGGGCGGAGGGCCATACAAGTTCGCGCACGATTCTTTCTTGATGCATAGACTGGCCACGGTCGAGCTGATCACGACGTGTGAGCACTGCATCTAGCTGTAGAAGTAGATATGACTGAAAGCAGGCAGTCTACATCCATCTCGCGGATAGTAGTAAGTCGAATGCAAATTCTGCTCGGACTTTCCATTGCCTTCACTTTGATGGCGCGGCTTCATAACTCACAGCAGCTAGGTCATTCGGAAGAGAGTGAATGCGAGTCTAAGAGATTTCAAGCAAACATTCACGCACCGACCGAATAAATACGACCCTCTCTCTCCCTTTTCCTCTCCACCAACACTCCAACCACCACGCACTCATCTATAAACCCAGAACAACATCACAATACACAAGACCGACAGAAACCCAACAAGCAAACGAGTGTCACCGATACGATGTCTATCGTCAAGAATAGTATGTTTACCACTGACAACACTCGAGTCCTCACTGACAATGTTCATCTGTAGTCCCAGTCCTCACCATGCTCGCTCGTCGCTCTCTGCACGCGGCTCCAGCACTACGCCACTCCTCATCCAAGCGCATTGCGGGCGCTCCGTCGCCACATCGGAGCGACCTCGTCACTCCATCGAGCCAGAAGAAGCGCAGATATGGCAAAGCGGAGTTCCTTTACGACACTAAGCACTTGAGCATCGGGCTTCTGTTGGGGCTCGTGGGCGCCAAGACGCTACACGTTGCGGCGAAGGAGGAGGTCGAATGGACCTGGAAGTAGAGAAAGGACGGGCGGTGGACTCGAATGGACTGGAGAGGAGGCTTCGACTGTAGAAAGAGCCTGGAGGACGGTGGACTTTTCGTGGAGAATGTCTCTGATGGAGTGAATGAAAAGCTGCTTCCAGAGCCCGCCCGAAGCGATGTGATGAGTCACGTCTACCTCTTCACTTTGACTGGGCATGTGCAACATGTCTCCGTGTTGAGCGAAGTGAATACAAAGTCGTACTCACGTGCACCCGCGGTGAACAGCTGCATGTGGCGCATCATTCACTTGCTTAGCGCGTTCCGAAGCTTAACTATCGCACTCGACGACAACTTCCAGCGCCAAACTGCCCGACTACATTTTCAATCAACAACCAGCAGCCAACATAGCTCAAGCAGTCCCGGTGGTCTCGAGGTGAGTACCTGCTCGATCGCGCCGGAGTCCGTCACTGACTCGAGTAGCCAACAAACGATGCCAAAGAGAGCTGGCCCACTGAAGGCCGTTGCTCACAACAAAAAGGCCAAAGTCAGCAGCGAAAACGCATCGAAAATGGACGCAGAGAACCCACACGACAACAGGTGCTTGTTCTTCGAGCTCTCCGCAGAACTGCGGAACGAGATATATGAGCTCGCTCTGGTGAAGTCCGAGGAGATAGAGATCACAAAGGAGACGTTCGCTCAGCCAGCTCTTTTGCGCACATGTCGCCAGATCCGTGCAGAGGCTGTTCAGATTTACTACTCTCGGAACGAGTTCTATACCACAATCTCTCGCTTGGATGCGAGTCTTCTTCGCGCATTCGGTCAGCAGCAGTCCCACGAAGAGGTTTGGCTTAAGAGGACAGGCGTGGCTTTGATACTCAATGAAGGCTCCAATGACGCGTACTGGCCCAATTTCCTCCAGTGGATGAAATGGTACTATGACGACGAAGTCACGGGCTTGGCTTGTCCGGAGGACTGTCCGGGAGGTCTCTGCTGCACTCTGGATGCGGCTTTCCGCATCGTGAGTGAGTTGCAAGATCTTCGCTGGAAGCGAGTTTCTACAGTTCTGGAGACTTTGAAGAGAATGAAACAGCCAGAGAACGGCAGTTCGTTGCGCTGGCTCGAAAGTTCTCAAGACTGAGGCATTCGTGTCAGGGAGCTTCGCTTGAACGAAGAAAATGGCCGTGCTCAGCTCACCATCCAGCTGTGGGTACTGTTGTGCCAGAGAAGACTGTCGGAGAGTTGAGCAACTGCACACGACGACTTTGGTGCGGGGACGGAATAATGCGTCGATTGAGAACTGCGATAGCTGAAGCGTCAGCACGCAACCGTGGAAGTGATATAAAGTGCCACATATTGTTCAAGGCAACAGGATAGAGAGACGAAGATCGAGATTCCGCACTGCATTATCATCTTCTGCAAGCGTCGCTTCGCAGATCATAATCGAATGTGCGCTCACTGCGGACCACACGAGCAGACACCGAATGGCTGGAGCTCGAATGCCTGTAGAAAATAAAAGCTTTCGCTCATTTTCAGGACATTCTTCCACGTTTCTTGATTCTTATTTACCGCAATGGTCGGACGTTCAGCTCGTGACGACTAACGCTCTATGGGACAGGCTCGCCGGTCAGATATGGACACATCGAAGGAACACCGCTGCACCTTCAAAGGCAATGCTTCAACGCTGGTCCAGTGAGACATACCATGACGGACTTCTGAGCTGCTTGAAACATTTTTCGTAATCCATCTTGGCCGTCAGTCGCCCTGGTCCGAAAGTCGGGAAGCCTGAACTTCGTTCTCGCTTCACAGTCTATGTTGACGCCGTGTAGCGGACTTCTGAAATCTTTGTTGTCCGAAAATCAAGCGGAGGTCGCTTTGCCAACCCGAGAGAATGCCCTGCTGCGATCAGACCTCATTCAATGAGCTTGACCATCTTGAGAAAGCCGGTTCTGCCGCAAAGCGAAGTGACGACGATTCTGAACGTGGCTGAGTAACATTCGTATCAGTAATGGGAACAACAGACCAGGAGTATTAGAACGCGTTGCCATTATAGGGCGACGAACTCATTGGTGTTCTCCGGACCTGGGGACATCGGCCTCGTACAGTAGTGATATCACCCGCGGCCGGTCCACCAGAGAGCTGAATACGAGGTGATCTGGCACAAGTACAGTAGACATGTAGAAGACAGGACGTGCCATCTACAAGCGGAGCGGAACGGACGGGCATCGAGAGTGCTGTAGACAGTAAATTGTTTGCCCTAGCCGTCTTAGTATATGCCCCAGTAGCATATAGCCAATAAGAAAGCCGATCGAGGGTACAGCCTTCTGTTCCTGGCAATGCTCACTTTTAGACGCAGACCATAGACGATCGTGGTCGCTTTTAGGGCTGACTTTACTCTCGTAGAGCTTACTGGGCTCATATTCGGTGAAGACTGCGATCGTTCGAGAGTATCTCACGCGGCCGCGTCCATGAGGAATTGGGCGGGTAGTGGATCCTGTCTTAAGTCCTGAAGGAGCATGGTTCTTGAGGCAGTGAAGCAGGTTTTGGGACTAGAATCTCTTTTGCGCCCCAGTAACCAGGTACGAAGCGTAGAGTAGTAAGGGTACGTAAGCAGTCGACGCGTGAACATACCACCTTATCAAGGAAACTCGTCACGTGTCTCTCTGGCCAGCACCGTGATGGCCATCTGCCGACCTCATCTCGCTGACGACCCACGTAGAAGCCCTAAATCACAACTCCTCCTTGCCCTGTGGCGCTCCGCCAAACCCAAAAGCAGCCTTCACCATCCCGAACGCCGGTCCTTCGTCACGGTCATTGAACTGTCCAGGTTTGTCGGGTCTTCGGGCGTTATTTCAAGTGCCAGGCTGCTTACCCATTGGAGGATAGCTTTTGCCTTCTTTCTCGACTTTGGGCTCACACGAGCACCGCTCGGCTTCTGGTACTGTATCCATGACCATGGGGACGTGAGAACCGCAGCCCCACCACGTGGTTTTTTCTATTTCCAGAGTGAGCAGGCAAGCGGTGAGACAGCGGGCTTCTGAGACATTCGAGGAGCGGGAACACGTACGGCATGAGCCACAGACCGCCTGCTTGCACATTTTTGCCTGTCGTGTGTGATGATCTGCGGAGGTGATCGGTGTCGTCGTGTTCAATGCGCGTCGCGATGGAAGTGCCCGGAAGGTCTGGTGGTGGGGATGGAGCTTTTTGAACTTGGGTTCATCCTCGGCGATCGTCGCAGGCCTCGCCGACTTCACAGCTCATGAGTCGTTACGGCTTTCCGGAAGGTAGCTCTCAGCACGATTTTTACAGACATCACCAAGTGGAGGGTTTCAGATAGTCGCCGAATGGGGATGACGGACGCGCCATGTTGTCATGGAAAAGGTCAAGTTCAAAGTCAAACAGGCATCTGGAGTGTGCTTCACGCTGAGCCGCAGCAAAAAGCTTGGTTCGTGCTCGTGGGAAGCCGTGAAGCCAAGGGTATATCCTGTATCCATGTCCTGACAAGCTGAACTCTGACGAGCACTGCTGTAAAATTAGTATTCAAGCTTTTGAGACAGTCGTCAAACCCAATACGGAAGCATGATGCTGGTAGAGGTGGAGGAATTAATGAAAGAGCGAGAAAGATCAGAGAGTATATAAACAGTGAGTTCATCGACATCGATCGTGTCAGAATAAGACAGAAGCAACAGTTCCATCACAGCAACAGAACAACCCCAAAAGCCCTTCACTCCATCTTTATCAGCAATCGCCAACATGCAGTTCACCAGCATCGCTTTCTCCGTTCTCTGCAGCGCCCTCCTCGTGTCTGCCAGCGAAGTCAACCCAGACGATATCCCTCAGGAGTGCACATGGGTGCAAGAGTGCCAGAGCGTGACACAGAAGGCTGCTTCTTGCGGTGGCACCGCCCAGTGGGGTATGTTATTCTTCATCGATGCCGTGGTTCATCGTTCAATGGCTAACTCGATCCTCACAGGTGATGTCTTCTCCCAGCCAGACTGGATTAGCTGTGCTTGCAACCAGATTGGCGTCCAGGAAATTCAGACATGTGTTGACTGCGCTGGCTGGTACAACCCAGGTGGAGGTAAGCGATGACGCGGCTGTCGGCCGAGTTGAGAGGTGGAAACTAACCATGAATGCAGACATTGTGAAGCTCGACCAGGCTTGCAAGGACCGCAAGTACTAGATAGAATATTGAGCGGGCTAGGAGTGGGTGAGATAGCTGGAACTTTATCCATGGGGCGTGGCCGGGGCAGCAAGTAATCCGAAGTTGAGCGCGTCAGAGCAAAACGTGGTCGTGTCGGGGAGGCAGTTTCCATGAAAAATTTCCATAGAACAGCTTCTACTCCCAATTGAAATATCTCTTGGACAGACTTCATATCATCCGATCTGTATCGCACGTCAATGCTGTACCATTCTATCTCTAGTCTCTATCAGTCAAAAGTAATCTTGGTCGCCTTTTTCATGTCCGCTGGGTCCTTGTAGAAAGCTCCATATGCATCGTGCGCCTTCTTCTTCACTGTCGTTCCGAACTTCATCAAATCTTCTGGCACTGGTTGGTTGGCACCTTTCAGGACGTTGATCAAAGCTCCAGACAACGGCTTCTCGAGGCCATCCGTGAAAAAGGTGATGGCTCTGCCATCCTGGCCGGCTCGGCCTGTTCTGTATACCGGTCAGTACCACTACCTCGGGTCGGATCAAAAATTCACTCACCTTCCGATCCTGTGCACGTAATCTTCCACTGTCAAGGGAAAGGTGACGTTGAGCACAAGCTTTACAGCGGGAATGTCAAGACCACGGGCAGCAACATCGGTGGCGACCAAAATAGGAACTTCGCCCTTCTTGAAAGCTGCCAAACTCTCTTCGCGCTTGGCCTGGTTCAAATCTCCATGGATACCTGCAACCCTGAACCCCCGACGGCGAATGGTCTCCTCGACGCGTGTTGCTTCTTTTTTGTACAAGCAGAACACCAAGATTCTGTCGTTCTTGCTTTTGCCAGACTGGTATTGTTTGAGAATAGCAAGCATGCGATCCTGCTTTTCGCGCTCTCCGATGACCTCAACTTCCTGCACAATACGAGTGTTGGCACGAAGCTCTCCGGAAGCGTTCTCTCCAATCATGATTCGTACAGGTTCGCGCAGAAATTCGGAAGCAAGCTTGCGTACTGAATCAGGCCAGGTGGCTGTGAACATGACCGTTTGTCTCTTTTCGCTGGGTGCGGCGGAGCTGATAATATTCCTGATATCCTGTTCGAAACCCTTGTCGAGCATGCGGTCTGCCTCATCCAGAACCAGATAGGTGGCCTCAGACAGATCGATCGTGCCGTCTCCAATGAAGTCGTTGAGTCGGCCTGGTGTTGCAACGATGACTTGGGATCCCTTCAGCTGCGCTCTCTGCTCATCTTTGTTTGTTCCACCATAAACACAGGTCGCCTTGAGTCCGCGAGGCTTTGTGAGCTTCACCATTTGTTCCTGTATCTGCAACGCCAGTTCTCTCGTCGGGCTCACGATGCACACCTGAACTTTCTTCTCTTTCGTCAAGCGGTTGACACAGGGCACGCCAAAGCCATACGTCTTGCCTGAACCTGTCTCTGCAACACCAATAACATCGCGACCATTGAACAGGTATGGCCAGGTCGCTGCTTGGATGGGAGAAGGCTCCTTAAAATCGCCAAAGAAAGCTTTCTTCGATTCGGCATCGAAAGGTAAGCTATCGAAGGACAGTATGGGCCCAATGTCGTCTTTCTTCGCATCCTCAATGGCAATCTGCTTCTCCTTGTAGTACTTCTCAGCCTCGCTTTTGCTCACACCTGTAATCTTTCCGTCTGCGGATGCATGACTGTGGCCATTTGTTTCCAAGATCTTGCCCTCCAGCTTCGCAGCCTTCTCAGCCCTCTTTCGCGCTTTCCTTTCGGCCTTTGCAGCAGCCTCATCGTCGCCTTTCGCCTCTGCCACGTTGTTTGCAGCTTCTTGCGCTTCAGCAGCTTTCGCAGCCTCCTTCTTCGCACGCTTCAATGCTTTGCGCTCCTCCTTGGAGAGACCATTCTTCTCAGCGCCAGAGTCCAACCCATTGCCACTTGCGACCTCGATTGGCTCTGTCGACTTGGACTTTTTCTCCTTCTTCTCTTTCTTGTCCTTCTTCAGTTTCTTGCTCGTAATCTCACCGGCATCGGCGTCGGCCTCTTCTCTCGTGCGTTTCGACATTCTTGCGGCGTTGCGATTAAGAGCGTGCAGTACTACGACAAGCGAGCACCAGATTCGGGCGACTTTTTTCCCCAAACTTTCCCTGCAGGCAAGTCTTGGCACGGATAGATTCGCTCCCGAGGCAAGCGCATCCGAGCTCAGGTACTTCACGTTCGTCTAGGCACACCCAGAATGACAAACTCCTCTCGAAGGATCACTTTACGACCTGCTTCGGTTAGCTGTTGTGGCTGTCTAGATCAGCTGTCCACACGCTACGAGGTCGTTCTTTAGCCATTCCGGAAAAATTGCAGCTTTCTCAGGGTCGCTATAATGATGGCAAAGTAGAACTCCCCTCGCCTAGGATTTCTGATCACAGTACACGTCTTCGATGGCGGGAGGGAGAGCATTTCCAAGACTGAGCCGCAATGAACAACAGCAACATTCTAGACCCGGCCCTTGGCGGACGAGTGGTGGACAACTCACACGAAGATGACCACGATGACAGACCTCCACCGAAGCGAGCAAGATCATCCTTTACGAGCGCCAACCTGCAATCATCGCCACTTGGAACATCAATGGAAAACTCCCAATCTGCTCTCCAAGCGCTTATGTCTGACGTGCCTGATTACCCACGACGGAGAGCGACGATAGCATGCGAAATTTGTCGATCGCGAAAGTCGAAATGCGACGGAAATCGTCCGAAGTGTAAACTATGCACCGAGTTGAACGCAGAGTGTGTCTATCGCGAGCCAGGAATCAAGCTGGACGCCGGCGACAAGCTCATTCTTGAGCGACTTGCGCATATTGAAGGCCTGCTGCATTCAAACTTGCTCGGCTCTGTGAGCTCGCCAGGAGCGCATGTCGGTCCTATATCGCCTGCGACGAGCAACACTGCATCTGAAGATTTGCATTCAAAGCGTGCACACACTTTTGCAGCGGGCGTTGGCCTAGCACCGCTCGGCGGCGGTGGCATATCGCTCGCTACGAACATATCTACAATGCCCAAAGCTCATACGACGCCAGCGCTACACCTGCTGCAATGGCCGATGATTCGTGATCTCGTGTCAAGAAGTTGTGACCAACAGGTCTTGCTGCAACTGGAAGTGGTGCGACCTGCGTTGGACCTACAGCCACCTTATAGCCTCGATCTGGACCTGGCAGGGAAGCCATCTGCATATGTTCGCTCGTTCTTCGACAAAGTCAATGTTTGGTATGCGGTGGTCAATCCCTATACATTTGCTGGAATCTGTCGCCAAGCATCTGCCGTCGGCTTCCGTTCTGGAGTCGAGACTTGCATCGTTCTACTTGTCCTTGCTCTTGGTCAGGCTGCGCATTCTGGCCATAGCATTTCCCGTGTGCCGCAAGATCAATCGCCGCCCGGAATGGCCTACTTCAATGCAGCATGGCTTCTCATGCCTGCAGTCATGATTCGGAACGACGTGGCGAGCGCGCAATGCCACCTTTTGGCTGCCGCATATCTCATGTATCTCGTTCGCCCTCTAGAAGCCTGGAATATACTCTGCGCCGCTTCTGCAAAATTACAGCTACTGCTTCAAAACCCAAGCGCGATACCAGCGCAGGACAAAGAGCTTAGTGAGCGCATCTACTGGAACATTCTTATGATCGAATCGGATCTGCTCGCAGAGCTAGATCTACCGCACACGGGAATCGTGCAGCTTGAAGAGAGTATGCGATTGCCTCGCAGCTTCCCCTTCGATGCAGCAGCCGCAGCTCGCGACGAAAGCCCAGGGGAGGATGACATCTGGTATTTCCTGGCAGAGATCGCATTGCGCCGCCTTTTGAACCGTGTGTCGCATGTGATCTACAGCCAGAAGCGAAATTCTATCGCTTCTCTTGAGCCGGTGGTGGCCGAGCTCGAATTTCAGCTCAATCAGTGGTACGAAGGACTGCCAGTCCCCATTCGTTTTCCACGCGAACGAGTGCCGGCTCAAGGTCATGTACAGACTGTCCTCCGGCTTCGATACTTCGCATGCCGCACGATCATCTTCCGTCCTTACATACAGGCAGTGCTTGGCGACGAGAACTTGATTCATGAGCCTGGAGTTCGAACAGCTTGCGAGAAATGCTTGGATGCTTGTGTGCGGCAACTCGATCGCATCAATGTGCATCACGAGGGGCACCTACCCTATCTCTTTCAGGGGGCACTTTCCATCACCAGCCAGATCCTCTTGTTGATGGGCGCCACACTTTCCCGAAATCTGAGTGCCATGCTGCCGCCAAAACAGCAGCTTGATACTCTGATCGCAGATGTACTGGCAGAGACCCAGAATGTTGCACACCTAGCGCCAAGCATTGGGTTATGCGCGGACATTGTTCGAGAAGCTGATGAGAGAAGACAAGTTATTCTGCAGCGGCCCAGATGATCAGGCTTCGCAACGATGACGTAGCCATTGAATTCCAATTTGGAAACCTCGTCGGTGTATTGCTCGCCTCTAGCCGGTGATTGACGAGGGCGTGAAATAGCATCAGCACACACTGATCTGCTTCGGCCGATGGGAGCATGTCTTCAGCAGAACGTCTGGCCACTGAGCTCGAGCTCCTGGAGTCTATGTATCCAGAGCAGGTCAAATACACGGAAAAGGGTCGCGAGCTCACATACACCTCTGACACAGGGAGCTTAAAGCTTCGCCTGAGCGACGGGTACCTAGAGGACGCCCGTCCAGAAGTCGTCTCCGCCAGCATTGGAAAAAGAGACATCCGAGATCAAATCAAGCAACGCGTCAACGAAAGCGAGATTGGCGAAGAAGTGCTGGACGCCATTATCAACGACTTCATCGAGATATGCGAAACAAGCCACGTCAATGAAGCAGACGACCAGAACTCAGCAGCATCTACCCCTCAGCCTTCTAGGCACGCACCACCAGCATCCTCGACAGTTATCATCTGGCTCCACCATCTCCTCAATACAAACAAGCGCAAACTAGCTCTCCACCCGGCAGACACCGTCTGTGGAATCACTAAACCTGGATACCCTGGTGTATTGATCTATTCTGGCCCGGCGAAAGACGTGCAGGAGCATGTCAATGAGCTGAAAGCGCAGAATTGGCAAGCCTTCCAGCCGAGGATGGAGAGCGATGAGCCCTGGAAATTTAAGCATGGGCGAGGGGTGATTGAAGTGGAGGCGATGAAAGATGTGGTCGCGGACCTGGAAGAGGAGAGGAAAGAGGGTTTCCTGGAGGCTATGAGGATCAAGTAGATGGGTATGAGGGAGAGGAAAAGGCTACAGCGCGGATCCTTGCTGGCTAGGATTCTTATTTGAGGCGAGTAGCCTATTCTTGTACAGGTTCGCTACATATGCAGAGTGATGTGGTGATAGATGCATTTGGCAAAAGTCAGTCGCGCAGTTCGGCGACTCTCAGCGTGTATGGCGCTTGTCATGACCATTTCGGCGCCAGTCCATTTGACGACCATTCTCTTCGAATGCCAGCACTCGATGTCAGATAAAAGCGACTTGGCACGGGTGTTAGCCCTCACTGCGAGCTGCTGCTTTGAGAGCTCCGCATCAGAACAATGATGCAGCGCTCTGCAGAAGGAGTTGGCTCTCCGGCCTACATGCACTGAATGCCTGCCTATCGTTCCTCATTCTCGCGGTTCAGCGCAGAGTCCTTTTGTAATTTGTCAGCCCCCAATCTTTACGACCGCAACTCCTTCCTCAATTTCTCCCAATCCTCCTTCTTCAAATTCCCGTCCGCCTGATCCAAAGTCTCCCTAATCCTCTCCGTCTTCTCAACCTTCGCCTTCTTCGCAGCCTCATCCTCCGCAATCGCCTGCTCCGCCACCTCATCATAAAATTCTACATCCCCGTTCACACCCAATTTTCCCTTCTTCAATTTCTCTCCGTATTGCTTCGCAATATCCTCCATCGTCATCTTCGTATCGGAGAAGATCTTCAAATGGTCGGAAATGAGATGTTGGACATTACATTGGGGGCAATTTATTACGCAGGTGCCGAAGTGGTAGGCTTGTTTGGAAACGGTGTGGGCGCTGCGGTGGAGGCATTTTTTGCAGGTGAAGTGGAGTTGGTAGGCCGGGGAGAGGGCTTTGCGGGCTGCGATGGTTTCTTTATCGGAGAGGGAGCTTTCGGTGCGGTCGGTGAGGGGTTTGGCGGGGTGGGTCGAGAGGCTTTCTTCTGATTCTGGGGTGGTGTCGGATGACTGTGACCGGATTTGTTGTTGTCGTTGCACTTGAGATGCTGGGGTGTGTTTGCGCACGGCTGGGACGGAGAAGGCCCGGATGGAGCGTTGGGGTATCCGGAAGGGAGCGTGGTGAGTGTGGAAGGCGTGTTCGAATGTGCGCTGGAAGGCACGTAGGCTTCTTGTTGTATTCATGGTTGTGTTGCAGTATATTTTGATGCAGAACAAGATGTCGCGATGGCACAACTCCAGGATGAATGTAGAACCGCGCTAGCGGGTGAATCAGGTAAGCATGCGTTCATAGGGCTGAACAGGCCAAGACATGGTATATCGATCGCAACAAGGACAGATCTTGACCATTCGATATTTGAACTTGGAGCTCTACATCTCGATGTACTGTGTTTCCTGACATCGACCTATCTGGTACGTTGTGCGAGTGAGTAGAGGTCTGTAAACAGGGCCAAAAGCAGAAGTCGGCGAGCTTAACGGCTGAACCCTGCATGTGCGCCACTGGAATGTGCAGCCGAATGCAGCAGCTCGTGAACATATGCAATCGCTCGCTCTGCTATGAAACTTACACATTGCCGCCTTTCTGCCCTCCACGCCCGCCTTACACCCTTTCACCACTGCCTCATCCTCGCCGCACCGTCGTCCGCTGCTGCTAACACTGCCGCGACCTAGAGCTTCTTGTCCGGCCCGCCGACTGCTCCCCCGCCATCTCCCGGCAGCTGAGTGAATAAAGAATTGCTGGACACCGACCGCCGCTGAAGTGCAGCGCCCGTCATGGCCTCGCTTGCAGGCAGAGGCCGGGCCAAGATACGTCCGCCGCGAAGAGTGAGTCCCGCCATTAGCAAACAACAGCTCCGCCGCCCTCAGTTGCGACGTCGTCGCCGGCGACCCCACCACCCAAACTTCCCTCGCTTCATTTATATGTGCTTCCGAACAACTGGAAGAAGTCATTGCTAATATGGCTTCGTATCACTCACAGACGCTACACGGCACCGACGTCGACTTCGAAACGACCTGGAAGACGCTCGAGCGCGCATTCACCGAAATCCACGAGAAGAACGCCTCTGCCTTGTCTTTTGAGGAACTGTACAGAAATGCCTACAAAATTGTGCTTAAGAAGAAGGGAGATGAGCTGTACAACAAGGTCGCGCAGTTTGAGGAGAATTGGCTGAGCGATGCGGTGCGACCAAAAATCGTCAACTTGCTTACAGCTCCCCTCCAGCTCACAGATGACCTCGGCCGGTCTCTGGCAACCACGGCGGAGCGTCGAGTGGCAGGAGAGCGCTTCTTGTCTGCACTCAAGTCATCATGGGAGGATCACCAGGTCTGCATGGGAATGCTGACGGATGTGCTCATGTACATGGTGAGTCGAATTTCTACTTGTTCAGTAAGTCGCCGGTTTGACTGATGTGAAGACAAAGGACCGCGTATACTGTACCGACCACCGCCGCCCTTCGATCTACGCCAAATCAATGTCCATTTTCCGAGACCAGATTCTGCGCACTCCTATCCGTTCTGGCGCCGACGATCTCCTACAGTACCTCACAAACCTCATCCTCGACCAGATATCGATGGATCGAGAGGGAGAGCGTATAGACTCGCATTTGATAAAGTCCAACATCTACATGCTAGAGGGATTGTATGAGACGGAGCAGGAGACTGAGGACGGAAAGCTGTACATCCAGTCATTTGAGGCAGACTTCCTAGACAGGAGTGCACGTTTCTACCGCGAAGAAGGCGAGCGTCTGTTGAAGGAATCGGATGCCGGAACATACTGCAAGCATGCGAAGCGGCGCATTGACGAAGAGAGCGATCGCTGCAGATCCACACTTTCAGAGTCCACAGCGCCGAAGATCCAAAAAGTGGTCGAGGATGAGCTGATTCGACACAAGATGAAGGGGCTGATCGAAATGGACTCTGGAGTACGCTACATGGTCGACAACGACAAGTTTAATGAGCTTCATCTGGTATACGACTTGGAAGCGCGCGTGGACCCGAAGAAGCCGGAGCTCACGAAGGCTGTGCAAATGATTGTTGCAGAGATGGGTGCAAAGATCAACGAAGATGCTCTCGCAGCCGCTTCAGCCGCACCCGCACCAGTGCCCACCACAGAAGAGGGCGAAGGAGACAAGTCAAAAGGCAGCAACGTCAAGCAAATCAACCAGCAGACGGTTGCAGCACTGAAGTGGGTGGAAGAGATTCTGGACCTCAAGGACCGCTTCGACAAGATCTGGAGAGTCTCGTTCGGCAGCGATCAGAGCATTTCGACGGCGCTCACTCGTAGTATGAGTGATAACATCAATGCTTTCGCTCGTGCAAGCGAGTACATCTCACTCTTCATCGACGACAACATGAAGAAGGGCATCAAGGACAAGTCTGAGGAAGAAGTGGATCGCATCCTGGAGAAGGCCATCGTGTTGCTGCGGTACCTCCAGGACAAGGACATCTTCGAGACCTACTACAAGAAGCACCTTTGCAAGCGATTATTGCTCAAGAAGAGCCACGACCCGGATGTGGAGACCAGCATGATCAGTCGGATGAAATTGGAACTGGGCAACAGCTTCACTATGAAGCTCGAGGCTATGTTCAAGGACATGCGTATCAGCAAGGATCTGACAGAAAGCTACCGCTTGAAGGCGGCGAGCTACGGCAGCGATCGAGAGCGTGTCGACCTAACCGTCAATGTGCTGACTGCCATGACATGGCCACTGGAAGCTTTCAAGAGCTCTTCAGAGGACGATCCGGAAAACAAGATGCAAATCATCTACCCTCCGGCGTTGGACAGAGTACGACGTGGCTTCGAGGCATTCTATTCGGAGAAGCATTCTGGACGCAAGCTCACTTGGCAGACGAGTATGGGCGACGTCGATGTTCGCGCACGCTTTCCACGCACAGCGCCCAAGATTCACGAGGTCAACTGCTCGACTTACGCTGCACTCATCCTGCTCTTGTTCAACGACATGGGTGACGCCTCGCTCACTCTGGAGGAGATTCAGAGCAAGACCAACATTCCCATGAACGCACTCAAGCGCAACCTGCAGTCGCTGGCCGTGGCACCCAAGACTCGCATGCTGACTAAGGAGCCCATGGGCAGAGAGGTCAACGCTGGCGACAGATTCAGCTTCAACGAGCAGTACAAGCCCACGGCCATCAAGATCAAGGTTGGCGTGGTATCTGCTGGAAACAAGGTCGAAGGCGACAAGGAGCGTAAGGAGACCGAGAAGAAGAACAACGACAGCCGCGGCTATGTCATTGAAGCTGCTGTGGTTCGTATCATGAAGCAGCGGAAGGAACTGGCCCACTCGAATCTCCTCACAGAAGTCTTGACTGTCTGCTCGGCACAGTTCAAGCCGGACGTCAACATGATTAAGAAACGCATCGAGAGCCTGATCGAGCGCGACTACCTGGAGCGCCTTGAAGATGCACCTGTACCATCGTACAAGTACATGGCTTGAGCGTGGCATTTGTTCTACTTCGTTGCATGCATGGCATGGCATAGCTTATGGCGTTTTGGTTGCGCAGCGGGGAAAACTGAGGCACGGCATGATCACGGCATTTGGAGAAGCGTTCGCATCTGGGTCGGCGTAAAACTGGATGAAGCGTATGGGAGACGTGAAGGCAAGGCACAACAGCACTACCACAGCGCGGCGCATGGGAGCGTTTTTCCTGCATGTATTTGAGGCTACCTTCTACGACACGGTAGTAGTGGCCGTGATGGAGCTGCATGGGTGAGCTGAAAAGGATATGAGATGAGAAATGGACAGCGCACGCTGTTTGCACTTTGAGCGGATAGCTAGATACCCACTGCGTACAGGACTCCATTCTCACGAAGTGTTACCCTGTCAAGCTGTCAATCGAATCGAGAGTGCGTCATAGTCTCAAAATACTGACTGACATGTGTCGCTCGTATACGCAAAGTTATTATGCATGCAATATATCGCGCTCGCGATACTGATATCTGCATGAAAAGCACTCTATCGTGCTTCTCTCAAGCATCAATGACGATCTGATCGTGCAGTGCTGATATGTAGCGATTGCTCCCGGCCGGCGATCCTCCGCATACGGTTTGTCAATCATGCGACTGCATGGACCAACGTGCGGCAGCCTTAGGTGGAGGAATGAGGACACAAGCATTGTTCAAAGTCTTGGTTCGCACGTGGAAAAGAAAAGAAAAGGAAGGAGAAAAAGTGGGTAGCAAGGCGCAGCATCCGATTCGATTTTCGTCGTTTCTCGATGTTACCGCGACGTTGTGTGATGTATCTTGCAGGATTTGAAACGATAGAGCATTTTGGGGGTTGCGTCCCTGTTTCGCGGCTGAGGAAAGGGATGAGGTTGTTCTGGAAGACAGTGGTGGCTGTAACCGCCGGTTCTTCTGTCGCGCTCACGGGTGAATCATGTAATGTATGGTCTAATAGCCTTTCAGGCAGGTGGGCGACTTGTCAGCGGACTTTGAGCAATACGAGGTGCCGGACTGCAGCCGGGTGGGAGAGGCGAGGCGAGGGAGAAGGTGACGTCCTCCTTCTCGGGCACCAAGCGTGAGGAGCATTTCCGGAAAGGGAAAGTTCTTCTGGCGTCGAGACTTTCTCGGATGAAACCATGGTGGTGGGTCTGCGCGGTAGCAAACGTGTGCCAGGGGAGCCAATGACACGGCGTGCCCTGTGTGTCTGCTGTCGTCGACGACTCCACCTTTCGAACACTTGCTACCGCGCGCCCACGACAGGAGAGAAGACGCGGTGCCACCGGCGTGTCGGGCTGTCTCAGCCTTCTCGTTCTTCTCCTCCCTCGCCTGGCGATCAGAAGACGGAGGGAAAGGCTTGTTCGTGGGCCGGGCCTTGGGAGATCGGTCGTGCAGAGCCACGCACGCATACACACGAGCTATTCCTACGCCGGCATCGAGAATGGCTGGAGGCTTTCCGCGCTGCGCATCAGATCGTTTGCGTCCAGGCACAGATGGGACCCGATAGGCGTGCCAGGAGAAGGAGGAAGAAGCAGAAGCTACACCTCGTAAGTGGACCAGGTCGGCACCTTCAGCCGCACACAAACTCGTGAGTGTCGTGTGCTGTAGCAGCTCTAGACCAGTTCTTTGGTTCGACGGCTTGCCGGTGCGCCAGCGACTTCACATCGGCGCCCCTGCGATCTCGGGTACAGTAGCGCTTCGTTTTGCTTGCTTGCGTGGACACGACCACTCGGCCGCAGCACATGAAACAGCGCGTTTGGAGCAGAGGTCCACCGCGCAGACGCCGTACCTGCAGCACCATCAACGGCGTGTGGCCAAACACGGGAAGAGATCTGCCTCGCTTGAATGGCCATCCCTGTTTTGCATGTGCTTGCGTTTGCACACGACGACTACTTTTCTTTCGCCATTGCGTCCTCAATTGTTGTTGACCACATCTTCCCTACCCACTCTCTTTTTCTCCCTTCATCTGCTTCGAAAGTTGATCTTTCGCCCCCGCTCTCACATCGACAGTCCCTTCTGACAACAGGCGCCGCTCGACCTTTTGCTGTCACACTCTCTCTTCGAGCTCGACGCTCATCCACACGCTCTTTAGTTCTTCGGAACACCACGATCATTTGACGGCTTCAGCAAAAGCGCTCTGGTAGCAGCTTCACGAAACACGACAAAGTCCATAACAAGTCACTTCATCGATCACGAGATCCCGAACTCGATTCACCATGTCGGCCATCAAGTTCTTCACCTTGGCTTTGGCCTCGAGCACTGTCGCCTCGTTCCACGCAGGCGGTCACGGCCACCGTCACGCTGCTCGCCAGCAGCCTCCGGCCTATGCTCCTCCTGCTTACGGTACTGGCGCTGGTGCCGCGCACCCAACTGGCACCGGCTCTCCTTACCCTTACCCCATTGCTAACGGCACGGGCGTCTGGGGATCGACCGGCATCTCCAAGCCAAGCGCCCCAGCTGGATATGGCTCCTCTTCTGCGGCCGAACCTCAGCCCAACACCGACTACAGCACGCTCTGGTCGACTCACTACAAGACCGTGACTGTCGAAAACCAGCAAGCTCCATCGAGCGCTCCAGCTCCATCTGGCAATGAGGTCTCTCCAGCTGGCTACGGCTCTGGCTCTGGCTCCGGTGGTTCTCCATCTGGCGGTGCTGGCGGAGAGGACGACGAGCAGTGCAAGCCTGTGACAGTCACCCACACCGAAAAGGTCACCATGACCTTGACCGAGGGCCAGACCGCCCCGTCGAGCACCAATGCCTCTCCTGCCGAGACCAGCTCGGCTGCTGCACCACCGGCTTATTCTGCTCCATCATCTAGCTCTGAGGCTTCGCCGGCCCAGTCGAGCGCTCCATCTGCTCCTCCGGCCTACTCGGCCCCAGCACCCTCTACCAACGAAGCATCGCCAGCGCAGTCGAGTGCGCCATCTGCTCCAGTCTATCCTGTCGCCTCCTCGTCCAGCGAGGCCTCGCCAGCGCAGTCGAGTGCTCCATCTGCTCCTCCAGCTTACTCTGCCCCAGCATCGTCTTCCAGCGAGGCATCGCCAGCGACCACATCAGCGGCTCCTGCGCTCTCTGCTTACGGTGATGTTAAGCAGGTTGCCCCAAAGTCCAGCGCCGCTTCGTCCGCATCTTCACCATCAAGCACCGGCAGCTCTGGCTCCGGCTCCGGCTCCGGCAAGCGTGGTCTTGCTTACAACGATGCCAGCCTCACCAAGTGCTTTGAGGGCTCCCGCGAGATTACTTGGGCATACAACTGGGGCTCTTCTTCGGACGGCTTGAGCAGCGACTTCATGTTCGTTCCAACTCTCTGGGGCGATGGAACTGAGTTCACCAGCAAGTGGAGCAAGAATGCCCAGGCTGCCATCGACTCTGGCTCGTCCCACCTTTTCTCCTTCAACGAGCCTGATCACGACGCACAAGCCAACATGGCCTGCGGCACCGCTGCTGCTGCTTACAAGCAGTACATGAACCCATTCAAGGGCAAGGCTCAGCTCTGCGCTCCATCTGTCACCAACGGTGGTGGTCAAATGGGTCTCACCTGGCTCAAGGACTTCTTGTCTCAATGCACCGACTGCCAGATCGACTGCCTCAACATTCACTGGTATGACAGCGCTTCCAACGTCGAGTACTTCAAGAAGCACATTCAAGATGCTGCCGCTCTTGCTCCTGGCAAGCCAATCTATGTTTCCGAATTTGGTGCTACTGGCTCCGATGAGGAGATCAGCCAGTTCCTTCAGGAGGTCATGCCATGGATGGACAGCAACAGCGATGTCGCTGGCTATGCTTACTTCATGACAGCTTCAGGTCAGCTCGTCACTGGAACTGAGCCTTCCACATACGGCAAGACTTACATGAGCTACACTGGTTAAAGTGCGGTGAATGCTGAAATCATCTGTGCATAGGCTTATAGCTAAAGACACCCTTTTCGTTTTGACATGGAGTGACGAACAGTACCAAGGGGACTACTCTGATTCTTGTTTATTCTACTTTTCTCTTTGGGGACGAAAGTTTGCGGTTTGGTGGAATTGGCATAGCAGCTCTTGGGAATTGTGCACCAGAGCTTGGATCAAAAATCGTTGGCATCGGCATGGCGCTGGGAGGAAATTGCGGGTACATAGATCAAAACAGATACGATACGAAGCTACGAGATGAGCTTTGCTTGAAATGAGATACGAGATTCAGCACATAAAATGGTGTCTTTCGCTTGCTTCTCGTTTGGATTCGATCGTGCGTAGCATTATTTTGGTGACAGTTGAACTAATGCCGTATCCGTACGAGGCCACGTAGGTCTGTACGACGTGTGGACAAGAGTGAGGGCTTCCTTGCGGCGATCCTTCTCTACAGCTGTTGCTGCAGGCTGAGCTGGGCAGTGCAGCTTTCCCGCGGAGCACTTGGGAGGCTGGGATCTTGGTGCCTGGCATGAAGTTGCTCTCCAACTTGACACCTCATCTTTTGACCAGCTCTGTTGTTTCGATCTGTCGCCTCCTCAGCCTGTCTTGAACAGAAGGACAAAGGAGGGCGGTGCCACACCAGAGCGGCAACGACGCGACCGCACGACCCCTTCTCTCTGGAGCTAGCGCCAAGGATTACGACAGCAGGCCCCGCAACTTCGGAGACGGTGGACATTGCACCAACAAACGCTCTCCTCCCGCAGATCGTCACGGCATTCGAGAGCGCGGACGACGGGGCCTTCAGAACGAATGCACAATGCGGCTCGATGAGCTGCCAGCGACGCTGCTGGTCCTGCTGTCAGCACCCATAGCTCACGCCTTCTATTTACCAGGTAAACGTGGTCGCTTTGCGCCGTATTGGGAACCACGAGCTCACCAACCACAACTACAGGCATAACACCGACCAACTACAAACATGGCGACCAAGTCCCACTCACCGTAAACCACCTCTCGCCCTCCCAATCGCAACGCGACAACTCCGTCAAATCGGCCTTCTCCTACGACTACTACCACCCCAACTTCCACTTCTGCCAGCCAAAAGATGGACCACAACATATCTCCGAATCGCTGGGAAGCATCCTCTTTGGCGACAGGATCCTCACTTCGCCTTTCAAACTGCGCATGGAAGTAGAAGAGACGTGTCAAGCCGTCTGCGACGAAGTCGAATTCGACCACCAAGATGCCAAATTCGTGAATCGCAGAATTCAGCAAGATTATATCGTGAACTGGCTGATCGACGGCTTACCGGCTGCGCAAGCATACCGAGATCCCAATACGGATTCGGAATTCTATCAGCCGGGTTTTGTGCTGGGAGATGTGGTAGAAGGGAAACCGCAGTTGAATAATCATTATGATATCTATATCGATTATCATGCTGTAAGAAAGAACGAATACAGAGTTGTGGGGATTCTAGTTGAACCTTCTTCGCGGAAGGGATCGAGGAGGATTGGCAAGGGAGAGGATATGAAAGCAGATTGCGATCCGAGTAAAGGAGCGGTTGTGCTTTCGGATAAGGAAGGCGCGAAGACGAAGGTTACCTGGACGTACAGCGTGCATTGGAGGGCTTCGACGACTTCGTTTGCGACGCGATGGGACAAGTATTTGCATGTTTTTGATCCGAAGATCCATTGGTTTTCGTTGATCAATAGTGCGGTTATTGTCTTCTTTTTGACTGGCATGGTCAGCACTATTCTCGCCAGGACGTTGAAGAAGGATATTCAGCGGTACAACAGACTGGATCAGATCAATCTGGACGATCTGAACGATAATGGTGTGGATGATGGGGATATGCACGACGATAGTGGCTGGAAATTGGTCCATGGAGATGTGTTTCGCCCGCCGAAGCACGCGCTTGCGTTGTCTGTTCTGGTTGGAAATGGAGCGCAGCTGTTCATGATGGCTGGCTTTACGATCGTGTTCGCGGTCGTTGGATTCCTCTCGCCGAGCAACCGCGGTAGTCTTGCGACCATGATGATCCTGCTCTACACAATCTTTGGCTGCGTGGGAGGCTATGCTGGCGCAAGAGTCTACAAGTCCTTTGGCGGCGACAAGTGGAAGCAGCTGTTCGTGCTCATACCTTCGGCTGTTCCGATCGTGGTGTTCGGCATCTTCTTCCTGCTCAACCTCTTCGTCTGGGCAAGGCAATCCTCTGGAGCGGTGCCATTCACAACCATGCTCGTTATTGTCGGCATCTGGTTTGTGATCTCTGTCCCACTGTCGGTAGTGGGCTCGTGGTTCGGATTCCGTCAACCTATGGCCGACGCACCTGTCCGCACGAACCAGATCCCGCGACAAATCCCACCCAGCAAAGGATACATGAGACTGGTGCCGAGCATGTTCCTGGTCGGAGTACTTCCTTTCGGCGCCATCTTCGTCGAATTGTACTTCATCATGAACTCGCTCTGGAGCAATCGGGTCTACTACATGTTCGGATTCCTTTTCCTGAGCTTCGGATTACTGATTGTGACATCTTCCGCTGTCACAATCCTCATGATATATTTCTTGCTCTGTGCGGAAAACTATCACTGGCAATGGAGGGCTTTTGCTAGCAGTGGAGCTAGCGCGGGATACGTCTTTGCGTACAGCTTGCTGTATTGGGCGAGAATGTTGAGCTTCAGCAGTTTTACGGGGAGTCTGCTGTATCTGGGCTACTCGTTTGTGCTGAGCTTTCTGTGGTTTTTGCTGAGTGGTAAGTTCTTGGATGTTTTTACGACTTTGACTGTGACGCTTATGCTGACTTTCACCTTTCTGCAGGCTCCATCGGCTTCTTTGCATGCTGGGTGTTTGTGCATCGCATCTACGCGTCACTCAAGATCGATTAAGCAGTACCTCTACAGAATGCAGTTGTAGATGTATGACTGTAGAATCAACATGTATCACAAGTCCACAAAGAGGTGTTCTCCATGGCGTACGTATTTCATTTTATGGCGTGACGTGAGGAAACTCAGATATACTTTCTACGATCGCCAGATTGCGGCTGATGGACGTATTGCGGCTCAAAGGAGCCGCTAGAGCTACGATCAGCTGCGATGTGGAAGACAGAGAGCTGGGTACGGCGTGGTCACGTGCAGTTTGCCGAGAAAGACGCAATTCCTGGAGCGCGAGGCGGACGAGAGGGGCATTTCCAGTGCTTCGTGCTTGCGTGCCCCACTGACATCACCAATGCGCCATCGACCATAAACAATCCATCTCGCACTTCGATGACAACTTGATACTGCTTTTCAACACTTGCGACGAAGAACTTTGGTAAGTCGTTCTCTTCTTTCGTCTTCAGAAAACGTCGACGGCGAGCAGTGCTATCGGCATTACGAGTTCTGTGCACTTCGGCAGAAACATGTCGCTTCGGGTTGTCAGAACCATTCGGACGACTTCCTCACTGCCACTGCGACCTTCAGTTGTTCTTCGCTCGAAACAGTCTTTTGGACTAACGACGCACCTTCCTAGAACTCATCAGAAACACTTCCACCAAATACCTCCCATCATGTCGTTCAGCAACACCAACACGGGCTCCCAGGATGCCGATCCATACACTTCCAAGAACCAGCAGGAGCCTTCGCTGCAAGAGAAGGTGGAGGATTTGAAGACGTTCATTGATAAGAACAAGTTCTGCTTGCTCACTACCAAGAACACCGAGGGACTCCTCGTGAGCAGGGCTATGGCTCTCGCTGCTAAGGTGCGTTCAGTTTCTCTCGTCCAATTCGCTGCACCACGAACAGCAGAAACTGACCCACACAAACAGGAAGGCAACGGCATCGACCTCATCTTCCACACCAACACCGAATCCGGCAAAACCGACGACCTCGACGCCAACGCTCAAATCAACGTCGGATTCCTCAACAACTCGGGCGAATGGGCCTCCTTCTCCGGCCCCGCAACCGTCGAAACCGACCGCGCCAAAGTCCGAGAGTACTACTCCCCCGCCCTCAAGGCTTGGCTCGGAGACCTCGGTGATGGAAAACATGATGGTGGACCGGAAGATCCGAGAATCGGGTTGATTAAGATTAAGACGAGTACGGTGACTTATGCGACGAGTGCGAAGAATTTTGTGACGAGCACGATTGAGGTTGTGAAGGGTGCTGTTACGGGGGAGACGCCGAGTGTTAATAAGTTGAGGCATTTGAGTGAGCAGGAGGTGCAGCAGTGTGAGTATTTGTCCTTGTGCTTTGGTTGTGTGACGACCTGCTAATGATTGTGATAGGGCGCTCTTCTTCTTAAGTGCGTAATGCATTACCGGAAAACAGTTCTACAGAGGGATGGTATGAGGCTCGGCAATGCTACCAGTTGTAGCTGTGGCTTAGAGATACTGGGAAGATAGAATGACGAATGGAATGAGACCATGGCATTCAGTTGCTTCTTTCTTCGGAAGTTCCATCTGCGCGGAGTGTGTGTGTTGTATGAGACTCCTTTACCAAGATTGTTACAATGGTATTTAAGACTGTCGTGAGGTCGTGGGAGCTCATGGGTGATGGAGCAGGGCTCCCTGGCTAGCTGCTGAGTCTAGAGGCTGGTGCTTGCCAGTTCGGACACATGCCAGGGAGACGAACAGCGTGATCAATTGAGCTCGTTACTTAGGGATGTGGGTATACCGTAACCGTATATTTAAGATTCGGGCGGTATATACAGTATACTGAATTTTATATACCAATGTATATACCTCCCTTAGTAAGCGCCGAGAAGACCGCATATCGTCTATCGTCTAACTACGCTCTACGCAAAGCAAGATACCGTAGAAGGGCAGAAGATAGCGTAGAAATCCTGAGACAAGCTTGAAATATAACGCGACAAGGCACTCTCGAGCTCGTTTCGTCGTGTCCTCGTCGATAGCAGCTTGCTGCCGCTGCGTTAATTGCGTACATATCGTATATATACAAGGGCGACCTCCGAGATGGAGCGTATATACGGTATATATACTGTATATACTACATATTCCGAGCTGCCACTAACATCCCTATCGTTACTGTAGTCCACAGTCCTTCCTGCGAGGAAAAGGAACGACACTGCATATCGTCGTGTGCTTTGAACAGGACGACACGCTTTGCTGCTGAGTATCAACTGGACGTCAAACATTGATGGCCGATTTGATCAAGCTCGTTGCACAAATGGCGGGGCCATGTCTTGGCGCTCTTTAGGCAGCGGACGCGTTCACGCGTTTACGCGACTTACTGACTCCGCCGTGTTTGCCATCTCGACTGCATCTTTCTTGCACGCTGTCACCACCTCCCTTGCACGCTCACATAACAGCAATCGACAACATGGGCGACGTTTTCACGGCCATCTCGCATGGCGCGCTCAAACGCATCACCGACGGCGAAATTGTCGAGAACCCTGTCCTGCAGTGCGTTCAGATCAAACCCATGGCGCAAGGCGCCGGTGGGCAGGACAGATGGAGAGTTGTGTTCAACGACACGATCAACTTCATCCAGGGCATGATGTCTATGCAGTCCAACCACCTCATCACCGAAGGCACACTCAAGAAGGGAATGGTCTGCAGACTGAAGCAGTTCCAGGCGAACTTTGTCAAGGATAAGCACATCTTGATCATTATTGATCTTGATGTATTGGAAGAGTATGGTGAGCCCGACAAGCTGGGACAACCTGTGGCGATTGAGCCCAAGGCGCAGCAAGAGGACGTCAAGCCACAGCCTGGAAACATTGCGGGCAACAACTTCTACGGCCAGCAGAAGCCTCAACAGCAACCACAGCAGCAACAGCAGCAGCGCTCATTGCCTTCACGAACCAATGGCGCCTCGAACAACGGTCCTCACGGCAACATCACACCCATCGAAGCGATTTCGCCATACACGCACAAGTGGACGATCAAGGCACGTGTCACGCACAAGGGAGATATCAAGACGTGGCACAATAAGAATGGAGAAGGCAAGCTTTTCAGTGCCAATTTCTTGGATGAGTCTGGCGAGATTCGAGCTACGATGTTCAACGATGCAGTGGACCAATGGCACGACGTGTTGCAAGAAGGCAATGTCTACTACATCTCTAGCCCTTGCCGAGTGCAGCTGGCAAAGAAGCAGTTCTCGAATCTCCCCAATGACTACGAGCTGGCATTTGAGCGCGACACGCTCGTTGAGAAGGCCGAGGGAGACGACGGAGTGCCGCAAGTGCGTTATAACTTTACCACCATCGAGGCACTCCAAAGCGTTGAGAAAGACTCCACAATCGATGTGATTGGTGTCTTGTCAGAAGTTGGCGAGGTCAACGAGATAGTGTCTAAGACCACATCGAAGCCTTACAGCAAGCGCGAGCTGACACTGGTCGACGACACTGGCTACAACGTTCGACTCACCATCTGGGGCAAGACTGCAGAATCATTCGAAGCACAACCAGAGTCCGTCGTCGCATTCAAAGGCGTCAAGGTGAGCGACTTTGGAGGCAGATCGCTGTCGCTCCTGTCCAGTGGCAGCATGAATGTCAATCCAGACATCGACGAAGCCTTCAAGTTGAAGGGATGGTACAGCGCCAGTGGCCACAATGAGACCTTTGCCTCTCACGCCAACACCATGTCTACAGTGGGTGCCACTGGTGGTGCCAAGAACGACACAAAGACCATCGCACAAGTTCGCGATGAGAACCTGGGTATGACTGATGATACTGACTGGTTCAGCATCAAAGCTACCATCATCTACATCAAGCAAGACAGCTTCGCATATCCAGCTTGTCAGACTACAGACCCACAGCCTTGCAACAAGAAGGTCATAGAGGTTGAAGAAGGCAATTGGCGCTGTGAGAAGTGCGACAAGAGCTGGCCTGCGCCGAAGTACAGATACATCATGTCGGTGAATGTCAGCGATCACACTGGCCAGATCTGGTTGAGCTGTTTCGATGAAGTTGGCCAACAGGTTCTGGGCATGCCAGCTAATGACCTCATGGCGATGAAGGAAGAAGGAGATGACAAGCGTGTTAGCGACGCCTTTGCAGACGCAAACTGCAAGTCTTTCATCTTCCGTTGCAAGGCCAAGATGGATACCTTCCAGGATCAGCAGAGGTATCGTTCTCTTTCCCTTGGCACTCCCATAGTCTGTGGCTAACTCGTTCGATCAGAGTCCGATACCAGGTCCAATACGCACGAACGATCGACTATGCTCAGGAAGCGAAGAAGTTGGCAGACATCATCAAGCAGTACAACATTGCATCGGACAGCTTGTTTGTGTAGGTTGTAGAGCGAGAAGTACGTGTTGGCGTTTCGCAAGAGCAGATGGTTGTAAACGAGAACGAAACTTGCATGATCCTGTAGGCCAAGCGATTGCATGGCATGTAGCTGTGCGGCGTGCATACAGACAGCGCTAACGATGGACAAACTTTCTTTCAGCTGGGCGCATAGCATACATACCTCACCTCACTTCACCTTCCACATGATGCTTCGCTCATACTGCTGACTTGCTATAGTCTCAAATATTATCTTCGGACGAGAGAACAAATTGCGGATGTGACTTTCGACAATACAGCAACCCATCGAAACCATTGTGATGAAGATCACCTGAGCAAGCCACAAGAATTCAAACAGGCAGCAACTGTCCCACTGCTATGGGCGGTTGCATCGATTTTGTATACGTTCAGGTCGGGTTTTTTCGCCTGTCTTTCCTGCATCTGTTGCCGCATTGTGAAATTCGAGCCCGTTAGCGGCGATTCACTCTACAGTCTTAATCCTAAGCTCAAACTCAAGCGCTGGCGCAAATCACAGACGGAGAGTCAAGCGAGCAGGAACTAAGCTGGACAGAAGGCTTTTATCTTCCCTCAAGGATATGGGCAAACGTGCCAACGACTTTTGGGAGTGCGCCGCTTTGATTTCCTGTGTGCCATTTATCTGCTGCGGCTGTGTCGAATTCGATGGCCTTGACAAACAGGCTTACAGTCTCAATCCTAGGCTTAAGTGGAAGCGCGAGCGGAACCGTAAGCCAAAGACGGGTACGAAGGCGGGTGCGACGAAGGCGGGTGTGAAGTAGCTGTCGAATTCCAGGACGATTCGGCACATATTTGAGTCCCAGGAGCTCAGGAACGAGTTCAGTGAACCACAACAGTTGCTGAGCAGACGACGATTCCCTACCGGCATGCACAGACGTGCTGAAGGAATTCTCGAAGAAGTTGTCCTGCACACCTGTCTTCCATTTATCTGCTTCCGCTGTATCGATTGAAACTTTCTCTGCAGGTAGACTTACAGTCTGGATCCCAAGCTCAAGTTTAAGCGCAAGCGCAAGTCGAAGAAAAGGAAAGAAGCAGACAAGCAGGAAACACGAATTGGTCTCGAGGACGAAATAGCACCTGTCCCGCTCCACAGTGCGTGAGAGCAATTCAGCAGTCCAGTTGTGCAACCTGCTCGAGTTCACAGCGTTCAAGAGCAAATCGGAAGTCAAGGAAGTCATGCGCGAACGACTTCGCGACGCTGGGCGCGAAGCCGGCAGGGCTATCTGCAGTTTGGCGGGTCTGG
Organism: Cercospora beticola; assembly: GCF_033473495.1. Taxonomy (NCBI): domain Eukaryota; kingdom Fungi; phylum Ascomycota; class Dothideomycetes; order Mycosphaerellales; family Mycosphaerellaceae; genus Cercospora; species Cercospora beticola. The sequence goes on from NC_088942.1 coordinate 938,194, forward strand.
TCCTTTACATCTGCTGCTGTTGCCGTTCGGAATTCGCGAACCTGGGACGTCGTAGCTGTGTGGTAAAACTCAAGGATTATCCAGATGTTCCGGAACCTCCTCTGCGTCCGCTCCCAGCAACACGCCCTGGTACACCTAGCTCGAATCCGAATTTGCAAACGCAGTGTTTACTCCTTACGCGCCTGCCGGTCGAGATTCGGCTGTTGATATGGGAAATTGTTCTGGGTCCGAGGTTCGAGGATGATTGTCTCCATTTGGATATTCGAGATGGGATTTTGTGGTATCGACAGTGTTGGGAGACAAAGCCGGAAAGGTTGAAGGATGAAGCGAAATCTTGGTATCATGTCTGTTGGAGTAGTGCGCTGTGGTACCGCTACGAGGGGAGAAAGGACGATGGGTTTATGGAGGAGGAGCCGAGGACCGGTCGGGGTTTTCTAACTATTTTGTTGAGTTGCAAGACGATGTGAGTTCTGTTCAAATTGTACCAGCAGGAAGGAAGCAGGCTTGATACTGACCGAAAGCAGATATGCGGAGGCAATTGGCATCCTCTATCAGTCCAACAGATTCGACTTTCGGCGAGCAGCAAGTCTCGCTCGCCTGCCGCATATCATGCTCCCGCATCGCTTCCAGCAATTGAGAAATTTGAGCTTGCATGTATCGATGAAAGGAGGTATGATCCGGCTTCGACGGCTTACTGCGGAGCAGCAGTCGTTTTCTCTGGTTCCTACCTATCGGTCTTTCGACGAGAATCAATCAGCATTCTGGCTGGAGGCGTGCGATGTGCTGGCTTCGCTCAAGCAGCTTCAGAGGCTGCGGATTACAATCTTCACCAATTCCACTTTTCTACCCATGGTCGACGAGGAGTCTGTTGTCGCTGTGTTGGAGCCTTTGAGGGATGTTCATGCGTCGGTATTCACGGTTCTATGGGTTGAGGCTCTTGAGGAGGGAGCGATGGAGAAACTTCAAGGCTTTCCATTTCCTGTGGCTCACAGGACGACGGAGAGTATGTTCGAAGGAGATACCTGGTAACTGCTGTAGAAACTGGCGGTGGCACAGCTGGACCGGGTTAAAGTTTTCCCGACCCCGCCCATTCTTTCCAACTGTAACTTAAACTTCGCTCCACTGAAGAGTCTCTGATGCTGTATACATTCCTTCAATGTCTTTGCCATGCGGGCAGGCTACGAAGTGTATTTGAACGGGCACAGGTCCTGTTCCTAGCGAGGAAGTGGCAGTGTGCATGCGCCTTAGCGCCAACACTGGGCGGCGTCAAGGATCATGGCATGATAGGTTATTGGTCGGCACAGCAAGTGGCACAGCGAGCCCTATATCCTGAGACGCCTGCCTTCTCATGAACATTGTCGCCAACTCACTGACAATGAAGAACAAGAATGGCCTATCTTCACTCTTAAGCCATCTGGGCATCAGAAAGAGACCACACATATATGGGCGACCGATTCACATTCCCCTGGATTTGCCCGAACCAGCATTGCGATCACTTCCCTCGCCACGACCAGCGAGTCCTAGTCTCGAGGCGGATGGCCAGCAACAATCTCTATTCATCTCTCGTATTCCAGTGGAGATACGGCTCATCATATGGGAATACGCCCTCAGCCTAGCCGATCCGACCACAGTTCTGCATCTGGATGTACGGGATGGAACACTTCGTTACTGTCCGTGCTTCGAACGGGACCCGGAGAAGCTGTGTTTTCGTCACATTTGCTGGAGCAGCAGGACTTGGCACCAGAGAAAGGGCGAAGCGGATGAGCATTTTAATCCCGCTGAACTCTGGGGCGCGAGGCGTCTACTCGGCCCGTTGCTGAGTTGTAAGCTCGTGTGAGTACAGGAAACGCGAACTCGAAGTGCAGAGTATGGCCTAATCAGACGCAGCTACTGTGAGGCAGTCGGCGCACTTTATAGCTGCAATACCTTTGACTTTCGTCGATCCGCAAGTGTTATTCGACTCCCTCATATCATACTTCCACATCGACTACAACAAATCCGACACATAAAAATTGGAACAGCATTTGCATCGCCACTGTGGATTGATTCTTCCCAGATACCAGGGCCACCACTGTCTAGCTACCGCTACCGGACGCCCGACTCTACAACTGACTGGCTGGAAGCCTGTCGCATACTTGCTTCCTTAGAGCATCTAACTAGTCTGGAAGTCACCATCGCTATCTGGCCACCGGATCGCAGACAGGGCAGCCCTGTTCGCGACGAAGAGGTAATTGCGCTGGTCAGGCCGTTGATGGAAGTTCGTGCTGTACATTTCTTGGTCGTGCTGACTACTAGCATCACAGTTGGCATTAGCAGCGAGTTCACAGATGCGCCGTTCAAAGTGTTACAACGGGAGAGGCGTGGCATTGGTTTTAGTCTACCAGCCTGGGACAGCTAATGTACTCTGATCTCGCTGAGCAGAGAGCGTTATCAGTGGAAGCAAAGCAACATTTGTCTCAAATAATCAACTATCAAAACTCCGATAGATCCCTCTTCTGGTGCTTTCTCGGTAAACAGAATCATGGTACATCATTCAATCTGCGCTCGTTGAAAGATGCTCATATGCATCAACGCCGTCTTTGATCATGCCATTTGATTCTTCCCAGCCACCCGTCCTCATGGTCTCCGATTTGTCAAGCCTCCGTTCTCCAACACGTACAGCGGGGTCTGCTCGCGGAGCAGTTTGACAGCTGCCAATGTCAGTCTAGTCTCCACATACGCAAGTTTTGATCAATTACTGACCGAGTCCGAATAAGGCTAATGAGTCAGCGTTGTCTAGAGCAGTCCTGGGAAGTTTGTCATCTTCTGGATGCATTCCACCATTCTTGGCAAGCGCCAGACAATTCTTCCATCCGTAGCTTTTCTCAGAACCCAAGAGACCAGCCACTTTCACCTATTCGCAGTCAGCCATTGCCTCTGCATGCGGTAGCGTAGTGTTGAATGTCCTCACATCTAGACTTCGGCCACCGACCAGAGTGTGCGTCAGCTCGTGCAAGATTGTCTGGTCGAGTAGTCTCATTTTGTCGATACCGTCCTCACGTCCAAGAGCCCGTAGCGTGGCTTGCAATGTACGCTTGGTCCAGGCCTTTGCTATACCTCCTTGCATGTCGGCATATTTCTGATCACCGATAAGTTATCATCTTTGAGACGCTTGAGAGCAAACACACCTTGTACTTCCTTTGGCGCGCCCACTGAAACAACCATGGACAGATCGTAATTTGTGAGGGATGATTTTCAAACACAGCCCTCCCTGGAACCATGGTGTATGCCATAGTTGTGAAGTCCTTGGCCGTGCATTCTTTGCCGCCTATTGGGATCACCTGCGAGACTGTGGGACACACATGAGCCATAATACCAAGCCAAGTATATGGAATTCATACCAGTATCCACCCACTGCGATGTAATCAGTCACCATTCAATTTTAGATGCATCTAGAGACTTACCGTCCCATCTGCACGTTTCTGAAATCGATCCTGAGAACTGAGTAAGTACTGCACCTTCTCATCGAGGGGTGATCATACCTCGTTACAGTAAATCATCTGGTCATGGTGAGCTTTTTGCATAAGTAACACAAATATTAGTCAACAATGCTGGCGCTTACCACATTTTGCAATGGCGAAGTATCAGTCGGATGTGGTCGAGCTTCGTCCTCAGCTGCTGCTAGTAAGATGTTGTCATATATGTCCCGCAGACGTCTCACGTCCATGGTGGTAGGGTCTTCATCTTTCTTTGCGAAGAGGAGTCCAAGCAGGCGGTTAACGTCCGGATCGCGTGGCGAGGCTTGGAGTTCTTGTAATGCCAGACGAGCCATGTCAAATGCCTGATTCGCAGCCTGCCTTACGAGGAGTTTGGTCGGCAGAGCGCAGGAATCATGAATTTCATAGGCTCTCGTGCCAGAGAAAAGAAACAAACACAAGAAAGATACTGCACGAATGAAGGAGTGCATTTTTGCTTGCTGAGAAGTTTTGAGGTAGGAAATGTGTCGTTCTGAAGAGCAGAATCGTGACCTTTCTAATCATCTTCAACATGGTAGTTTTCGACATGCAGCAGTAGTACGAGTGTCTGCGCCTCTTCGTGATAAGTGCGGCGTGCATTGGATGTTTCATGACTGCATGCTGTTGGCATGCCATCTCTAGGAAGGCCATGAATGGCTCGGGATTTGTTGTCTAGCCAGATCACTGGTCACAATGCACTCGAGCATCCAAAAAGAGATGCGGCACATATGTTTTCGAGGTGTTGGAGGCATTGCTGCAGTAAGTCTCGAAATAGTAGGTTGATGAAGAAGCTGCGGTTAATCATTCGACCACGAGGCAAGTTGTTCGCTTGCCAAGAACAAGAGACTGGCACGTGACACTGTGCCTCTTCCTCTCCTTACTCTCTGCACTTCTAACACCAACACTTCTACAACACGTTTTCTACTGCTAAGCGCCATCAAACTGTACCTCAACATAACATCTGTCATTACGCCGCAAGCTTGCCTACGCGCTGTCAGTATGGCTGAGTTCGTTTTGCAGCTGTGCTGCAGGCCTACGGCGAGAAGACGCAGAGTATTTTTGGCCAAAGCGATAGAGCGGCATCGTTGTACTCAAGAGAGCAGTAGCGATTAACTTGAAGATATATAACACTATGAGTGGGGGCGGTTTCCAGCACGATCAAAAGGTCTGAAATCTTTCGAAAAATCATGCGTGTTTCATTGCCAACCAGTCTGATCGCCTTGTCTGGGCTTGTTGCTGCCGCTGGACCCACGATCACACTTGGACCAGCATCAGAGTACCAGAAAGCTCCCGTATGTTTTCGTCACGAAGCATCGAGTTCCGACTGACATTTCTAGGCTGTCACTGCTAGCCCGAGCGGCAATGATCTGATCATCACCCCAGCTGATATCGCTCAAGGCATTCCCAAGGAAGGACTTGATGTATTTCTGGGACCCGACATGCAGAGCGACCTCTCCAAAGATGCCAGTGACATATGCAAGCAAGGCATTGCACAGGACTGCACGAATGCGATCTCTGGTGTCCTCAACAAAGACTACGGCTTGACTTTACAGGCTCGGCAAATCACAGTCTTGTTCACCGGAGTCCAAATCTTCGGACTCGTCATCGCTGCGATAGTGGCCAACAGGCTGGCAAATGAAGCACACCCAAAGCTCGTCAGCCATGTTCACATACCATCCAGCCTTGGGTCACAGCTTGCTTCGTTGACTGCTGGCGAGGTAGCTTTCGCGACTGCCACAAACGAACCAGCTGTCACCATCAAGACAAGCCCGACTCCGACTCTGGAGTCATCTCCCGCATCTATTACGACTCTTGCTGCCGATGGAGGTGGTCACAGCAAGGGTGATCTAATCGTCCGAATTCCAGAGCAGAAAGCAGACCTACTCAAGCAGCTACTGCGCCAAACTGGCATCGAAGGCAAATGTAATAACGTCCGCCGACGTATCAGTGGAGCTGGTCCTACTGCAAGCAACTACAATCTGATCAATAATGCCGCACTGTGGGCTCTGCCCATGGCAGCTCCTGGCCAGCTGCTCGCTTCACTGGGCTTGCAGGTACAGCAAGTGCCGCAGCTCTTACTGCAACTACGAGGTAATGTTCACAATGGCCTTCGAATAGGATGTGACTGCTGACTTCGATAGATGACGCCGCACGATCGTCCCTGGACTATGTTCAGACCAACGCTGGGCGCCTCACGGAATTCGCCAATGTGAGCGCAGATCAGTTCAAAGCAGTTTCCTTGCTAGTCTGGAAAGCCACTAGTGACATGTGTCTCGGGAGCATCGATCAATTGGCAGAAATAGTATTGGACGATTCGATGTTTCTCGACGATCCCTCTCGCGAAGGTGACGACAACGAGGACAAGAAGTGCCCAAAGGACGTCAAGGACCGGCCAGCATGTGACAGCCAAGATTGTGCGGGAGCAGATGATCGCTGCCAACAAGTACGTAGCTGGTAATCTTGCAAGAGCTACACTGACATTCACTCAGGGCACTTACAAAAGCTGTCTCTGTTTGAAGACAGTCGAGGTCTACGTCAACCCCCTGTCTCGAGACGACTTGGACGCAGGACAGAAGTTCCTCACCGAAGCACTTGACGACGAAGATGAGCCTGCAAAGTTCGACTGTAACAAGGACGAGCGCGTAAGCTTGGAGTACGCTGATTATTTACGGTAAGACCTGTATTACCATGACTCAGGATCCAGACTGATGCCTGCAGACTCTCAGGTGCATTCTGCAAGAACATTGACATGTCCAAAGACGCACCAGATGTGGGCATCAGCCCCAAAGACGCTGGTACAAGAGGCCCATACACGAATTATAAGTTTTCTTTCTCGTGGAAACCAAAGTCTGGAGTCTGTTCTTCCGACTGCGCAGCGATATTCGGAGCGTTCAATACTTCTTCGGTGTGTAGCTACGACAGCCATACCATGGCGAAGTCAGGCTCACAGGAGCTCTCATGTGGGACAGCGTCTTTCGATTTCGGCAATGGTAAGACCAAAGATGGCGCATCTGGGCAAAATCAACCGCCAAAATCCGGGAGCGAAACCAATCTAGAGTGCGGGAAAGAGAGCGATATGGGCAATGCAAATCACTTCGTCGCACCAAGAACTATGGATAGAGCTGCCCGTTTCTTTTGTCAACAACAGATCGACCGGAAGACACGCTTCGAACCCGCCAAGGTGCTACAAGATCAGGGACGCAAAGAACTTCACTACAATCAAAATCTCCACGATCCAGTATATCTCTCAGTCGACTGGCTCGATAATGCATCGTGTCCGGTTACCGATTTCGGGGCGATTGATTTCATGAAGACATGCACAGAACGCTTCGGCGCTCTGATACACAGCTGTAAGGAATGCTCGTTCCCTCCGAACTTCTTGAAACTGACAAATTTTCAGGCGACACGAATAATCCCAAAGGGCTCAACTTCTGGAAGCAGGGTGGCACTCTCACTCGCGACTGCGTCAAATGGACCATCAAACGTGACACTTTCGCGAAAAATCCTCCCAATGATTCGGATCTCTGGCGTCCGAAGGATGCTCCGTGCTCGCAAGACTCCGAATGTTCGAAGGTCTGCAACCAGTACGGGAAACCTGTTTGCAAGAAGGCACCGGAGTTCTCAGATCAGGGGTGGTGCGGTTGTGATACTTCGAATTGCGTTTTAGGGTTCTGTTAAAGACGACGTGGGTCGTGAGACACGATGCGGCCACCAGCCTAGTATTGCATATCCTTCTCAGAAGACATTGTGCATTCGATAGAACGCCTTCCCGTCACTTCATTCTTTCAACTCTTGCCAACAACAGCCCGCTCTGGGGGCAATGCGACTCAGCGCTCGTTGTCAGCTCTGAAAGTCATGCAACCGATCGCCTGTCTGTATTGGAGACCGTGACCACTCTTCAAAGCCCACGCTCAGAGGACTCAAAAGCGCTATGATGATTTGCGCGGAAACCCTGCCATGCCACTCAGAGCAAGTGGTTCTTCAGAAATACATATATCGCTCGTCCTCCATTTCATCCAAAATTTCGTTACAAGCAGTGTCTGCTGTATCGTTCCTTGCGCGTGGAGTCCATTTCGTCATGCAGTCAACGGCATAGCGTGAGTCGGAGTGAATTGTGAGCTCGAGGTATGGCGTTCCATCGAGTTGGCGATACAGTTTCAGAGATTTCTTGAGTGCGATTATGATTGCCAGAAGTTCTGCTCGTTGATTGGTATGCCTGGTTCCATCGTAGGGGAGCTTCTTCTTGTAGATCCATTTTCGATATTTTGTTTCTCGGACAGCAGCGGCTGCGCCTATCGCGTCGTAATCTCCATTTCCGCGACATCCTCCATCAACGTACCAGATCAGGGTGTAGGGCATTATCCTGGAGCGATGGTACTTTTCAATGGGTTGCGCCCACAATTAGATACGGTTTATCCAGATGCAGAAGTGGAGAGTGGTCTAGTTGAGGTTATAGCCAGGAGCAAGCAAATATTGATGTTTGTGATTTTGACTCTCAAAGGAATCTTCTGTATGGATGAATGTACTAGTGCAAACAATATGAATCGCGAAGCGAGCGCCAGATGTGTGACGGGCAATTGGGAACCATGTCAATAAAACATGCCATTTGTTCTTGGAGTCGAATGGTTTCTAGAAGATTGCACGGCAGATTACCTTATTGCAAGTTAGGATCCTCGTCGCTTGAATGCCTGAGGCATTTTGGGCTTTTCACATGTCGAAGGCCTGCTGGGAACGACACTGATTCATCACCGACTCCATTGCAACACTGCCAGTATGTTCAAGAAGCACGCGCTCCATCATGTGCTGCTTCATACGCTCTGGAGATGGTTTTGGAAGTCATGCGCCTCTTTAATTCGCTATGCTACTGTCTACTACTCAATGCGTTCGCAGGCTCACTGACCCTTCCCTTGAGGCAGGTAGAATGTCCCCTCCACCTCGATAATATCATCATCATTCAAGCGGCCAACTTCGACGATAGTCCGCGGCGGATACTTCGAAGGGTCATCGCCCCAAAGCTCAACCTGGACCTGATTCGCGATCGGCCGGTAGCGAAACATATCCGTCGTGTAGACCACAAGCCGAACGCAAGAGTATAGGTCGGCGCCCATCATCTCAACGAGCGAGGCCATGTTCTGATAGGCTTGTCTGATTCGTGGAAGACCAGTAGGCGCAAGAGTGCTATTTTCTGGATGGATGCCACGCATACCTGGAAAATGCGAGTTTTCAGCGCTTGTCACCGCTTTCAAGAAGTGGAGCTTTGGTGCACATGGCACTGTCAAGCATGAATGACTGACCAGAAGCATAGAGATAATCTCCTGCCTGTGACATCAGACTCCATGGACCTGTGGTGTTGAAGAAGTTCTCCGGGTTGTAGATGTTGACACCTGAGTCTGAAGTGTAATTTGGCTGTAGCTGGGCAAGGGAGAGTCCTAGCAGTGGTAGCACTGTATAGATCGAGAGGCGCATCGTATCGTTACTGGTGGCAGTCGAGTGTGCCAACTCTTGCACCCGGCTGACGGAGTATCGTGAGTGGGAAACGAGAACGACTTGAATTCTCTAGCGACTCTTCGCATACATAAGGTTTGTCCTTTACTCGAATGTGAACAATTCAGTGAGCAAGTCCGTGGATGAACATGTCTCGGAATGCAAACGTTGACCAGGAGTCTACAGCTTAAATGATTAAGCCATAAACCACTGGTACGGCGCTCCATGTTTCCTCTTCGAGCATGTTGCATGAAGCTTGCGGAGAAGCTCGCCGCTTGATCATCATACGACTTGTGTTGGGACCTCTCCGCATACTGTATGCCTGGATGCCATTGAGGTCTTCGTCGAGAGCAGCCCATTGAGAGTATCTGGCTAGAGAAAATGTTCCGTTCAAGAAGCTGTATGCCAGACAGAGGACCCAACTTATTGGAGCATCTGGCAATTTCAATCCAATGCGTTCTGATGATTATTACTGAAATTCGCAGATGTTAGGGGCATGTAAACTTGGTAACATATGCTCGAGCCTCGCACATGCACATGTTAATGCCGATCTCGGCATGCATCAATCACAGCAACCATATCGATGCCAATTGGCGGCGCGATATTTTACCTGGCCCGGAGTCTGTGCAAAATATCACGTCCTCTCCATCAGACTGTCAGTACATGTCATTCTCGCTCCAGCAGATCCATCCACACAACGGAGATAAATTGGGCTTTATCGCACTTTCTCGGAGCAAACAACGTGGTGACCCTTCGCGTAAAGCCATCTACCGGGGTCCATCGCCAGCCAGGATCAGTCTCACGGGCCGTAAATTATGCTGTGCTCACTCTCTTGCCGAACTCCAGGATTGCTGATCGTTATCAACACTCGTCATCCTAAACTAGGGCAATAGGATGCAAGCGACTATAGCTCGCTTACACGCGCTTCTGCAGGCACAAACAAGGTCTTCAATGCGTTAGGAGTTATCGCCGAAGTTCTCTCCCCAGGCTAGAAAGACGCTATAGCGGTGGGTCTTAGCCAAGGCCAAAATGAGGCTTGCAGATCTTTTTGTGGTTTTTTGCTCGTGCGCAGTTCCCAGCTTTGAGTGAATAATCGTCATGGCCGCGTGGTCGCTAGATGAACCCACATGCTGTGATGTACCGGTCCGCTGCTCTGCGAAGCTGTACTCTCGACAAAACTGGCGAAAAATGGATCAAGAGCTTCAAAGTTGCCAAAATTCGCAATATATGCCTCTGGGTATCTGTTGTCTGGCACTGGTTGCGATTTCTGGCTTGCCATGTATCCTGTTCTGCTCGTGAAACTCCATAGAACGCCGCTACTCATTACATTTTGTCCGAACGCCTTCGAATTCCGTCGCGATCGTCCCATTCGATTTATCTCCTGTAGTCGAGAGGCGAGACCGGCCTTTCGAGCGTCGGATCAGGTTTCCCCTCTTCGAAGAATTGGAAATCGGACATGTTGGACCGGTGTCCATATGTCTGTCCTGTGCTCGTTGTCTCTGCAACTCCGTGTACGTCGTTCAAAGGAATAAAGTCCTGTTCATCTGGATCTCGCTTCCTCGGAAAGACCTGTACCTGCGGTGTCTTGGGTCCGATCTCGAGTTCGCTGTTTCGAGATCGACCTGCGGAGATGCCCTTGGTACCGAAAGACTCTTCCACGCTCGATCCCATCAGTCGGGGTTGGAATTTGCGAATCAGATTCCTGATTGCCGGCATACAGGCGCAAAGGACGCTCGCATGCAATTCGATTGTGCTCCAGTAGCCGACACTTCGATAATCCCAGGTGGTATTTTGTGAGTGACCGAATTGAACCAGGACCTGTAATCGAATGATTGAGACGATGGTGACAAAGAAGCCCACCGAGAACATCATCATCACGAGGAACTTCTTGCGCTTGTTGAGGGACATCTTCCAAAGCATCGGCAAAGGAAGACTTAGCGTCAAGACATCCAGAATCACGTTAAATGCTGCGGATGTCCAGCCTTGAGCATTAATGTCGTTGCACTTGCCTGCATAGAAGTCAGCATTTTCACCTGGATCGCAAGCTTCCAATCGTGGCCTCACATGTCGGATCCGATCCGTCCCATCTTGTCCATGCACAGTGGATTGGTAGACACTGGAAAATTGAGACCAGTAGGAACGCTATGCCGTATGCAAGATTAAGTCCGATTACGATGTATACACTGATCTTGAAATTCTTCGACGTAAAGACCCTGAGGTACGTGAGCAGGATCGAGATCTTGATCAATGGTAATGCCGTAAGGTAAAGGTCTTCGTCGAAGTAGTAGATCTGCCTTGGATCAGTTTCTGTATATTTATGAAGGGTCATAGAGCCATGCAGACCTTCAAGATCTGTGTGATGTTGTATGGAGGTAGCGTCCAGATGTCTTTGCCCAGTCCCAGGTTGGCCAGTTCGACTGATAGTACACTTATTGCAATAATCTCCGCCATAGCAAAGCTCGCAATCGCGTCGTCCCACCAAAGATTGTTGACCACTTTCAATGCGCCCTCGCACGGGAAGGATATCTTCGACAGCATGCGAAGTACGAATGCGACGAAAGCAATGACACAGCCGATCACGCCTGCGTAAGATACTATACGTGTCTCATCGCGTACGGGATGACCGCATATCGTCTCGGTGGTGTTCTTTGTCCCTGGATCTTGTCAGTCACGGCGTCTGCGCACTGGTGACAGTCACGTACTGAGCTGTTCTCGGATCGTGCAGCTTGTCGTAACGCATTGATTCACTTCAGCAGTAATCGTAGCATTGGAGCAGCTGCATTCCGTGTCCGTGGCCAGGCAAGGCGAAGCAGCAATAGCAGTTGACAAGTATTGCAGTCCACAAGATGGCATCGATTGTAGGAGCTCCGCAAGATTCGATCCAGTCTGAGGTGTCTGCTGCGACGCAGCCAGCCCAATGGCTAGAGACAACAGGCTCCAGAAGAACAGCATACTGTTTTCCTAAGCTGCGTGAAACCACATGAAGGACAACTGAGTAACCTTTCGAACTTCTTTCGAAGCTCCTGTTATGCACCCCAACGAGACTACATCCTTCTTAGTGATATCTCCGTCCTTAGCGTTGCGAATGAGCAATGGCGTCTAAGTCAAAGCTTATACAGCCGGCGACATCACGGCATTTGGTATGTGCCAGGTTCGTAGATGTGGGCCTTGCGGGGGCAGATGAGCACTGGGAGCACAAACTCGGATTTATTGAGGCCATCAATGGTCTGGTTTCGAGTGACAGCTTGTGGAATGAGGATCCGAGGGCAGGTCTGTAGCGTGATCAGCCTGCATAATACGACAAAAAGCACAATTGTGCAATGCTGTCAAATAGCTGACTCTGCGCCGCCTTCGGAATGGGCTTCCGCGGCTAGGATGGTCGCAAGCTGAAGCGCAATGGCACAGCACAAATCCCTGTAAGCGCGACTTAGCCGATCAGCGCCCAGTCTAGCGGGCGATAGGGAGGCATTTTAGCTGTTACGAAAAACATCCCACAAGACGGGAAGTTCTTCATCGCTCCACAAATCCAGGACAGTGCTTCTTCTTAGAAGAGTAGGGGCGTTGCTGCCATAGCGGGGCAAGATGAGCACAGAGCAACAATGATGCTGTGCAAAAGCATAGTGTATCAGCACGGCCACGTGAACGACGAGTCCTGCAAGCTTAATGATTGCCTCTCGATCGGATTTCTTCCCAATGCCTTGGCCTTGGAGCGAGATTGCTCTTTCCAGTCTCCTGGAGAGCAGACTGCGAGCATCTAGCTCTGGATAGTATCAAGCGGTGCTTTCACAGGCCAATGTGTGACGAGTGACTGGTAAGTACTCGTAACCCTCGCGAGAAATACTTACGACTTAAGGTCGCAGACTGTCACGAGGAGTCGCCTGAATTTGTTGCTGATTCAGATGATCTTGACAGACAAAATAAAAGACATCGAGGTGTTCGGCATGAGCGCCAACAAGCCATTTTCATCGCGACTCTGGCACTTATCAGTTGAGCATGATCCTCTTCGAGAGGCGAAGAGCAATGCATCCCACGATCGTTTTGCAAATTTGACTGACCTGTGCGAGGCACATGATCTGGCGGCGGCTGGGCGAACGCTGGGATTTCTGAGTCCCTTTGCTTCTCATTGCCATCAAAGCGTACGGAAGATCGTCCTGAAACTCTCATGTTATGCATCTTTTCGCTAAGCTTGGACGGCGATCTTCCGTTCGAGCCAGGACGGAAGACATCATTTTGAAGGTTCTCTGAGGACTCTGCTTGCTTGAGCGCTGCTTTGAATGTCATCTTTGCCTGGCCTTTGCAGTACCCACCACTGGTGGGAGGTGAGTCCAATAGAGATCACGCCGGAACCGGTCTGTGCGACAGTCCGATCTGCTCCAAGGCCACAGATTGACCAATGTCATGCTGGAGACCACCAGTCGCGCAGCGCCAAGGGAACGAAGATCTCATCCTCATGGTTCTCCGTCAGCCTGTTCACCGATCAAGCTCTTCTACTCCTCCATTGTCCTGGAGCCACCCAAGCTTTGTTGCGCTGACCAGCGGCGGCGATAGACCGACGATACCTTCGCTGGGGTAGCATTCAGGCGCGTGGAACAGCTTCCGTGACCACTGTCAGGTAAGCGGTGAAGGTCGTGATTGGGAGCTCTCCATCTTGGAGTGGCCGTGTGGAGTTCTCTCGCTGCTCCGTGGACTGCCGGAGGCCAATATCAGCATGAGCGGGGTCGAGACGCGACGTCGCGAACCCTCACACGGACAGTGCGCGCGCGCAATGTCAGCAGAAGTCTTGTTGACGTTCATAACAACAAGGTCCGCGAGAGTGAGGTTACAGACAGGACGCGTTGCAAGCAGTTCCTTCCTCGCGCGCACCGGAGCTCGGAAGCGCCGTTTAGCAGTCATCAAAATTTGACTTCCAACTTTGATTAGTGAACCCGTAAGACATCGTAGCTTGGCGGCAGAGCGGTTGTTCGCTGTGCCGTATTGATCATTAAACAGCATTGTAGTATACATGCAGTCAGTCAGCGCTCTCAGTTGAAGGGGTATTTGCAACGTGACCATCTCATCATCACTCATTCAACAACCATACTTTTCGATCCCTCCTTCTTGCACTTCTCCGTAGAATTTCCCACCACCAAATCCCAGCAACGATCACCATCAAACGGAATCATCCGCCTGAACACGCTTATTCCTCCGAAGAATAGACCAGCCGGACTTGTGACCACCTTGGATCTCAGTGAGTGAAGGCACGATACCCTGAAGATCTCCAAGCGGGACGGGAATCGGGAAATCAACGGTCGGGAAGATGAGAGCCGCGAACAGATACCAACCAGCGAGGCATGTTGCGAAGAGCAGTCCAGCAGCGGCCTGGGCGTCGTTAGTACTGTATCCAATGGACTTCAGCAAATTGACGACACTTACGATCTGGAGGTCGTGGGCCTTTTCTGCGTCGCCATCCGAAACGTAGAAGAACACTCCTGCCAAGCATGCGACTGCTGGAAGGATAGTGCCAAATATGATGGCGAATACCACGTTCGTTCGAAGACTGCAGATGAAGAAGAATAGCGACAGTATGGTGAACGCTACCCAGTAGAAGGCTGATGAAATGTGTCAGCTCTGGATCTTGGTATGTCTCCGCCTCTCGCTTACCATAATTGGCATTGAACTCTGGGGCAGCAAGTCCAGTGGCTGCGACATCCGGGTCTGTTGCGAATGATTGGTAGGTCTCGAAGGCTGGCATCAAAGTAGCGCCATACGCAGCCCAGAACGAACCTGCTCTTCGTGAATACTTTCATCGCTTTCTACCAACGTTACGACATACCGAAGGTAGCGAACACCACGAATGGGAAGGTGTTACCGAGCACGAACTCGAGCAAGCCACCGATCCACATCAAAATTCCGCCATAGAGGACCACAGTCGCGCTATTGAACACGAGTCAGTATGTTCAATTGTCGCGCAGAAGAAGACTTACTTGTTCGCTGAGCGTGAGCCTCCAGCGCCATGCCAGCCCATCAGCTGCATGGTGATTGGCATCAAACTCATCTCGAACCCAACGATTGCAATTGGCGTCGGGTTACCAAAGATCCTCTGCAAAGGATGCTTGAGAGGGAGCTTATCGATCTTCGGCTGAAGATACAGCTTCTCAAATAGGTCGGACGAAATGGTTACACTGCCAGTGCCACTGGTCTTGATCCTCGCGAGCGTGTCCTCGAGGTCATCGCCCGAGTATTGCTTTCCATTGACATCGTCAGTGAAGTCACGAGCAATGCTGTCTCCGGGTTGATGCTGATTCTCCATGATGGATGTGACGCAATTTCACGATTGCTGGCGAAGAGTCTGAATGAGAAGGACCTGACTACTGAGCAATGAGCTGGCAGTGGACAACACGCTCTCAATGGGACCTGCGACAATATTATTGAAGCTGCGGAGATCATCGTTCAATGGTCAGGCCATGTCGAGAGCTTCATGGGAGCTGTCACGACCCCCCTGCGCACTGGCAAGGTTGACCACGCGTGTCATTGCTCAGCCTGCCACAATTGCGAGGATCTCGAGACTCTTATTGGCAAACTGTGGGAGAGTTTCCTTTTGCTAAGAGAAAGAGATAAAGTCAGAAGACAGTGGGAGAAGGGAAAGTGCGGAGAATGCCTGTTCATGCACGGATGGAGGTTCTCCATGACCGCCTCTGCCGGTCCTGAGCATGCAGGAAGCAGGACTGCTCCGACCCGAACTGTTCATGCGCGATCATTGTGCTGAAGCGGTCGCGTTCCGATTGAATCCAGGTGGTAGCGGACATGGCCAAGATTGTCTTGGAGCTCGTACGCCTGCGCAAGCTTGCTGACCTGCCAAACTTTTGCAGTAAGCTCGCTGGCTGCTAAGCTCAACAGCATGTGATTGCAGGTATACTTGCGTCGTCGATGGCTTCGCCACAGCCCAGTCAAGTCTGGATGCTGGTGAAGTGATGTGGTACAGTACTGTACAACGAGCTCGGAGGAAGGGGAGATGAAGTCAAGGGAAGCAGACGGAGCTTGCCGCGTGGAAGTGGCCAATGCCTTCCTCCACTTTCCACCAGCCATCTTTCAGGCACGGACACACAACCACTCACACGTGCAGCATGTCAAACTCTCTCCCTCTTCCCCGTCGACCCTGTCTCGATGGGTCGGACTACATGTCAGGGGATCCTAGCAAGATTCCTCTTTGACTTCATTGACACATCGCGAAAAGAGCCAGAGTCGATTATACCGCGACCGCCAGCGAGACCAGAACAACGCGCACTCGTCCGAAGTCTCGATCACCGCTTAGGCCCCGAGAGCATACTGTGCGAATTAGTCGCCTTGATACAGAGCTCTGACTCCACTGGAGCGAGAGTGCGCCGAAATTCTAGCGCTTACTGATTTCCGGCTGTCCGGAGGACCAGCATTGCGCTGTGAGGACAAGACGATGCTCGGCGGGTCGTCACTGCAACTTACAACACCTCCCCCGACGTGCATATGCTGCGTACGCTGTGCATCTGGAATCTGCGATCGACTCGAGAGGTTGGGTATTCAATCGCCCCATCCCTGATTGCCTGAGCATAGCCAAGCCTCATTCAGCAGATGGACAGTTTCATACAGAACACTATGCCTTCTCTTAGCTCCAAGAACACTCAGGCAGCAAATGTGAACGACATGGAGCCATGCTAGCTCATTCGCAGTGCACAAGTCTGAGAATATCGAGAACGGGACAGCGATCAGTGGCCTTCAAATACCGCCCCAGGCTGTACAGCAACTCAATCGAGACGCGCTTCGCCAATGCACGCCGTAAACGAGAACCCGCGCCTGCTGGGTCGACAAAGCGTAAAGTGTGCAAGTCAGCCGACTTCGTGGGCTCAAGAGGATCTGAAGCGTTGAGGTGTACGTGGTCTTCCATTGCGTTCACACGCAATGGCATTCGCGATGAAGAATCCGTCTTGTTGAAATCCTTACGTGCGTAAGTCAAACCCGTACTTGTGGGAATCGCTGATATCCGACATGCTTTCGCGTCCCTTGTCTCATAAATAGCTCCGCAAGAACAACTTGCCCTCTGTCGACCACAATCGGAACAAACTCCGCATGTTGCCCATACATGCTTCACGTTCTTCGCCGTGCTCTCAGCGAGAATATCTATAAAAATACCCTTTTCAAAACTCTGCTCCGAGCCTTACATCTTTTGTATGCAACACTGGCCAATCACGCGAGACTTGCTGGGCTGGACTTGGAAACCACACGAACCATTTCGCGCAATGATGCTCGATAAAGGCGTTGCCAATGTACCAGTGCAGGGGTTTCTCGAACCTACGAGCCCTGCTTTTTCGGGCCCCACCTACTACATCGCATCAGTTCCGAATGGCGTAATACCATATAACATCATGTTGATAGGAAGGACTTGACGTGGTGACATTCTGCCGTGTCAACTAAAGCTCATGTCTAGCGAGTATCTTTCGCGATGAGACATGTTCACCAACCGTTATCTTCGAGAGTCTCTCGATGGATCTGTCGAGTCAATGTCAAAGCTGACGAGATCACTAATACCAGAGCGAGCCAGCATTTCGGCAGAGGAGTTAAGGCAAGAGAGTGGTGTCACAAAAGCACCGCTCCTTCTTGGACTCCTATTCACCTTCTATGGACTCTCGGCCACCTTTGTGATGGCGCGAATGTATGTTCGTGCAACAATCACACGTCTTGTGGGCACGGATGACTGGCTCATAGTGGCAGGTTTGGTAGGAAACTGGTACCTCTATTGGCGCACTGGCTTTACACTGACCATCGTGTCTAGGTAATCAGCACTGGAATGCTGGCGGCTCAATACTATGGTGAGCGCGTATGCAGTTGTCTGCCGACAAGCCACTAACACCTTTCTAGAGGTGATCCTGAGCGATGGTCTGCACCCTACGTTACTGCCTATCGAAAACAAGAATGACGTTGCCAAAGTAAGTGCATGTGATTCCTCCGCTTCGCGACGTATCTTACAACTTGCGCAGTGGTGCTTCATTGCGTCAATTCAGTGGGCGGTTGGCGTAACGACTACCAAGGTCTCAATCTTGTTCCAGTACTTTCGCTTCCTTAAATGCTCTGTAGCAACGAGGATCATTTGGGGCCTCATGGTCATTGTCATACTCGGCGGTATCACTACTCTGGTAGTGACATTCACGAGCTGTCAGCCGATGAGAGTCATATGGCACGCTGAGCTACAGAACAAGGCCAGGTGCATCAATCAAAAGCTGTAAGTGACATTATACAACTTACGGAAAGTGCATGCTCACACACACAGCTTTTGGGAATTACAGTCTGGGTACGAGATAGTTACCTGCTTCGCCATGCTTGTAATTGTGATGCAGCCCCTGTGGAAATTGCACCTGTCCGTGAAACGACGGCTCGGTGTAATCATCCTGCTTGGATTGAGTTCATCGTACAGTAGGCCCCATTTCGAAAATCGTCGCACATCACGCTGAACACCTTTCTAGCTCATGCGTTGTGAGTGCGCTACGCTTGGCATGCACACAGCGGCAGTGCACACTGGTCCACGTGCCAGCAACGGCAGGGGCGCATGATTTCGATTGGGCAAACAATGTGGTACGGTATTCGTTGCCTTTATGAAGACTTTTTACTGAGCACCAACGTAGCCCACGCTGTACGCGGCCATTGAGCTTCATGCAGGAATCATCTGCTGCTCTCTACCGGCGCTATTGCCTTTGCGCTTCACAATACGCGCATGGTTGCGCCCTACGAGAGGAACGTCTTCTGCACCCGCACAAGCCGTCTTGCCTCGAGGTCCCAACATGGAACAAACTCGCCCTATCGCGCAGCCAATCCTCCCGACTCCGTCGCTACATGAAGCAAATGAAGCTTTAACGGGTCCCACTCAATCGAGAATCGCAAGCGCTGCTGTCGAGATCACGAACAACGAGCCGACTCACGGCACAGTAGCCATGTGCAGCCAGCGATCGCAAAGCACGCCTCTAAGGAAAGCAGGTATGTTCATCCCATAAACTTCTCGCGAGGCTGTCTGGTAACATGATGATGATCAGGTCGTGATAATGAAACCGTGTCCCGCACGAACGGCACCGAATATGCCCGCTACAAGAAAGCCCTTGGCCGACCACTCATACTTCAGTCGTGGAGAGCATGGACGACATTTGCATGAGATTCCATCAAAGCAACGAGCATGTCCCCTTTGCTGCGAGTCAATCTTACTCAACGTGAGTTGGAGCATCATAACAGGTCTCACGGCCGCTTTCAGAGGCTCTGCGTACGATCTGTCGCCAGAAGCAACGACTGCTGGGCTGTTCGATGAAGGAAATCTTCGCAACCAAAGCCGCAGCGAGAGCGTGCGACAATCTTCGTCCATGTCTACATGGTACAGGCCAGATTCAACAGTGTCGATGAGGAGCTTCAACAACATGAATATTGCTATCTCCGCTTGTCGAAACACGGATCGGTCGACGGGATTCTTGTAAGACAAAGCGAAAGGAATTTCTCTGTTTGAACATACGACGACAAGTCACGAACCGAAAACTTTCAACTAAACACCATCTCGTTCTCTCGAGGCCATAGCATAAAACCCCGCATGGGGCTCTCGCACTCAATCTTTAATTCCAGTCGCAACCGCCATACTTCAACTAAGTACAATTTCCTTTCCTTTCAACCACTCCTCAAAATCCATCAACTCACCCCTCGCCATCCCTCGACTCCACTCCAACTCCTCGTCCTGCCCAGGACCGAAATACCCGAAGTACTCCAAATACCCGAAGTACTCCACAAACATTCCCTCCCAGAAACCCATCTGCTCTACCTTCCCTCTTAACTCAACCTGTCTATACTCCAATTTCTTTCCCGTAACCTCCGATATCTTCTCCACAATCTCCTCGAGACTATACCACTTCTCCATCGCCCTCAAAGTTTTACCTTTGAATTTCTCCGGCTCTGCAAGGATCGTGCCAACGAATTTTCCGGTATCTTCTACCGCGGCAATCAGAGGAAGTTGAGTTTTAGGTGAGACGTGACGTTCCATGACCCATTTCTCTTCGTTCTCCAATTTTCGAATTCCGACAGCGGCGGGCTGCAGGAAATTCTCCATAAACGAGCCGGGACAGTAGAATGCGCTGGAGATTTTGTCCGGTGGAAGAGAGCGAATGTATTCTTCGGCTTTGGCTTTTGCGTCGAAGGGTGTGACAAGGGTGTATTTTCCGGAGGAAATTTGGGAGACAGGAGGGAGGGTGCTGAAGATTACGTATTGCACGCCTGCAGTGAGGGCGATGTCGATTGTTGTTTTGATGGTTTGGAATTCTGAGGAGAGGGCGTTGGGGCCGAAGGCTGGGGTGCTCATTAAGAAGACTGTGTGGACGTCTTTGAGAGCTGAGGTGATGGATGCTGGGTCCGAGGTGTCTGCTGCCACGATTTCGATGCTTGATGGCAGGGCTTTGGCCTTTGGAGAGGAGACATCGCGGGTTATGGCACGGATGCGGTATTGCTTTGAGAGTTCAGGATCGTTGGAGACGAAGTTGATGATGGAACTGCCTTGGTTGCCTGTGGCGCCAAAGACAGCGAGGAGTTTGGACATTTTCAAGAGTTGGTTGTGAGAATTTTGGGTTTTGAACAAAGCTGCCGAAGAGGGAAGTTGCGATCGAGAAGCTACTTTGTATATCAGAGAGGTGAAGTTGCTGCCTCCCTCTGGCTGACAAAGCTCGACTTGCCGGTCTCAAAGGATCACACTCGAAGCAGGCAGGAACTAGCTGAAGTGATGTACACTCGACGTGACTAAGGTTGCCGCCTTCCTTCAGCTGACAAAGCTAGACTTCTTTGGCTCTGAAGGATCGCATCCAAAGCAGATAGGAATTGCCTGAAATGGTATAGTCTCAGTGCACAGAATTCACACAGATACGAAGTGAAAGTCGAGGCGAACATGCTCTTGCCA
This sequence comes from Cercospora beticola, assembly GCF_033473495.1. Taxonomy (NCBI): domain Eukaryota; kingdom Fungi; phylum Ascomycota; class Dothideomycetes; order Mycosphaerellales; family Mycosphaerellaceae; genus Cercospora; species Cercospora beticola. Next base: position 959,092 of record NC_088942.1, read on the forward strand.
TCGACAAAAGCTGCGCATGATAGCAGGTCTGGCTCTGTGAGAACTTGCAGCAGTTTTTTCTACGAACTTACGACTATGCCCAAGGGTAGACGCTAACATGGAGAGCTGAGCCACCAATTTGAAACACCAGTTTCTCAGCGAACGCCTTTTGTACAGCCTGACTATGCCACAATGAACAAAGATATTGCTCAGTGCAGTATGCCGACAATTTCCAATGACCATAAGTAGCCAACAAGTGCATTTTCCACAACAAAACTCTTCGCAACAGACAATCAAGACCCCAAACCCATATTTCTCTGAAGCGCCAAGCCTAGTAGGCACACTGCAGACGACTCAGTCAGACATGACTTTGTCTTCTTCATTTTCCGTTGTATCGACATTTGACTTTTGTGGGCTTCGGTGTCTTCACCCGAGTATGAGCCTTCTTGCTGTCGGTCTTGCTACCATCTCGAGTTCCTTGGCTGGCTCTCTTACGCTTGCGCGGTTGGTCTGCGTAAGGCTTCACGGTCGTCTTTCGCAACTCGTTGACTGCGATCTTGACCGCCATCTCACGCCACGAGATCAGTTGAGATGGACTGATGAAGCTGGCATCTGTGCCATGGCCTCTACCATTCTCAATTCCATCGGCTTCTTGTTTCAAAACGATTTCCTCGTCGTCTTCGTCATGGAAAGAGTGGCGATGTTGCAATCTAGTTGCAGCCTGCTTCTTGTGTCCCTTGCCAAGAGAGGAGTTGCGGTCGGAGTTCGTGCCGGTCGGCCGCCGGTCAACTTCATTCATATTGTGATCGCCGTTGTCCGCTTTGCTAGATAGGAGAGAGTACGTTGCAACGTTCTTCGATTTGTTCTCGGTGCCTTTGCGCACCGCATGGTCTCGAGCCCAGGATGCCGAAGAAACCGAAATGCGTGCCAGATATGTCTCATCTGTTTCGTTTTGGGCCATGTCGTCAATCGTTGGATTAAGAAGCCCGGCAAGCACAGGACCATTCAAGTGATCGGGCGCTCCGTACCGCTTTGCCTTTTCCTGATTGCCTTTGAACGCCAACGCCATGGTCTCAGCTTTCTCGGCGCGCTCCATCTCATCCAACCTCTCTTGCTGGGCCGCTTCACGAATGGTGCTACAAATACGATTGCAGTAGCCGACACGTTCGTTAGTGTTGTTCCACCTCCGAGCCCATTCGACTATGAGGTTGTGTGACATTTCAAAGGCCGTTGCAGCAGCAATAGTGTTGCTTGCTATCCCGCAAAACGTAATATCAATCCCCTTTGTACGTGGTTCACTGTTGATGAAAGATCTGAGGTCGAACAACTTGTTAATGGCAATTTGCAACTGGTCGATGTATTCGTATCGCATCACGTCGATCGTGAGGTCGCCGTCGTCACGTCGGATGGAGACAACGCTCTGGCCACCAAGCTGCAGCTGTTCCTTTGGGTTTGTATGAGCCAGGACTTCTGCCTGAGCCACGTTGTATTTCTTCATCAGACGGGATGCGGTGAGCAGCGTCGATCGTGCCTCAGTATCAGGCGTATTGATGTGGAGACCCAGTCTGAAGCATTTCTGGATGAGTTGTTGAGTGCTTCCAGCAGTGTCTTCCGTAGACGCCATAAATATCACGTCGTTGTCGGCGGTCCGTGTAACTTCGGCCTTATACAGTGCTGGGGCACGTAGCTCGGAGTCGCCTCGAGTGCGCCTTGTACGACGTCCCTCAGCTACCTTCGAATCTGTGTCCGTTGTGGCGAGGTTAGAGGCATCCAGGTCCAGGTCCAAATCTTCTTCTTCGAGCTTGATATCTGCGTCGTCTGTTGTGATGTGCGATCCACTCCAGTCAAGATCCGAACCGTCTTCTTCCTCGGCATCTGCGCCCATTGTGTCAGAGTATGACGCGTCCGAGTCGAGACCTGAATCATCTTCTTCAAGCCAGGTATTCATTTCATTCTCGACGGCCAGCTTTCCATTCTCAGCACGATCAGCAGCTAGCCCCGCCTTCTTGGGCTTCGCCTCCTTCGCACTCGCCTTCTTGGTCTTCGGCACCATCGGTTTGTTAGTAGCACCAGGAGCGGCCGCCGTTGCCGCAGGGTAGTACTTCACATTACTCTGTTTACGTGCTCTGGGTATGCATGGCTTCTTCTTGCGCATACTCGAAGTATATGCGGGGATGAACTGCGGCGGGGTTTCTCGGGCAGCATTGAGATTATCCTCAGTCGCGCGCAGGAGTTCAGATTCGGTGAGTTGAATGTCGCCACCCTTGATGTTTTCGAGAACAGTCTTGACGGCGGCCTTGATCACAGCCTGCTTGAATGCAGCTTCTGTGTCTGCCGCCATCTTGTGTGCTCCGATGGATTGCAAGAACGTGCGAAGTGCTTTGTGATGGTGCCAATGAGAATCAGAATCTCAAGTCGTTACCCGGGGACGCGTCAGGCGGCTCCGAAATCCAAGTGCCGTGAAGGGCAAACAAACAAGCAGCGCTTGTAGACCGGGTCCACACGACGCGAGTGTGAGCGCGGAAGCCAGGTGCGAAGCCACGACTACATCCTGCTCAATGGTCTGCTCAACCCGGAAAGTGAAGATGCCTAGAATGTTCCAGGTACTTGGTGTTGATCAGGAGCGCCCAGGGGCCTGAAGATCCAAATATCACTGTCGTAGATATCTACAGTATACACATACGAGAACTCCAACAGTGCTGTTGCGCCTCAGAGCACCATACCAAATTGCGCCATCCGATGAGAATCTTCTACTCGAAACACCATCTTATCACCGTGGCGGTGAACTACGCCGACTCCCCTCTCCACTACTGCCGTCCACAGGCGTAGGCTGCACCTCCTTCAAAGGTCCGTGATTCACGACTTGCACCTCAGGAGTCTTTGCTCGGCCTAGCTCGTCGAGATCATCGTCCTCGTCGTCCTCGCCTCCCATCATTCTCCTTCTTTCGTCCCCATCATAGTCGCCACTACCATCGTCACCGACGCGAGAGTACTTCTGCTCGTTCTCGCCACTCTGCTTCTTGTCCATGATGAAGTTATCAATGATCCAGTACTGCACAGCGTTCATGGCGAGCGGGAATAAGAACATGGCGAAGACGATCTGAAGAGCTTCGTTACCCTCTGTCCAGCGGAGAGCCCAGTCGCCGATCCAAGGGAGGAAGGGCATCGCCATGAAAAGGAAGAATACAAAAAGTTTCATAAAGGAGAGGCCGATGCAGTAGATGAAGAGTTGTTTGAAGTACCAGGTGATCTTTGGTGGGCTGTCGTAGTGGCCGGACTTGATAGATTCAGGAGGATTGGCCAGCGGAGTGCGAAGAAAGGCAGCGTGCAAGACCTTGAGGATTACGTAGAGGACAGGGACACCGATGGTGGTCTGTAGCAGAGTCAGTATTGTTCAGATTCGAGCTGATCACCATGCACTCACGTCGATGCCCAGGTTCAAGAGATAGTAGGAGCACGGATTAGGTTTTCTCTCATCAGCTGCACCCTGTGTAGCAACAGTAGCTGCTGCGTTGGCCACGTCCACGCTTCCAAACATGCTCATGGCCAAGTTGATGACGTGCACAAGCATGGAGCCCAACAACTGCTTGCTCACATCGAAGAGGAAGATCTTCCAAGGCCGCTTGCTCTCTTCCCGCCATCGTTTGTAGACCAAAGTAAGCACAGCCAACAGACCCAGGGCGCCTTGCACGAAAAGCGCGAACTTGCCTAGCAAGTTGCACTCCGCTTGCGGCTCTGGCCCGTCTGTGGGTGCCTTGTCTGAAGTCTGAGGCTCAGCGTGACTGCTCTGATTCTGGCCCGGAGTTCCTGGCTTTGCATCTTCCAGCTCAGCGTCCGGAACATACTCCCCACCAGGCATGTCTGTTGGCTCCGTGAGCGGGCCTTCTTTGACAATCTTCAACAGCTCCGTCTCAAAGACCAACGTCGCCCCAGGTGGAATATCATTACCAGCGCCACGCTGTCCATAGCCCAACTCAGGCGGTATCGTCAGTCTCCTCTTCTGCCCCGGACACATGTCCAACAAGCCCTTGTCCCATCCTTCAATGACCTGACCAACTCCTAGGGTGAATTCGAATGGCTCGCCACGTTTGTAGCTCTCATCAAAGAGCTTGCCGTTGGACTGTAGTGTTCCTCTGTAGTGGACGGAGACGGTATCTTTCGAGCGAGTCGGACGATCACAAGACTCAGGGCCGGAGAGGATCTGCACGACGAGACCAGAGGGGTAGCGGATGCCTGCCAGCACAGCGGCGGCGAAGGGGAGTATCGAGACGAGAGCGCGCATGGTGGCGGCGGCGGTGAGGTGTTGAGTCTACCGCGTGTGTCGTCGGAGCGGCATTTCCTGCAGAAGGAAAGTACTGTGATTCAGTTGGAGTGGTGGTGATGATGGACGCCTCAAGAAAGGGTCCTGATGACCTTCGTTTAGCTCGTGAGGATCCCGGGCACAGATCAGCCTCATTTGGCGGAGTCAATCCCGGCGCCTGCTTCCTTCTCCACACTTTGCCTTCTCTTTCTCTCCCACAACATGCAACAACACAGTTGCCTTCGTGAACATCTCTTATCAATACTGTTCAGCCTACGCTGCAGCTCATCGCCTACAGTTCACTCCGATCATCCTCATTGCAGCGATGTGCTTGATACCACCAACACGATTGGGAAGGCTGCTACGAGTCTAACCTGACCTTCGTCGGTCAAGTCGACTCCAATGATCGAGCTCTCCCCGAATTATGAAACATGATGGCTACTGGCCATCGTCAGCTGCTTATAACGCTACATTCTGCAAGAATCTCGCTTTGCTTTCGCTCTCCGCCAAGGCTTTTGCTCCCGAGGTGCCATATGCACATTCAGCGGAGAAGTTGATGACCTTCGACGCATGGAAAATCAGTTCACCTTGAATCGTCGGGCAGATAAGACCTCACGGGAAAATAAACAGTGGCCTGTTCGCCCGACTGCGTCCGATGCACAGCATACACATCACAAGGAACGTCTGGCTTCGTGCTATCTGGCGTCCATTAAAGGCGAATGTACTTGCTGACCAGGTGAAAGATACATTGTACAGGACTTGCAAGCATGAAACGTGCTATCCAATTCGGATACGCCAGATCTGAGGCTCTCGCGAAGTGTATACCAGCACGCTCTCCCTGGAGCGGGTATTCACTTCGGAGAGGCAGGCTGACACCTATCCTCGCTGCACGGCGATGCTTCGCAAGAACACAACCCGTCAAGCCTGAGGCTCAGCCACGTGGTTGCAGAGTCTGGATACAACCCATCGAAGTGACAGCTTGGCAGTCCGACCACGCCGCTTTATCCGCCTCCGCTGGTAGTAACTCACCCGCTACCTCGTGGACGCACGACTGCCGCTCATACGCTGGTATGTATTTGGAGTGCGCCATGTCTATGCCCCATTGAGGCAGTGCCAGAGTCCCAATGTGCCGAAGTGCCTCTTCAACCTCCTTCGGAGAAAAGGTCAGCCGGTCCCGATGTCACTTCACCTTCCGCGTACATCCGCCTTCACCTACAGCCCTAGGGTATCCGCTCCAACCCCTGACAGACAATATTTTTTCTTTTCGAAGCTATGTGATTACCCCACAAGAATGAAGCGAAGACGGATTTTGAGCTCTAAATGGGGAATCTTGATACGTCCGCAAGGCGGAGAATCGTACCGTGACATAGTCTCGTACTCCAGTCAGACCTGAGGAAGACGTCCCAGGAATCTTGGCACCGCCGCCAGAGGCTTTGCTATAGCCAAGGCGGAGAAATCGTAACATGATCCGGTAGACCCGTGAGGGTGCTCAGAACAGAGACGATGCGTGGGATGATGTTCCAGCATAAGGATGTGGATCTTGGTTCGACCGCCAGGAGCTTTGCTGCAGCTAACATGAAGAAGCGCAACATGACCCAGCAGTCCCGTTAGAATCGAGATCGAGTATCGAAGCAGCTTTGCAACTTCAAGATGCAGATTATCGAGGGTAAGTCAAGGTACATTCCGCTACAAATGGAATCTTGGCACGGCTGACAGGAGTCTAACCGTTAGCTAAGACGGAGAATCGAAAGCATAAGCAGTAATTCTGTTATTAGAACCTTAATGGACTATCGAGTTATAACCTAGGACTAAGACCTTAGTATGCTCGCTAGGGAGCTTTACTATAGCTAAGGCGGAGAATCGTAAGATAATTTAGAGAAGTTTTATTAGAACGAGGATAGTTAATCGAGATACTATTCCTCTATATAGATAATCTTAGTATATCTACCTAGATTTATATTATAGTTAAGACGGCGAATCGTAATATAAGTGTTAGTACTATTAGTACTTTAATAGAGTATCGAAAGACCTTCTAGTATAATAACTTTAGGCCTACTATTATAAGCTTTAGTATAGCTACGACGACTACCGGGAAATCGTAATATAAGTTAGTAGTCTCGTTAGAACTAAGCTAGAATATCGATATACTATTCCTTTAAATAGAGAATTTTAATACTACTAGTCTAGTACTAGAATAGCTAAGATAGAGAATCGTAATATAATTAGTAGTTATTATCGAACCTATAATAGAGAATCGAAATAGAACCTAGTAGTAAGAATAGTAAGTAGAGTAGTATAAGAACTTATTCTTATCGCTTTACTAATAGAACTTATTATTACCTAGTAATCTTATCTTCTCTCTAGCTTACTAGTTCGAGTTTTCTTTTCTATATTTTTATTTAAAATAGCCTACTATTAAGTTATCTTCCTAATTTAGCTCTTCTAATAATAGATAGATAATTCTTATACGCTAGTCTACCTCTTTTAAATAGAGTAAGTAGTACGCTCTATATATTTTATAGGTAGAAAAGCCCTCGTACTAGTACTCCGGTAGAAAAACCTCCTTATATTCTTATATTTTATAGTAAGCTCTATATAGCCTACCGCTTCTATAGTTCCTAGTTCTTCTTAGGACAATTTATATTATCTTAATAGTTTAGTTCCTTTATAATATAGTTCTCCTTAGTTATTTCTTATATTATTAGTACTTAGGAGTCTAATCCTCTTACCTACTAGCTTAGGGACTTAAGCCTATATATATAGTCTTAGTCTCTACGCTAGTATCTATATTAATCTTATATCTAACTCTTTCTTACTAGTCTATAGTAGGAGCTCTCTCTAATATTAAGATCCTACTCTAAACTTTCTACCTTACTTAGTATCTAAGTTATATAACCTATATTTATAGAAATTATATTAAGTAGTAGTACTCTAAACTAGCTCTTCCGTTATAGGTAGCCTTAAGTATAGAATAAGAGTTACTTTTATTAGATACTCTGCCTTTAGAGTTAGTTATAAGGTATCTAGAAGAGCTAGACTTTAGATAAATATCTCTATTCCTATAGTTCTACTAGTTATTACCTAATTCTGCTATAGGACCTATAAATAGGCCCTATAGACAGGGTACCTAATCCCTTAGAATAAGTAGTTAACCTAGTAGTACTAGAGGTATATACTAGTATATAGAAGTATATCCTCCTTTCTTTCTAGAATACTTTCTAAGAGGTTTCTAGGCCTCTTATTTAGCTTATTATCCTACCTTCTACCTAGACCCGGACGTTTTCCTTATAGTTTTAGCTACTTTGTCTTATACTCCTCTCTGCTCTTTCTACTTTACTTTAAAGCTTTAATTATAGTATACTCCTTCCTTCTCTTTAGCTTATTTTAGTACTAGATTACTACTCTAGCTTCTAAGCCTAGAATAGAATTTACTATCTAGAGATTCTAGTCTAGTCTCTTAGTACTAGGTCTTATATTAGTTCTAGCTGCGCTAGCTCTAGTTTATAGTGTTCGTTAGAGTTCGCCTAGTATAAACTTCTATAGATTTCTAGACTTTCTTTTTTTTTATCGCTTTCTTCCTATCTCTATAGATATCTAGCTACTCTATACTTTACTAGTATAGCCGAAGCTATCTATTTCTACTTACGACCGCGTAGAGGTATATAATAGGACTTTATAGGCGCTTCTAATAATAATAAGAATAAAAAATAAAGTACTTATTCGCTATTATTATTACTATACTAGCTATATTCGTAGCTACTACTCTAGTTTAGAATTTCTATATAATTAGTAAAAGTAAGTATTCTATTAAAAGTATTAGAATATAATAAGCGCTCTATATACTTTATATTTACCTCTTCTACTACTTTAAAAAAAAACCTACTACTATTAGAAAGTATAGTCTAGTTAGATATTCTAAGAGATACTTTAGAGATTAGAATTAAGTAATATAGATTATATAATACTAGGTTATATAACCTAGCTAATATCTATCTTAGAAGTAAAATATAACTTATAACTAACTATTATAATTAACTTAGTTAGTTTCTACTTATTATCTCTACTTCTACTACGTTATATCTATCTAACGAGTATCTACGAGAATATAATTAAATAGGTTATAAGCTCGAGTTTATAGAAAAGCTCTAAGTAGAAAGAGTTAGTTTTCTTATTTTTAAAGTAATACGTATTACCTCTTATAGAACCTATAGTATTAACTAGATAGAGAAGTAGAAAAAGAGTATAAGAGAAACTAGAAGTATATTCTATTTATACTACTTTAAAGCTTTAGAAGATTCTAGTTATAAGCTAGAAGTTTCTAAAAAGTAAATAAAATAGAGAAAAGTCTAGTAAAGTATACTCTACTTTAAAAGAAAAGTATACTAAAGAAGTATAAAGAGAAAAGAATTAGCTTTAGACTATAGTACTTAAGTAGATAAGACTAGGCCTAAGTACTAAGTACTACTAATACTTTAGAACTAGCTAGTAGTACTCTTCTAAGAAAGTAGATCTTTTAGAAGTTCTCTATTTAAGAATCTAACTAACTTCTATAAGAAAGAAGAGTTCTTAAATACTTTAGCTAAAAAAGAAAAGTTTTAGTAACTAGAGAAAATAGAAATCTAGAAGCTACTAATTAAATTAAAAGAGCTTATATTTCTAGAGTTTAGATTTATTTATTTAATTTTATAGAAATAGATTTAATAAGTAAATTAAATAGAAGGAGAATACTAATTCTAATAAGAGAGAACTAGAAACTATAGTTTAAGCTATAAGAAAATATACTTAGAGAAAAAGAAATCTTCTAGATAATTTTAGACTTAAAAAGATTATTAGTATCTACTCTAGCTAAAGTATCTAAAGCTTTATTAAGTAAAAAGAAAAGTACTATCTTTTTAGAGTTTAGTCTAAAATAGTAGAAGAATAATATAAAGATAATCTATATTCTAATAGAAAGTCTTTATATAGATAACTAAAATAAAGTAATAGATAAGATAAAAGTATATAATATCTAGATAAAGCTATATATAAAATATAGTAAAGTCTAATAAGTATATATAATAGCTATTATCTAAGAATTTATAACTTTTAAAATAGAACTAAAAGATATAATTAGGAAATTATAGATCTATTTTAGTAATTTTAGAAGAAGAATTATAGAGATTAACTAGAGAGAGTTATATTATAAAACTTCTAATATAAGAATTAAGTATCTACTTTTTATACTTCTAGCTAAGTATAAAAGTATAAAGTAGACTATCTAAGCTTAGAAGAACTTAGACTCTAAAGAAATTCTCTAACTCTTTAAAGTAAAGAAGTTAATATAGTATAGATACTAGTTATAAGAAATAGTAATATTTACTAAAAGTAGAGAGATCTAAAGTATAAAGCTAAAATACTACTTCTATAAAAAGAAGTATTTTAGAGATATTACTAAGTATCTATACTTTAATAAAGCTAAAAGAACTATTAACTTAAAATAGGCTAGTAGAGTAGAGAAGAGAAGAATACTACTTAGAGAAAGTATATTTAAAAGAAGATCTTTACTAAATAGAGAAGTATTAAAAGAAATAGTAAAGAAACTTAACTTAAAAGTCTAATCTTTTAAAAAGAAATAAACTTTAAGGAAGTTTTCTAAGAAAGTATATACTATCTAAGAAGATATAGAACTTTCTATAGTATCTAAAGTATCTTATTCTCTATTAGAAAATAATAATATTAATAAAGTTATATACTTAACTATAGAAGTAAAAAGTAAGTATATACTATTAAAATAGCTACTTAACTATCGGATTAGTATAGTATAGTAGCTACCTCGTATAAACCGGCTTAAGCTCTAACTACTAGAATATAGATATTCCGTTCTAGTAGTAGTATATAGAGCTAGCTCGTTCGCTACCTTCTATAGAATTAGATATCTTTATTATACCGACTTTAATACTTAATCGAATACTCTCTATAGAGGAGCCTACCTATATTAACTCCTATACTTTATTATATATAACTAACTAAGAATTACTTTTTAGAGAACTAAAATCTTTTTAGAGAAAAAAGTAGATTAAAGTTAAAAGTAGCTATCTAATAGCTATATATATAGGAAATATAGTAATAAGTAGAAAAAGAGAAAAATAGATTATTCTTAAGAATATTCTCTTTATATTTAGTCTAGAAGTAAATCTTATTTCTTAGAGCTAATTTAGCTAGTAGTATAGTATTTAACTACTAAAATTTATACTTATTTTATTATCTAAGAAACTAGTTATTTAGATAAAACTATTAGAAGAAGTACTATTTATTAAGGAGATTAATAATATATTATAGAAGCTTATAATATTATACTTTAATTAAAAATAAAAGAATAAAGCTTATACTTTTAAAGCTTAAGAAAAGACTTAAGAATAGTAGAAGCTTTAGTATAGAAAACTTATATATTTTAGAGAGAGTTTTCTTAGAAACCTATATAAAATATTTAACTTAAAAGCTTAGATTCCTATTCTAAAGAAATACTAACTTTATAGAATATATTCCTTAGTAAAAATAAAGAAATATAGAAAGAAAGAAACTAAAAGGAAACTCTAAAAGTTATTTCTAGTTTCTATTAATATTTATAGCTCTTTACTTATCTTAAGATTAAAATATAAATAGTAGCTTAAGATTATTAATAAGTTCTTAAAAAAGAAATAGACTTTCCTAATAAAGTCTAAAGAAAATATACTAAGTATTCTTAGAAACTAGAAAATAAAAGCTAAGCTATAATTAGGAAATTCTTTCTAAACTATAAGAAGTAATAGAGTAAGAGAGCTTCTTACTATACTAAAATAGTAGAAAAAGGAATATAGAATTTTCTTTTATATAACTAAAGTATATAACTCTATATAAGAGTAGAATATAGCAATATATTAAGCGCCTCTAGACTCTCTATTTAGAGATATTAAGAATAATTCTTACCTCTATTAAAATTATATTCTCGTAGATACTTATCGGATAGATATAATATAGTAGAAGTAGAGATAATAAGTAGGAACTAACCGAGTTAATTGTATTAGTTAGTTATAGGTTATATCTTACTCCTAAGATAGGTATTAGCTAGGTTATATAACCTAGTATTATATAACCTATATTACCTAATCCTAATCTCTAAAGTATCTCTTAGAATATCTAACTAGACTATACTTTCTAATACTCCTACTTAGGCTAGATAGTTTTCTATCTATATTCCTATATTTAAATCTATCTCTAAATTATAATAGGTTATTAGGTACTATAGTTATATAGTTAGAGCTATATACCTAATCTATCTTAGTTTAACTCCTTAGCCTAGTATCGTATATACTATAGTAACGTTAATACTAGAGTATATACCTTTTATTTCTTCTCTAGACTTTTCTCTTTTTAGACTATATATAGATTCCTAGATCCTAATTACTTATTATATATAGTAAGCTACTTCTCCTATAGTATAACTCCTAGGCTTAGTTTTATATATACTATAATATCTCTAATATTATAGTATATATCTTTTATTAATTATCCTAAGGTCTAGAGTTTAATCTATAGTTAGAGTATAAATCTTTTACCTTTCTCTATATAAGCTAGAGTTATCTTATAAACTCCTAAAACTATAGCCTATTCTTTAGTTTAGTTAGGCTATTAGTAACTATCTCTTTTATTAGAATATATTCTACTATAACCTTCCTCTACTACTAGAGATATCTAATATAGTTATATATAATATTAATATATTTAGATCTCTTATAGATATATATATTCTTAATAAGAGTTAAAGCTACCTAATTATTTCTTATAATTTATACTAGCTTTAGTTCTCTTACTATATTAGGATATACTTTTATAGTTAGTTAGAATAGGTATTCTTCTACTAACTCTATATAGTCTATCTCTCTTAAAAGTACTACTAGGAACTAAGATTACTTTATATATATATTTATAGCTATATACTTAGCTTCTATTATTAATATTATAATAGACTTTTACTTTCTACTTATCTAAGAAACTAGAGCTCTATAAAGGAAGAAGATACTCCTAAGGATTAAGACTCTATCTACTTTATCTATTATATAGTTAGAGTCTAAATATCCTATTAGGCTTCCTCTATTTCTTCTAAATATTAGTTCTAAGTCTTAGAATAACCTTAGGTATCTTACTAGTTTCTTTAGAGCTTATATATATCTCTTAGTTAGGTCTAAGATATATAAGCTTAACCTTCTAAGAGAGAAAGTAATATCTAGTCTTATTATAACTATAGGCTATATCTAGGTACTAGTTTAGCTTTAGTACTCTATCTTATTCTCTCTCTTATTATATAAGCCTATTAGTTTTAGACTATTATAACTATCTATTAGTAAGAGAGTTAGGTTAGCTATCTCCTTAGTTATTCCTAGCTTTATAAGATTCTTCTAGATAAAGTATTCTTAATTAAGCTTTAAAGTTCTAGCTTATCTATCTCTTATTAACTTTATTCTAAGGATTTTCTCTAGTTCTCTAAGATCTTTAATCTTAAATATCTTATCTAGCTATTCCTTAAACTAAAGTATATCTTCTAGCTTTAGTACTATAATTAGAATATTATCTATATAAGTTAGGATTAGAATATTCCTTTCCTAGTAGATAAGAAGATATAGGTCTACTTCTAATTATATAAACCTAATCTATTTTAACTTCGAGATATAGAGTTTATTCTAGTCTCTTACTACTTACTTTAGTCTATATAAGCTTCTTAGGATTTATAGGACTATATTAGATAGAATCTTAACTCCTAGTAGTAGAATTATAAAGATTTCTTTTTAAAGTTTGCTCTTAGTAAATATATTATTTATATCTACTTAGTAGAGTTCTAGATCCTTCTTATAAACTATAGCTATAAATACTCTTAAGATATTATACTTAACTATTAGTATAAAGGTCTCTTAGAAATTAACTCTAAACTTCTAAGAGAAACTTCTTATAACTAGTCTTACTTTAAACTTCTTAATAGCTCTACTAATTAATCTCTTTATATTAAATACCTACTTAGATATAATAAAGTTTGCTCCTTTAGATAGAATAACCTTTATCTAAGTATTATTACTTCTTAATATAGTTAGTTTCTTTTAGACTATATTCTCCTATATATATCTCTATTTAGAATTCTAAATTACCTCTTTATAGGACTTTAGAATAGGTATCTCTTATCTCTATATAGAGACTTAAGGAGTAATTACTATAAATATAGACTCCTAAACCTCTAATAGAGCTTCCTAAATCTACTTCTATTCTTAGCTTTAGACTTAGCTTAGGAATGCCTTATAATACTTAGTACTAGGCTTCTCCTTCTATCTATATTCTCTCTATCTCTTCTAAAGTACTTATCTTATTACTATACTATAAGCTTTTAGCTCTAGGCCTAGTTCTTTATCTAAGATAGATCTTCTTCTTTTTTAGCTATAGGTTTAGTTTTAGTTCCTCTTCTAATTTCTATTTCCTTATAGGTCCTACTATATAATATTTAATTCTTTTACTTTAGAATATAGTCTCCTACTAGTACTAGAACTAGCTTATCTATTAACTTCCTAGCTTAGCTTAGATAGTTTAGTAGTTCTACTTTTCTTCTACTAGAGTTATAGTTCTCTAGAGTTTTCTTCTTCTAGATTCTCTATCCTCTAGTACTCCTTCTTATTCTTTAGTAGAGGTAGTAACTATATAAAGAGTATTTAGCTAGGACCTATAGGTTTAGTTACTATAGCTATAGATATAGTAGCTATAGAAGATATAACTACTATTAGCTTCTTTAGAGGTCTACTAACTAGGTTTCTAATAGGTATACTACTTATTTAATTAAGCTTAGGAATATTTAGCTCTATATCTCCTCCTTTCTTATACTTAAACTAAGTAGTAGTATTATAGGCTTTAATAGCTCTTATATTAGGCTCCTAGAAGAGCTATATTTTAGTAGTATTAGGAATATATCTAATAAATATAGTATCTTTACTTCTATTTATTAGTTTATCTAATCTTATCTCTACTAGCTAGGACTTAGGATCTATATAGACTACTACTTTATAACTCTAAACTCTAAAATATAATACTAAGAGTTAAATACCTAAAAAGACTTTCTTAGGTAATACTTTAAATCTATTAATTTCTAGGCTATTAGGAAAGGAATTTCTAATAACTATATAGGCTACTAAGGCTTCTAGCTAGAATTTAATAGGTATATAGGTATCTTCTAGTATTGCTCTTATATAGTCTTTAGAGGTTTAGATTAACCTCTTAACTACTCTATTCTAGATAGAGTTATATACTTTAGTTATATAGAAGGAAATTCTATATTCCTTTTCCTACTACTTTAGTATAGTAAGAAGCTCTCTTACTCTATTACTTCTTATAATCTAGAGAGAGTTTCCTAATTATAGCTTAGCTTTTATTTTCTAGTCTTTAAGGATACTTAGTATATCTTCTCTAGACTTTATTAGGAAAGTCTATTTCTTTCTTAAGAAGTTATTAATAATCTTAAGCTACTATTTATATCCTAATCTTAAGATAAGTAAAGAACTATAGATATTAATAGAAACTAGAAATAACTTTTAGAGTTTCCTTTTAGTTTCTTTCTCTCTATATTTCTTTATCTTTACTAAGGAATATACTCTATAAGGTTAGTATTCCTTTAGAATAGGAATTTAAGCCTTTAAGTTAGATACTTTATATAGGTTTCTAAGAAGACTCTTTCTAAAATATATAAGTCTTCTATACTAAAGCTTCTACTACTTCTAGATCTTTTCTTAGGCTTTAAAGGTATAGGCTTTATTCTCTTATTTTTAATTAAAGTATAATATTATAAGCTCCTATAATATATTATTAATCTCCTTAATTTATAGTACTCCTTCTAATAGTTTTATCTAGATAACTAGTTTCTTAGATAATAAAATAAGTATAAATTTTAGTAGTTAAATACTATACTACTAGCTAAATTAGCTCTAAGAAATAAGATTTACTCCTAGACTAGATATAAAGAGAATATTCTTAAAGATAATCTATTTTCCTCTTTTCTTATCTATTACTATATTTCCTATATATATAGCTATTAGATAGCTATCTCTAACTTTAATCTACTTTTTCCTCTAAAGAGGTTTTAGTTCTCTAAAAAGTAATTCTTAGTTAGTTATATATAATAAAGTATAGAAGTTAAGTAGCTATCTTAATAGTATATACTTACCTTTTACTTCTATAGTTAAGTATATAACTTTATTAATATTATTATCCTCTAATAGGAATTAAGATACTTTAGATACTATAGAAGTATAGATAGGCTCCTCTATAGAGAGTATTCGATTAAGTATTAAAGTCGATATAATAAAGATATCTAATTCTATAGAAGATAGCGAACGAGCTAGCTCTATATACTACTACTAGAATAGAATATCTATATTCTAGTAGTTAGAGCTTAAGCTAGTTTATATAAGGTAGCTACTATACTATACTAATCTAATACTAGTAATCTCTCTTTTCTTATATAAACTCGCCTAAAAACGTAATAAAATAATATCTCTAATAGTTAATAGCCTTTCTCTAGCTTATAATTAGCTAGTAGCTACTTCTCTATTCTAAATCGTTTTTAATTTACCGAATTCGAATCGCCTTACCGAGTTAATTTATCTCTTAACCTATCCTTAGATACTATATAATATCGTTCCTTAATTAATAAGCGTCGTTAATACCTTATTCGGTATTAATTTAGTTATAGCGTCGGTAGAGTTAGTAGTACTATCGATCTAGCGTACTTTATAAACCTCTCTTATCTCGTATATCTATCTTAATACTATAATATCGATTATTAAGCGTTTCTCCTTAGTAGTACCTAGCTTAACTATATATTCGTAAAGCGAGAGTAAGTCGGTATAGACGATTAATAGTAATACTAGCTTATTTAGTCGCTAGAGGATAATAGATAGAGTAGTATTAATACTAAACGCTATATTAATACTATAGCTTAAAGCGTATATCTCCGATACGAGGACTAAGCGTATTATACGTTTACTCTTAGTTAAGCTCTAATAGACGATATTACTAGTAAGAGTAAAGAAAGTAGTAGCTATTAATTCTATACTAATAATAATTAGATAACCGATTTATAACGAGAAGTCCTTATTATTAGCGAATAAGCTATTAACGAAGATATATAATACTATTAAATTAAGGTTTAGTAGTTTATATATTAATCTATAGTTAAGGTTATTTATTTGCTATTAGATTCGCTTATTAAGGGCCTTAATATCGTTAGAGGTTAGTGCCTTAGATTAAGCTACTACTAAGAGGTTAAAAGTAGCTTCTAGTTAATATATAGACGCTAGGTAGGCGCCTCGTATACGCTATACTATATAGCTATTAGTATCGTAGATAAGGCTTAGTTATTTATCTTAGCCTTTTAGTATAATACGAATAGTTCCGGTAGTACTTAGCGATATAGTATATCTATTAAAGGTTAGAGGCGTATCGGCTATTAGTCGTTCCTTAGGCTTACTAGTAAATACGAGATATTTAGCCTCTATATACTAGAACTCTTAGTTAGTAAGGATTAGCGTATTATCGGTTTATATTCTAACGATTCTAGTTCTAGGTAATTCCGAGGTAGTAATTAGTAAGTATAGATTAAACGAGCTAGTTACTATATAGAGTTTGTCCTTATAGTAGTTACTATACGTATTAAACTAATATATACCTAATTCTACTAGTCTATAGAGTAGTAGGATAACTCTTATAATTATACCGTAGTAGTTATACTCTAGTTCCTTAGGTAGTAACGCTAGAACGACTCGGTTTAGTTTAGTAGTTAACTATATATACGCTTAGCTAATATCGTATAATTCTAGAGTAAATCTAAGTTTAATTAGAGTCGT
The DNA here is from genome assembly GCF_033473495.1 of Cercospora beticola. NCBI lineage: Eukaryota > Fungi > Ascomycota > Dothideomycetes > Mycosphaerellales > Mycosphaerellaceae > Cercospora > Cercospora beticola. Next base: position 976,261 of record NC_088942.1, read on the forward strand.
AGCGAGGTTAATAATAACTCGCTATAATACTCGCTAGATTATCGGTAACTATATTAGAATCGTTTCCTTATTATAGTCGTTATATCCTTAAATAATAAGCCTTAATTTCTCGTAGAGTTATCCGTTACTCTGCTTCTTAACTTTATAGACTATATATAATTTAAATAGTCGGTAGTTACTATACTTCTAGTAGTCGTAAGGTTTAAATACGATAACTCGGTTAATTAGTCCTTTAATCTCTACTTTAGTTAATACCTTAAATAGATAGCCTAGTTCTATAATAACCTTAGTAGCTCTTAGTTTAATTAATTCGTCTATAGTACGCTATTTCTTAGTATTAACTATAGTAGTCGCTTCTACTAGTATTAGTTTTAGTTTATTCTTTAATCCTTTTAGCCTTCTACGTTTCCGAGGTACTATCGGAGGTTCTAGCTTATAGTTACTATCGTTATTAGTAGGTTCTAGTTAATTAGGTTCTAGTTTACTAGCCTCTATATTATCGTTACTATTACTTAGGTATAGCTTAACTAAGGTAATCCTAAATTAGGTTAGTCTACTAGATAACTCTATAGTATAGTCTTCGTTCTTAATACGGTTTAGTAGGTAAGAGCTAGTCTATTAACCTAATTTACGCTAAACGAGTACCTTATTCTCTAGTAGTAGTTTCTTTACTACGAGTAAATTAGAGCTATTACGAGTATTTAGAGTATTATAGATTAAACGTTCTAATTAAAGGCGTTTAAGTTTAGCTATAGCCTTATAGATAGCGAGAGCTCGTTATTTAATATCCGGCGTTAGTATACTTATTAATAGTAGTCGTAGATAGGCACCGAATACTAGTAAGGTTAGTACTAAACCTCGAGGGCTAGTAGTATTATTAATAGCCTTAATAGCTATTTATAATACTATATCGTTCGGAAGGTTAGTTTCTACTTTAATAATATCGAATACTCGTCGTAGTAGTATATAGTATCGTTCGACCTTACTAATACTATTATATACCTCTATAGGTACCTCTTTAGTAGTAATATCTATAGCCGCTATATACTACTAGAATTCGTCCGTATAGAAGTTAGTACTAGTATCGTAGATAATACGTTCTAGTAGCCTTTAATAGACGTTAATCTAGTAGGTACGTAAGGCATTCTAAACTACCTTAGTAGTTATATTAGGTAGGAATCGTATAGCTTAGAAAGTAGTAGCTATATTAACGACGTATAGAACTAGTCGTTTAGGCTATCCGAGGTATATAATATTAATAATAACCTCCGTATTAAAGTTAATATTATCGTTATAGAGAGTAAATTTAAATCGCCTAGGTACTTATCTATAGAATTAGTATAACCTATAGTACTTAGTAATACGCTAGAGAGTATACTTATCGTATTTAGTACTAATTCGGTCTAGTATAGCGGCTAGCTTATTAATAGAGAGGTAGCCGAATTGGCGGTATAGCGTTCTTAACTCGCTCTTAGAGAGGTTATATATAGCTAGGTAGGTATATTCGTCGAGTAATAGCTAAGAGTAACTCTATTTACGAATAATAGATATAGTAACCTTATATTCGCCTTAGATTAGTAGGTTCTTCTAGTTATTAAGTATAATATTAAGCTTATCTATATCTTATATATACTAGAGGAACGGTATATCGGTTAGAATAGCCTCGAACTAAATATCTCCGAATAGTATTAGTACGACGATAGATCCTAAGAAGGAGGTATTACTAGCTTCGAATTTAATATAGTAAGTATCTTATATCGACTAGTTTAGCTAGATATTAGGCCTTAATCGCTATAGAGCCTTAACCTAATTAATTCTAGTAGTAGATACCTCGGAGGCTCTAGTATTAGGTAAGATACCTTAGAATATAGCGCTCGAATAGCGATTAGCTATAAAGATCTACTTAATTAGAACTATAGTAGATAGCTTAGTAAATAGATCGTATAGGATAAAGGTATAATAGGTAGAATTATCTAATAGCGCTAAAAGTATTATTTTCGCTATCTCTAGTATAATAGTACTAAACTCTATAAGGAATTATTAGCTATCTAATTAGTTAGAATCGTCGTCGCTATTAGGTAATCCTTTGCCTTTATAATTAAGGAGATACTAGCGGTATACTTAATTATCCTTAGTAAACCGTTCTCGTACCTTATTACGTTCTTAGTATATATAATTACTTAACTAATAACCTAGTTTATTATAGACAAAGCACTTCTTCTATAGTTATTATTACTAGTAGTTATTCTATTATCTTCGGTTACTATAAGAGTTACTAGTATTCCTTCTATATTACCTATCGGTAATAAACTAGTTAGACGATTATATTTTATTAATATTTAACTAGGTAGTAATAGACGTTCGTATAGCGGTAACTAGAGCCTCTAATAACTCGTAGTTACCTAGTAATACTACTTAATACTCCGGCCTATCTTAGTAAGTAAGGATAAGCTAGTTTATTACGTTAGTATTATACTAGAGTAAGATTAGTAGTCTAGGCTTAATAGTTATTAGGTTATTATATATAGTTTAGAAATATTAAATTAGCGGCTTATTAGAGTTATCGTAGCAAACCTTAGTTAGAGTAGTATTACGCTATTCCGATTAGTATTCTAGCTTTAAGTTACGCGTTTCGAAGGTATCTTAAATTAGGTAGTATACTTAGTTAAAAGTTATAGAGGTAGGTATAATTTGTCGTTCCTATACCTCCTCTACTCTTCTAGTTAGTATAGTATATATAATATCCTTCCGGCTTAATAGTAGTATCCTTAATTAGTCGTAGCGTTTATTAAACCGAATTAGGTAGGTTACTAGTATCTCGTATTTAGCTCCGGAGTACTTCTTCTAATTAGTATAGAGCTTATTAAGGTTCGTAGTAGCCTTGCCTTTATTAAACTCTAGAAATATAGTAGTTTGTCTTATTTAATTACTAGTAGGGTTTTAGTTCTAGCTAGAGTATTCGTTCTAAGAGGTATAGGTAGGCGTACGACTAGAGTTGCTAGTTAGTAGTAGAATTAGTTCTTAACTACTAATAACCGGTTATTCCGGTAGGTTCTTAGAGTTAATCGTATCGCCGCTTACTAGTAGTACTAGTATCGCCGTCGTCGCTAGCCTTAGTACTAGTAAACTAGTCGCTTATCTCGAGGCTAATTACTCCTCGTATTAGCGAGACTATTATAGTTTAGTAGCTCGCTAAGAGCTATAAATTAATCGTTTATAAAAGCTAAGAGTATTACGTTATCGCTTTACCTCGTCTTCTAGCTAGAGTTAGTATTCTTCTAGTTCTAGCGCCTATCTAATACGTATTACTAGAGTTTGTTTAGTAATTAAAACGAGAACTCCTCGGTAGCGTAGTATATTAATTAGTTCGCGGAGTAATCGCCTATTAGTTACCTCCTATTACTTGCTAGTAAGGCAGCTAAAGGTATCTACGGCTTCTTTAAATAGCGCTCTATTATAATAAAAGGTAAGGTTATTAAGGAAGCGTACGATCTAATTATAGATAACTTCCGGCGTCGCTTAATTATCTAGTTCGGTATACTTCTAGTTACTAGTATCGATTAAATCGCTAAACTTCTATAGCTTCTCTAGTAGTTCTAATATTATCGTAGTATCGTTATTACTACGTACGTATATATAGTATAGTAGTAGCTACTCGGAGGTCCTAACGATACTATACGTAGGTAATTCTCTTTTATATAGTTAATACTTTATACTATAGATATTAAATTAATCTAAAGAACGTAGGTTTTAGCGTCCCTTTTAGTAGCTATACGACTAAGATACTATACTAGTCGTAGTTTTGCTAAGAATTAGCCGTAATTAGAGGTTAATTAAGGTCCTAACGATACTATACGTAGGTTTAATCTCTTCCTAATTACGCTCTTCTAGCTAGCTAATTTGCGTAAGAATTAATAAAGACCTTATACTAATTAGTATAGGTAGGCTCCTCTATAGAGAGTATTCGATTAAGTATTAAAGTCGATATAATAAAGATATCTAATTCTATAGAAGGTAGCGAACGAGCTAGCTCTATATACTACTACTAGAACGGAATATCTATATTCTAGTAGTTAGAGCTTAAGCTAGTTTATACGAGATAGCTACTATACTATACTAATCCGATAAGAAGGCTCTATATTTTCTTAGATAGTATATACTTTCTTAGAAAACTTCCTTAAGGTTTATCTCTTCTTAAAAGATTAGACTTTTAAGTTAAGTTTCTTTACTATTTCTTTTAATACTTCTCTATCTAGTAAAGATCTCCTTCTAAATATACTTTCTCTAAGTAGTATTCTTCTCTTCTCTACTCTACTAGCCTATTTTAAGTTAATAGTTCTCTTAGCTTTATTAAGATATAGATACTTAGTAATACTTCTAAAATACTCCTTCTTATAGAAGTAGTATTTTAGCTTTATACTTTAGATCTCTCTTTCTTTAGTAAATATTACTATTTCTTATAACTAGTATCTATACTATATTAACTCCTCTACTTTAAAGAGTTAGAAGATTTCTTTAGAGTCTAAGTTCTTCTAAGCTTAGATAGTCTACCTTATACTCTTATACTTAGCTAGAAGTATAAAGAGTAGATACTTAATTCTTATATTAGGAGTCTTATAGTATAACTCTCTCTAGTTAATCTCTATAATTCTTCTTCTAAGATTACTAAAATAGATCTATAATTCCCTAATTATATCTTTTAGTTCTATTTTAAAAGTTATAAATTCTTAGATAATAGCTATTATATATACTTATTAGACTTTACTATATTTTATATATAGCTTTATCTAGATATTATATACTCTTATCTTATCTATTACCTTATCTTAGTTATCTATATAAAGACTTTCTATTAGAATATAGATTGTCTTTATATTATTCTTCTACTATTTTAAGCTAAACTCTAAAAATATAGTGCCTTTCCCTTTACTTAATAAAGCTTTAGATACTTTAGCTTTAGCTAGAGTAGGTACTAATAATCTCTTTAAGTCTAAGATTATCTAGAAGATTTCTTTTTCTCTAAGTATATTCTCCTATAGCTTAAACTATAGTCTCTAGTTCTCCTTTATTAGAATTAGTATTCTCCTTCTATTTAATTTACTTATTAAATCTATTTCTATAAAATTAAATAAATAAATCTAAACTCTAGAAATATAAGCTCTTTTAATCTAATTAGTAGCTTCTAGATTTCTACTTTTTCTAGTTACTAATACTCTTCTTTCTTAGCTAAGGTATCTAAGGACTTTTCTCTCTTATAGAAGTTAGTTAGGTTCTTAGATAGAGAACTTCTAAAAGATCTACTTTCTTAGAAGAGTACTACTAGCTAGTTCTAAGGTATTAGTAGTACTTAGTACTTAGGCCTAGTCTTATCTACTTAGGTACTATAGTCTAAAGCTAATTCTTTCCTTTTTATACTTCTTTAGTATACCTCTCTTTTAAAGTAGAGTATATCTTACTAGGCTTTTCTTTATCTTACCTACTCTTTAGAGACTTCTAGCTTATAACTAGAATCTTCTAAAGCTTTAAAGTAGTATAGATAGAATATACCTCTAGTCTCTCTTATACTCTTTTCCTACTTCTCTATCTAGTTAATACTATAGGTTCTATAAGAGGTAATACGTATTACTTTAAGAATAAGGAAGCTAACTCTTTCTACTTAGAGCCTCTCTATAAACCCGAGCTTATAACCTATTAAAATTATATTCTTATAGATACTCGTTAGATAGGTATAATATAGTAGAAGTAGAGATAATAAGTAGGAACTAACCGAGTTAATTATATTAGTTAGTTATAAGTTATATCTTACTTCTAAGATAGGTATTAGCTAGGTTATATAACCTAGTATTATATAACCTATATTACCTAATCCTAATCTTTAAAGTATCTCTTAGAATATCTAACTAGACTATACTTTCTACTAACTTCCTTCGTTTATATACGTTCTATATACTTTTATTCTATACTAAGTATAAGTAGTACTAGCTATTATACCTTAATATCTAATAAGCTATACCTCTCGAGCTATATACTCCTAGCTCTTATAACTATTTCCTCTCTCTAATAGAGCTATCTTAGCTCGTAGAGGAGACTATATATTTCTATTATCTTAGTATAGTATCTAGTACGTTCGTACTACTTCTTATATACGTAAATATTAAGTCGAGCTTTAGTTCGTAGCTAGTTACTATATAGTAACTCTCTATAGTAATAGGCTTATTAATAGTACGTACTATCGGCGCTCGTACTATAAGGCGCTAGTATACTATAAATTTATTATATACTCTTTATATATTTTCTCTATTAACTATCTATATTTAGTAAGCTCTTCGTATCCGACTTATACTATATACTTAACTATCTAGTACTACTCTCGTACGCGACCTATAAGTAATATACCTTCTAGGAGAGCTACTACTACTTCTACTACTCTAGCTACTAACTATTTTCTTTATATAGTAGACGACCTACTAAAAGTAAAGGACGACGACTACTAGTATTACCTCCTATACCTCGTAGACTATAAGTCGCGTAGTTCGTATATATATCGTATACTTCGAGTCTACTAACTTCTTATATCTAGCTATCGAGCTATACTATAATAGATAGATAATTCTTATACGCTAGTCTACCTCTTTTAAATAGAGTAAGTAGTACGCTCTATATATTTCGTAGGTAGAAAAGCTCTCGTACTAGTACTCTAGCAGAAAAACCTCCTTATATCCTTATATTTTATAGTAAGCTCTATATAGCCTATCGCTTCTATAGTTCTTAGTTCTCTTTAGGATAATTTGTATTATCTTAATAGTTTAGTTCCTTTGTAATATAGTTCTCCTTAGTTATTTCTTATATTATTAGTACTTAAGAGCCTAATCCTCTTGCTTACTAGCTTAGAGACTTAAGCCTATATATATAGTCTTAGTCCCTACGCTAGTATCTATATTAATCTTATATCTAACTCTTTCTTACTAGTCTATAGTAGGAGCCCTCTCTAATATTAAGATCCTACTCTAAACTTTCTGCCTTACTTAGTATCTAAGTTATATAACCTATATTTATAGAAATTATATTAAGTAGTAGTACTCTAAACTAGCTCTTCCGTTATAGGTAGCTTTAAGTATAGAATAAGAGTTGCTTTTATTAGATACTCTGCCTTTAGAGTTAGTTATAAGATATCTAGAAGAGCTAGACCTTAGATAAATATCTCTATTCCTATAGTTCTACTAGTTGTTATATAATTCTGCTATAGGACCTAGTAAGCAAATAGGCCCTATAGACGGAGTTCCTAATCTCTTAGAATAAGTAGTTAAACCTAGTAGTACTAGAGGTATATACTAGTATATAGAGGTATGTCCTCCTTTCTCTCTAGGATACTTTCTAAGAGGTTTCTAGGCCTCTTATTTAGCTTATTATCCTACCTTCTATCTAGACTAGGACGTTTTCCTTATAGTTTTAGCTACTTTGTCCTATACTCCTCTCTACTCTTTCTGCTTTACTTTAAAGCTTTAATTATAGTATACTCCTTCCTTCTCTTTAGCTTATTTTAGTACTAGGTTACTACTCTAGCTCCTAAGCCTAGAATAGAATTTACTATCTAGAGATTCTAGTCTAGTCTCTTAGTACTAGGTCTTATATTAGTTCTAGCTACGCTAGCTCTAGTTTATAGTATTCGTTAGAGTTCGCCTAGTATACGCTTCTATAGATTTCTAGACTTTTTTTTTTGTCGCTTTCTTTCTACCTCTATAGGTATCTAGCCGCCCTATACTTTGCTAGTATAGCCGAAGCTATCTATTTCTACCTACGACTACGTAGAGGTATATAATAGGACTTCGTAGGCCTTTATTATATATACTTAAAATAACTAGGTTAATTAGCTAGTATTATATAAGTTCGCTCTAAATAATTATATATTAGAAAGTATAGACGTCTCGGCGTTCTTTATAGAAACTATATATAATCTATATACTAAATTCGATACGATACTACTACTATTACTACTTTCGCGATAGTAGTAGCTCGACGTCTAGAAGGCTACCGAATTTATAGAACGTATATAGTAGATATAATTATAGCTCTATAAGAATATAGTACTAGCCTAAGCGACTTAAGCTAACTATACTAACTACTACTAGGATCTAGTACTATAGTACTAGGTCGGCGATATAGTATATATTAGTACTAAGAACTAGAAGACTACTCGGCTAGTAAAGAAACTCGATAATAAGTAGGTAGGCTCTTATCTAGTATCTACTATACTCGAGAGTACTTATCGACTCGAACTACTACTAACGATAGAAGTCGCTAATACTTTCTATATATCGTTATTAAGAGTAGTAGCTAACGACCTATTACTAAGATAGAACTCTCTACTACTACTACCTATAGAGATATAGAAGGAAGATAGAGTTACTAATAAGGAATATATCGTCGAGAAGATTATAGATTCTAAATAGCGTATACTACGGAGACGTACTTCTAGAAAAGGTAAGAAATAAAAGCTTTAGTATAAGATTAAGTAGTAAGAGTATAGAAACGATATAATATAGGAGCTAGCTAAAGAAGTTATAGAGTACGCTACTATCTCTATTATAGATTTCTACTATAACTATTCTACGAAGTCTAAACCTAATATTATAATTATCTCTAATAGCTAGATTCTAAACGAGTTTACTCGCTATATAGTATATACTAGAGGGCAACTATAGCTCTAAGCTTCGAGAACCTTATCGTCTAATATACCTATTTAGTAGTAGCTATATATTAGTATTAGGCCTTTAGAAGTATTATCTTAAAATATCTACGAAGTCCTATTATATACCTCTACGCGGTTATAGGTAGAAATAGATAGCTTCGGCTATACTAGTAAAGTATAGAGCAGCTAGATACCTATAGAGGTAGAAAGAAAGCGACAAAAAAAAAAGTCTAGAAATCTATAGAAGCGTATACTAGGCGAACTCTAACGAATACTATAAACTAGAGCTAGCGCGGCTAGAACTAATATAAGACCTAGTACTAAGAGACTAGACTAGAATCTCTAGATAGTAAATTCTATTCTAGGCTTAGGAGCTAGAGTAGTAACCTAGTACTAAAATAAGCTAAAGAGAAGGAAGGAGTATACTATAATTAAAGCTTTAAAGTAAAGCAGAAAGAGTAGAGAGGAGTATAGGACAAAGTAGCTAAAACTATAAGGAAAACGTCCTAGTCTAGATAGAAGGTAGGATAATAAGCTAAATAAGAGGCCTAGAAACCTCTTAGAAAGTACTCTAGAGAGAAAGAAGGATATACCTCTATATACTAGTATATACCTCTAGTACTACTAGGTTAACTACTTATTCTAAGAGATTAGGTACTCTGTCTATAGGGCCTATTTATAGGTCCTATAGCAGAATTAGGTAATAACTAGTAGAACTATAGGAATAGAGATATTTATCTAAAGTCTAGCTCTTCTAGATACCTTATAACTAACTCTAAAGGTAGAGTATCTAATAAAAGTAACTCTTATTCTATACTTAAGGCTACCTATAACGGAAGAGCTAGTTTAGAGTACTACTACTTAATACAATTTCTATAAATATAGGTTATATAACTTAGATACTAAGTAAGGTAGAAAGTTTAGAGTAGGATCTTAATATTAGAGAGGGCTCCTACTATAGACTAGTAAGAAAGAGTTAGATATAAGATTAATATAGATACTAGCGTAGAGACTAAGACTATATATATAGGCTTAAGTCTCTAAGCTAGTAGATAAGAGGATTAGGCTCCTAAGTACTAATAATATAAGAAATAACTAAGGAGAACTATATTGCAAAGGAACTAAACTATTAAGATAATATAAATTATTCTAAGGAGAACTAGGAACTATAGAAGCGGCAGGCTATATAGAGCTTACTATAAAATATAAGGATATAAGGAGGTTTTTCTACTAGAGTACTAGTACGAGAGCTTTTCTACTTACAAAATATATAGAGCGTACTACTTACTCTATTTAAAAGAGGTAGACTAGCGTATAAGAATTATCTATCTATCTATTATCTTAAAATATATTAGTATTAAGCTTACTAGGCAGAAGTATTACTTAGAGGTCTTACTTTAAGAAAGGTAACTTTAGTAAGATAATTAGTAGCGATAAGCGATAGAGCGATAGTAGTTAAGACTCTATAACTATATCTACTCGATAGTAGCTAGTATAGGATATTAGTAATAGGTCTATAGCTCTACTAGTAAATAAGGCTATAACTATATACTTAAGTAATACTTATTATATATCGCTATAGTACTCTAACGAAGACTCTAACGATAGTAGCGTAGAGCTTAATAGATAGATAGATATAGAATTAGGTCTAGAAGATAACGTAGTATTTATAAACGTAATATATATCGTAAGGTATTATAATAGAACGTAACCTTTTAAGAAGAGAAGTAGTATTACGAGTAGAGACTAGATTTACTTAAATTACGTAATCGTAACGGGCCGTCCTATCTTAGCGCTAGCGTCTAGCCTATATAGATATCTCGTCTCTAGAACCTCTTTCTAGACTTATATATAAACTTCCGAATATATAAAGTTACTATAAACGACTCGTTATAATAGTAAGTCTAACTATAAGTATATCTATATTACTAATCCGGACCTTATAAAGTAAGTATAGCGCGCGCGCTACTACCGCCGCCTACTATATATAAGTAGGCGCCTCGCGCGCTACTAGTAGCTCTACTACTACTTTAATAATATAAGCGAAGCTATTACCTATACTCTTAAGCGCCTATAGAGTAACTTAGGTAAGTCCGCCGGCCTCTTCTCTATACTAAAGAAGGCTAGTAAAGCGCTAGCTACTAGTATATCCTTCGCTAACGAGCTCGTAGCGACGAGTATAGGCTTCGCTATCTAGCGTAGTATATTCGAGCTAGAGTATAAAGTATATCTTATATCCTACTAGTTACTTACTCCTCTTATATAGTACTAATTTATATAATAGAAGCTCTACCTACTTAGCGCCTCTAGCGAAGCTCTAGACCTCGCTATTATCTCTACCTACTCCGGCTAGTCTACTTAGAACGAGAGCGAGCTCTCTAAGCTCGAGGAGAATAATAAGAAGGAAAGTAAGAAGAAAAACAATAAGGCTATAAATAAGAGTATAGATAGTAAGTAGCCTATAGGCCTTACGCTCTTCTTCTACTAGACTCTTATAGTACTCTCGCGTCTTACTAGCTCTAGGCTATATACTTCTATTATACGTAGTATACGCTATATCTATAGATACTATAAATAAATATCTTCTCTTCTCTTATAATATTTTAGTTTTCTAAGTTCTTATATCTTAGTAATACTTAGCGTTTAGAATTCTTAGAATTTTCTACTATTCTACTAACTACTAGTATTACTATTTCTTCTATAGTTTCGCCTTATATATAGGCTACTTAGTTTCGCGTTATACCTCGAATATATTAAGTGCCTTATAATCTCCGATATTTTCTACTAGCTTCTAGGTATTATATTCCTCCGGCTACTTATACTATCGAACTAGGTACTTCTTTACGCCTTTCTCTATATAGCTTTCTAGTATCCTCTTAACTTCCTATTTACTTTACTTATCTACGAGTAGTAGGCTAGTATTCTACGTATTACTACCTCGCTAGAGTTCTAAGAGAGATATATAGAAAATATTATAAATCTATAAGCTAGTTAGTAGAGCTAGGTAGTACGCCTACTTTCCGGCTATATTAATAATCTTAAATAGTTTAGCAAATTTATCTACTAGCTTCTTCGATAGTACTTTTAACTAGAGGTTCTTTATAGATAATAGAACTAAGTTACTAACCTTAAATTCTATTAGCTAGTACTTCTAATTAAAGTACTTAGCCTAAGATTCGCTTACTTATTACTAGCGCTTAGTTAGCTCTTCGTAGTTCTACTTTAACCTCTCTATAGTATCTTTCGCTACTAGTATCTCTTCTCGAAGAAGCGCGTCTCGAGCTTCGCTTACGTCTCTCTTATACGTTTCTATAGAAAGGTCTAGGTTAAACCTATATACTACTCGAAATAGCGATATCTTAAGTATAGTATTCGCGCTATTATTATATACGAATTCTACTAATAATAGAATAGACGCCTAGTCGTTCTATCGTTTACTATAATAGATATATAGATACTACTTAAGCGTCTAGTTTGCGCGCTCGGTTTAACTATTAGTCTATAAGTAGAATATAGTACTTAGCCTACGTTTTATATATATCTCGTAGTAGAAGTCTAACTAGAACTAGCTAGTAGAAACTAAGCCTCTATTACTTATAATACTAGCTAGTATACTACGTAGTCGTATTACCTTATTAATTAGAATATTTATAAGCTCTATACTAGTATAGTACTTTATCGTTCGGACGAAAGTTACTATCTTCGAGTAACGATCTATAATTATAAGAATCGCGTCGAAGATATAGCCGTTCTACTTACTAGGTAGAAGATCTATAATAAAGTCTATAGATAAATTCTTCTAAGAATAGTTAGATAGTAGAAGCGTAGCTATCTCGCTATAGAGCCGATAGCGCCTTACTTTTACTTTCTAATAGCTACTATACTACTCGACGTACTACTTTATATCGTTACTAACCTCCGGCTACTAGTACTTCTACTTAACTAACTCTACTATCTTATTCTTACTAAAATAGCTCGCTAGAATATTATCGTAGTATATATAGATTACCTATATCTATAATACTAGGTCGTTCGGTAGGTATAGAGCCTCTTTCTAGTATATATAGCTATTCTTAATAGTATATTTCTCGCTTACTACGCCTTTACGTTCGGCCTACTCGTATAGTACTTTTACTTTCGGATCGAGCTATACTAATATAGTAGTATACCTAATAATTATATTCGAGACGTTAGCGTATAGCTACTCTTATATAGTAATAGTACTAGCGACTCGTAAGAGTAGAGCAAAGCTAAATAGACGAACCGAATAGTCCGCTACTATTATAATATACCTACTATCGAGTAGCGCTACTACCCTACTCTTAACTACTACTATAACTACTTTTAAGATATCTAACTAAGCCTAGTAAGTAGCTTTTATATAGGTAATAACTAGGCCGCTTACGAGTATAGTACTCTATACCTAGAGTTTCTACTATAGTAATAGTAGGAGGTTATCTATCTCCTTTACTTCTTATATATAGTCGCTATATCTAGATAGCGTATTAGCTAGGTTAAGCTTACTAGCTCGATAGCTAATAGTAAAATTAAAGAGAGCGATAAATATCGCCTACTTTACTTATCTACTCGTTAACTACTTAATACCTATAAATCCCTTAAGGTTAGCGTAATTAATAAGTACCTTAATCTTATATATAGCGCCTTCGAGGTATAGTTACTATACCTTAAATACCTTAACTACTATAAGTAGTTCCTTATTATAAACCTTATAGTTATATTTAGTATTAATTATCTTCTATAAGAAGAAGGCAATTAGATACTATTCTACTTCGAATAGTTAGCTTAGAATACTAGCTACTACGAAGTCGGAAGTATTAGTTTCGACTTATAGGCGTAGTATAGAGTTAAAGTACCTTAGTAGTAGTATAGTCTAAAATCGATTCTTTAGCTTATAGAACGCCTACTTCTTAGCTACTTTCTACTTAATTAGCCCTAGCTTCTTTCTATCCTTTATACCTTTTAATAGTACTATTAAAGATACTATAACTCTCGAATATTCGAAGATAAATCGATAGTAGAAGTTCGCGAATCTAAGAAAGGATTAAACCTCTATTAGTATAGTTAGAGTTAGCTATAAAGCGATTGCGGCTACTCTACTTAAGTCTATTGCAACGCTACTAGTAGTTACTACGAATCTAAGGAAGTCGACTTTTTTCTAGAAGAACTTATACTTAGAACGCTATACGTAGAGTCTAAACTTATAGAGCCTCTTAAGTATAGCGTATACGTCTCGTACGTATTCCTCGCGTATCTTACTATAGATTAGGATATCGTCTAGGTATACTATATAGCTTATATCGACTAGTTCTACTAGTATATAGTTAATATATACTTAGAACGTCGCTAGTATATTCGTTAAGCCGAAGAGTATTACCTTATACTAGAAATAGCTATAGCGCGTACGAAACGTAGTCTTCTAGTAGTTACTTAGCTTAATCCGAATATAGTAATATATATCGGCTAAGTCTAAGAACGTAAACTATATAGCTCCTATAAGCCTATCTAGTATCTTACTAATTAGAGGTAGTAGATACTAGTTCTTAATAGTAATCTCGTTTAGCCTATAGTAGTCGATATATAACTATAGCTTACTATTCTTCTTTAGTACGAATAGGATAGGCGTACCTATCTCGCTATTAGAATACTCGATCTAATCGTACTCGAGTTCTATCTTTAGGTACTTCTTAAGCTCGCCTAATTCTCGCTCTAACTAGTAATATAGTAGACGGAATAGTAGTATAGTTCTAGGCCGTAGGTTAATCGTATACTCTACGCTATTAACTAGCTTACTTCTTATTTCCTCTATCGGATTAAGAATATTATTAAAACGATAGAACTCCTTAGAGATAGACTTAACCTTATCGCTTATTTTACTTAAGCTTACTATAAATACTACTAGTATCTTCTAAAGATCCTTAAAGAACTTATAGGCTTCTCGGACTTCGAACTTACTAAAACGATCGTTACTATATAGCTATTTATCTATAGCGCTACTAGCTAGTACGTACTAAGTACGTCGCTATAGACGGCCTAAGATTATATTAGGAGTTAGTATATTATATATATAGAAGATACTACCTATAGATCGCTCCTTACTACTAGAGTCTGCGATCTATATATATATATAGTACGTACTATAATAGTACTCTAATTTACTTATAAAGATAGTAACTAGTAGTAGAGCTATATTCGGCCTTATTAGTAGGTTATACTATAGTATAAAGGCCCTTAATATTATATTAATATTTATAGTATCGTCGAGAAGGAAAGTAGCCGGCTTACTATCTAACTACGTTTCGACTTCTCCTTCTATACGTATTACTAGTACGCTCTAAACTAGTAGAGAGTTATCGCTATCTAGTTTAGCGCTAGTAACTCGCGCGTTATTTCTAGCGCCTTAGCTTTTTTCGCTTTCTACTCCTTTACTATAGTTACTCTACGAATAGCTAGCTTATTACTATTTTTCTTAGAGTTCGAGTAGTTAGAACTAATATAGCTAACCTCGTTATATATAAAGTACGTAGGTTGCTAGCTCTTACTTTTACTTTTACTTCTATATTTACTCTTCGGCTTACTACTATAGATATCGCGTTAGCTACTAGTCGAACTAGAGGCTTCTTTATAAGAAGTATCGCTATCGGTATACTTATACTTAGCCTACTTATTCTTAGTATTACTATAATACGGCTTATAAGATATAGCCTTCTTAGCTTACTCGAGGCGCCTTACTAGAGTAATAAGGTCGGTATACTTATTAGAGATAGTATAGTTCTTAATAATATCCTTATATAGTAATAGCTTTAGTTTTATAAAGAACTAGCGTACTAGCTACGCTTTAGTATAGTTACCTAACTA
Organism: Cercospora beticola; assembly: GCF_033473495.1. NCBI lineage: Eukaryota > Fungi > Ascomycota > Dothideomycetes > Mycosphaerellales > Mycosphaerellaceae > Cercospora > Cercospora beticola. The sequence goes on from NC_088942.1 coordinate 991,826, forward strand.
AGACTCTAGGTTACTAAGGTCTATTACGAACTATCGTACGCTCTAGCTCTTACTCTAGTATATATTCTCGTATTCTATAGTTACGAGAAGTATATAGTTCGCTTAATCTCCGATAATATCGTATAGGAATTAATAGAACTAAGACTAGGTATATCCTATAAGTAGAACGCCTAGGTATTTATTATACTATACCTTTTACGCTTCGCCTACGAGATATATAATACCTATAATTACCTTCTAGTAATCCGTCGGAAACCTTTTTAGTATAGCTATAAAGTTTACTTTAAGAGTATAGATAAATTTATATACTTCCTTTATAGTCTTACTTTTAAAGAGCTTAGGTATACGTAGCTTAATAGACTTATATAAGCTATACTCGTCGCTTTCGGAACGTATACTACTCGTATAACTTATAGACGTACTACCTTACTAAGGTATTAGCTATCCGAGGCCTAGTACTATTACGCTTAGCTATACTAGTAATTTAATTATCTATACCTCTTTTAGTAAGTATTCGTTCTTAGCCTTAAGAGTATAGATCTCTAGCTATTCGCGTAATATATTATTTTTAGCTTAGAGGCGCCTACGTATAATATATATTACTAGCGTCGTCGGTATTATTTATATTCTCGTTCTATTCCTTTTTAGCTTATACTATTCCGGATTCTAATATCTTTTTAATATAGCCTATAATAGTATATAATATCGTAGTAGAATAGAAGTTATAAGATAAGGTATCTAAGGAGAGCGCGAGAGAACGCGCGACTAAATATAAGAAACGCGTATCGTAGAACGTACTATACTACGATATATATATAGCGTTATATACCGTTAAGACTATTTACTACTATATCGTAGGCGAGGTCGTAATACTACCTCTCTCTAAACCTATAGTAACCTCTTAAAAGTCTATCCTCTAACGTTAGAAATTCGCGTATTTTTAAACGCGTATTTTCTATAGGATTAATTTAAACTATAATATAAATACGCTACGTACGCCTCTAAGGCCTATCTCTTATAATTACGTTTATAATTATAAGTTTAGTCTATAGTATAGAGCTTAGATATATAGTATAGCGTATAGTAGCCTAGTAATCGCTAAGATTATAGAGCTAGAAAACGCGCTTCTAAACTCCGTACGTAAGGTTATTTAGAACGTCTATAATACTAGTACTATACTCTTAAAACCGCGTATAGGACGACTAAAGGCTCTTAATAGGCGTAGCTAGCGAAGGCTTATAAATCTAGTTAGAAGGAACTCTAAAATTACGTATACTAGCCTTAAACGCGAGCTTAGCCTTACTATATCTACCTCTACTCTCCGACGCGTTCTCGACGTATATAATATTCGTTCTTAGAAGGTAGTACGTAGGCCTATATTATTAGAGGTTTACGCTACTCTTAGGCTATCGTTCGCTAAACAATACCTCTATCTAATAGTAGTAGACTAGCTAAAGTTCGTATTTTTAGACGAGTATTCTATAAAGAGAGGCAGCGGCAAGAAACGCGACTAGGTATTCCGTACTCTATACTAGAAATAGGATTAAGAGATAATCTAAACGTACTCTAAAGGTAGAGGTATCTCTATTATAGTTTAGGCTATAATTAGAAGTAATTCTAATAGGTTAGAGTTAGTTATTATAAAGAGAGATCTAGAGTTATAGAAGGGTAGCTATTTAGCTATATCCTATCTCTAAACTCTAGAAGAAGGCCTCCTACTTTAGATTAAAGAAGGTTAGGTATTTATATAAGATAATATACTAATCTATACTATAAAAAAGACTAAGAACTAGTTCCTAAGAATAGGTATTAAGGTACTAAAGGACTAGCCTCTATATAGCTCTAACCTTAATCTAATTAAGTACCTTTAGTAGCTTCTTAAGAATATAGTCTATAAGGTATTACCTTATTTTAATAATATAACTAATCCTAATAGATAGCGTAAGGAACTAGAACGTATATTACTACTAGTATAGAATTAAATACTATTATACTAGATCCGTATAGTACTAGAGTTAATACTACGAAGAATATAGACTATTATTAATACCGAGAGCTAGTATACTAAGTACTAAGATAATAGCGATAAACTAAGGCGATAAAGTAATAGATAAGGTACTTATTAAATTACTTAGGCAGTTTAAGAACTATATAGCGATATAGTATTAAGAAATATATAATTAAATAAGCTTAAATTAGATTAAGAATCTATACTAAGTCGCTAAGGTAATAGACTTTTAAGATAGTACTATACCTCTATCCTTAGAGGTAGAGGTTAACTAATTAGAGCCTTAGGAATACCTCTAACTTATTATTAGCCGTACTAAACGCCTTATTTGCTAATCTAAACTCCTTAATCTAAGTCCTACTATTCTAGCGTATTACTAACTTAGCCTATCTAGTACTTATATACGTAGTCTACTATATCGTACTCGTTACTAGTCTCTACTAGGTAACTACTAGTCTCTACTAGTATACTCGTACTAGAAGTACTACTCTAAGAACTAGCGCTTCTATATAGGTCTAAACTTAGTATAGGTACCTACTAATCCTCTTAGAGCCTTAGCGTAAAGTAGCTTACCTATATCGTAGCGTAGTCTAGAGTCGAGATAGTACTTACTCGTATAGAAGCTAAAGCCGACGAACGTATTATACGTCGCGCCTCTACGCTCGGAGTAATATACTAATCCTTACTAGGTTCGCTAAACTTCTTTACTTCTATTACCTAGTTAGAGTTAGGATATATAGATATACTATCGAGTTGCCTTATATAGAACGCTACTAGTTCTTCGGATATACTTTAAAGAGATTCTATAGGCTCCTAAGTTAGCTTAGTATAACCTATCTATTTTACTTTAAATATTAGCTTCGGCTCTCTACCTAGCTATCTCTATTATCCGCGTACTAGTTACTAAATAGTACTATTAGTAATCTCTTTAACTTTCTATTCTTCCTCTATTCTATCTTCTTATATAACTTCGATCGGTAGTAGTAGGCCGGCTACTAGCGAGTCTTGCTCTAGTAGTAGATCGTTATCGGCTTTATATAAGAGATTAGAGTAGAAGACTAGGTATTTCTAAATATTAGATAGTAGATTAACGTAGTAGGCGTTATATAGAAGTACTTCTAGTACTTTATATAGCCTAGAGAATTTAAAGTCGAGTTTCTTAGTAGGTCTATATATTAACTAATTCTCGGTACTAATATAAATAAAGTTACCTACTTAGTAAATAGAGGTAGGCAGCCTATATTAGTTAGTATTATCGGCTTAAAGCGCTTATACTAAGTATATATTCTATCGAACGAACTCGTAGATCTAGTTTAGCTACGTACTATACGTATTAGTAGCTACGAAGTCGATTCGGAGCTAGCCTAGTAGAATTACTCTATACGCGGCTTTAGTATTAGCTAAGTTAGTACTACTAGCTAGGCGTAGATTATAACTATAGTTAGCGAAGAATAGTAAGACTATTATAACTTTAGAGGCGTAGTTATTAATTATAAACTCGGCTATAGGTAGGAAATCTACCTAGTCTATCTAAGTATAATTATAGAACGAACGAAAGTACTATTCTAGTCCTTTATTAGAGTTCTTAGACTATCTATTAGTTTCGAGATAGAATACTATAGATAGTTTCTACTTAATTCCTAGGATTATACTAACTCTCTTAAAGAACGTCGAAAGCTAGTTAGTACCTCTATCGATTACTATAGTTTAGTATAGCCTATACTATAATATAACGTATTTAATAAATAGGCGAGCTACGTATTTAGCGTTAAGCTTCTAGGCTAGTACGAAATGTCTCTCCTTTATTAAATAGTCTATAATTATTAGAATATTCTTATAAGTAACTCTCTTAACGCTTTTGCTTAGTAGTAGGTCGATAATAAAGTCTATAGCTATATTCTACTATAGTTTATATAGTACCGGTAATAGTACTAGGAGTCTACTATATACTTAGTAGGTTACCTTTATTATATAATATACTTTATAATTATAGATATAGCGCTTAACTATCTATTAGGCGTATAGCTATATATACGTCCTTATAACTAATTCGAATATCTTCGTAATACTTAGATAGTCTACGAGAGTAGTATTATAATAGCTACGAATAATCTCTATACGAGTAAAATATATCGTTTCGGAGTTAGTCGGTAGGATTAGTAAGCTTAACTCGCCGTAGTAGTTAGTAATAAAAAACCTATCTTATTATAGCCGGACTAATACTTAATCGATTTTATACCGACGTAGTATATCTACTATTTCGCTTTTCTAGAATTACTATAAAGCTTAAAGGACTACTAGCTCCTAGTATAGTTATTCTATTATTTTAGATAGTAGAGAGAGTTCTAGAATATCCTCTTTAAGAGTTATTATAGCTACTATAAGTAGGTTAAGGTAGTATTCCGGAAGTAGTACCTAATCCTAATACTAATTTTATAGGTTATCTAGAGATAATAGAAGGTCCTAGGATCTTCTCGTTAAGCTATTAGGTTTAGTACTTTAAACGCTAGATCTATATATAATCTTAAAGTTAAATTGCGATAAGAACTTAGTCTATCTCGCTTGTCGACGATTAAGCTATTTAGTTGTTATAAAATACTTAAGGTTCTTATAGTCGGATAGTACTTAGATATATTTATCGTTCTAGAAACGCTCGAAGTCGCTATCTTTTTCTCCTTTCTCTATTATAAGTTTAGGACGCTATTCTTTAAAGGCTTATACGATTACTAGTAACTCCTTATCGTAGATCTTATAGTTATATTCTACTAGTAATATCTTCTTAGATATATACGCTACTAGGTACTATACGTCTATATCTAAGTTTTACTAAGAGAGTACTATAGCTATAATAAAATCGAAAGTATCTATTTCTAGTATTATCTTCTAGCTAGGTCGGAATAGGACTAGTACTAGCGCCTTAAGGAACGCGACCTTTAGTACTTAGAAGGTAGCTTCGTACTTAGTCGTCTAGTTAAATAGTACGTACTTCTTTTTATCGGATATACTATTAGCTTTCTTCTTAGTAAGAGTAGTTAGTAGCGCTACTAGTCTGCCGAACTTATCGATAAACTTATAGTAGAAGTTCGTAAACTCTAAGAATACTTAAATATCTTTAACGTAGCTAGGTGTTTGCTAATCTTATATAGCTTAAACCTTCTCTAGGTCTATTCTAACGCTATTACGACTAATAATTATACTAAGGTACTTAGTTTTATATACGAAGAACTCGTACTTATTAATATCTAGCTATAAGCTAGCGGCTCGAAGCCTCTCTATTACGCGACGAATATACTATATATACTATTTATATAAATTAGAGAAAACGAGATAGTTATCTAGGTAGGCTAAGTAGAAGTTATTAAGAAACTCTTTTAGCGTATTATTAATATAACTTTAGAAAGTACCTAGTACGTTATAAAGGCTAAAGAGTATTACTATATACTTAAACTATCTATATCTAGTAGTAAATACTATCTTCTATTTATCTCTAGCGGCGATATAAATATAGTTAAACGCTATAATTATATCTATCTTAGTAAACTACTTCTTTCTAGTAATCCGGTCGAGAGTTTTCTAGACTAAAAGTATTAGGTAGCGCGACTTAATTATTAGCGCGTTTAAACTCTAATAATTAAAGTATATATAGAGTCCTCTATTCGGCTTCTTAATAATAAGAACTAGTACTATAGCGGGAGATATAGAAGCGCGTATATTACCCTTCTCGAGCTAGTTATTAATCTATTTCTTAATTACCTTATTCTACTACTATAATATCGAGTAAGGTCGTTTAAATAGTAGAATAGCGCCTTCCTTAAGCTTAATTTTATAATCTAAGCCGAGATAGTATAGTAGTAGCTTATCGGCTTCGCGCCTATCGAATAGGTTAGTAAAGTCTTAGTATTCTATTAGTAGGCGGTCTATAATTGCTTTTAGATCTACCTAGTTTATAGTACTAGTTATAAACTTCTTAAAGTCGGCCGTAGCTATAGCGTTAGTATACGCTTACCTAATATATTAATTAATTACGATCGTAGTAGAACCTTCTTAGTATAGTATAGTTTAAGACTTAATCGTCCTTATTATATATATAGTTAGGCTATCGAGAGGTACTTAATGCCTCTCGTCTAGTCTAGCTATCTATATTATATAAACTTTAGTTCCTTATTAACGCGCTATATAGTATAGCGTAGTTAGACTAATCTCTTTAATATCGGTAACTAGATTACTACTAGAGATATACTCGCTAGAAACTTCTATAGAGTAGTATACTATATATTCTCGGTAGTCTTTATATAGGAAAGTAATATAATTATCTAGCTATATAATATTAGGATTATATTAGTTAAACTATCCTTTTCTAAGTACGAGGTCGTATATAGAGCTTAAATATATAATAAACGCGTAGAATAGCTCTCTATAGTCGCTAATATCTAGTTTAACTTCGGCGATAGCTATAATATCTAATAGAGTAGTAACTTCCGACTCTAGTCTAAGCTTCCTAGCCTATTCGAGTAGAATTAAAGGGAAATTATTTTTATATATAAAAGATAAGTTAATATAACGAGAGTTTATATAATTAAACGAGAGGAGAGCGAAATCGCGCCCGACTTAGGACGCAAATACGTATAAATTAGAGCGCTATTTCGCCGCTCGATCGCTCCGATACGACTTAGCTTACGCTACGGCCCGCCGCTCCTTAACTCTTATAGTTAACGGACCTATATATATAGTAGTAGGCCTCGTATATTACCTCGTAGAGCGCGCGCCTCGCTATATCTCTATACTTATACTAATTCCTCTTTCTCTCTTCTATCTCTCTAAGGTATATAAAGGCGCTAGATCGCCGTTACTTAAGTCGCTAGCTAGCTAGACTTACCTATTTATTCGTTATTCCTCCTTATATCTACTACGCTCTTATAGTACTCCGCTAGTCGGCCTATATAATTATCCTACTTCGAGGAATCGTAAAGCGATTACTATATAGTACTATACCTAATAGAATTTTAACCCGTAGTAGAGTCCTCCTAGTTATAGGCTATATAGTAGAAGTTTCTGCTTCGCTCTCTTAGGTAGAGCGCTTTAGGCGTATAGAAGTAGAGTTCGACGAAGTAGTATATACGCGAAAGATTTACGCTAAAGAGAGCGAGTAGCTATAGAGCTAGATAAAAGGATTATAGTATAAGTACGTCGGTAGTACGAGTAGATTGCGACGTAGTCTAGAATACTCCGCTAAGCTAACGAATATAGATATTATTAGATAACTAGGAAAGATACCTACGAAACGTTACGCGAAATACCTATCGCTATTATCTACTTATTCTTTTACTAGTTACTAGAATAGAGATACGAGACTCTATAAAGTATAAGTATCCTATAGACGTACTAGAATACCTTCTATATTATATAGAAAACTAAGATAGGCTATATTATAATCGACCTTACGATTAAAAGTTAAATATACGGCGTACGTATAGTATTAATACTCTTGTCCTAGCTCGGTCTATACTACTTATATACTATAGGTCCGGTAGTATCTAGCGTAGGAGTTCCGATTATAGATAGAGAAGAGACCGAAACCGATTATATAAGCTAAGGATAAATTTGAACTACTAAAAACATTATAGACCTCGCTAGAGTTTACGCTCGACTACGAACGGTTAAGAGTATAACTCGCCTTAATTCTTTAGCTTATAGGTATTACCGGCAACCGGCTAGGCGCGCTCCTAGGACTCCGGTACGAATACTTTAAGCTTACGCTTCTTCGAGACTCTATAGGAAGCGAATAGCTACGGCTTCTAATTAAGCTAACGTTTAAGTATACTAAAGGTTACCTAGGTCTAAAAGACGCGTACGTAGTACTATAATACTATAATCGGTATTTAAGGACTAATCCGGATCGCTAATACTTATATTAGAAATACGTTTAGTATTCTAGATATACTAAGCGAACTATACCTCCTCCTCTACTCGTAGATACTCCTTTTAAGCCTAGTATTTGCCGACGAAGCGTTCGTAGCGCCCGGCCTTATAGAACTAGAGGAGCTCTTCTATTTATAGATACCTATAGATCTAAACTAGTTAGAGTTACTAATTAAGGACTCGAAGACTAGTATACTACTATTTCGGAGACTAGAGAATACTATATATAGAGTCGTAGTCTCCGCTACTAATCCTATAATAGATAATTAGCTCTATAGCAAACTATCTATACTCGGTATAATTATAGGATTCGAGTATATAGTAAAACCTTACTACTTCTATAGAGGTAATAGAAAAGCTCTAGATAGTAGTAGTAGGTTCTATCTTAGCGTAGAGTCGATTAGTCGCTAAAGAATTATAGGTCTTATTAGTAACGTATAGCAGAACCTTATCCTCTAGTATACGAGCTTAGTAGTATTTTAGTATAATTACCTATCTTATTATATTATATAAGATATATATACTATCTACTAAGGCCTCGCGCCTTAGACCGATATTATAAGAGCTATAAGTAGTATAACTCGTACTATCGATCCGTACCGACTCTATATATTAAACGAAACTTAAGTAGTATAAATTATACGTTACCTAGAAGTAAAGCTACTATATAGAATACGAAAGAGCTTAGTAAAGAAGATTTATACTAAATATAGAATATCTTCTAAAGCTCGAGATACTCTACTATATAAGGCTTACTAGAGAGTAGACTAATAGTACTAGAATAAAAGAAAAGTAGTATATAAGATTATAATAGCCGAGATCCTATAGATATATTATAAGTAGCGATCCGCTATAGATATTATAAGCTAGCTCGAACGTCTGCCTATTACGTATAATAAGAAGACGCTATCGAAAGTCTATCTATATAGCTAGCTTAGCGAAGAGTAGAATCGCGCTATAAAAGCTCTTTTTACTTTTATAATATCCGACTCTATCGAAGAGTATCGACGACGTACGAATACTATAAATATAGTATTAGCGCTAAGTAGGAGCTAGAAGTTAATCGAACGGAAGGTATATCGTATAAAGGCAGTACGTATCTATAAGTATAATAGTAATATAAGTATAGATCTTTTAGGCGAAGTAAAAGCGCCGCAAGACCCTTATCCTATCGAATATACTCCGATATAATGTATATTCTATATCGGCAAGGCGGACCTCTATATCGACAAACGTATAAAGACATTCCGTAATCGTAATAGGCTTAAGAGACATTTTCATCGAAAGCACCTACGGCATTATACAAAGGATCAGCCCATTAGCTATCCTTACCCAAAGTGCCACAATATGGAACTTGCTAGCCTAATGCACTTACAAAACCATACTGCAATTGTTTACAAGACGATGACATAGATGGTGGATAATATTGAGATGAAGAGCTAACATGACCGAGATCTGCGATACTCGGCATTGGGGAGTGAGCATCCCTGGCGCATATGGGACGTGTTATTCCCTACCTGGCATTTCACCGCAAGAGATAACCGAACGCTAGCAGCTGGGCCTAAAGTTACTTCACCAGGTATACGTGCTGCTTCTCTGAAAGTGCTGTCTGGCCCACTTACCGGTGCGAGTCATGTTGGTGGCTGTCAACGACGCCTTTTAATTCGCTCCCCAGGCTTTCGAGCTAGTGCATGACCTCGCTGTGCCTCATGGTGGTGTTCATCTCACGTGAGGGGCAGGCATTCTCGGCTACAGCTACAACACCGCAAGTCGTTTAATGGCTAGCGAGGTCACGATGTCGAGCCGTTGGTGCGATAGTAGATTGAGCACCTCTGAAGCTCAACCTGATGACCCGAAGCATGCTCATTGCCAGCTATCAGAGGCACCAATAGGAGTTGCAGAGTTGCGGATTGTTGGGGCTCACTGTCTGTTCGCGGCGCAGCAGATCATCATTCGTGCACACAAGAACAGTCAGGTGACCGGTGAACGATGGTGCTCACGACGTATTTACTGCCACACCCCCGGCAGCGCTGCAGCATGCTCTCTTAGATTCCTGCAGCTGCTGCGGCTCGTCTACGAAGAGATATGGATGACAGACAATGCGCCATTCGACAAATTCTACACAATAGACGCTCAAGCTTGTCTTCTGAGCTGATTGAAATCCAGAAATATGCACAGAATGTGGAAAAGGCAAATGCTTGGGTGACCGATCCGCTTTGTCTGCTGTACCAGAACACCTCTCCCAGCAAGTTTCGATACATTCGCAATCGGGAGTTAAACAACCATTCGTAGCCATCTCATGGACCTAGAAAGCCCCAGCTCATAAAAGCACCATTTCTGGAAAATACTCGGTCGAGCATAGTCAAACGGGACACCAGAAAAAAGTAAAGATTCGGAATCGCATACTCGACCGAGTGGTGAATTATCTTGTATCTACTGGACAGGAGATGTTTTGGATCGACAAGGTGCGCATCAATCAGCAAGACAAGAAGAAGAAGAAGCAGATGGCAGTGAATGCAATGGACCTGCTCTACAAAAACGCTAGCAAGGCGATCGCAATGTTGTCTTCGCCAATCAAATCACAGACGGAGTTGAAAATGCTTATTTACCTTGTGAATGGTGATTTCATCTTGGAACGTAACAGCCATTACTTTCTGCTACCGGGTTGCAGCTCGTCCATGATCTGGAAGATGATTCGAATCTTGCGACGGATTACCAGGGATCTGTGGTGGACTAGGGCGTGGACTCTCCAGGAGGAGTATGTTTCTGGCGCGAGAATGGACCTTTTGATACCGTTGGATCGCTCTGTACAAAACCTACGTGGGGATGGGGGCATCCCAGGTGAATTTTGTGCATCTGCAGTGACATTCAGGAAAAAGGTCACTGTCTTCGTCGCAGCCTGCTTAACTCGCGAATGTGGTGCCAGAGGACGAACCAGGTGGTCGCAGTTTCAGTTCAGGAGAATATGCAAGGAGATTCTTGGAGTCATTCCAAGATACAGCCTTATTCTGACTGGACCCATGTCCGCGCGTATACACGCAGATGTCGGGCAGCGTCAGACGACTTATCCTTGGGACTCACTTGCAATTGTTGCGAACACTTGCGCATACAAGATACGTCTGGACAAAGAAGCCCTTGAGCGCGACAGACAGAGCCTTAGCCTGTGCCTGCTCGCGCAATATCTTATTAACGGAGAAATCGCTCTTTCTAACTAGCAGGCTGGGGATGCTTTGGACCTGCCTGTAGCCAAGTTCTTGGAGCGCATATCCTTGTCAGGATTGCAACGTCCATTACAACTGCATGAGTTGACGTTTCTTAAGCGCTGTCGACTTCCAGGTGCGCAACTGTGTAACTTGGGTGTTCGAACAGAAGGTCATCTCTGGCAACTTCGAGCGCGGGACCGGATTTCTACTCAAACCTTTCAGCTGCCTAGGATGACTGCGGCCAGAAAAAACCGCCTAACACGGCATCCCTGGGACGCAGTAGAGTTAGAAATCCTAGCTATGGCTCTAGACGGAGCGCATATAGACGTAGCAGCGCAGCTACACAGATATATTAAAGGACGACACGCTGGTCGTACTTGGGCAAGCTATAACGTGATGGATCTTATAGCATGGAAATTAGTTCAAGCGATTGCGCGACGCTAAGTACTACGCATTGGGTACTTGAAGGATGGGAGTGCTAGAAGCATATTCATACCTAAAGCGAAAGATGTTTAGCGGCCGATGCTCGTTTTCACCGCTTGGCGGCCTAACAGTTCGAGCGACTATAGCAGCGATAACTACGTAGCTGTCGAGGTTGCCATTCGGGATTAAGAGCTCCTCGAGCTACTGCAATTAATAGAAGGCTTGGCGTTCATCTCAGCGCTAAAAGCGCAAACAATAGTGTTTAAAAGCCTGTATACGCGGCAATTGTAGAGGGCATAATAGGTATAAGAAGATCCTAAGGCATGCCGTAGAGGGCATACGATAGCGTTCTTATATAGCGTACTCTCCTTTAGTAATGTCGATAGATATAGAGCCTAAATTGTAAACCTTCCTTATTAACTTAAGGACCTACACTATATAGCTAAGCGAAGGCTGCGGGCGTCTACGCGATATTTAGAAGGCGATAGGATCTAATTACTAGAATAGATCTGTCCTCCGAAGATTATATAGGCCGGGAGTTATAATATTAGTAATGCTAGTATTAAAGTAGCTGCTAGATTAAAGCTGCCGGAAGATCCGTTTCCTATATAATATTCTCCGACGAAGTATATATTCTGCTACCGATACCTATATCCCTCGAGGTATATACGCTACGTTCTAGCGGTCTAGTGCGCTCTAAAGATTACGGATTTCTTCTCGGAGCTTAATATTATATTCTTTAATCTCCTTAATTTCGGCGCTTACTTACTTAACCTCCTCGCTTTGTCGCGTAATCGTGTTATATAGGTTCTAAACTAGTTAGGTTAGCATACCTAGCTTTGCTATAACAGGGTTAGCTGCTAGATCTCGTATAATCTCCTTAGTCTTATCCTCTAAGATTTAGGATATTGCCCGGGTAAACCTTAAGCTCTTTCAATTTTCGATAACTTTAGCACTCGGCTTTACTAGTCGTGCTCGGCATAGAGCTTTATACGTAGGTGTTCCTAGTAAGCGTGTCGTCCGTAGTCCGGGAGTAACCGGAGCTATCCCGCCGCGGCTCCGCAATTGGCCACGTGGCCTAATGCGAAAACGGACCTGTCCTCTCCTCTCGCTCTAGATATCGATTCCCGCTTTAGTACTTCCCTAGCGGCCGATCCTATTAGTTAGTTGTCTGCACTTTACTCTATAGAGCAATAGAGTAGAACACTACGAGTAGTTAAGAATTAGCTATTTCCCTTTTTATATAGCAGCGATAAGTATACTAGTACTTATTACGGCTATATTCCTATAGCTAAGCATTTGCTAGTGCCTCGTCTAATTAGGCTGTCTCGACTACGTATATATACGTTTGCTTAGTAGAGGGCAAAGCTACTTTAGGCCTTTCCTACTTACTTATACCGTTATATATCTCGACGTAAATAGAGTAGTAAGGTGTTAGCGAGTCGGATCGCATCGCGACCGAGAGACGGACGTTTCCGTCCCTAGACTTAGACGGCTCGAGGCCCGAACTATAGCGCAAAATCTATAGCGAAACGATATTCCTACCGTTACTAGGCGTAAGCGCTAAACCCCGCGTAGCTACGGGACTAACTTAGTAGTACCGGAGCGCCTATACGTATATAGCTCTTTATAGTATAATATAAATTCGAGCTAATTATAAAGGGAAATATTATAATGCTCTCTTACTACTTAACTATAAAGTATTATTAGCTTTATAGTAAGTTACGACTTACTAATTACGGACAACTTTTCTAGGAGATATACGGAGCGTTATATAATTAGAGACGCAACGTCTTCGCTCCCTTTAACTAGTAAAATTCGGATCCGGAGGCCGTAGGTTAGCGCTTCTAGACTATTTAATATAGCTATATAGCTTTCTAGTAGGATACGTCCCTTAGTATACTAGATCTCGATATCGAATTTTAGGGCCCGCGCTATATAATAGCTTGCTTATCTATAGCGCAAGATAAGTTACGAGTTAGAATATATACTACGGGAGCTACTAAGCTTCTACTATATAGTATCGCGTCGATTGTCCTACTCGCCGAACTAAAGTAAGACGGTTAACCTATCCTATTATAGTCGCTAATTTATTTACCGCCGGCTTATAGGATAGACGTACCTATTCCGAAGGGCGCGGTATAGGCTAAGTAGGATATTCTCTCTTTTTAAAATCTATTCTACTATATAGAGAAATAATCGTCCGTCTTATCTTTACTATACTCTCCTAAATTCTACTAGTTCTTATTATAGGTATATACTAAGAGGAGGCCGGGGGTTTCTCTAAGACCTCGCTATCTAATAGCGATATAGCTATAAGCGTTAGTACCTAGATACTTAGTACGTCCTCTCTCGATACTCTTTAGAGCGAAGAGTCCTATAAAGTAATAGATATAGTAGACCGCTTACGCCGCGGTAGGCTAAGCGGCGAATTATAACTACCGTAGGTTATAGTATACGGTAACTAGTCTTTAGATAAGAGCTCTATACTCGAGGTAATAACTAAGATTCCCTTTCTATATAAAGAGAATCTATATACCTAGTTCGCGATAGAGATTATCCTACGTCGTATATTAACTACGTCTATCTATATAAAAGTTATACTAGATAAGTAGCGCTCTATAATAGAGAGGAAGAGACTAGAAGCCTTTAAGAGCTCGATCGTTAACTTTAACGAACTTCTAGCTCTTATCGACGAAGCTACTACTCTTATAGGTCTAGACGATAATAGTTTAAACTAAGTACGTACTTTTTCTCGGGACGTCCTAAGTATTAAGATTGCCGGTCCTACCCGTCTATATCTAATATTAGTCGACCTTCCGGGACTTATCTATACGGAAAACAAGATATAGTCTAAGGAGGATATAGAGCTTATTCGTAGCCTAGTCGATAACTATATTAAGGAGAAGCGGACAATTATTATAGTAGTAGTATCGGCGAAGAATAATTATACTAACTAGATTATTCTTAAGAAATGCCGTAACTTCGATCTATAAGGTTATCGTACCCTTAGTATAATTATAAAGCCGGATTTCTTAGAGCCCGATTCTAATAATAAGAAATCTTAGATCGAGCTCGCCGAGAACTAAGATATTTTCTTCTAATTAAGCTAGTATATCTTAAAGAATCGCTCTAATAGGGAAGGTCCTACGAGCTTCGAGGCTCGTAATACTATAGAGAATACTTTCTTTTCGAAAGGAAATTATCGCGATCTTTCTCTAGATATACTCGGTATTACGACTTTGCGCACCTGCTTAAGCAAATTGCTATTTAGATATCTAAAAACTAAGCTTCCTAGCCTCTAGAAGGATCTTAATAAGAACTACTAGGAGGTATATTAGACTCTCGAGCTTATAGAGGAGAAGCGCTATACTCTCTAGGAGTAGCGACGTTTTCTCTTAACTATTATTACTAACTACTAAGATATCGTTAAAGCTAGAGTAAGTAGCTAGTACGAGTATAAATTCTTTAGTAACGTAGATCCTAAGGAAGCTATAGATTATAAGGCTAATAACCGCTACCTTCGCGCTATAGTATAGTATTTTAACCTTTAGTTCGCCCTAGCTATATATAAATATAGGTATAAGACCGAAGTCCTTACCGACGATAGTAACTCTATAGACTCCTATAGAGACGTAGTAATCGATAACTACTACTACCGATTTGCTATAACTTAAGAATAGGTAAATTATAACGATACTATAGAGCGTATTCGTAAAGTTTTAATCCGTTCTCGTAGCTGCGAACTACCTAGTACGTTTAATCCTATACTTATTAGTAAATTGTTTTAGGAGCAATTAGCTAGCTAGTAGGCTATTACGAGCTAGTATATTAAACAGATCGCTAAAGTATGCTCTAACTTCGTTCGCGTAGCTATTAGCTTCTTAGTATCGAATAAAGTCTCTACGTAGCTCTAATTACTTACGTTAGATAGGAGAATAGAATTGCGTACGACTCGAGCTAAGGATTAGCTCGCCTAGATTTTTAACGATACGAGGTACTATTCTATTATATATAATCTAGCGTATATCTTAACTATATAGTCGACGAAGTACGAGAAGCTATTATTAAAATTTAATAATATAGCTTTAGACTCCTAGGAGCAAATCTATAACAAAACTACTAGTACCTATAGTACCTATCTAAAACCCGAATTTATAACTACTATTATCTACGACTTTACGGAACTAGATATAGATTAGGTTTCAGCCGAAGATACTCTAGATAGTAAGCAAGCCTACTATTTAGTAACTTAGCTAGATCCGAAAGTGCTCGCGTAGTAACTAAGTTTAATATAGGAAGAAATCGAGTATTTTATCGCGGCGGTTACTAAGTAAGTTATCGAGCGTTATCTCGTCCGTAGTCTTGCCGACACTCTGTCTCCGATTATATTAGAAGATATAAGTAATACTAAGGTCGACTTCGTTACTACCGAGCCGGAGAAGATAAAGTAGTAGCGCGACTATCTTAAGGCGTAGAAGGCTATATAGAAGAAAGGCTAAGAGATTTTTAGGTCGGCAGTTAGTTTCCTTAAGTAAAGCTACTACTAACGGAGTATAATAGGTATCTATAGGTTATAAATATCGTACCTAGCTTTTAATAGAGGACTAGTAATATATAGTCTATTTAATCTGCCTAAAAGGTTATAATAAAGCAGTCTAATTGTTTTTGCCGTCTAAAGCGAAATATAAGCTTCGTTATAATATCGTTAGATCGATAGAGGAAAACTAGATCGTAGGTATTATCTTAGTTAATATAGGTAGCCTAGTAGTACTATTAATACCTTACTCTCTTTACTACCGAGAAGAGTTCGGATAGTACTATAACTAAGTTACTAGATCCTTAGCTCCTATTAGTTATTTTAGGGCCGAGTCCTATAATAATACTATAATTAGCTTAACTAAGTATATTATCTATTTAAGTATACGGCTATTATAGCGCGTCGTATAAGTAAAGTTATAATATCGTCGTTCTAGTCTCCCTAGAGTTATAGATCGGCGTATCTAGATTAGCCTAGCTTAAGCTCCTAATAAGTTTATTAGTTCGATACTATACGTAAGCTATAAGTACTACCGATCTATACTCCGCTAGTATACTACTCTCGATACGGCTTAGCTAGCGGAGAACCGCGAGCGAATAGATATATATTAACTATAGTACTTATATAGTAACTAACTTCCTATCTAGTAGGAATATTTGCCTATAGTATATACTCTAGGTATTACGTTAGCCTAAAATCGCTCTAGCTTTAAAGGCTCCTAGACTACTATATAGAGCTTTCTTAGCAACTAGCTAGTAGGAAGAAGCTCCCGAAAATATATATAGAGCTATAATAATATATATTACGGGATTTTACTAGAGGGAATCCGAGCCTCTATAGTCCTCTACCTTATTCCTAGAGTACGATTACTACCCGAGCGTTCTTTTTGCTAGAACTACTATAAATTCGGCAAGTCTTATCTAAATTTTGTTCTAAAGCTATATATACTATTATTTTCTAATCGGGTATTTAATCTCTTAGTAGATAGTAGAAGAGACTATAGGGATCCTAATAATATCGAAGTTTTCGAGATAGAGACTCTTATTATAAAACATTTATAGGCTAACTCTTATAATAGCTTACTAGCGTTAAGTATCGTTTCGATCGTAGTAGAGTACGAGAGTAGCTCGTAGATATTCTATCTCTATACCGATATCGTCCTTTTAGAGTCGGATAGAATTATACGAGTATTTAGAGGTAGGTTCTATAAAGTAAGTTCCTAGAGTATTACTTTAATCGAGGATCTATATCTTTTTAGCTACTTCGTAAATTACTTATACCGAGGAAGCTATATCGCTAATATAGATAGATATAAGTCTAATCTCGTAATACTTATACGCCTATACTATTTAGAGAAGAGACTATAATCGAGCGAGTTTTAGTACGTAGTTCTCGAGCGATTCGTTAAAGGTTTTAAGAAGAGAATAACGCTTTCCGACTCTATAGTCTACGATATTCTCGAAATCGTAATAGAAGAGCTTATAGAGCGCTATTAGAGTAACTCTCTTAGAGATTATATCTATTAGTATATAGCTAGACGATTAACCGCTCTCTAAAAATACGACTACTTTACGTCGCTACTCGAGTATCTAGCTTTAGCTATAGAATTATATAAGAAGATAGAGAATTCTATAGAGAATCGCCTAGAGTATTCGAAGTAAAGTCGAAAGATAGTATTTAAACTAGAGAGCCTATACGACAAATCTCCGGTAGATCTTAGTTAAGCCGAGTTCGAGTAGGAAGCTAGTTACGAGACTTCGTCTTAGAAAGTCCTAGGTTAGTAATACTCGTTCTATTAGTAGTATTTAAGTAACGAGAGTAAATACTCTTTCTAGATAGGTTAGTAACAAGCGACTATATCTTCTCTTATACGGACGGCGTCGGAGGCTACGGCTAGGACATAATTTGCGTAATTTACTCCTATTAAACCTATTATCTAGATAATGTTTAGCTACGCGACTAATTAAGATAGACCAAGCGATAATATATATAAAAAGCGGTCGGTTTGAAATCCGCTTACCTACTAACAATTATTATATATATCTATATAACAAATCTGCAGATAGGGGTACTCTATTAAGCGGGTGCGCGCATGCTGCGTGGGGGTACTCTGCGCCATGCGAATCGTGCATATATGCTTACTTGATTTTTGTATTCTATAACTCTGACGAATAATACTCCTCTATCGGAGTGTAGAGCCGGACACGTAGTGCGATTTTTCGCGCCGGATACAATAATCCACAAAACTACGATTCCAAGATAAGTATAGGACCCTCCTCAATCCTCGCCTAGAAAAGAAGAAACCGTACTTGTCTAATATCAAGGCCTAAAATCACACACTGTACGCCGGAAAGACTCCTGCGATCATGGGCGTAATAAACATATATCGCCTACTACAACTCGTAGAAAGGGCGAAGTCATTGAGTTGGATCTGCGATCTGTGTGAGGGCGGCTGTTCTACTGGGCATGCTTGTTGCCAATCACAACCGACGCTCAAGCTTATGTATTAAGATATAGAAACATACACTACGGACGGACTGCAAGAGCACTTTCCAAGCCGGCCTTGCTTTGTGAAATGATGTCAGGCACCAGCGGCAAGCTGAATGACACAATGTCTCTGCATTTCTTACGGCTCAATTGACGACTCTCAAATCTCCCCAGGTATCTTAGATGCGGTTTCTGCGGCAGTCCTCGCAAACATTAATATAGCAACCACGACATTGCAAAATATAATTTCGATGCTCAACATCGCACATCTCGCACCGGAACCGCAGATTTCCACTCCCAAACAGACGCTGAAACCTGCCGGGGTGGTCGCACTCGTGGTTTTCTTGAAGCTCAGCATGCGCAAGACGAATGCGACGATTGCGTTCAGCTCGAGGAAGGATCACTTCGGCGTCGCGGTCGACGACCTCTTCCGCCCGCTCGATCATTCGGCCTTCGTCTGCCACAGCACAACGACAGTTCTTCCATCGTACGCCACAGACGTAGCAGAACTCAGTCTTGCAGCGGCATCTGGTGGAAATATGGTCAGCCGAGACGTGTCAAGCGAGAACAGTTGGTGGAATCTTCTCAGTGTTCATCAGAAGTGACACATGAGGTGCTGGAATTTAGACACGACTTTCCACTTACGTCATGTGATTGCAGCCAGTGCGCAGTTGGACAAGCATATTGCACCCCGGACATGTTTGCCAGCCGTTCGCCAGTGCCAATCCTCTCATGTCGTGAAGGGCAGGATCTTTGGGACAGTCACTACCCTCATGATATGTGTTGTTGCAGATGCAACAGGTACAAGTACCACAGATGTTGCAGGTAGCCGATTTGGTTCCGCCATCTATCAATGCAGGTAAGATAAATTTCCCGCACTGGCGATTACTGCAATAAACCCTGTTGATGGTGACAAACTCGACGCTCGCACTATCGAAAGCCTCTAGCTCATCTGCCGTCATGTGTCTCCTGATGAGTTCGGCATTGATAGGTTTCTTACAGCAACGTGGAGGGAATAAAGTTTCGTCATGTGTAGCGCGGATAAAAAGTGCTTTCGCACAATCTGTGCAATACAGATGATCGCATTCAAGCTGTACCATCGCAGTACGCTGCCGTCTTTCATGACAAACATTGCAAGTAAATCCTTCCGACAGCTTGGCCAGTAGGTCGCCTTGGCGTTCGGCGAAAGTCCTTGAAGGGCCAGCGTGTTGGTCATCATCTTCAATAGTCTGGGTCAATGAATTGGCGCCGACCGTTTCGGCCAGGCGAGATGTCCACTCGCTCAGAGATGAAGGATCACTTTCGGCGGTATGCGGTTGATACGGCGAGCCGAGGTCTGCGCTCAGTCGCAGCGCCAACTGTCTGTCCTCATGAGCCTTGAGATCCTCAGAAGTCAAAGCTGCGATAATGGCATCATCCTCGTGCACGGCGCTGCAAATACTCCTTGCCAGTTTGTGATCTTCCAGGTAGCACTTGTAGGCATGAAGCTCTTTGATGAAGATCCGAAGCGCCAATGTGAAGTCGGGTGGATCATCAGGAAGATACTTTCCCTTGTCTTGCTCTGCGAGCAGACCATACTCTTCCATTTGCATGATAAGAACAGCGATCTCATCGTCAAAGCAGACAACATGGGTTGCCATTGTCGGAGCTGGAGTTCAGGGAGGACGAAATGCCTTCGGATCAAGTTAAGAGGTGCAACTGCGAAGCGGCTGGTTGTGTGTAGGACAGGAAGTAGAAACACGACTTCTTTCCCTCCTACAGTAGTCACATATCTTCTTCCCGCTTTCTCCACCTTTTTGGGGCCTTGACCATGGATTCCAGGTCTGGCGGAAACATGGTTACGCATGTAACAAAAGCGATTGAAACCGGATGAAGCCAACCATCCGATTGAGCTAGGACACCTCTTCAATGACTTTGGGCGATGATCTCCGTCGCTTGAAGGACCCCATGCCATCTCCACGGAAATGGCGGTTTCTAACAAGCAACATATTCACCTAGAGATCAGTTCTCGTAGTGCTCCAGAAATACCCCATTGTTCGCACATAGAATCCATCTTGCAACTCCTGGAACATCCTGTACTCTTTCGTCCACTTGCTTCTCTGCTTCCAGGTGCTCGAGGTATAAGTCGTTGCCGCTATCTGCTTCAATGCTGCCATCAGGCAGCAGACGTCCGAAGAGCATAGGAATCTTCAAAACGTAACATCCTTCCTAAACGATAAAGCCCTCCAGGCAGCTGTCAATCAAGGTTGCTGTGCTGGGTCCTGGGTCTGACCCAACAGAAGCGCACTGGTAGCGCAGGAGCTCGAGAACATTCGGCTTAGCTGCTTCGAAGCGTACCGGAACGTGACCCTGATCGTGGATGCAGTCGACGAGTGTCCTGAGAACAGCTACGGGCGGCAAAGTGTGTTCGAATGCCTGATCAGAGTATCTCAGAAGGCACAAAATGTCAATGTTTTTGCAAAAAGCCGCGAGCTCTACTCATGTTTGTTCGCGGACGCTTCACTACAGAGCGCTATTTTCCTCCCAATGAACATTGCGAATAGTTTGGTGTCATCAGAGATTTCTGATTGCATATGCCAGTCGTGATTGTGACACTGCTGATACGCATTTCAACCAACCAGGGTCAGGGTAGATCCGTGCTTGTCCAGGACTGTATCCCAATAGCAATTTGTACGTTCTGCACAACACCGCGCACATACAACTTTCTCGAAGATGTTTGTGGGACTCTGAAAAATTCCTAGTCTTTGGAAGTAAGTGCCGCATCCAGTGACCCCATCCCCAATCTCGATCGGTTGGAGGATCAGTCCATCAACGCGTGTCATAGTCTGAAAGGCGGGAAAAAGGAAGATACTAGGCTCCTCTGCAAAACACGAATCCGAGTCAAACTCTGTCGACAGGGTGCGTCTGTCCATACTCGAAAGCGAAACCAGAATCCCGTTGAATTTTAAGCTTGGTCGAGCGTCCATCTGTACCACACCCTCACTCGCACAGTACTTCTCGAGACTGACTGTACACGCACCAACGAAGTGGGCTAAACGTATACGAAAAGGCACCTGCTCAAGATGTGTGCTCACAAATTTGGTCTCTTGTGTGCGCGAGGCCCAAGACCAGGATGGCAGGACCGTTGTGCAAGAAGCGCCACGGTTGCAGTCTTCCTCTACGCCCCATAAGAGCTGTTCTGGCAGACAAGAACTCCATAAACCGTGCATGTATTCGTGTAAAGCTGGTGGGAAGACCTGCTCGAGACGCTCGACGATGCCGCGAAATGCAACGAGCTTATCGCTCGACCTCGTAAAGGTCTTCCTGGAGTAGTCACGCACCAGACTACACCACAATACGTGCAAATCTTGTGCACCCATTCTCTTGTTGGGCAGGTCAGGCGAAAGCTCTTTGAACCTTAAGACAAAATTGTCTGAAAATGTGCCAGGAAAGTCTACACCTGTTGGGAATGTTGTAGAAGCACGCAGCGAACAGCATTCCCAATACTGCTGATGGCCGAAATGAACCGTCCTGGTCGACAGTAATCGTTCTTGGAATGTCCAACCTCTGGAATAAAGGACGGATTCTCGGAGCGTCTGGTCAAAGTTGTCCGGCTTCCAGCAGATGAGACTTTCACTTGCAGCGTCATCATCGGATACTCGAAGGATGCAGCCCATCACCTCTGTATTCTTGCTTGGTCTGACATCGTCCGAGTTCGAGAGTTCTCCGAGAGGGGCGAGGTTGAGCACACCTCGAGAGTATATTCGCTGCATCAATGACGCTTGCTGTAGCCAGTCGTCCTGGGAGTCTTGAATGATGCATAACGAATCGATCCATATGTGCTCGAAGCCTAGCCGCCTGATCAGTGCAATTGCTTCCTTGAAGTGCGAAGGGAATTCATCTAGCGACAAACTCTGATATCGCTCCAAAATGGTTGCTTTGGTTGTCGCCCCAGCCTTCGTAATGTTGGACCAACGATGACTCAAAGTGACATATCTAATATCCGATTCCTGCCCAGAAATGTTGGCGTCCACAAGCTATTGCTTATCGTCAATATCAAGATAAACAAGACGAATCTTGGCACTTGTGCTGTCCTGATTCCGCTGTTGGTCGTTGCAGCTTTTGTGAAGCGAAGCGCAATTCTTGAGCCATTCGCTGATCTGCAGGGCAATACTTTCGGTGGCCATGCGGTAGCCCATAAGGTTGTGACTGTCGGCGCCGAGTTCTTGGTAACAGATGCCTGTTTTACCACCATCGATCGTGCTTGAGTCGAGCATCTACTGCAGAGGTCTAGAACCGTCCCTGCGATTGCATTTGATGCCTGGCACTAATCGCATATCGAAAGTGTTGAGATTTGCAGCACATGCCCGGATCGTCCAGCCCGGACAGTCAGGGAGGAGGTGTAGAGAAAAGACATCTTGTCTATGCGCGAGCGGCTTTTCACACAAAGAGCCTGTTGCCACTCGGAACGTGATACAAGCAAGGACTGTGCGACAAAATTGGCATCCATTCTTTTCGCATTGTACAAGTTTCCTGAGTTGAAAAGTTTGGAGTAAAGTACCATGACATACGTCAAAGCGGGCACGGTCGAGACGCTCGACAAACGTTCCGCCATAGAGCCACACGTGACACTGGCGGCAGAGCATGGTTGCAGGATCGATAACGCACGGCCCAGATCCGTGGCCCATCACCGACTTGCGATTCGTCATCCCAGAGTTCTCTTGGAGGACGGTGGACCGATACAAGGCAATCGATTACCTCTATACGTTGTGTCGCGGCGTATCTATTACAGAGCGCTGCCAACACACACAAAAATGTGTATTACACAGAGTGATCACCAAGGCTGGTCATTGGCCCAGGCTTCACCGGTTTGGCTGTCAGATTGCTGGGGCGCAACAATCGCAAAACTTGCCTCAGCAATTCCGTATCGCTCCATGTGCACAACACGGCGAGAATTTAGCGAGGCAATTCTTGACATGATGCGGCGTAATTTGACCAACAGGTATGCTTGAAGTGCGTGTGGAAGATGGTTTAACAGTTCAAGACGACTTGTTTCATGCCGAGCAAGTAGCAGGGCAGAAGGACCGCCCCCGCACCGCAAGCACGGAATGTGGACAAGAACCCGCACGGCGCCATGCCGCAGACACCTGCAACTGAACTTCATCAGCTTCATGGCATTATCTCGGTACTCAATGGGCCAAATCACGCCTTCCGGCCATGGCTCCGCCATCGCAGCATGCGCGGTGGGCGACGTTTCTGACGACTGACCGGGCGTACTGTCACAGAGCCTTCACGGATGGGTACGTTGCACTTCCCACCCAGCGCCGGCCGCTCCTTTCATAGAGGGCCTCAGCAATGTCGCATGCCTAGAGTGATCTTCACGATGACCGCATCAGAGCCGCGTTGCCGCTGGACTGTCCACGTAGGTCTTGAGCGAATTCCACCATGATCCTGCTCTGCCCCAGGATCTGCGCATGTTCGAACAATCTGATGGTCCCCGTGACTAGCTTGTACATGTTCAGGATGACACGGAGGTTGGTGCGGCCAGGAAGTCGGACAAGGTGTTCCCTTCGCATGTCGCGTTACCGCCGGCCCGTCAGCCGCACGTGTCGCACAATTCACAAGCAGTCACTGACTTGACTCCACTCCGTCACACCAATGTGGCTTGTGTCGAGATGACTAGGAGGGCAACCAGTCTGCTATCAGACACGCACGTTTGGTCGCGGAACCACTGAGTTTGCCGTCCATATCAAAATATGCACTCTGAGCGTCTCCAGATTAGCCCCGGTTCGTGAAGATTTAAGAGTACGGGCAGGCCCGAGACTTCTGCCAATATCAAGCATGCGACTCAGAGTGTGGCTAACTTACTGTGGTGGTTGTGTCTACTAAGCCGCGCCCGCCTGGGAAGATAGAAGATAGTACTGAGTAACTTCCAATCTACAGGACGGCCAATAGATCAGCTTGCTCGTCCTTGTTCTGGCTGTAGCAGAGTCTGGGCAAGAAAGCTGCCGAAACCGAAGAGACTAACCTGAAGTGAGCAGCAGAGGCGCACAATGACAGCCAGGTATCCAAGGTCTCGCAGGTGCACTGCTCGAGCAAGCCGGCCATGCGATACATCTACTACTGAATGAGCAGGAATCTGATCATGTGCACCAGCGTTTGTATAGCGACGACGTCCCGCGAGAGATCAAGATTAGAGATTGCTGTCGAAGTGCCTTCGCTGTATCCCGTGTACCGATGAGGACCCAGCATCTGTTAATGATTCAGCTTCAGAACACTCTGGAAAGGGCTTGCTATGAATTTGACAAGGTGAAACTGTCCTCTCTCTGGGGAAGAGTGAGGCTGGACCTGCCGGGAAAGCAGGCACACTACACTACGGCCATGATGACCGCAAGCTGCATGTTCAATGGCAAATGAATACATCGCTGAGGCCGCCCGAAGTGGTGTTGTGAACTCTTGCTTTCCAACACGTTGCCGCCAAGTCCGTCCCCACACTTTCCTGCGCACGTCCAAGGACGCCGCGTGAGGCCAACGCCCTCTTCACACCTATGGAGCTGCTGGTGTCGCTGTCTCCCCTTGTTCATTACCACGACCCAGACGTTGCGCTTGTTTAAGAGTCCAGCAAGGGAGGTGATGTACAAGGACGTGCTCAGCGGCTCGGGAAAGCATAAGGAAGGATACAAGAAACTCGGTTACTGTAGAGAGCAGGCAAGGCAAGATGGACTTGGCCGGACCTGGGTGGATCCCTGCTGCATCGACCAGCTGGACAACGTGTAGTTGAACACAGCCGTCACCTCGATGTTTCGGTCTATGCAAGATAGTCTCAGCGTCGGCCACAACATGCAGGTGTAGCAGGCCGCTCAATCTTACTTGAACAATGTGCTGCATTTGTCCACTGTTATTGTTCTCTGATCTGCTATGGAGCGCCAATCGTCTTTCGTTCCACTGCACCAAGTCCCATCATCGAGACGACTGTGCCTCGTCTGTGACAATGGGTGGCATACCACGACTTCTGTACATGCGCATGACTTTTCGTCCGCAAATATTACAAAGGTGCGATACTGCGTGGCCTGGTGTAAGCCAGGTGAGCAACTATCCATGATCAGCAGAAAAGGAGAAAAAAGGGAATGATTTGGTCCGACTGCCACTGCGTGCCAATAAGCTCATAAACTTTGAAGACCTAGTCTCCAAGCACTTCGGAATTGACTGGATGGGACAGCTGCGTCCTGGTCTACACTACGGTCCTATGTCGTCCGGGCCGTCGTACCACTCTGGGCTCGCCGTCTCTCCTGTCATTGCTTCGTATTCGGTCATGTGGAATCCCAGACCCAACGCTGTAATGGGACAGATTGGAAATGCCTGTACTGTCTCCACGCTTGAAAGAGCGTCGCCAATGATCGTATGCCCATCATTTTCACATTCCTTCAATGTAGCGCGATTTCTATCACAGTGACTGCAGATCGTGCAGCGCTGGCAGAATCTGCCTCCCCTCAACCTCTTACATTGTCGACACACCATGCGTATAACATTGCCCTGTACGACCATGCTTCCTGGTGAATGCCGGCCTTTCCCTATCCCGCATTGTATACAAAAGCGTCCTTTCTGTTCACTGCCATTCCGTCCTCGTTTCTTCCTTGTTTGAGCATCGGCGAATCTGTCACGAGAAAGAACTTTCGTACAAGAGAAGCAAGCGAATCCTTCGCGCCAACGAGAGAATGATTGAGCCTCGATGAGGAACTTGTCCAGCAGGGGCCGTCTGGACATGTCGGTCGGGTCTGATAGCCTGCTAAAGCGTCGACAAGTCTGGGAAAGAGCGATAATGGACGGCATGTCCAGCTTGGTGATTATGTCGAGGCACAGTTCCTCGGGGAGGGTTGCTTGTAGGGCTGGGCTAACGTCATCTTTGGCCATGGCCATTTTGTGAGCAGTGAGGGTGCTGGTATTGACCCGAAGAGACTCGAAGCTTGACTCTTCGTATTGAAGGTGTTTGCAACTTTGGTCTCCAACAAGTATCAACTTCACGTGTCATTTGAGTCACTCCCTGTGGAAGCATCGGGAAGAAAGTGTCTCATTTCAGCTTTGGTGGGGTCCCAGCCTCTGCACTGTTCCAGAATTTGCTTCCCCTTTGAGTCCGGCTACCTATGTTGTGCGCGAAGTGGGCTCGCCTATCTCCCGTGATGGCTTCAAACTCGACACAGTACGTTCTTTACTCCCGGGTAAGCTGCCGGGATGGAGAGATTTTGGGGAATGATGTCGAGATCCAAAGTGACAAAAAATTTGTCCCCATCGAGGTCGCCGCCAGACAACATATCAGCACTTGGGCGACTTCCAGTGGCTGGGTACACGCTCTTATTATGCTATCTTGTGATTCGACGAAACCAGCAAGTCGTAAAGTCGTGCAGGAATCCTGTGCGTTTCCCTGAAGTTTCGGCTCTGTAAGCGCTTCCACCAAGACCATTCTGCCCACGCTAATGGAGGGCAGAATGGATGGATGGATGGAGTTTATTCCGCCCGGCGCTAAGCACCTAAAGGGCACACTACGGATATTACGTCATTATATTACTTCCCAAAGACTTCCTGAACTCCCAATAGCCCATTTGGTTTGTCCTATCTCAGTCTGTCGTCCCGATCCTTCTGTCCTACATTGCTGCAAACTCGCAATAAGTTAGTGTTACACAAGTTCTCTTGAAGTTGCTCCTTCAAGTGTTGCGAATTACGAACTCGCCTACCCCTCGAACGCCAAGACTCGCGCCTGCTTCTACGTGAGCAAGCACCTCGACGCGCAACGATGGGAAATCACGGAGCGCAGCCCGGACCTCATCACGCTCAGTATCGAACTGGAGGACCGGAAGCTTCACATTCACAACTGCTACAGCCAGCCCCCGCGCTAAATGCATTTTTTCATGTGGTGGTTGCTATAACAATTTTGCTAAGCAACCTCTTTATCTGGAGAGCCTATGGCGTTTGTATGTAGAATGATAGACGCGTTTGATAATAGTGTAATATTCGCGAGAGTTTGACCCACATGCCTATCCAATCCCCCTAATTATCAAGTACATTAGACTAAATGTAGCGGAATCTATTTAAGATCGGGGCAATGCGTCTTAGGAAGGCCAGCGAAGTTACACGATTTACAACCCCAATCTGTAAGCGTTTTTCCCGGCTTATTATGACATGTGCATGCGTAGAAAAAGCAATTCCCAATCCAACAACTTGATTTGCCATTATCGTAAATACAATATGCACAGTTCGATCCGCATTCTAACTTATGGTCTGCAACTGTCATATGTTAGCAATCCGTAGATGCTTTCCAATTGTAAAGATTGAACCTATTATACTTACGCGCAAGAGCAAGAAACACTGGCAGTGTCTTCAGAAGGTGCATTCTTGTTGCTTTTTTGGTCAAGAGAAGAATGAAAGTAGCGATTTTGTGGTTCGCCTACTTTCGATCTAAGCTGGTACGAAAGTAGAATTGGGGCTTTCTAAGCTAGTCCGCTTGCTTGTCCGCTCGCTTCTAGCCTAAGTTGATATCGTAGTACAGTGAAGGTACAAGATATATATGTGTGATCTGCTGTCGACGAAGGGCCCAGACTGGCCTTATCAAACTTCCGTTCGGATCTCGTTTAAACTCTAGCGAAATCCCGGCGCACGTTCAGATAAGGAAGAATGAGCATAGTCGGAAGTTCTCCTCTCCGTGGGCAGTGCTACCACCCTTGATGCGTTTCATTTACATGTGCGGTGACGTGGCATGAACGCGTTCTTTTCACTCGGGTAGATGTGCTCGATGCGTTCAGATAGAGTACTGAAAGTCTGTTCTTCCGCTCTGATATCCTCTATATAAGTAGCGGAGGATGGACCTTGAAAAGTATTGGCGCGTAACTGTGACGGACCTCTCCCGGCCTCTGCGCCACGGCACTACGCGCGGCGATGAGAGACTTTGCCGTCATTGTTAAGGGCGAGACCTTTTGCGCGTCTTTTTCTAGGACAGGCAGCTCGAGGAGGCGGGATATCCCTGAGCTAGCTCGGATCACTAACGCAAGGAGCTAGGCTAGTTACGAACTTTCAGGAAACGACCTACCATGGTGTTGCTCTCTTTCATGTGTTTACTTTACTTTCAATTAGGGATACTTTCTGTCCGAAGACATATACTCCCTGGCCTTCTATGCTTTGAGGTCTCTAGTCGGACCGATATTACTAACGTATACGAGAAACCATCCCTCCCATGAGCTGAATGCCTGTCCCATACAACTTAGTAACTGCATGTGCGGAACGATATGCATGAGATGTACTATGTGTCAAGCATGGTCACTACGTCCAGCAGATATCGGACCGAACTTCCTTTATTCGCGATGCTCTCTAACCAGGTCGATTGCAGTGAAAAGAGTGGCAGGCCACCGGGTTCAGAACTTAGCTCAGTTCCCTGTCCAGAGTACAACATACTGTTAAATGGTCAACGTCAGGGGCACGCCATGAAAGCTCACATGTACATGTGTCTTGCTGAGCTGCAGGTGGAAGTTAGTGTTCTCGTATCTCTGCGCCTATCGAACGAAGTGTAACTTCGAAATTAGAATAATGGGTGTCAATAAAGTCTCCATGTCTGAACTTTCGAAAGCGGGACACTAGAGCATCCGAGGAGCGAGCGTAAGCAGGTTGGTTAGTAAATGAAGAAATCGAAAATTGAGTTTTCATCTGTTCGCTCTTCTTATGTTATTGTTCTCGAGTGTTTGTTCGGCCCTTTCTGTGCTGTTGTTGGTTGGGACCCTGAAGGACGAGAACAGACCCCGACAATGTGACCTCCTCCATCCCTTCCTTTATGAGTACAAATCCTTCGAGCTCACAGAACACGTACGGATCATGCCCATCTCGCCGAGTTTCGGTGTTATAATCTACGTGAAATCCTCAATCCTCTCGCGCCTCGAAAGTTGATCCAGGTGAACTTCTCAGGTTGCATCGGCTTGAGGTGCGTTGTACACGCAGGTGCGGACATTCTGCCTCGTTTATAGCTGCAGAAGCAGGGGTAGTTGAAGAATTGGTCTGGGGGCCTTGAACATCGTATGGCCTTTTGGAAGACCTTGAAAGACTAATGTATGGATGGATGGATGGAGTTTATTCCGCCCGGCGCTAAGCACCTAAAGGGCTTACTACGGATATTACGTTATTACACTTGCTTCCCGAAAACTTCCTGAACTCCAACTAGCCTATTTGGTTTGTCCTATCTTAGTCTATACTCTTAGTCCTTCTGTCCTATATTGCTATAAACTTATAATAAGTTAGTATTATATAAGTTCTCTTAAAGTTACTCCTTTAAGTATTTACTATCCTATCTTTAGCGAGTAAAGCGTG
Organism: Cercospora beticola; assembly: GCF_033473495.1. Lineage (NCBI taxonomy): Eukaryota > Fungi > Ascomycota > Dothideomycetes > Mycosphaerellales > Mycosphaerellaceae > Cercospora > Cercospora beticola. The sequence goes on from NC_088942.1 coordinate 1,021,728, forward strand.
TCTTACTATAAGTACGAGAGTGCGTTATAGGAAAACAGTTAGTAGTAGTAGATATAAAGTTACTAGTATTATATACTTTATATATCTTAGTTAACTATTCCCTAGCTAGAGGAAGGTTAATATAGTAAGCTCTCGAGGCGGCCTATAGCTATTACGAACTAGACGGTTGCTAAGACTACTTCTATTATAGGTTTCTACTTCTCGTTATCTAATACTATCTTTCCTCTAAGAAAAAAGGAGAGGTTGCCTCTTATAGTATCTATATATTATAGTATCTAGCGCTAGAGGTTATTCTATAGATAGTACTAGAATAAGAAATACTCGACGGTTTTACTTACTTATATATATACGTACTAGTCTAATTCTATAGCTCCTATCTAGTAGAGGTAGCTATTTAGTCGTAATATTCTAGTCTAGAGCTATACTAATACGCTCGCTTATTTACTTCCGAGGCGATCGTATAGTATTCGTATATACGGCCTAGGTATTATAGTATCGATTCGTTATATATACCTTTCTATACTTTTAATTAGTTATCGTCGTTTCCTTATTTCTACTTTTAAGAGGCTAATAGTAGTCGATCTAGCTACTAGCTAGGTCGACTATAGTATTCGACTCGGCTCTATTATAGCTTTCGCTGCCTCTTTTGCTTTCCGGCTAAGCTTAAACTCGAGAGTAGGATACTATACTAACTAGATAGTATTATAGCTCTATAAGACTCCTACGCTCTTATAGATCTACTATATAGTCTCCTATTCTAACTAGTATCTAGAACTATATATAGCCTATAGTACTACTTAGTTATCTAAGAAGAGATATATATTCTATAAGACTATAAATAGAGGTATTTATATAAGGCTTTCTACTAACGCTATTAAGGCCGCTATATATAGGTTATACTCCGTCCTTACTAATACTATAGTCGAGACGATAGTAGATAGAAGCTCTCTCTACTCGGTATCTTATATTACGACTCCTACTCCGATAATATTATTTCTCGCCGAGGAGCTTATTATAATATAGATACCTACGCTCTATTTAGTAGTATTTACTACTTCCTCTATCGTTTCCTTCGTATCTACTACTAGTCGCTAGTACTATAGTACTACTATATATAGCGCGGTGCTTTCTATACCTCTTATTAATACCTTATAGGTAGTTAATATCTATTATAGCGGAGAGCGGAACCTCCGAGTTAGTATAACTCTAAGTTTCGATAGCGGATTAGTCGTAGATAGCGAGAGGATATCGACCTATATACTTATAGCTTTAGCTACGTATCGTTACTAGACTATACGTATACTTGCCTCTACTTCGGCTACTTCTCTTACTACTATATAGAAGTAGCCTATAACTACCTATACTCCGATTCTTTATACTCGATTTACTATAGCTATAAGTCGCCCTTTATACTTATATATCTATACTAGCGATACGTAGTCGACTACTAGCGCTACTATTATCTCGAATAGTCTATAGGTAGTAGATAGTAATAGCCCTCGTAGTCGTTTTAGTACTATTATAGTAGTAAGATCTATAGTAGCTACTCGTGCGATATACTATTAGAATCGAAGTTCCGAGTCTATAACTACTCCTAGGATCTTTATACTATTTACTAGCTCTACCTCTTATCTCTTAACTAGAACTAGTCGGGTACTACTTTAGTACGATATTCGTATAAAGTAGATAAATACTATCTTATCGCCTTTAAAGGTAGCTCCGCTTCTTTATTCCTACTCTATCGCTTAGTCGATAACTACCTAGATTCTACTTTAGTTTACCTCTATAGAGAGGCCTATAACCTATACTATATAGTCGTCGATAAATACTAAGTACCGCTATTACTATCGATCTTATACTAGACGAGGTCTATATTAAAGAAGAGGAATAGGACTAGTAATAGTAGCGACCTCTATAGTAATCCTGCTTACTATAGCGCTTATCGCTCCGATATATAGCTATTAACTACGATTATAGCCGACCGGTCCGAGTAGAAGGAATCGATCTATTTAACTAGTATTATAGAGATACTCTTTACTTAGAGTTACTATAGTAGTCTTTCCTTATATATTCTATTATATATACCTTTTACGTCGAAGCTAATTAGGCTAAGTACCTTCCTATTATACTATACCTTATAGATATATTCCTATAATAGAAGGATCGCCTATACTACCGATCGTCTCTTCTAAGCTCCGAAGTAGTTTATTAGTAGGAGGCCTATAGTTTCGACTATATATAATATTCTTTTAGCTACTACTACTTTAAGCGCTTTACTAAGCGTAGCGAGTAACGAGATAGGTCGCTATATCTTCGTAGCTATATAGTCGCTCTTATTAGGTTTCTTTAGTAGGATAATTTTAGCTATCTTCTATTAGGCTAGTAGTATTCCCTCTTATAGCGACGTTCGAAAGAGTATTAGAACTCTCTCCTTTACGACTAGCTATATCCGTTTCTATACTACTACCGGTAGCCTATCCTCTTCTACTACTTTCTACGACTACGCTACGAATACGCTCTATTTAACTTCGTCTATAGTAAGTAGAGATATATAGACTAGCCTCCTCTACTTTCGCTATTCTTCGTCCTCGGTTATAGATAGAAGAGATAGAAAGAATATTAATAGCAACTCGGTTGCCTGCTCTCTCTTACTACTTATAATCGACCTATCTCTTCTTATAAGAGGTAGGATCTAGGATAAGCCTAGGCTAGTATCGGCCTTTATATACTTCGCTATCTACTAGATATTATTAGTATCGTCTAAGAATTCTTCCTAATACCTTCTCTACTACTAATAGATAGTATTATAGTATTCCTTAGAAGCGATCTATATCTATTTCTCGAGTTATTCGCTATAGCTTCCTACCTTACGATAGCTCCTTACTCTATTCCTCTAATAGGTATAGATCTAACGAAGCTTAGTAAAGTCGTATATCTACTACCTTTTAGTATATAGCGATAGTTTCGCGATAGGAGTAAGTATATAAACTACTATAAGTACTATACTTATAAGTTAGTTAGCCTACGTCTATATATCTACTAGTATATACCTATATACGTTTATAGCTAATAGCTAGAGTATACTAGTAATCCTTATATAAATCTCCTTCTAGAGTATATTCTTAAGTAGTAGGCGTAGCTAAACTATATACTCTAGCGTAGCGATATTAATAGTAGTCTCGATCGCGTAGTAGTCCGATCTATACTTAGTCCTATAAATCCTATACCGGACGAGCGTAGTAGCTAGTTCCTTAGAGGCGAGTACTAGATCGATAGTACTTTCGTACTTACTATTCTACTACGTCTTAGTATCTCTTAGTAGAAGACTACGTAGTATATAGTCGTTTATAAAGTCTATAAGTCTATCTGCCTCTCCTTATTAGATAGGTAAGATATCGTCTCTACTCTATAGCTAGTTATATTAGTTAAAGTCGCTAGTAAGAAGTATATCTATTCTTTCTCTTATTACCTATCTCCTTATAGTATCTATACTTTACTATAGAAGCTATATTATCTCTACGAGTACTTGCGGGTTAGCTAGTACTATATAGACCGATACGATAAATACCGACTAATCGAGTAGATATAGTAGCGCTATAGTAATATCGGGAGAGAGTACCGAGACTAGCTTACTCTCTATCCTCTTCTAGATCTAGAGTATACTTCTAATTATCTATCTACTTTCGCGCGTTTCTATAGATATTATCTTAGTCTAGTATAGATAGCCTAGTAGTATAGTTAATACCTTACTCTCTCTTATAAACGAGTAAAGTTCTAATAATATAATAACTCTAAAGTCCTCGAGGTCTATATTATTTATTACGCTATATTATACTACTCGCTACTTGCTAATATTTAGTAAAAGATCCTTTAAGAGGCTAGATATTAGTAATAGAAGGAGGATATAGTATTCGATAGTTCTTACTATATAATTCGTAGAGTCTACTATAAGAGATATACTTTAAAACTAAACTCTCGGCGTCGTATTCGGTATAGTAGTAACCTTCTTACGCGCACTTAGTATACCTCTATAGTTTATTATATATATATACGATATAGTCTATCTTCTAGTACTTATAGTACTATATTAGTCGTCGGCGTAGTTCGTAAACCCGAGTATATACCGATTCTTCTACTACGTAGAAGTACTATTCTTATAATAGGCGTACTATGTCGTTACTATAGGTTAAGTAGACGATTATCGACCTATATACCTTTATACTATCTTTTCGGCTAATCTATATAATCTTAGTAATTTTAGTCTCGTTCTCTTTTTCTAGTATCTTAATTACTCCTAGTCGAAGGTCTCCTATCTCGGTAATTATAGCTATATAGTTAGTATTATCGACCTTAATTAGATAGAGCTAGTCGCGTAGTACGCGGCTTCCTAGTATTACTACTACGGTCTTTAATATTGCCTCTTTAACCTATATTAGCTCGCTCTTATTCCTATATACTATATAGATCTAGTCGGTATTACGTAGGTCCTTAGTAACTACTATATAGCGCTACTATTCTTATTCTTCGACTCCTCGTATCTCTTTCTCTATATACTCTCTAACTATACTAGAGTAGGTCTTTGCTTTCTCGGCCTTATCGGCTCTCGAGAGGTCGATTATATAGTAGAGGGAGTTTATAAAAGCTAATAGAGTTATACTTATTATAAGACTACGGATATTACTAGGTTAACTATCTAGAAGTATACGAGCTACTTCCGTATACGAGCGACTTCTATTAGTAGATATAGCTACGTTAGCTAGTTATTCCTAAATACTCGCTACTACTTACTACTAAATACTTACTACTACTTACTCTTATATTATAGTTATAATTTGTTCGATTATTAGTACTTTCGCGACTATTTCCTCTAGCTATTTTAATTTCTTTTCTATCTATACTACTCGTTTTCCTACCTACTCTACTCGCTTTTCTACCTTCTTAATTCGCCCTTCTACCTACTTAGCTCGTTCTTCTACTTATTTTGCTCGCTCTTCTACTTGTTTTGCTCGCTCTTCCGCTTACTTTATCTATACTAATATTTACCTCTATAGTATATTATTACTAGCCGTCGCTATCGTTTATTATATACTATCTCTACTTTCTTCTACTACGTCTAACTTCTTTTCTCCTACTACTCTAGATTTTATCGTATTTAGAGTATATATACCTCGATATAGGCTCCGATAGTTAATAGTACTATACGATACTATACGTTTTAGGCGTATAGTAATATACTTTCTATCTCTCGGAGGTTCTACTATTCTTTTCTTACTCGTTTTTAGTCCTTCTAGACGTCGATACCTCGTATCTCTAGTAATATAGCTTATTCGATAACGTTCTACTTCTCCTATTTACTAGAGACTTGCGCCTTAGACCGATATTATAAGAGCTACGAGTAGTATAACTCGTACGATCGATCCGCGCCGTCTCTATATATTAAACGAGACTCGAGTAGTATAATCGACGTCTAGAAGGACTAAAGACGAGCGAGAAGAGGATAGTAGAACCTCTAGGAGACAGAGAGTATATTACTATATACCTAAAACGCGTAGTATCGTATAGTACTATTAACTATCGGAGCCTATATCGAGGTATATATACTCTAAATACGACAAAATCTAGAGTAGTAGGAGAAAAGTATTATCGTTTATAGTCCTATAATAGCTAGAGAGAGTCGCTATTCTACCGATAACTCTATATAGTAGAGCTCTCTCTCTATAGACGAATTTCCTATAAGACTCTAGGCATTATAGTACTATAGCTACCTATAAGCTCTATAATTTTATATAGAAGAGAATTCTATAGAGAAAAGGTCCCTACTATTATAATAAATAGTATATTCCTAATACCTATAACGTATAGAGTTTCTACTATATAGAATAAATAGTAGAGGTAAGCGAGCTTTTACTTACTACTCGCCTCGTAGTACTTTATATCCGTAGAGGACGAGGCTCTACGAATATAAGAGATTACTAGAGCGGCGATATATTTAATCTCTTTAAGAATATAGGTATAGACTACCTACTCTATAAAGTTCCTACTAGGTATAAGCTCTTTAAGATATAAGATTACTATATATATAGTAGACTAGAGTACTTCTACGCAAATATATAAATCCTATTACGGTAGTCGTATTAGAAGACTCCGAGAGTATACTCTCTCGGAGTAATTATTATTAGGCGTAAGAATCGGTTTCGTAGATAAGCTGCTCTCGCCTAGATTTTTGTCGGCTAAAAAGCTACGCTATTACTTAGTTATATTAGTTATATTTAAGTAATCTACGTATTTGCTAATAGATATAATACGTCTATTTATAGGACCGGATTCTTTTTATATCCTTAGCCTTTCTAGAAACTCTTCTACGAGTTCTAAACTTCTATTTTAATAAGCGAGTATAGACCGCCTAGAAAGCGTACTAAGGACGTAAGGTCGCTGTCCTACGTAGATTTATTAACTAGAGTTAAATTATAAAGAGAGAGAGTATAGTAGCTTAGGAAGTATTATATCTCTACTTATATATATAACTATTTATATAACTTAAGGTCGATAAGATATAGAAAGGTAAGATATATTAAGACGATCTAGAAGTTAAGCAAACCTAGCTAGTCTAGATAGAGATTACTCTCGTTTTCTCGAAGTAAGTCGTTAGCGTTAAGTACTAGACGCGTAAGAGTTAGCGCTACTCTATAGAGTAGAGATAGGAGAGAAGGGCTCCTTAGGTATTATAGTAGCGCTAACTCTAGCGTAAAGGAAACGTATAGCTAGCGGAGCGTATAGACGATAATACTAACCTTAGAGACCTCCTAGTCCGAAATTTGTTTTAGGATATATAGTAGTAAAGACGAATTCGATAAGGTAGTTATAGTTCGCTAATACCGAGCGCTATACTCTACTAGCTTCGCCTTTTTAGGCCTTAGATCTAGATTACTAAACGTAAAGCTTAAAACATTACTTTTTCTATACTATCTAAGAGAGCGAACTAGATAGCTAAGCGTACTAGCCTAGGTAGGATCGTCTTGTTCTATATATACTAGATTTTTGTCGGTATAAAGTAGCTCTAGATCGATAGCGGCCTAATATTCTAGATATTAGAGGTATTATAGCCTAGGAAGCTTATAGAGTAAAGCTATAAGTATATTATAGTAGAGAGCCTAGATAGAGTCGCTATAAGGAACTAGCGGCTACTATTTTCGCTCTTCTCTACTTCCTACGAGTACTACTACTAGATCGAGGTCCTTAGCTTCTAAGTATAAAGCTAAGTTATACTAGAATACCTAGTTATCTCTATATAATCCTTACTAGTTCTTTTTATAAAGAATACCGAGGTATTTAGAAATATCGGCTAGAGAATATAGACTATCTACGTATACGAGTATAGTAATTAAAGATAAAAACGGCTATAAATATAGTAACGAGTATAATCTATAAATAACGCGTAGTCGCGGAGCTAATACGATATACGTAAGGAGGTAGAATATACTATACTAACGAAGACTATAGTACGTAAGCCGGTAGGCGCTAATATCTATATATAAAGCCGATAAGAAATAGAAGATTCTATAGAGAATATCCGGAGAGAGAGTAGTAAGCCTCTTCGATCCTATAGTCCTATCTTATCTAGTAGAGAAAGATCTCTAGGACTCTAGCGAAAATATAGTAACTATAAACGCGTACTTATATAGTTACGATAAGTATACTATATATAGATTAGATCCGATTTTAAGATATTTAGAGACGACTAGACTTAAGCGAGTCGTTAGTATTATAAACGACGCGAAAGGCTAGGTTAGGGAGGGCGAGAGTACCTATACTAGACGTAATTCTACGTAATCGAATTAAGTACGACCTATCTAATAGTAGTTTCGAAGCCTTAATAAATAGTAATAATTATACGAAGGTTAGACTATTAGAGAGCGGAGAGAGAGTAGTATAAATAATCGATAGTACTATATACTCGACCTATAGTATATCGTAAGTAGAATAGAGAGCTTAACTCTTAGAGTTAAGTACTTTAATAGAGCTCGAGAGTTATAATAGAACTTCGATTAGCGGATAGTCTAGTACTCGCCTTAATAGAATATACTGCTCTATAGCGCTATTAAAGGGCTATAGGCGTTATTATAATATAGGCTATCGCTATTTACTGCTTCGCGATATAGATACTAGTATTTTATAGATATAAAGGTATAATAACTCGTTTAGTACGTCGTTAACCGGCCCGTACTCTTAGTATTCTAATATAGAAGCTAAGTATATAGCGACCGATACTATATAGGACGGTACTAGTACCTTAACCTATTAAAACGAGAAGAACGAGTAATAAGAATATAGGAAGTCCGAAGGAGATAGAAAGAGGAGAGTTTAAAGTAATAAGAAATTCTATATTTCTCCCGGTCTTATATAGACCTAGCTACCTCGGGAAATAAGTAGTAATAGCCGAGCGCTTATTACGAGCGCGTACTTAAAGTATCCGACGATAATAGGTATAAAGGAGTAGATAATTAAACGTTCTAGGACAAATCGATAGCCTTCTTAGACTCGGAAGAAGAAGAGCTATAGTAATAGTAAGAGCTAGTTTAAGAGCTAAAAGTAGTCGACGACGAGCTCCCTTAGCGCGTAGTAATAGCTATAACTCTCTACTACTTAGTAGCTTATAGAGCTACGAGATCTAAATAGTAGTAGTACGCGTAGTAGGTATATAAGAGTAAAGAAATATTAGAGTATATATTATATAAAGAGTAAGCAAACGATAGACTATACGTCTATCGATATCGATAGTAGTATAGTAACTCCGTTAGGATCTAGCTATACGGACGCTACGATAGATACTTTCTACTATAATAGTTACTATATATAGCTCTTAATAGATCTGCTTATAGTTTATATATATATCTTCTAAAGTCCGCGACGACCTCCCTAGTTAAGTACCTAGATAGAAAAGGATTCTCTTATATACGACTTAAATATAGGCTACGTTAATATACTACTAATTAGTTTTATATATAGTAGGGTTCTTATACCTAGTAACTCGGAGACTAGTCGAAGCTTATAGTTAGCTATATAGGCTTTAACTCTAGTAGATTCGCTACGACCGTTCGTAATAGTAAAAGGTATATAGTAATCTAGAAGACTCTCTTCTAGTACGCCTATCCTACCTATAAAGTTTTAGGTAACGCTAAATATAGTACGTAACTAATAACTAATATAAGTATCTCGACCTACGACTACGATTGTTTACTCTAGGCCTCTATAGCTCTATTCTATATAGATAATATAATCTTAGAGAGTAGAATAGCCTACGATACCTCTATAGACGTTTATATTAGCTAATCGAATATACTAGAGGACTTAGACTATATACTATACGATATATACTCTATAACCTAGAGAGTATAGTATCGACTCGTACTAGAATAGAAGCCGTAGTAGAGATATATCGCGCTTAAGCTCTATAGCTAGGTAACGCTACTACTACGCGTAGCTAGTAAGATAGTAGAGGCTCTAGACCTTATATATTCGTAGCCTACCTACCTCTCTTCTTTCTTCTTTTTCTCTTCTTTTTCTAACTAGTTCTCCTATATACTCTACTATCTCGTACTTAAAAATATCTAAACGGAAAGTATCTGCGACTTATATATTACGCTTTAAGAAGCGACTATAGCTCTAAGACTACGTAGACCTATAGTATACTAAGAATACTATCGCTACGCTTTCCTACTATTATAACGTCTTAGTTATTATAGACGTAGGAATCTCGACGTCGGTAGAGATCCTAGACTTTCGCTTCTCTCGTAGTACCTTTATTAGATATAACTTATAGCGTACTTTCGATACTTCTACGCTATAATACTCGATAGATACTCTTAAGGAGGCTATCGACTTCCTAGCCGTATAGGCCGCACGCGCCGAACTAATACCTTTCTACGAGTTTCTAGGAAGATTCGATAGTCGGCTACTTCGGCTCTATACTTAGAATATCGATAGGCTTAAAGCGGAAGTAGAGCTAGCTAATAGGAAGGTTATATACCTCTATAGCTCGCTTAAGGAGATAGTATATACTATACGTCTATCTTATTACTACCTAACGGTTATATCGGAGCTTTAGAGACTATACCTCGACTATAGTAGAGAATAAGATAAGCGTAAAGTCTATAGCCTATACTACTATAGCTACGGTATTATACGCCTACGTATTACGCTTTACTAAGAAGATACCTTTGCTAACGTAGAGTATAATATCGCTACTATAATAGAGTAAGACCTATAGTAACGCCCGGATATACTACTAGTAGCTAGTACTTTACTTAGTATTAATAGCCTTCGTAGATTCGTCGTACGAGCCGCGCGAGATATCTCTTATAGAGGTAGACCGACTATATAAGTATCGTATAATACTTATCTAGTACCTTATATAACCTACTACTTAAATATAGACTACGATAGCTTTGCTCGATCTATAGGAGCGCTACTAAATAAACTAACTAGCTACGAGTAGATCTCTAGAGACTATAGAGATTACTCGAGCTCTTCTACTTAATAATATAATAATATATATAACTATTATTCGAGACGATATTACTATAGGAATCTACTAGAAGAAATGTTCCTTACTAAGAAATAACTCTCTATTTACCTTAGAGAGTAATTCCTAAGAGGAGTTAAATAGTTCTAGACTATAACTTCTAGAGGCAATACTATAGAACGAGCGTTTTTATAGATATAGTATATATAAGCAAATAGAATTAATATAGCTTAGTAGCGCAAGTAGACTATAATTAAGATAAGGCTATTACGTAATCCTAAGACTCTTTACTAAGGACGCTCTTACGAATATATATTTATTAAGAGGCGTATAAGTAGCCGTAGGAGTATATATAGTCGTAGATATAGATTCGCTATAAGGTAGGTAGGTCGTTGCTATAGTAACTATAGTACTAAGCCTATCTTCTATCGTATAAGAGTTATAGCGATTACTTTAGGTAGGGAATCGGCGCTAGTCGAGGCGCTATAAGCTATAGCTCTAGCTAGGTATATAATTTGAATTAGATATAATATATAGCCTAATTTTAGTAATATATAATAATATATTATTTAAGACTACTCCTAGTATTAACTAGCGGAATTATTAAGCCTCGGTTATAGGGACTCGGCTCCGGTAATTAACTAGTAAGGTCTAGGTAGCTACGGCCGAAAGTTAGCTAGTATATTTATTTACTTAGGTCGCTTACTATTAAGCTAATAATATACGAATAATAGCCGATAAGATCGCTAGGCTACGGGCGGAGCTTATAGAAGCGTAGCTAAACTAGGAAATTATAGAGTATCGAAGAGTAGAAAAGTAGCGTCGAAGAAAGGAAGTATAGTATAAGTAAGAAGTTATAGAGCGTAAATAATAGAAAGAATAGTAGCGACGAGAGGAAGAATAGTAGCGACGAGAGGAAGAGTAGTAGTAGTAAGAGGAAGTATAGCGCGGATAATAGGAAGAGTAGTAGTAGCGAGAGGAAGAGTAGTAGTAGCGAGAATATATAGAAGAAGTAGCTATAATAGTCGTTAATTAGACGCTTACGGACTTTCTCGAAAGCTACTATACTCTCTATAGAAAGATTCGCCTAGTTATAGACCTCTTCTCGGTTACCTATAGCTCTACTACTAACCTAATCTCGAGGCTCTTTCTCTAGACTATTACTCTCTAGGAAGACTTTATCGAACGATAGTAGTATACCTAGGCTATTCTAAGCGGTATTCCGGAGCTATAGTAAGAGCTACTCTACCTATTAATAGAGGCGTATAAGTCCGTTAAAAAGTATATCGATCCGATTAGGTCCGAAGACGATTTACGATTCTTATAATAGCTTATAGTAGAAAAGATAGTTAAAGATATATACGAGGCGCTCGTATAGAAATATTAATTAGCTCCTAGCCTACTAGAGTACGGCTAGATATCGTTCGAGAATTAGAAGAGATTCTAAGGAGTAGAAATAGCTATATTAAGTAATATAATAGAGGAACTAGTAATTTAGCGTAAGAGTAATTAGCTATAGAGAAATATACGAGCGGATTAATTCTACGTACTCTAGCGAGAAGATAGAAGCGTCCGGCCGTTAATTATAATTAAGTATAAAGTACTATATAAGCTAACTATCGAAGAGATTTATACCGGGCTTTAGTCCGATATTAACTCCGAGCGAGACGTAATCGACTAGGATAGAAATAGCTTCGTCTTCCTTTATAGGCGCCTACTAGCCGCGGTAATTATATAACTATTCTCTTATATAATCGATAAGTATATTCGCTATAGATATATCTATACGAGGAAGGTATATATTTTCCTATAGATCCTAGACGACTCTATAGATATTTACTTTAGTATTAATATACTAAAGAACGACTACGAGGTAGACGTAGAGAGTCGTCTAGAACGAATAGCTATCTCCTAGGTATTTATATTTATCTAGTAAGCACTCTTAGAAGACTCGCTCGGCTAGGCCTAGATCGACGATACGAAAGCTAGGTTAAAGAGCTAGTAGGTAGAATTTATCGATATTCTTATAACGATCCTAGAAATAGAGCGTAAGTCTAAAGAAGCCTCCGAATATCGACTATATATATAGCGTAAAGGTATATAGCGCTTACCGATCGGCCTCTATAGTTAATATAGTAGATAGAGTACTAATATAATATCTAAAAGTAACGAATCCGAGAGTAATAGCGCCGAACGGGCTATAAGCTCTACTCCTAGAGCGTAAACGCGTTCGCGGATAGCGAGGAACGTAGTAATAAGGCGTACGAGAGAGCGCGGATAGTAGTAGGCCCTCTCTCGAGAAGAGTACGCTCGTACGCGTATCTAGTAACGAGCGTACTATTTATATAATTGCCTTCTCGGTCTCTACTAAGGACTTGCGATAGACTCCTCTTATCCGAACGTAATCGAATACGGGCCGAAGTATTTATCCTAAGCTTCGTTCCTTCGGTATATACGTTAGTAACTTACTACCGATCGCGGTAGTACTACTAACTATTACTCTCTATTTATTTATAGTTCCCGAGGAGTATTATTAAAACTTCGTCTAAATATTAGAGAGTATACTTTAGTCGCGAAAGGAATAGGTAACGCTTATAGAAGCTACCTCGAGTACGAGGCAACTATATATAGTCGACTAAAGAGCTTATAAGGGCGATATATACCTATATACTATAGTATCGTCGGGCTTAAGTTGCCCTATTATTATAATAGAGTCGAGCTAAAGTATATCCTACTACTAAGCTAGATAGAGGAATCGCTAGTATAGCTAATAGTCTAGTATAAGACCTTCGCGTCTATTAAACTAATATATAACGAATAAGCTAAGAAAGTATACGAGGCTATTCGTAGCCTATAAGTCCTATACTACGACGAGGCGCTACGGAATATAGTCTATAATACGAATATAGAGTAGCTTATAATCCTCGATTTTAAAAGAAGTAGGCTAGTTAAACGATAGGCACTAAGTAAACTTGCTCTAAACCGTAAGCATAAACTACTATTAACTTAGCGAGGGCGAGAGAAAACTAATTATAGAGAGGCAAGCTATATCGCTAGCAACTTTCGGAAGGTTTTACTAATATAACTCGCTATAGCTAGATTTAATACCTCCGCTTTAATAGAATATCTATATAAATACTACGAGTAAGGATACGTATAGTAGTTATATAGTTATTATATATCTAAGATTAGCGAAAGAGAGCTATAACTACTACTATAGCAATCTATAAGACTTTAAATACTATAAGATACTAGAACTATAGAGTTTTCTATATTAAAGTTATACTTCTACGCTCCGTTATCGCTACCTCTATTAAAGATATTATAACTTTCTATATCGGATAGTACTAAGTAGTATTTATTTAGTAGATATCTTACGTTAACTTCCTAAAAACATTAGAGTAACTATAGTAATAGAATTAAAGGAGTCTATCGAGTAAGCTTCGGAATGCCCTTCTCCTTATCCTACTACGCTCGTAAATTAGATATAAGTAATAGTACCTCGTAAGGCTACGAGTAGCTTACTAAAGATTTTTAATATAATAATTAAACGCTATACTTATTCGGTAGTAGCCTAAGTATATATACGTGCTATAGCCGATATAATTACGAACTAGAGAATATAATTATACGAATCGCGAGACTAAGATAGTAGAGGATAATAAGAACCTAAAACTATAAAACATTTCCGAATCGACGTCGCCTAAATTATATATTATTACTAGTATATTCGTACGATATAAAGTGCGGCCTTTTTAGTTCTAAGCTCTTTATTATAACGTCTAATATATCCTTATAGATATTACGGACGGCCTTACTATAGTTACTCTAGTATAAGTACCTACTAATAACTTTATTAGGTTCGGTACGTAGAGAGTTAAGTAGAGTAAAACGTTATTTAATATAGGATAGTAAGTACTATAGCGAACCTAATAGTACGCTTATCTTTATAGCAAAGAATCTATATAGACGTTCGCAGATAGTTAGGTCTATATATTAATTATATAGGCGCTCCTTTTATATAGGCGCTCCGTCTACTTTAGATCTCTTTATTTCGTTAAGCGGAGCCTTAATAATTATAGCCTTAGTAGGATTTTCTATAGTAAAACTTAGTAATAGCTCTATCTATAGTCTCTTATAGACTCTCTACCGGCTCCTACGTTAGCTTCTACTTTACTTTATAGAGCGTTTTGCCGTACTTACGTCTACTACTTATAATTTTCTCGATAGCCTATATAGGCCTATTAATATTATAGACCGGACTCGAGTAGAGTTAGTCTATTACGCTAGAAGTAGCATCTAGGCTTACGCCTTAGCGAGTTTGCTTTCTAGTATATATATATAGTATCTAAGAGATAGAGCTTATAGAGCGATATAGGCGTACTATACTATTAGTATAGCGTAGGCGTAGTAAGACTTTCGAGCGGTTATAGCTACGCTAAGGTTCCTATTTAAATCGAGGATACTAACTCTCTTTATATAAAGACTAGTCTCGTTAGTAGTACTTAGAAGGAAGAATAGAAGATATATTCTTATATAATCGTCCCGAGTAACGTCTCTATAGCCTAGCCGTTCGAGGCTAGTCTATAGCTAGTTATCGAGTAAGCTACCGAGCTCGTAGCTTTTATCCGAACTACCTAGAGTAGATAGGCCGATACTTTCTTATAATTCTACCGAGTACGTATACTCTTCTATATCGGCCGGATATCCTAGCCGGAGATCGGACTAGATATTATTAGGTATAGCTACTCTCTAGTAGTATAAAGTAATATTCGAAGCGTAGCTTAATCGGCTCTATTACTAGAGATAGCCGGTCTCTAGAATACCTCGAGGAATATAGCTAATCGATCGGCGACGCCTTTATAGTTTCTATAGTCTTATCTCGTTATTACTACTATCGACTTCTATATAGTTCCTAAGAGTACTATAAGAGCGTATCGGACTATACCTACGACTACTTAGCTCGTCTCTAAGTCGAATAGGCGAGTCGGGCTAAAGATCTTCTTACTCTTACTATATAGAGCTATCGAATTAAATAATATAGTAGAATATATTATCTACTTCTAGTATATCTTAGAGGCTATCGAGCCTAACTCTAACTTAGTAGGTTATTACTAGCGTCGAGGAATATTATTAAGCTTACCTAGGTTAGTCTTTATACTCTATAATCTATATCGCGTCGTTATCTACGCTACTAAATATCTGCTACTTATCTCGATTCTACTCTAATAGAGTAATTACGTCTAAAGAGAGGCAGAGTAGTAACTCGGCTACCGTATATATCGTACTAAATCTAGTATAAGTGCCTCGGTATAGGCTCGTATCTATAGCGCGCAAATCCGGTACTATAATAAATTCTTAGTCGTAGTCCTCGGCTAGCGTATCTCCTTAGGCTTTATCTAGAGTAATAACTTACGCTTCTATCGAACCTAGTACGCTAATATAAACTATAGCGTTTATAGATATACTCTCGATACTCGTCTAACCTACCTAGAATAGTAGATCGATATTAAGACTACTCTATTTACTAAAGTCGTATAGAGAGCCTAGAAATCTAGTAGATAAGTCTTCTCTATTAATATTAGCTATTATATAGTCTTTAGCCTTATAGTATCTATTAGCGGATACTAAAGCGACTATTATAGAGGCCTTAAATCTGCCGGGTACGATAATAGGCGTATCGTATACTATTAGTAGAAAAGTTAGCTTCTAGTTATCGCCTACCGATCGTATAACGCGCCGGAGATCTACTTTTAGCGCCGATACTACTACGATATCTATCTATATCTTTATAAGAACTTAACTATATAAGTAGGTCCTACTTCTTCTATATATATAGAGTCCTTCTCGTAGGAGTTCTCTTACTATTCTTTATAGCGGGCGGTCCGGTATAGGCGATAAAGTTATTATATTAAGCGGTAGTACTCGAGTAGAAGGATATTAGTATAGCGTCTATTAGAATAATTTTAACGCGATACGAGGAGAAAAGCTAAGAAGTAAGTACGTATCCTATAGAAGATTAGGCTTATAAGTATTTATATTCGACTAGATACCCCGGTTCTAGTAGACTACGTATACTCTACCGATTATACTATTATAAGGCCTACCGTTAGAACTAAAGTTCGCCGTAACTTCTATTCTAATTACTAATAGTAATCCGCCTATATAATACTTAGGAAGACGATTATACTACCTATTAGAGCCTAAAAAAGGGGCCGAAGATAGCGCGAGCCTAGATATATATACTCTAGAGTCTGCTTTTCGAGGTAAGTATTATACGCCTCTCCTATTATTAGGTATCTTTATCTCCGTTCTATATCGCCTCGATAAGAAAGCTAGGCTCTAAATAGATATATCGTACTACTATTTCCTCCTATACTATTTAGAGTATACCGATATAGGCGGAGATAAACTCGGTATCTATAGCGATAACGTACTACCTCCTATACTATAGTAAGAACCTATTTACGTTCTTTCTCTTACGAATATCGTTAGCTAGGTTCTAGAGATATACGCTACGCCTCGTTTCGCTATATCTTAACTACTTCCCTCGGGCTTAACTATCTATAGCGTAACGCGTTCTACGTAGTATAGAGAGCAGAGCCTCCGAGGTCGTAGTATACTACTAGCGTTACGCGCTCTTACTATAAAGCTCTATAGAGAATATCGTTAGCTACGTTCTAGAAATATACGCTACGCCTCGTTTTACTACTTCCTAATACCTTCTCTTAGGCTTAACTATCTATAATATAACGCGTTATTTGCGCTATAGAGTCGGAGTCCCCGAAGTCGTAATATATAGCTAGTATCGCGCGCCCTCGCTACCGAGCTCTTTATATATACTAGCTTAGGCTAGAGAGAGTTATAGCTACGAGTATTCTCCTCTATCTTCTAAATCGCCTTATAGAGGAGCTCGTATATTATATAGCGGGTAGCGCGGTAACGAGCGAGTACGAAGAACGATCGATCTACTACGATTCTATAGTAGCGATTTAGAGTAGGAATCGGGCGGCCGAGATAGTCTATAAGCGAGTACTAGAGGATCCTAAGAGAGCGATAGCTACGTAACGAGGGCGTAGTAGGACCGCCGGTCGGCGTAGAGATATAACGGGCGCGAGTATAGATATATAGAAAGAGGATTACGAGTAAAATAGACGGATATAGTAAGAGACGCGACATTTTATACTTAGGCGACGCGTAGGCGCGGGCCGCGGATTACCGTATTAGGCTATCTAGTAGCCCGATTAGGGCCGTCTACTTCTAGACGTAGCGTTGCCGTCCCTACTTATATACTATAGTTAAGGTAGGCCTTAGCCTAGATACTATTTACTATAGTATTTATAATAAACTAGTTAGTAATCTCTAGTATTACTCTAAGGCTCTTAGCTATATCTAATATAGTAAGTAAGTATATCTTTAGTATCTTTCTTTTCTATATATTAACTTTATTACTATAACTTCTACTCGTTATACTCGAGAGAAGATCTAGGTATTTCCCTAGTTCTAAGTAGTACTAGTAGTATTACTAGTAGTATTACTAGCGCTAGAGCCTATAGTTATAGCGTTAGCGTTAGAGCCTATATACTTCTTAAGAATATAAGTAGGATTACGAGAGTAGTAATCTAGTTCGTAGTAGTAGAGATAGTAACTACTACGGATTAAACCGGCGCGCTAGTCCTTAGATAGAAGCTTTAAGTTCTTATACTTATCGAAGAGGTCGGCGTATAAAAGTAGATTAGACGAGAACGTAGTATTACTACTATATCTATTACTATAGTTACGACTATTACTACCGTTACTATTACTATTATTACTAGTATTATTATTACTAGCGTTATTACTACTCTCCTTCTTAGAGTCCTTCTTATTCTAGTTAAAATAGACAAAACTAGTCTCGATATTATATAGCTTATTAACGAGCTTCTTAAGAGTAGTCGGTAGCGTACTATTAACTAGTCGGTTCTAGTAACGATAATAAAGTAAATTCTCGAGTATCTATATCTCGATCTTCTTAGTTATAGCGACGCGAGAGCGTAGGCTCTAGAACTTAGTATAGTACTCGGAGAATAGTTAACTCTCTTTCTACTTAAGCTTAGATATATCTATAAAAGACTTACTAGTAATATTATACTAGCCGTAGCGCTCGACTAGGAAAATAAGTATTTCGTTAATAGAAGTAAATAGGTTAGTAATAGAGCTCTTTTAAACGAACGAGAAGAGGCGAGTATTAATATAAGGTTCGAGTAGTATATAAACGTCGCTCTTAGTCGTAGTAAGGAGCTAAGTTATAGCTCGATCGGCTAATTAGAAAATAGTATTTACTAGGAAGTAGTCTATATTAAGAAGCTACTTATCGAATAGAGGCTTACTATCTATACTAAACTTCTCTAAGTAACGGATACTACGAGCTATCTAAATACTAATCCTAAGGAGAGAGTTAATCTATAATAGTATCGTTATAGCCGAGTCTACGCCTAGTATCTTAAAGCGAGGTATCTTATAGGTACTATTATAGTCGTAGCTACGAGGTAGGTCGTAGCTATTACTATAATAGCTACTACTATAGCCGCTATTATAAGAGTAGCTAGGTAATCGGCTAGAGCTATAACTCGAATTAGAATCGGAGTTAGAGTTATTAGGATCTAGATTACTATACTAGTAGTACGACTATAGAAATAGAGAACGATAGCGTAGACGCGTATTACGATTAGAGTCGCGACTATAGCTCTTATCGATCTTCTTCTATAGCTTCTTATTAGCTTTATTTAAAGCGGCCTTCTTCTTTATTAGAGTAGCGTTATTCTTTCTTAATATAGATAATATAAGATCTATATTCTAGCTCTCTACTAACTCTTACTCCTTAAGCTATATAATACGTACTTTAAGCTTCTCGATATTAGCTTCGAGGTTCTTACTATAGTTATAGTAATACTTAGCTATCTCCTTAAATTCGGTAATATTAGCTATAAGGTCTTTAACGACCTTCTTAGTAGTATTATTAGATAAGAGGCCTATTATATCTTCGAGTTACTTTCTAGACTCTTCGAGGTTATTACTAAGCTAGATATTCTTAGCTTCGAGGTAGTTAGCTTAATAAGAGAGAGCGTAGTACTTCTCTTAATTAAAGTTATATATAGCTTAAAAGCCTTCGAGTTACTAAAGAGCTATATAGTAATCGAAGTAAAGGTAACGAATAATAGTATATATATCTTCTAGAGTAGCTCGGACTTAGTTATAGAGCTTAAAAGCGCTTAGATTCTATAGCTAGTTAGTAGAGATATAGACTTCCTTACTAGTATTATCTTAGAAGATAATCTCGTTTTATTCGGCAAGAGTAGATTAGAACTCGAGAAGGTTAATAGGTTCTTCTTTAGATTCGGTAGCTTCTTCGATAGTAGTAAGTTATTCTTTAATAGCTTTCTATCGTTAAGCGAACTTACTATCTAGGTTATAGCTCTAGGTCTATAATTATAACTATAACTCGATATAGTCGTTTAAAAGTAATATATAGAAGGAGTAGTAGCAGCTATTCTTACTACTAATACTACTCGGCTTCGCTATTATTAAGATAACGAGTAGACTATAAACTATATATATAAAAAAAGAGAGTTACGCTTAATATAGCGACCTACTATATTTATACTATATACTATATAATTATCGATATCGCGCTTTATTATAGCGACTTACTATAAACCGTAAACCGTATAAACCTAGTCGTATAGATTAGTCTTACGAAGTATAATAGTATATAATATCGTAGTAGAATAGAAGTTATAAGATAAGGTATCTAAGAAGAGCGTAAGAGAACGCGCGACTAAATATAAGAAACGTATATCGTAGAACGTACCGTACTACGATATATATATAGCGTTACGTACTATTAAGACTATTTACTACTATATCGTAAGCGAGGTTATAATATAGCCTAATAGCTATCTATTGTTCGGTACGTTATCGTTATAATTAGTCCGCTAGGTAGATACGTTTTATATAAGTATAATAGGCCTTAATAGATCGCTACTCTCGATAAGATAGAAGAATTATAATTATAAGAGTAGAATATAGTAATATATTAAGCGCCTCTAGACTCTCTATCTAGAGATATTAAGAATAATTCTTGCCTTCTTCGTTTATATACGTTCTATATACTTTTATTCTACGCTAAGTATAAGTAGTACTAGCTATTATACTTTAATACCTAATAAGCTACGCCTCTCGAGCTATATACTCCTAGCTCTTATACTCTATCTAGAATAGAGTAGTTAAGAAGTTAATCTAAACCTCTAAAGACTATATAAGAGTAATACTAGAAGATACCTATATACTTATTAAATTCTAGCTAGAAGCTTTAGTAGCCTATATAGTTATTAGAAATTCTCTTTCTAATAGCTTAGAAATTAATAGATTTAAAGTATTACCTAAAGAAGTCTTTTTAGATATTTAACTCTTATTAAATATAGGAGTCTAACCTATCTAGGTATAGCGGAATAAGGCAAAGTAAAACCTCTCGAAGTAAGTAGTTAGAGAGGCTTAGGTTTCTATCTACTATAAGTCTATAAAGAAATACTCTCTACTAAGAATTTCTAAAGCCTAAGGTACTACTTACCTAAAGTCTAACTATTAGATAGAGAGATATAGTATCTATAGAATCTTAAATCGTAATACTCCCTCTAATAGCCTATCTCTTAATAGCTAGTTACCTTTCCTTAGTCTTATCCTCTATTATAGTAAAGGCTCTTACTTTACCTATATCTCTAAAAGCTAAAAATATACTTCTTATAGATTCTAGATACTAATAGCTTAATAGTAAGTATCCCTTCTCTTAATATAGAGTATACTACCTAGCTTTAAATAACTCTAAGTTATCTATTCTCTTTCTCTCTTATTATTATCTCTATATAGCTCTTATAGTATAAGCTAAAGGCTCTAATCCTCTCTCTAGTTTAGGTTATCTAGGTATCTCTACTTCTTTCTCTTCTAGAATAGAAAGGATATTATTAGGTAATAAGTATAGTTAGGTATCTATAGTATCTCTAATAGATAACTAAGATTTAGGTAGGCTACTAAGTAGAACTTAGATTCTATTCTTAGGTTTAACTACCTCTACTATTACTAGCTAGGCCTCCCTTATCTTCTTTCTAAGTAATAGTAAGCTAGACTATACTTATAATATACTCTATAAACTTATTATTTAAAAGGTAAAGTACTACTATACTAGTTTCCTTCCTAATACTTTATTATTCTTATACTTCTTCTTTAGCTCTTACTAGATAGCCTTTGCTATCTCTTTCTCTAATACTATATCTTTATTCTCTTTACTAATATAAAGCTAAATCTAGTAGATTACTTTATAGTTTGCCTTATTAGTTATTAGAGTAGATATTAAGGTCCTAATAGTTAAGTATAGGTCTTCTTCTTTAAGGAATATAGCTATCTTTCTAAACTATTATTCTAAGTTCTCTTTAGAGAGTACTAGATATAGTCTCTTTACTAAAGTACTATTTATCTTATCTTATTCCTATCTTATTTTCTAAAGAGTTAACTTTAGGTATATTTATTACTAAGTTCTTCTAACTATAGCTAAGAAATAAATTTGTTTTATATAGTAGACTAGAACCTATATATCTTAGTATTTAGTTCTTAGTATATATATAGGTAGAAATTCTCTTATACTAGACTATCTAGATCTAGTAGAGGATTAACTATACTAAGACTCCTCTCTTTTAGCTAGAGCTTCTAGGACTCTATTTTCTAGGTAGCTCTAGAGTAGGTATTATACTCTAGGCCTTATATATAGTATATATATTAATAGCTAAAGGAGTATACCTCTCTAGTACTCTCTAGTATAGGAACCTCCTAGTACTACTATATTTATAATAAAGGTAGGTTTATAACTCCTCTTAATCTTAGGTATATTAGTTTGTCTAACTAGGTCTCTAGAGTCTAATTATCTAATCCTTCTTTAGATTCTAGAGATAGTAAGAGGTTTAGTTAGTCTCTAAAGTATTATTAGCTAGTAGTAGGTCTCTCTAGAACCTACCTTATAACTATCCTAACTAAATATAACCTACCTAGTATAAACTAATCCTCTAGTCTTATAAGATCTTCCTTTAAATAGATAGTAAGTTCTATTTATATAGCTATCTTTAGGAGACTCCTTCTCTCTCTAATAGCCTAACTACTCTTCTAACTTTATTCTCTTCTGCTTTCTAGTAGTAGGAAATACTAGACTAACTCCTAGTATTATTAGACTATAACTTTTATTTACTAAGTACCTAGCCTAGGTACCTTATAGAGTTTATTCTCTATCTTTATATAGCTATATAGTATATCCTTCTACTTAGGACTAATATATATTAGATATTCTATCTACCTATATATACTATTCTTTCTACTATCTAGTTTATACTTATAAGACTACTTCTTTTACTTCTAACTCTTTTATAGCTTTAGATTCTACTATTACTTTTAAGTCTCTTACTAGAGTACCTTAACTCCTATCGGAAGTACTTACTATTATATCCTCTAGCTTCTAGCTTTCTAGCTATAATATAAACTCGGGCTTATAATCTATTAAATATAGAGGTCTAACCTATCTAGGTATAGTAGAATAAGGCAAAGTAAAACTCTCTAAAGTAAGTAGTTAGAGAGGCTTAGGTTTCTATCTACTATAAGCCTATAAAGAAATACTCTCTACTAAGAATTCCTAAAGCCTAAAGTACTACTTACCTAAAGCCTAACTATTAGATAGAGAGATATAGTATCTATAGAATCTTAAATCGTAATAACTCTTAGTATTATACTTTAGAGTTTAGAGTTATAAAGTAGTAGTCTATATAGATCCTAAGTTCTAGCTAGTAGAAATAAAATTAGATAAACTAATAAATAGAAGTAAAGATACTATATTTATTAAGTATATTTCTAATACTACTAAAATATAGCTTTTCTAGAAGCCTAATATAAGAGCTATTAAAGCTTATAATACTACTACTTAGTTTAAGTATAAGAAAAGAGGAGATATAAAGCTAAATATTCCTAAGCTTAATTAAGTAAGTAGTATACTTATTAGAAACCTAGTTAGTAGACTTCTAAAGAAGCTAATTATCGGTTTAGTAGCTACCTCGTATAAACTAGCTTAGTTAGCCGGATTAATAGATATTCTATTCCGGTATAGAGGTAGAGGCGGAAGTATTATATATATATAGCTAGCTCGTTCGCTACCTTCTCTTAAATAAATACTAATCTTTATATACTACCTTTTATTACCTAACTAAATACTCTCTATAGAGGAGCCTACCTATACTAATTAGTATAAGTTCTTTATTAATTCTTACGTAAATTAGCTAGCTAGAAGAGCGCAATTAGGAAGAGATTAAACCTACGTATAGTATCGTTAGAACCTTAATTAACCTCTAATTACGGCTAATTCTTAGCAAAACTACGACTAGTATAGTATCTTAGTCGTATAGCTACTAAAGAGGACGCTAAAACCTACGTCCTTTAGTTAATTTAATATCTATAGTACGAACTATTAACTATACGAAAGAGGATTACCTACGTATAGTATCGTTAGGACCTCCGAGTAGCTATAATACCGCACTATACGTATATACGTAGTAATAATAATACTACGATAATATCGGAACTACTAGAGAAGCTATAGAAGTTTAGCGATTTAATCGATACTAGTAACTAGAAGTATACCGAACTAGATAATTAAGCGACGCCGGAAGTTATCTATAATTAGATCGTACGCTTCCTTAATAACCTTACCTTTTATTATAATAGAGCGCTATTTAAAGAAGCTATAGATACCTTTAGCTACCTTACTAGCGAGCAATAGAAGGCAACTAATAGGCGATTACTCTACGAACTAATTAATACGCTACGCTACTAAGGAGTTCTCGTTTTAATTACTAAATAAACTCTAGTAATACGTATTAGATAGGCGCTAGAACTAGAAGAATACTAACTCTAGCTAGAAGACGAGGTAAAGCAATAACGTAATACTCTTAGCTTTTATAAACGATTAATTTATAGCCCTTAGCGAGCTACTAAACTATAATAGTCTCGCTAATATAAGGAGCGATTAGCCTCGAGATAAGCGACTAGTTTACTAGTACTAAGGCTAGCGACGATAGCGATACTAGTACTACTAGTAAGCGGTAATACGATTAACTCTAAGAACCTATCGGAATAACTAGTTCTTAGAAGCTAAGAACTAATTCTACCGTAGACTAGTAACTCTACCTATACCTCTTAGAACGAATACTCTAGCTAGAACTAAAACCCTACTAGTAATTAAATAAGACAAACTACCGTATTTCTAGAGTTTAATAAAAGCAAGGCTACTACGAACCTTAATAAGCTCTATACTAATTAGAAGAAGTACTCCGGAGCTAAATACGAGATACTAGCAACCTATCTAATTCGGTTTAATAAGCGCTATAACTAGCTACGTATACTACTATTAAGCTATAAGGATATTATATATACTATACTTACTAGAAAGGTAGAGGAACTATAGAAGCGATAGATTATACCTACCTCTATAACCTTTAATTAAGTATACTAACTAATCTAAGATATCTTCGAAACGCGTAACTTAAAGCTAGAATACTAATCGGAATAGCGTAATACTACTCTAACTAAGGTTTGCTACGATAACTCCGATAAGCTACTAATTTAAACTACGAGTTATTAGAGGCTCTAATTACCGCTATACGAACGTCTATTACTACCTAGTTAAAGATTAATAAGGTATAATTATCTAACTAGTTTATTACTAATAGGCGATATAGAAGGAATACTAGCAACTCTCGTAGTAACCGAAGATAATAGAATAACTACTAGTAACGATAACTATAGAAGAAGTACTTTATCTATAATAAACTAGGTTATTAGTTAAGTAATTATATACGCTAAGAACGTAATAAGGCACGAGAACGGTTTACTAAGGATAATTATATATACTACTAGTACCTCCTTAATTATAAAGGCGAAGGATTATCTAATAGCGACGACGATTCTAACTAATTAGATAGCTAATAATTCCTTATAGAGTTTAGTACTATTATACTAGAGATAGCGAAAATAATACTTTTATTACTATTAGATAATTCTGCCTACTACGCCTTTACTCTATACGATCTATTTACTAAGCTATCTACTATAGTTCTAATTAAGTAGATCTTTATAGCTAATTACTATTCGAGCGCTATATTCTAAAGTATCTTACCTAATACTAGAGCCTCTAGCGTATTAACCGCCGGAATTAATTAGGTTAAGACTCTTTAGCGATTAAGGCCTAAAATTAAGCTTAACTAGTCGATATAAGGTACTTACTATATTAAATTCGGAGCTAGTAACGCCTCCTCCTTAGGATCTATCGTTATACTAATACTATTCGGAGATATTTAGTTCGAGGCTATTCTAACCGATATACTATTCCTCTAGTATATATAAGATATAGATAAGCTTAATATTATACTTAATAACCGGAAGAACCTACTAATCTAAAGCGAATATAAGGTTACTATACCTATCGTTCGTAAATAGAGTTACTCTTAGCTATTACTCGACGAATATACCTACCTAGCTATATATAACCTCTCTAAGAGCGAGTTAAGAACGCTATACTGCCGATTCGGCTACCTCTCTATTAATAAGCTAGCCGCTATACTAGACCGAATTAGTACTAAATATAATAAGTATACTCTCTAGCGTATTACTAAGTACTATAGGTTATACTAATTCTATAGATAAGTATCTAGGCGATTTAAACTTACCCTCTATAACGATAATATTAACTTTAATACGGAGGTTATTATTAATATTATATACCTCGGATAGCCTAAACGACTAGTTCTATACGTCGTTAATATAGCTACTACTTTCTAAGCTATATAATTCCTACCTAATATAACTACTAAGGCAGTTTAGAATACCTTACGTACCTACTAGATTAACGTCTATTAAGAGCTACCGGAACGTATTATCTATAACGCTAGTACTAACTTCTATATAGAAGAATTCTAGTAGTATATAGCGGCTATAGATATTACTACTAAAGAGGTACTCGTAGAGGTATATAATAGTATTAGTAAGGTCGAACGATACTATATACTACTACGACGAGCGTTCGATATTATTAAAGTAGAAACTAACCTTCCGAACGATATAGTATTATAAATAGCTATTAAGGCTATTAATAATACTACTAGACCTCGAGGTTTAGTACTAACCTTACTAGTATTCGGTACCTATCTACGACTACTATTAATAAGTACCTCTACGCCTAATATTAAGCAACGAGCTCTCGCTATTTAAAAGGCTATAGCTAAACTTAAACGCCTTTAATTAGAACGTTTAATCCGTAATACTCTAAATACTCGTAATAGCTCTAATTTACTCGTAGTAAAGAAACTACTACTAGAGGATAAGGTACTCGTTTAGCGTAAATTAGGTTAATAGACTAGCTCTTACCTACTAAACCGTATTAAGAACGAAGACTATACTATAGAGTTACCTAGTAGACTAACCCGATTTAGAATTACCTTAGTTAAGCTATACCTAAGTAATAGTAATAATAATATAGAGGCTAGTAAACTAGAACCTAATTAACTAGAACCTACTAATAACGATAGTAACTATAAGCTAGAACCTCCGATAGTACCTCGGAAACGTAGAAGGCTAAAAGGATTAAAGAATAAGCTAAAACTAATACTAGCAGAAGCGACTACTATAGTTAATACTAAGGAATAGCGTACTATAGACGAATTAATTAAACTAAGAGCTACTAAGGTTATTATAGAACTAGGCTATCTATTTAAGGTATTAACTAAAGTAGAGATTAAAGGACTAATTAACCGAGTTATCGTATTTAAACCTTACGACTACTAGAGGTATAGTAACTACCGACTATTTAAATTATATATAGTCTATAAGGTTAAGAAGTAGAGTAACGGATAACTCTACGAGAAATTAAAGCTTATTATTTAAGGATATAACGACTATAATAAGGAAACGATTCTAATATAGTTACCGATAATCTAGCGAGTATTATAGCGAGTTATTATTAACCTCGCTACGACTCTAATTAAACTTAGATTTACTCTAGAATTATACGATATTAGCTAAGCGTATATATAGTTAACTACTAAACTAAACCGAGTCGTTCTAGCGTTACTATCTAAGGAACTAGAGTATAACTACTACGGTATAATTATAAGAGTTATCCTACTACTCTATAGACTAGTAGAATTAGGTATATATTAGTTTAATATATATAGTAACTACTATAAGGATAAACTCTATATAGTAACTAGCTCGTTTAATCTATACTTACTAATTACTACCTCGGAATTACCTAGAACTAGAATCGTTAGAATATAAACCGATAATACGCTAATCCTCGCTAACTAAGAGTTCTAGCGTATAGAGGCTAAATATCTCGTATTTACTAGTAAGCCTAAGGAACGACTAATAGCCGATACGCCTCTAACCTTTAATAGATATACTATATCGCTAAGTACTACCGGAACTATTCGTATT
Organism: Cercospora beticola; assembly: GCF_033473495.1. NCBI lineage: Eukaryota > Fungi > Ascomycota > Dothideomycetes > Mycosphaerellales > Mycosphaerellaceae > Cercospora > Cercospora beticola. Next base: position 1,049,806 of record NC_088942.1, read on the forward strand.
ATACTAAAAGGCTAAGATAAATAACTAAGCCTTATCTACGATACCGATAGCTATATAGTATAGCGTATACGAGGCGCCTACCTAGCGTCTATATATTAACTAGAAGCTACTTTTAACCTCTTAGTAGTAGCTTAATCTAAGGCACTAACCTCTAACGATATTAAGGCTCTTAATAAGCGAATCTAATAGTAAATAAATAACCTTAACCGTAGATTAATATACAAACTACTAAACCTTAATTTAATAGTATTATATATCTTCGTTAACGGCTTATTCGCTAATAATAAGGACTTCTCGTTATAAATCGGTTATCTAATTATTATTAGTATAGAATTAATAGCTACTACTTTCTTTACTCTTACTAGCAATATCGTCTATTAGAGCTTAACTAAGAGTAAACGTATAATACGCTTAGTTCTCGTATCGGAGATATACGCTTTAAGCTATAGTATTAATATAGCGTTTAGTATTAATACTACTCTATCTATTATTCTCTAGCGACTAAATAAGCTAGTATTACTATTAATCGTCTATACTAACTTACTCTCGCTTTATAAATATATAGTTAAGCTAGGTACTACTAAGGAGAAACGCTTAATAATCGATATTATAGTATTAAGACAGATATACGAGATAAGAGAGGTTTATAAAGTACGCTAGATTAATAGTACTACTAACTCTACTAACGCTATAACTAAATTAATACCGAATAAGGTATTAACGACGCTTATTAATTAAGGAACGATATCGTATAACGTCTAAGGATAGGTTAAGAGGTAAACTAACTCGGTAAAGACGAATTAACTCGGCGATACGGCTTAGATTCGAGGATAATAGCTATCGGCTAATTATAGGCTAGAGATATACTATTAGTTATTAGAGGTATTAATTTTACTATATTTTTAAGTAAGTTTATATAAGAAAGAGAGAGATTACTAGTATTAGTTTAGTAGCTACCTCGTATAAACTAGCTTAGTTAGCTAGATTAATAGATATTCTATTCTAGTATAGAAGTAGAGGCAGAAGTATTATATATATATAGCTAGCTCGTTCGCTACCTTCTCTTAAATAAATACTAATCTTTATATACTACCTTTTATTACCTAACTAAATACTCTCTATAGAGGAGCCTATCTATACTAATAGTAGTTATACTTTCTATAGCTACTATACCTATAGCTATAGTAACTAAACTTATAAGTTCTAGCTAAATACTCTTTATATAGTTACTATTTCTACTAAAGAATAAGAAGAAGTACTAAAGAATAGAGAATCTAAAAGAAGAAAACTCTAGAAAACTATAACTCTAGTAGAAGAAAAGTAGAACTACTAAACTATCTAAGCTAAGCTAGGAAGTTAATAGATAAGCTAGTTCTAGTACTAGTAGGAGACTATATTCTAAAGTAAAAGAATTAAATATTATATAGTAGAACCTATAAGGAAATAGAAATTAGAAAAGAAACTAAAACTAAACTTATAGCTAAAAAAGAAAGAGATCTATTTTAAATAAAGGACTAGGCCTAGAGCTAAAAGCTTATAGTATAGTAATAAAATAAGTACTTTAGAAGAAATAAAGAGAATATAAATAGAAGAAGAAGCCTAGTACTAAGTATTATAAAGTATTCTTTAGCTAAGTTTAAAGCTAAGAATAGAAGTAGATTTAGGAAGCTCTATTAGAAGTTTAAGAGTCTATATTTATAGTAATTACTCCTTAAGTCTTTATATAGAGATAAGAGATACCTATTCTAAAGTTCTATAAGGAGATAATTTAGAATTCTAAATAGAAATATATATAGAAGAATATAGTCTAAAAGGAACTAACTATATTAAGAAGTAATAATATCTAAATAGAAGTTATTCTATCTAAAGAAGTAAACCTTATTATATCTAAGTAGGTATTTAATATAAAGAGATTAATTAGTAGAGCTATTAAGAAGTTTAAAGTAAAACTAGTTATAAAAGGTTTCTTTTAGAAGTTTAGAGTTAATTTCTAAGAGACCTTTATACTAATAGTTAGATATAATACTTTAAGAGTATTTATAGCTATAGTTTATAAGAAGGATCTAGAACTCTACTAAGTAGATATAAATAATATATTTACTAAAAGTAAACTTTAAGAAGAAATCTTTATAATTCTACTACTAGAAGTTAAGATTCTACCTAATATAGTCCTATAAATCCTAAGGAGCTTATATAGACTAAAGTAAGTAGTAAGAGACTAGAATAAACTCTATATCTTAAAGTTAAAATAGATTAGGTTTATATAATTAGAAGTAGACCTATACTTTCTTATTTACTAGAAAAGAAATATTCTAATTCTAATCTATATAAATAATATTCTAATTATAGTACTAAAGCTAGAAGATATACTTTAGTTTAAGAAATAGCTAGGTAAAGTATTTAAAATTAAAGATTTTAAAGAACTAGAGAAAATCTTTAGAATAAAGTTAATAAGAAATAGATAAGCTAGGATTCTAAAGCTTAATTAGGAATACTTTATTTAGAAGAACTTTATAAAGCTAGAAATAACTAAGGAAATAGCTAACTTAACTCTCTTACTAATAGATAGTTATAATAGCTTAAAACTAATAGACTTATATAATAAGAGAAGGAATAAAATAGAGTACTAAAGCTAAACTAGTACCTAGATATAGCCTATAGTTATAATAAGACTAGATATTACTTTCTTTCTTAGAAAGTTAAGCTTATATATTTTAGACTCGACTAAAAGATATATATAAGCTCTAAAGAAACTAGTAAGATACTTAAAGTTATTCTAAGACTTAGAATTAATATTTAAAAGAAATAGAGGAAGCCTAATAGGATATTTAGACTCTAACTATATAATAGATAAAGTAGATAGAGTTTTAATTCTTAGAAGTATCTTCTTTCTTTATAGAGCTCTAGTTTCTTAAATAAGTAGAAAGTAAAAGTCTATTATAATATTAATAATAGAAGCTAAGTATATAGCTATAAATATATATATAAAGTAATTTTAGTTTCTAGTAGTACTCTTAAAAAAAATAGACTATATAGAGTTAGTAGGAGAATATTTATTCTAACTAACTATAAAAGTATATTCTAATATAGTAAAAGAACTAAAGCTAGTATAAATTATAGAAGATAATTAGATAGCTTTAACTCTTATTAAGAATATATATATCTATAAGAAATCTAAATATATTAATATTATATATAACTATATTAGATATCTCTAGTAGTAGAGGAAGGTTATAGTAGAATATATTCTAATAAAAGAGATAGTTACTAATAGCTTAACTAAACTAAAGAATAGGCTATAGTTTTAAGAGTTTATAAAATAACTCTAGCTTATATAGAGAAAAGTAAAAGGATCTCTACTCTAACTATAAATTAAACTCTAGATCTTAAAATAATTAATAAAAGATATATACTATAGTATTAGAAATACTATAGTATATATAAAACTAAGCCTAGAAGTTATACTATAGAAGAAGTAGCTTACTATACCTAATAAGTAATTATAATTTAGAGATAGATTTAAATATAGAAATATAAGTAGAAGACTATCTAGCCTAAGTAGAAGTATTAGAAAGTATAGTCTAGTTAGATATTCTAAGAAATACTTTAGAGATTAGGATTAGGTAATATAGGTTATATAATACTAGGTTATATAACCTAGCTAATGCCTATCTTAGGAGTAAGATGCAACCTATAACTAACTATTATAATTAACTCGGTTGGTTCCTACTTATTGTCTCTACTTCTACTACGTTATACCTATCCGACGAGTGCCTACGAGAATACAATTAAACAACCACAAGTATTCTCTTCAACTACTAACACGACCTTTTGCCCACTAGACGGCCAAATTTACGCCCGTAACGCTCTACCACAAGGTCGTTTCGGAGGCGCTGCAAAGGCTGCAAAGACGGTTTTGGGTGGTTTGGGAGATAAAGTTCTTGATCTTGGAAAGACGACGCCGATTAAGGGTGCGATCAAGGGCGCGCAGGATATTAAGGTGCCGAACCCGGGTGCTTTGGATTTCTCTCCATAAATGCGTCGTTCCGTGCGAAGGCTGGTGGGAGGGAGGTATTAGGCAAGCAGGATATGGATGGATAGGCGGATGCCTTTTGGAGAGCTGGTCTCGAAGAAGGATGTTTTCTGTTTCTGGGATGTGATGGGATGTTGATAGAATGGACTGTAAAAGTGTAGACTGAAGAATGAGATTTGTTTGATGAGTATTTTCACTGCATATCTTCGTTGCTGATCATGGTCGCGGTTTTTACGGAACCGATTCATGGTAGGTAGCATGACTTTGTCTGTCTGCACATCCAATCCATCGACTGGAGGCTGACCAAAAAACTGGATTACAAGCTTCGTCCAGCTGCTGCTTGTTGAACAAGAAGACTAAACGATCCATGCTCGCTCTGGAGTGGGAAAAAGACTCCAATGGTACGTCGCTATGGGCCTGCGCAGACCTCCTGAAAGCTCATCGGAGCTCATGCCGCTCCGACGTGATCTCGGTTGACTCAGTTGCGACATTGAGCACCTTCGAGAGCATACTGATTGCCCCGTGCAGCAAAGAATATGAAGAGCCTGGGCCGTCTTTGAACCATGGTCGAATTGTTCATCTCTGCTATGCAGCCTCGACTGGAGTGAGAAAGTTCCGGCTACGCCTCGCATATTCGTAGGCGAAAAAGAACATGCCTCAAAGCACAAGTTCGGATACCATTGAGGGCCATGCAATTGCTCGGGAACGATTGTGCTCGTGTGGTGTCATGAGATCCCTCTGCCCTATATGTTGCTTCTCGACGGTGAGTACAACCAGTAGTGTTGTGAGATTAGTCCAGACAATGTGGTGCAAGTAACCTGGACAACAGGAATATGTCGACTTCGCGCATGACCATCGCCACATCGATTCACCTACCTGTCGCTGGAATCGGCCTGATCGATCTCATTGCTGACAAGCAAGAGACGCCCCGATGCTACACCAACAAATCCTCGCTGATGCAAGAAACTGGTTGTAAGCCCTCAGCTGCTCCAAATAGATGAATGGAGTGGCAGTTTTGTGTGCCAGGTTCTGCACCACAGAAGCTGACGAGCAAGTGGGGAAAGCATGATCGTTTCAGCTGCTGTACCTGTCAATTGTCAACCACGGTTCTGTTCTGCAGCAATGCCTCCAAACATTCTCGGTTATCGGAAATTGAGAAGGACGCTGCAAGGCACAAAGCCCATGAGCAGCTGTCGCCAAACGTTGTACAGCGTTTTCTACAACATTTTCCAATGCTGACTGCATTGACAGACAACACAGTCTGCCTTTACTTGAGAACACGACATGAAGTTCACCGCATATGTCCAGCTACCCGAATTTCGGGCAAGTCTGGCCGATCGCACAGCCTTATAGGACTCAGCAACATGCATGTCTCGGGCAAGCCAGCGCAACGGCGGTGTTGGCGAGTCTGCTGCGTTGGCTCGATGGTATGCCACGATGCAAGACACTTTCACTCATCACTGTCTTGAGGTCGGCGCTATTGCTCATTATGGCGGCTTGTGCGGCCGCAAGCTGACAAACAGAGAAGATGTTGAGAAGGGGTAGTGCAAAATGCATCCTGGCGATGTTGTGTGAACATGTCTCAGATGGAACAGCGGTAGAGACACCGGCCGCCTGGGCGCGGCCAGCATCGAGAAGTTCGGCGTCGCGTGATGAGCGTTTACTTGAAGCGGTATGTTTCGCAAGTGTGATGGTTTTCGTGGCGGTGATCTAGGCATCGACACGTGGCTGTCGGTTGTCTATCCTCCAGCAGAGATGGCACCATTTGGAAGGTTTTCGATCGGCGGAGTTCATCAACATTGGCACTGGGCTTTGTGGAACATTGGGTTTTGGCTCGCTCTTTTGTTCTGATCGTGCTGCTGGCGTGAGGAGAGGAGATGTTCTGCTCGGCCGAGGTGGGTGGTTTGTTCCGCTTCACGACCTCGATGGCATCTGCTGTGTTCGCAAGAATGAGGGGAAACGCCTCTCTCCGCATCTCGTGTTGGGGTGAAGAGTGATTTGTGAGAGGAAAGGCAGGCCTCGGTGCGACGTGCCCAGTGCCGCCTCGATCGGCCGCAGCACGTGGCTTGCCAAGGAAGTCGCAAGCGAACGGCCCTGTAAGGCAAGCGCGGACAAGGTTCGGGACCACCTGTTGGCACTGGCACCACCGTTTCACCTCCTGCAAACCATCTGCACCTCGTCTGCAGGTCCGCACGACACTCGCCTGCTCTCGCCAACGAACGCCAGTCCCGCTTCACTTTTTGCGGTGAGAAGCTCTCCAGTCGGACCGTCGTCGCGCGCGCCAATAGGCACTCCCGCCCAGCTGGCACTGGAGGCGCCTCCGCTGTCGGGAGTGATGAGTTGCGTAAGGTTCTCTCGTTTCAAACAGAAACTAGCAGCGACGGCTCCTTCTAGGCGAGTACGCTGGAACCCGATTGACGACGAACACGCATCCAGCCGCTGGGGAGCCGCCGCGGTCTAGAAACATGCGCTGTCCACAAGTGAAATTTCTGGCGCTGGGAATCATTGCGACGACACTGACGCTGCGTGCTCCAGTTGCCGCCTGTCCGCGCGCTGCCCGATGTCGAGCCAGATGGTATGCGCCCACCTGCCGCGCGCTGACTGGAAGAATTTCGCATGAAATGACGAAGGAGAAGCGCCCAAATTTTGATTGATTGCGTTGACAGGTGCATTCATGTTCTTCCGGCGGCCTCGACCCGACTCTACGACCTCATAGTGCTCCGCCTTTTGCGGTCGTTGAGTTCCGCCATGGCTTGGGGGCCAGTCAGCCGGGCTGATCAGCCTGATCAACCGCATGTGCGCTCCCACGGCTTTCTCCAGCCCTGCAGCCGAACGAGTGACAGCTTCTTCGAGCAACACTACCCGGTCCTCTTACTCCATGAGGCAGGCGGCGTACGGCAAGTGCTTCTCTGCCGTCGCGGCTGGACTCACTCTCCTGCACCTCACGCGTCGCTCGGTCTTGCCCTTCGATTTCACGAGCCCTATGCGGCGACGGCCACTTGCGCCTGCCCATCACAACGCTGCGATTTGTGATTGCTGCGATTTTGCGCTCCACTTGGTCGAGCAGGCCGCGCAAGCCAAGTACCTCCCCATTCACCACCCATTACTCAAATTTCCCTATGTGATCAATTCCGAAGCATTGGCATTGTTCGCAGATCCAGACCTGTGCGTCACCTATGCCCGACCCGAACAGCCTAGGATCCATTGATCGATTGTTTGGCGTTTGGCGCTTAGCCTGTCCCTGGCTGTGAGTGAGTGGGACCTCCTCCTCCTCACTCATGCACATGCACATGCATATGCAAACGCCGAATTATAAGATGTTGAGCCTCGCTCCCCATCTAAACGGCTTCCATTCACATGTCCCTCATTTTTCTCCTGCACTGACCTCTTGAAGTCCCTCCCTATACCACACAACAGTCTGCCGGCCAGCTACCCTCATCCATCCAAGATGCAATTCCTCGCTGTTGCCGCGGTGTTGACCACCGCTGTGTCTGCTCTGCCAGCACTCGTCGAGCGCCAACAGACATACGGAGCTCCGACTTACGAAGCCGAGACCTACGGAGGCCTCAACTACTCCGCTCGCGCCGTCCTCCACCACAACCTCCACCGTTCAAACCACTCTGCCACCAATGTCACCTGGGACGATGACCTCGCCTCCAGCGCCAAGAAGGTTGCCGATCTGTGCATCTTCGAGCATAAGATGTGAGTTTTCCATTTCAATCCCACTTTCACCCAAGATATGCCACTAACACCTCATAGGGACGTCGATGGCGGCAACTACGGCCAGAACTTGGCTGCCGGTGTCCCAGCCGACAACATCACGTCCGTCATCACCGACCTCTGGTACGGCGGCGAAGTCTCCCTCTACCCAGCCTGGGGCCGCAACCCATCCCAATCTGAGATGTCCAACTTCGTCCAATGGGGCCACTTCACGCAACTCGTCTGGAAGAACACGACCATCATCGGCTGCGCAACGACCGACTGCTCCAGCCAGGGTGGTGTTGCCAGCACTGGCGGTAACGTCGAACCTTACTTGACCGTTTGTCATTACAAGGGTCCTGGTAAGTTCAAACCCCGCTCTTTCCAGAATGTTTTGTGAACAGCCGACTGATTGATGTTTTCTCCATATAGGCAATTACGCCGGCCAGTACGGCGAGCAAGTCGGTGAATCTCTGGGAAATGCCACGATCGCTTGGAATGATTTCCTCGACCTGGACATCGACATCAACCTCTCCAAGTAGAGCGGAGCTGGTCCTTCCGAAAAGCCTGTTCATTCATCCTTTTTCTCTTCTCTTCTTCATACCCCATTAGAGTGCTGCTGTCGCGGTGCCCGATCTTACAGAACTTGATGTTCTGTCATTAGAAGCTTCAGAAAACAATATCTTGCGAGAACGAGATTTTATGATACCCATGAAGCAAGCATTAGAGAGCGAGAGCGAAGATAGAGCGTAGAAAGCCTGGCTCATCGAACACAAAAAGTTTTGCACTCACTTCTCACCTGTTCTTCTCTTTCCTCTTCTCTATCCAATCCTTCACCACCTCATCATAATCATACCCAAACAACCACCTCGTATCATCCCCCTCCCCCACTCTCATTTTCCCCTCTTTCATCAATTTCTCCCTCTCAGCTTCCGGTAACCGATTCACATTATTCGTATTCATCGTCCAGTCATAAATCGCATCAATCCGGTCTTGTCGAATTTTTTGCCAGAATTCTAATGCTTCTAGTAATCCCTCTTTCCCATCACCATCATTACTCGTAAATCCCTTGGATGCCTCTTCTAAGACTAGTACAAGAGAGTAAACATCTTCTAAAGCTTGATTCACGCCTTGTCCACTACTTGGCGGTAAAGCATGTGCTCCATCTCCTACGAGGATTATTCGACCTGAGCATTTTGTGCTGTACCAGGTTGACATTTTGGGCATTTTCATAAAGGGCCAGATGTAGAGTGTTTCTTTGTATTGTTCTATTGCATCTATAATGCTTCGCGCGAGCGGACCGTGTTCGGAGTATGATTTTTTGTAGAATTGGAGGAGGCGGGATTTATCGTTTTGGAGGCTTTCGAGGTCGGTGCGAGAGTATTCCTGGGAGTGTTGGGTTTGGAGGCCGATCATGATTTGGGGGGAGGGGTGGGTGGAGGGAGGGTCTTCGGCGATCCAGAAAATTGAGGCGGGTTTGCCTTGGAGGGTTGCGTTGCCGGGGAAGTCTGGAGAGGGCCAGGAGACGGAGGACCAGGGGATGTGGGCGAGGATGCCGAGGAGGCCGGTGTAGGTTGGTTGCGTTGTGGGGGACAGGTGGGTGCGGAGGGTGCTGTAGATTCCGTCGGAGCCGATGAGGAGGGAGGTTTGGTGGGGGGTATTGTTGATGAGGAATGTGACGCCTGTAGAGGGGTCTTCGGAGACTATGCCGTTGAATTTGGAGTTGTAGTGGATGGGGACGTTGCGTTCTTTGAGCATCAGACGCATTTCGTCGAGCAAGAGGCCGCGCCATATACGGTGGTTCCAGTAGCCATTGACCTCCGGGCCTCCAAGAGGGACCTTCTTTGTTATTTCACCTGCCTCGTTGAGGAATATGCGGTCTGTTGTTACGTAGCACCTATCTTTTATGCGTTCGTAGACTCCGAGGCGGTCGAGGATGCGGAGGCCGTTGGGTGTGAGGATTACGCCCGAGGGGATCACGCCAGATACTTCTGGTCGGCTTTCGTAGATGGTGACGGGGATGTCTCTGGCGGAGAGTGCGAGGCCGAGTGCGCAGCCCTAGGTCGGTGGTAAGCAGCTGAAGTGAGTGTAGCTGGAAGGGCTGGAGACGTACTCCGAGGCCTGCGCCGATGATGGTCACGCTGTCGAGATATCCTGCCATGTCAATGTGATGTGGGAGAAGAGGTCAAGATGGGCTGCTCATCGCAGCCGCGTCGCTGGATCTTGTTGAAGAATGAAATGCTGCTCGGTTCTCTACCTCTGTAAGCAATGTGATGTTCTAAGGAAGCATGTTGCCCCGCTCTGCTTGACTACCTCCTATGCCGTTGGGCCATTCGAGATCGACGTTGCCGTGTAGCGCACTTTCAACTCATGGTCGAAGCAATCAGCTGCGCATGCATGTCGAGAAGACGCAGTGATGTCTTGAGAACAGAAGAGGAAGGCACGGATTGGCCGCCGACAAGGATCGCGATCACCAGATGTTGTGGACTTGGCAATCTGGGCGATCTCCGAAAGTGCCGACGTCTGCTGTTGCCAACGCTTTTGCTTCCACTTCCACCACCTTGGTCTTCGTAAAGCCGCTGGATGAGAACACAAACTCACAGTTTGGCGAGCCTGCGGATGGAAAATATGCTTCAGTATTTGCTTTACTGGCTACCTCGAAAGTGGCGATCTTTTTGCCTGGCTATGGATTTTGAGGTTTGCGAGAAGACCTACCATGACATATGGGCTCGAGCCACCAGCTGGGTCGTATTTGCCAGTCCTGAAGTTCATACTGTCTGCAACGGCGCCACGAGATGCTGCATGCATTTGCGCAGGACTCGTTGCGAGCATAACCAGAAGTGAAGTCCGGGCGAACACAGGTTTCGAAGCTTTACTGCTTTGTATCCTGTCAAGTGAACGCTGATGCCGCGCAGCGGGTCTGCTAACCGAAGCTTGAGAAGGCTTGGATCACGAAGCAGTATGTTGGTGGACTAGTCAACGCCCCAAACGTGAGAAGTGAAGGCGCGGGAGTTGTTGGTCAAGAAACTTAACATGCAACATGTTTGCTATTCTGATCCGAGCACAGCCTTCCGCTCGTAAACTTTGCGCCTGCCATCTTTTTTCATCACCAGAACTGTCTCCGCAATATCAGACAAACTCGGTCCCTCACCAATTGCCATGGACGTGTACGAATGGAGCGAGTCAGGTCCAATCCTCGAGACGTTGCACAGGCATCCTGACGGCAAGATTGGCTTCGTCATCTATCGCACTCACTACGACGATGATCAGAAATGGGCGCAGTTCGTCAAGCGCTTGACTGACTCTGCTTCGTATACTCTCTCTCACGACGACATCTGTTTCAGTGGCGACATGCGCGGAGAGGAGCTCAAGAAGGTATTCGCTTACGACATACGAGACGATAAGGCAACGCTCGAGGACGCCTCCGTCGCTGACATTCGCCGGTGAGTCGGAAGCCTTCTATAGTGTACAGCCTTACTAATGCAGCCGTAGAATATTCTGCGAATGGAAGAATTCAGTACCAGACTGTCCTATTATGCCCAAGTACGACATGTGCGTTCTAGCCGACAAGGAAGTCATCGACTCTGTAATGGAAGACGCAAGGCCATGGAAGAACGACAGACCACGTGGACACGTCAAGCTCGTCAGAGCCGATCACAAGAAGGAATGGCATGAAGCTAAGGAAGGATATCCCGCCATCGATGGGTCTACCGCGCATGATGTTGGCTGGATGAAGCAGGCGGTCGCCTATCTCTTTCCTCGCCTCTACTCAGTTCTGTTGAGGAGTAGCTGGGGTTCCGAGTACCGTAGGCCACCTCGTATCCGGGAAGACTAGATGCCTGCGCGCTGTGCATGGCATCGAGTCAAATTGAGGAGTTGGGCGGGACTTACTGCTTGTATTTCCGGAGCAGCTGTACGCACTGTCTTGCAAAAGTCTCGACATCGAAACAAGAACAAACGAAAATTCATTTTGCATTTCACAGCTATGCTAGGACCAACAGAAAGGCACCAAGTATAAGTCGGAACAATAAATACAGTCTTGTTTCTGCCAGCTGCGTTCACTGGCGTCCTTCGCCCTTCGAAACAAGCTCTCGATGTATGTCCATCCCAACAGTGGTCGATAGCACGCAGCAGGTCTTTCACCGGGAAGCAGCCATTCCATCTGTCGACGTGCAGTTATTCCTACTCGAACTCCAGCTCCATGCCTTTGTCAGTGCTCTCTTCCAGAGCATGCAGAACTTCAGCAACGTCGTTCTGGTCCTTCATTGTGGCCCTCCTATCGTTTTGGGCTTCTTCGATTTCCGCGAATACATGGTCGACTCCCCATAATATCCAATGTCGGGCTTTCTTACTCCTATCGGCGAGGAACTTGCTATGACATAGTCAGCTATCCAACAGCAAATTGCAGTCCGCAAGAATATCGTGTCAACTTACGGAAGGAAGTTGTCCCAGCCCCACAGTATCTTCTTGAAGGCTGGTATGTGTTCCGCAATGAGCTCGAGCTCTCTTTCCACATCATTTACTATGGCCTCCCATTTCTTCTTAACATCGGGTTGCTGCATGTATGAGAAGACGGCGCGAGTTGCTCTCATTGCTCTGAGGAACGGATCGGGATCCTCGCCGTCGTATATCCAGGCACGCACATATGCTTTGAATTTTGTTTTGGCCTGGGGATCGACTCCCTGCCAGATCCTGGCCTTGTAAGCATTTATCTCCTCGTCTGCGAGCAACAGAGCGCTTCGAGCAGCCCATGAGCCTAATTGTTGGAAAATTCGGTCATTTGGAATTCTTTTGTTCACGTCTCCGGATCCTATGCTCTCCACTGAGGCTGGGAGGCTGACAGTATTCCAATATTTGAGGAGATCTGATGCTGATATCTGCACATCACCCATCGAACCACCTTCTTTGGTTGTTCCTCGCTCCAGCGCCTCAAGGAAGAGAGGGATGGTCTGCAACTCCAGGATATGCTCGGTGACATATTTGTTCTTGATATGCGGACGCCCTGGAGATAATTTGACACGGTAGTTGGAGAAGTCATCCTCATCTTCGTAGATTACCACTCTCTTCTCTACATCTTTGAGCTTCTCGAAATCCGATGCTGAAGGGTAGGAAGCTTCATCGACTGGCATTTCGAAGGCTGGAAACCGGGCTGCCAGCCGACGTGAACCTCTGCTGCCTCTCTCGACGATGTTTGAGTTGTCATCTTCTCTCAACACGATCAAGCTGGTTTGGTTGAGAGCCACCTCATGTCTGTTTCCTTCAGATGAGGATCGTGATACATCTCCAGAGACTACGAGGTCCTCTGAGAGCGGACCAGCAACAGCTTGATAAGGCCAACAACCAGCAGTGTACCATATGGATGTCAGCACCAGAGCGAGGAATATAGTGACGGTAACGTTGTTACGTGCATCTGACACCATATTTGAGTATTGTTAGTGTTGCTTGCTGATATGTTATAGCAGATAGAGTTGATGTTCTCGATGAATCGGAGGATTGCAACACTCGTCGTAGAGCGAAACGCCCAATTATGTTTCCAGAGATTCATGGAGTCACCTATGCATGCTAGGTATGAGCAGCTCACACGGTAGCGCCGCAATGTAAGAAGGCATGACTAGACCACACGAGTATTGTGTCAGCGAATGAGTATGAAGTAAGCTATGGCGACCTGTGGCTTCTAATCCGTATGTGCGTTGCTGATCTCAGAATTGCGCATTTCGTGTCTAGAGTAGCTTGAATGGCTGTTTCTGGATGCAGATCCCCTATTGCTGCGTCTCAATGATAACCCATGCAGTATTTTGAGAGCGAAGTTTCTGTCCCGCGAGCCATTCACTTCACCAATTCCGCGCACGGACCATTCTCCACAAGCAAGCTCGTCACTTCTCAGAGCTTCAAATTCTGTCGCACGCCTGACTCGAAACATCAACTTCCACAACATCTTCTCCGCAACAGCTCGAACAACAAAGCAAATCCCGCACGTGCATCACAAGAGCCGCTGCCGCCATGTCTCGGAGACTGCCATCGGAAGCGCAAACGCTCTACGAGACGCTCGATCTACATCCGAATGGCAAGCTCTGCTGGGTCGTGTATCGCTGCAGCTACGCAGATGATTCCGAGTGGGCTCGGTTCGTTCAGCGCCTGTATGACTGGGTGCGCTGCCGCCTGGGAAAGGAACGCGATGGCAACCTCATTATCAATCACTTCGAGTTCGATGTGAGGGACGACAAGGAGAAATTCGATGGCGCCAGTATGTCCGCTATACGTCGGTAAGCGATTCTCCACGTCTGAGCTTGAGTGTGGCACTGACTTTCCGTGACGCAGCGACTTCAACGACTGGGTGGAGAAGACCAATGGCAGCTACAAGGTGACGATGCATACCAACTGCATCTATGCCGACGCTGAGGTCATCGAGTCCGTCCTGAATGGTCCAGATCCAAACTCGGGAGCCCCTCGAATCGACGTAGATCGCACTGCCTGGGTCAAGATCCTCGAAGGACTGTGTAAAGACGAGGTCGACCAATTCGATGAGGATGAGATCTCGGACGATGAGGAGCGCGCAAAGGTGAACAGTGGAGATGAAGGATTCGAACCCATCAATGGCTGCCGCCTTCACGACTTGGGATGGATCAAAGTCGCTGCGTCCAACCTCATCTCCGGAGCCTACTATTGTCTGAACAACGGGGGCTGGTACGCCTACTACGTGCGCCCTCCATTTATAATCAGTGGGTGATACTCGCAGTGTCACATTGCAGTTTAAGAGAAAGACGATGCCTTCCGCCTCGACAGGGGAGCAATCGGCAAAAACGAGGGGGCCCCCACCGCCATCACTCATCAACACCGTCACCCATCTCCGCATCCAGCGGCTCCGCTGGCTTCTTTGGCGGTGAGATAGCGAGCTGCTTGCGTCTTTGCTTCTCACCGCGTTGACTGTTCAGCTCTGATGCTTCCTTACCCTCGGTGGCTCTGACTGACTCGCACTGCCTGAGACGCTGTCAAGGAGCGGACTTTACACCTACCCACTCTATCAATCCATCCTCTCAAACTGGCAATCGGCTTTACCTCCAGCACCGCTCCTCCCGATCGATTCCTAGAGAAGCCCTATTGACTGACGGTGCAAAAAGGGAAAAGCGACGCAAACAGTTCTTGGTTGCTGGGTTCCGATCTTTTCTTACGAGTCTTCTGACTTGGGAAAGCGACGAAGATTGAGTATGTTGTCTAAAGAGTACTATAGCTCGTGAGGTGCCAGCATCGTAGCAATACCAAGGAAACAATCTCCAATATCAAACTTCAATTTGAAGGCCCACTCTGTGGGTAGTTTGCGATGTGTCGAAGTACTCTGTCAGATTGTAATGACCAACGTGTGCCTGATCAAGATTGGAAGAGGCCTCTCGCTGGTCTCAGATCTTGTTGCCGATTCCTTTTGCCAAGATTCTCATGGTCTCTAGAGCAATCTGGACTTGCTTGACATTTCCGGGGAGATTGGACGACTGGTGCGCGTTGATGTAATCTTTCGTATCGGCGATCCTATCCAGCATCCACTGACTTGCCGTGGTACAGATGACCATGATGAGATCGCTGTTGCAACGTTAGTATCTCTGAATACAAATCAGGATCGAGGGCAATGGAGGTACAACTTACTCCATAAATTCGTCCCACGCTGCCGGGAGACCTGCGAGATTGTACACGCTTATATCATGCTTGGAGATGATCTCCAGCTCGGTGCGCACCGCTCTCTTCAATGCAAGATATCTGTTCCTCACCTCCGACTTCTCTTGCAGATACACAAAGACAGCTCGAGTGGCTCTCAAGTATTTGAGGAAAGTGTCTGGACCTTTGTGACATCTCAACCACTCTTCCACATCATTGTCATATTCACGTGCTAGTCGTGGCGCTCTCCTCTGCCAAAGCTTTGCCTTTACGCCGTTGATCTCCGGCGTAGTAAGCACGAACTGTTGCCGGTTGCGATTGGTCCCAAGGGCCTCGAATACCCGAACATTAGGAATCAGCGAGCCTTGCCTGTTCATGCGTGGAATTGGCGGCGTGGTCTTATCAAGTGTTGGCTGGTTCCAGTAGTTCATGAAGTACCTGGCATCCACCGAGTAGCGGTTTTTGAACTGCTTCCTAGATGTCATAGTTCCACGCTCCAATGCTTCCAGGAACTCCTTGATTGTCTGCAGCTCCAGGATGTGCTCAGTAACGTAACCTGTGCCAGCGGATACTTGGACCTCTCTGATGTCGGGATCCGAGCAGTCGCTGTTCGATGCGTATTCGAAAACGCTCTTTCGAACAGTCGAGCCGGCTCTGCCGTTGAAGATCACTCCCGCAGAGGGATAGCCGGACTCCTTGATGATCAAGTGTCTATTCAGGGAGAAATCGCATCTGTATTCTCTACGAGTACCTCGGTCATCCACAATATATTCGACCCAGTCAGCGCTGGACAGATTGCGGGGGTCCTGATAAGACAGTTCGAGGGCATTGGCGAGACTGTGGTGCTCTTCACGGCGTAGTTCGTCGCGACCCTCATCCCATCCATCATCAGAGCCTTCCTCGAGCGGACAATCGGCACCCGGTTCTGCACATATGCTGTATTGGCACCCAAAATCGTGGAACGGGCATGGTTTCTTCTCCTCTGTCGCAGAACAAACCATACCTAACAAGTGGCCAGGATCCAGCAGTGGGTTCTCAACTTCAGGTCTAATATTGGGACAAGGGGAATCTCCAAAATTATTCCCAACACGCCCAACAGCAAGCTGCTTCGGGGGACTGCCTTTCGACTTGGTCGGACTTCCGTTGTCGTCGTTCGCCCACGGCTCAAAATCGCCAACGTTATTCGATTTGTCGTACTTCAAGATACGTCGACCGGGACTCGTGCTTTGCGAGTAGTAGAACATATTATTGTACTCTTCGGCTTTCGAAGACACCTGGCTGATCGTAGAAAAGGCTGATCCGAGGAACATATCGTAGCCCCGGCCCTTCCACCCAAACGGGTTGAGATTGATGCGTACTCCAGCCTCGGCGTCTAAGTCAATGCTGTAGTCAACCGCCGACTGCACTTCTCGGACTGTGCCAGAAAAGGTCTCGGTAGCCGTGAGTTCAATGCCTTCGGTATCTCCGGACGTCTCTCGCAGCGCGTGAGGCCATGCATTGCGTAGACCCTGGGACTCTTTTGTGCGGCCCTTAGCATTGACAGTCAAATTACCAGTAAAGTTGAGAGATCCTTGGATGCCGGCTTCTGCTCTGAGGGCTGGGAATATCGAGATTACCCCAGGATGGTTGAAGCCCTCGTTGACCTTCTCGAGTCGAACAATTTCGCCTGCAAGTCGAGGTGTGTTGGAACCTCCAGACAAGACGGTCTCGGAACTGATTTCAACATCAATGTCAGTTTCCAAGATCACCGAGGCATGATCGATACGAGGATTTGATCCGATCTCTCCGATAATGGTTCCAGCTGCCCTGATATGAGCTTTGAGAACTCCCTTAAGATTGATGTCCGCATACTCGCTGGCGCCGTTCTCGCATGCAGCAACGTTCGAGACAAGCTTCCTGTTGAAGTCTTGTTCAAGCGCAATGCCATTCTGCTTTTCTTCTCCAATGTCCATACCCAGCCACTGATCGAATTTCTTGTTCCACGCTGCTTGGTTTGTGCCAACCCATCGTTTCGAATGGGGGATGGGGGTGACAGTCTTATCCGAGTTCTCATCGACCACCAGCTCCCAGCAACCTCCTCGAGTGTCAAAGTCTACTCGAAAGGAGACAGGCCCGCTGCCTCGCTTGACCAGGCCAAAATCGAAGCTGAAAGTGAGCTCGAAAACTGTAGTGTTAGCAATCGATGATAAGTGACCGGGTAGTGTTTGATCTCCAGAAAGCGTCACAGCATGAGCAATCGCGTACTTGGCCATGGTACATTCAGTAGGCAGTTCCACCACTGTACCCTCGACACCGCCCTCCATCATGTGGTCGCAGTCGGAACCTGAATCGGTAGGCGCAGAAGAACATACAAATCTGATGACCTGCTGATCTCTACCGACTGCATGACTGCAGCCGAGAAAGATGAGGTCGGAAGGAGTGCCATCTCTCTTGCGCTTGAGGTTTGTGACTACATCTTGAGGCCCATCGATTAGCAGCCAAGCGAATGCAACACCTTGAGGACTGTGTTTCGATGGCGAGGAGCTGGGATAGCCAATCTCCCAAGAGACAATGTCTTGTGCAGCAGGTGGGTGCTCGAATATCTCTGCCAACGGAACGGGCACAAATGCGCTTTCCGGTGGAAAAGGACAACATAGTGCTCGCTTCCGGTGATGAGGGCATGGGAGTGTGTCATCGCCTGTGTTGTCTGTCATCAACTGTATCTCGTACTCCTGACAATGGTTGTTGTCGCAATTCTGATTGCGGTCGCCTGCCCAGCGGCACCCGTGGAATTTGTTTGGCGCCGGGCAGCAGTAGTACTTCCAATGCTGGTGGCGTTGATCGAATTTCACCGCGGCTTGCTCAAAGCCGGATTCGCACTGCATTGCACCACGGGCCCAGTGACACTGGCTTGTCAGATCATTCCAGTGCGCCGATTGGCAGCAAAAGACCTTGGTACCATTGCGGCATGCACCGAGATGGAATCCAGTTTGCGGAGGGGGTCCACCACCATACTTGGAGGTGTAGAGACCGATCTCACCTTCTAAGTGTCAGTGGAGCCACGAGAATTGCTGTAAAATACAAGATGATGCATACCTCCATGGCATTGACCATTACAGTCTCCTGGGTCTCTGCCCTCTCCACCTCTCCAATGACACTCTCGTGGATATGATTGCAACGGACAGCAAATAGGATGAGCAAGCTTTTGAGCGCAACCTGCCTTGTCCCAACCAATTTGCACTTCTTCATATAGGCACTGGTTGCGCACACGTAGGTCGAGGCAATCATGATCTCTCCTGTAGCAACCATGGCCATTTTGAAGAAGCCAGTGTTGATTGTAGGCTTGGTCAAAGAGCTCAATTCCGGAAGTGGTTGAAGTATTGAGCATAGTGCTATTTGTCCAGAGAGTCGTCGAGCGAGGTCCGAGTGGCTTTGGCGTTGTCAAGGCATCGGGAGCAACGAAGCCATACTGGTATGGTTCTTTCGATGTGGATTCGACATTCTGCCGGAAAGTAATGTAGGATGTGGCTACCAAAAGCAGAACAGCTAATCCGAGGAGGACACTGTGAAGGCGTGGAGGCCGCATCGTGGTACTGTTGCGATTGATGATACGGAAGAAGGAGTTGGGGACAAAGCCCAGAGATGAAGAGTTTTATGCTCGAAAAAGGCGGCCATCATATGCTTCATGTGAGATTGTGTGCATATGGGTGTCTAATTGAGCTGTGCCTCTGTGAGTGAAGCACGTTGATTGCATATGCTGCAGAATATCCCTGCATGTGAAAGTCAAGCGCACAGGCCATGCGCGATGATCAACATTATCGTTTCCCAAGTGTCCCTTTCTGTCGCTCGCGAGGACCTGCATCAAAGTATCAGCGACACGTTCCAATTCGATTCAGGTCGATCAAAAGAAGAACCAAGTGGTGAAAGCCGAAGACGATGCTGTTGCTGTACATCATCCTCGCAATATGCGCCATCGCGCGCACTCAGCAATTCCCCAACACTAGGTTTCCTCTCCCTTATCCTGCGCTCAGTCCAAGTTGCCGTGCAGCTTTGGACACAACTGTCGAGTGTGACGTGGCGCTCGATGACATGTTCACCAACAACGCAGCCACTTATCACGAAGATCTGCCACTCATATGCAGCGACATCTGCCTCGCGTCGCTTCGATCCGTCAAGCAGGCAATTCAGGCCGGCTGCAATTCGACTTCAGACGTGATCGAGGATGGCGGAGTCCTTTGGCCTGCTACCCGGTTTGTGGATGAGTACATCTTCACGCACGAGAAATTCTGCTTGAAAGACCCGTAAGTAAGGCTCTGCCATGTATTGAGCCAAGTGCTAACCAAAAATACAGAGAGTCCGACCGGTTCTGCGCCATTGTGGAAGCGGAGTGGAGAGACAAAGACCTCTGGACGACGGAGGAACAGTGCCACAACTGTACTCTGGCCGCCATGGAAATTGACTTGAAAGCGCCATTCCACTACTACGACGAAGAGGACGCGACCAGTTACGAACAGCGGAAAGCGGCTTGCAGCATTACTCAACCGCCGATTTTGCCTCCGCCGCCATACAGAATGGGTCAAATAGCGTTCGTGGATCATTCGAAGCCCATCGTTCAGAGCAAAGAGTGCGACGCCGCCTACACCGTACTCCCGGGAGAAACTTGCAACTCGATTGCGCTGGGAACCAACACATCTACACTGGCACTGATTCGGCTGAATGGTCTCGATGCATTTTGCTCAAGCTTGATGCCTGACATGAAGCTCTGTATTCCAGGGCAGTGCAAGACGCACGTGATCCTACGAAATGACACATGCGCGACCATTGCGAAGTCCCGAGCTGATGAAGGAGTGAAGCTCAGCTACACCGAGCTTCGTCTCTGGAATCCTAATATCAACTTTCCCTGCTCGAATTTGCGGCCGGAAGAAGTCATTTGCGTCTCGCCGCCGGAGGAGTCATCTACCGCCAATGCGGCTCACACAAAGTTGCTGGACCCGTTGAGAAAGGCTTCCAAGGTCGTCGACGGCGTCGAATGTCAGCTCAGTATCAAGTCGGATATCAGGCTGTCGTGCTTTTGGGTGGCCGAGCAATCGAAGATGACTGTTGATGATCTCATGAAGCTCAATCCTGGTATCGACAAATCGGTATGCACATCAGGAATAGAGGCCGATAGGACCATCTGCGTAGCCGGCAAGGTTCATCAAGCCGAGCCAATGGCCGAACTCAAGTTCAAAAGCAGTGGTTCTGACGATCAAGCTGGCAAAGTGCATCAGGCTGTATCGACAGGCGCCCCAATGCCTGAGATCAAATTCCTCAGCGAAGAGGAGTGGCCACAATGGTTCCGTGACTGGGATCCAGAAAAGGACCCGCTGCCGCTCGTGAAGCACAACGGCGGAGAAGGATCATAGAGTCCAACGCGTGCATCATGGATTGTGGGGGTTTCGACTTTCGGGTCGACAATACCCTGACCTGTATCATACATGTCGCGTGAAGGACCAGGAGACAGTAGCAGGATTACAATGTAAATAGCAATCCGTCAGGCACGTACGCTGAGTTTCCGGTAGTATATTCCGGGTCTGACTCTCCACGCACCAAGTTTCACCTCGGAGCATTACTGATCAGGCAGTCTTGCGCGCACATGATGGCAGTGACCATGACATTCGCGTGTTTGACATGCAGTATATGCCATCAGGTTCGGCTCTCTGGCATTATAGCAGGATCGATTGTGGTTGTATATTCCCGCAGTATTGTGAAAGTAGTAGCAAGGCCAGCAAACATCTGGCGCGCGTGCCGCGCGTTCAAATTCATCCTCTGCCCGCATCGCCGAACAAATCAACCCGAAACCACCACCACTGGACCGGCATCCTCTGTGCAGCCAAGTCCATGCCCTTCGATCGCGGTCTGACGAGCGCTGAGCAGATCCTGAGGGCGCTTGCGCATCACCTCGATGGCAAAGTCGGCTATGTCGTCTTTCGTGTCACATATGGCGACGACAAGAAGTGGGAGCAGTTCGTGGAGCGCTTGACAGGATACATGCACGCTGGCCTGGAGCACGAAACCAATCGAGAGGTGGCCGAGGCACTGAAAGCCGTGTTCGAGTTGGACATTCGCGACAACGAGACGGAGCTGAAGAATGCATCGAAGAGCGAGGTTCGAGCGTGTGTATGGGCAGACGTTGAGATCGCGAGGACAAGGCTGACAATAAACAGTATCTTTCGAGCCTGGGTCGCTAGTACCAATGGCATGTTCTCGATCACCAAATACGGCGCTTGCATCTATGCTGATGAAGAGGTCGTCGAGTCCGTACTGCAAGGTGAGGATCCTCGGGCTGGATTCTTCGACACTCCGTACCATGCATACGTTAAGATACTGGACTACCAGTTCGAGGACGAGCCGTATCAGTACGACTCAGAGGAAGAGCCTGACGAGCAGGTTCGAGCGTCGCTGAACGCAGGTGACGACGGCTGCGACCCAATCGAAGGCTGCAGAAGTTATGATGTGGGATGGGTGAAGGCGGCAGCTAGGATGTTGATGCCATGGGTTTACGCCATGCTGTCCAAAGGCGAGGGTTGGGACTGGGTCTATGTGCGGCCACCAGCGATCTCCAAGCTATAGGTGACCAGCTCTTCGACTAAACCCGGCACATCTTGTTCGTGCCAAATCTTCACCGCCGGGAAAGGACTATATGACAATGCCAGCATCGCCATGTCGCTCCCTCTGGATGGTTGTGGCAGCTTTTTCCATGCAGTACAGGGAGCCAGCGAAATGTCGATCAAAGTCCTTTTCCCTCCGCAGTGCTTGGGCTACCAGTTCCCGCACTTGTGAGGTTCTTCAACATGTCGCCTGCTTGTGAAGAGAAGCCCCAAGGAGATCATATGCAGTCGCGAGGCACATAAATATCTCACGGCCTCTCACGGTGTGCCTGAATCCCATCTACTCTTTCTCCTTTGTCTTGTGGGACGGGATCGTAATGGGCGGATGGGAGCGGGCGCGTTTGATGGCATCGCGTTCCTCTTCGGGGCTGAAGCGTGGGCCGTCGAGGCAAGTCTGCCGCTGCTATGTTGTGTCCAGCAGTTTCCTCCAAATTAAGGCGTCGCACATCATATTATACAATGGGCCTCTATCCTTCTCGTCTGCGTCAAGGCAGAGATGTCGTGCGACGAAGCAGGTGAAGTCAAGGTTCAAGCGCGCCAAGATTGTGAACACAACTTCGACCGCTTCTTTCGCCCTTCCTCTGCTCTTTCATCCTAATCTGCGCACAAAAGTGCTCGCTAATGATATTCCATCTCGAAAGTTCCCTTGTCATTGCACCGTCAGCATCTGGGCGGCTCTATCGCGACTCTTGAGCCTCAGCCGCGGCTTGCAGCAGGAGTTTTTCGAGCACCAGCGAATCGCCAGAAGTATCACAAGAACCAGACCGCTTGTGATTTGGATACAGCTAAGCACTCCTAAGTAAGATGAAGTCAAAATCTTGCTATCTCCACGGAGCCAGTGCAATGTAGGAAAGCACCCGGGCGGCTCCATCCAGCCCATGTTCAGTCCACTATGTACTGTCAGGACTCGCCGAGAGTAGCGATGAACCTCAACCAGCACAAGAAACAAGATATGGAAAATGTCTTGAAGAGCACAATGGTCAAATTACCCACGCTCCTCGCAAGTGAAAAGAGTGAGACGGAACAAGTTGTAGAGAAGCAATGACATTCAGTGCTAGATATCGCTACCTGCAAAGATCGCCCGTTCCCCAGATTTTCCGAAAAACACCTCTATCTCCCCAATGCAGCGACAGGAGACCAGCCCCGCGCTGCATTCAAATCAAAAACTCCAAAAGAAACACAACAGCATACATTCCCTCTCCATTCAGCGAACTCATATCTTCGTACAATTCATGTCCATTATCATCAAATCAATCGTTCTGCTCTTGCTTACTCCTCGTTGCCGAACAGGCTTGGGATGAGGGAAGCAGCCATGAGTGCCTTGCCCCAGAATGCCTCTGGGTCACGGGCCAAAAGGTCGCGCTTCTCCTCGCCGCCGAAGAGGCTTGGAAGAAGGGAGGCACCGATGAGCGCCTTGCCGAGGAAAGCATCGGCCTCTGGGTCACGGGCCATAATGTCGCGCTTCTCCTCGCCGCCGAAGAGGCTTGGAAGAAGGGAGGCACCGATGAGCGCCTTACCAAGGAATGCATCAGCCTCAGCATCACGGGCCATAACGTCGCGCTTCTCCTCGTTGCCGCCGAACAGGCTTGGAAGAAGGGAGGCACCGATGAGCGCCTTGCCGAGGAAAGCATCGGCCTCTGGGTCACGGGCCATAATGTCGCGCTTCTCCTCGCCGCCGAAGAGGCTTGGAAGAAGGGAGGCACCGATGAGCGCCTTACCAAGGAATGCATCAGCCTCAGCATCACGGGCCATAACGTCGCGCTTCTCCTCGTTGCCGCCGAACAGGCTTGGAAGAAGGGAGGCACCAAGGAGCGCCTTGCCCCAGAATGCATCAGCCTCAGCGTTACGGGCCATGATGTCGCGCTTCTCCTCGTTGCCGCCCAAGAGGCTGGGGAGCAGGGATGCACCGAGGAGCGCCTTGCCCCAGAAAGCCTCTGGGTCACGGGCCATAAGGTCGCGCTTCTCCTCGTTGCCGCCGAGAAGGCTTGGAAGAAGAGACGCGCCGAGGAGCACCTTGCCGAAGAGTGGATCGGCCTCAGCATCGCGCTTTGATGAGCCACCACGGATGAGGTCGCCGACGGGGCCAAGTCCCTTCAAGATATCGAAGAAAGCTTCAGGGTCGCGCTTAGCCACTTCCTCGAGGTCACGCTTCTCCTGCAGGCCGAGGAATCCTTTGCCGAGATCGATAATCTGGCCCAAGAAAGCCTCTGGGTCGCGCTTTGCAAGTTCCTCAAGGTCACGCTTCTCCTGGATACCAAGGAAACCCTTGCCGAGATCAATGATTTGGCCCAAGAAAGCTTCTGGGTCGCGCTTCGCAAGCTCCTCCAAGTCACGCTTCTCTTGAATGCCGAGGAATCCCTTGCCGAGATCGATGATTTGACCCAAGAAGGCCTCTGGGTCGCGCTTCGCAAGCTCCTCGAGGTCACGCTTCTCCTGGATACCGAGGAAGCCCTTGCCAAGGTCGATGATCTGGCCCAAGAAGGCCTCTGGGTCGCGCTCGACGACGTTCTTGGACTCCTCAGTAACTTGGAGTGGTGCGGCGAAAGCAGAGCCAGCCAGGGCTACAGTTGCGGCAGTGGTGAAACGCATCTTGATAGATTGTTTTGTTTGTTGGGTTTTGATTGATGTTGAGTTTTTTTTGTTGAGCTACCAGAGCTGTTTGATTGTTTGTTGTGAATGAAAATGAGAAAGCTACCAGAGCTTTTGTGCGAACGAAAAGTTGCTGAATGGAGAGGCTGTTGTGTTGTTGTGATGAGAAGTCAACCAAGTGGGAGGAGGACGTGGTATTTGTACATCTGGCGATGCATCTGCTGTGTAGCCATGTTCGCGCATGGTTGGAGCGCAAGGCCCGCCGTCGGCGAATCCGGTATTCTGTTGACAACGTTGAATCTTGGCGGCGACGTCGTCGATGTGTGGAAGACGAGAACCACTCTGCGTATGCTGGTCGGTGTTTCGGACGGCGAGCTTGATCAGTGATCTTGACCAGGACTTGGCACTGTTTTAGAGTCTTGGACGGAGTTTTCCTTCAGATCAGCTACAGGGCATCGGCTATTTGTGGTGAGCGCCTATGCAATCCAGATGGGTCTCTAGGTCGGAGGAATAGTGATCAGCTCGTAAGTGCAACGCAGACAATAGCCATGCATTGACGGTTTCTTGGCATAGCAGGGAGCGCATCGCATCGGAGCTTTGTGCTACTTCCATTCCAAGTTAGCCCACCGGCATCAGCGCATGTTTGGACTCAGTCGCAATGACTGTTAATGCACTGCACATTGAGTTCTCAGCGAGGCGAGTGCCTTTCATCAGCTTTCGAAGAACTTGACTCCGAGCGATATGAGTATCACCAATATGGAGCTGGCCGCCGTCTCACTGTCAACGTCTGTTAAGGCCAACTCGAAGCAGTGTGCGGGCGTGCCCACTTTGTCCTTTCTCGCCCAAAATGCACCCCATATTGCCTTGTTGCCGATGGCCCCACGTTGCAGGCCAGGGTTGGCAGCCAGGTTAGGCCAGCTAGCCTACTGTATTCGTCTTGAGACCCCAGATCGACGTGACAGCGAGCTTTCTCGGATCTCGGTTGATCAGATGATGCACAGAGATAGCTGGCTCACAAGTAGGTCCGTGGCCTGAACAAGGAAACTCGGAGCAATTTATGGGCTCCTAGTTGTGCTATGCCGCAAGAAAGAAAAGGGACTTTCGTCGCAGCCACCATACTTGAGCAGTGCACATTAAACCCCATTTCAGGGTACTCGTGCCACCACAGCGCTTCGGCATTAGGAGCGCTGACAGGTGTATTGCTGGCTGCTACGATATCACAGTCCTGGAGTCCTGGTAATACGATGCTCTTCTCCTTGGCGCTGCCGGAGCTAGAAGAAAGGGTAAGCACTATTTAGCACCACTTGAAGCACCACATCTTCCTGTCATGGCATGAGAGGTCTCATTCAGCATAGACTTGGCTCCGTGCGTGCCGATGAACGCACAAAGGTTCATTGCGCGTAGATCAGATGGCGTAGAGCCGCAGCAGAGGTCTTCTCGGCCTGGTACTACTTGCAACGGGCAAGTGGGCGTTCGGTAAATACGGAGAGTCCGGCAGCACCGATCTGTTTGAAGTGATACAATAGGCTGTTGATCGGCTCGCCAGTAACGCCAGTAAGTCTTTGATGACAAGGGCGTATTTCTTGTAAGTCAAGAAATGCTTCTGTGCCTAGTGTGGATGTCCTGATGCCTCACGGTATCCCGGTCGGCTGCTGGCGTCCCTCGGTTCCCGCTCGCGGCAGATGAGCTCTCTGGACGTGCCAAGACCACGGCTGTTTTTGAAGAGAAGTACCGGTCAATCTAGGCGTGATTTCGACATGCAATCCACGTCGAGCGTCGAGAGTGATGTGATGGTAAGCAGTGGAGACGGTGTGAGGTCGAAGCCAGATTGCAAATTTGCCCTGGTCTGTTTCGGCTCGGATTCCTCGGGTTCAATCCGACGACACCTCACCCCCATCAAAGAACCGGTATACATTGCCCACCAGTGTCACCAAATATTGCATCGTCCATCATCGTGCGACGCAAGCATTGCCATGTACATGATCTTCGGCAGAATCTATCGCCACCACGCGCTTACGGGGATGTGATGTCCAGAACACTTGAACGGCATTTTGGCACAGACTTGGCTATGTCAGGGGCAGATGCTTGTGCAGAGTAAGATGCCAGGGACTGGCGACGAAGAACAGCAATACCAACCCAGACATCACTGAGAAACAGCAGCAGGGACGAGTCCTGCACTTCTCATTCTACTCGCTCCGCTGCACTGGATTTTTTACGCGATGTTCAGCCCAAGTAGGCATTTCGTCACTTCGGGCAATTCATTCATATCCTTGGCGTCTGTCACTACGGCTTCTCCGGACGGCGCGGGAATACGAACTGTTTTGGACACTACGCAGTGCTTCCACGATACGCCAAGGACCGAGACTATCAACATATGACTTTCTATGCAGTGGGCATGGAACGCGGATACAACTGAAGCCGAAAGTCAGTCGGCAGTACAATGACTCCCGAAACAGTCTCATTGCAAATGGAACTGCAGA
Organism: Cercospora beticola; assembly: GCF_033473495.1. Classification (NCBI taxonomy): domain Eukaryota; kingdom Fungi; phylum Ascomycota; class Dothideomycetes; order Mycosphaerellales; family Mycosphaerellaceae; genus Cercospora; species Cercospora beticola. The sequence goes on from NC_088942.1 coordinate 1,076,880, forward strand.
GACCCCTAGTGGAAGCATTGCAACGCTGAGCAAGATACCCCACATCTGCTTCTGGTATACTACACGAAATCCTCTGTGACAGCACCAAAGAGGAAATACGCAGAGTAGACATCTGAAAACACGATTTGATGAGAAACCCAGCTCAATCCGGCATCTACCAAACGACTGCAGAATCTAACCAGCACACTCAATATGCTCGAACAAAGCCAGAAGATGTCCACATCTCAGGCATGAATATCCCCACGACAAGAAGTGAAGTCCCCAACATCCCCATCATAGCCCCACCTCGCTCATGACTCAGCTTCCACTCAATCATACTCATAAGCGGTGGTGTTCACCGCATTGCCTGCAGCAACTAAGCTCGCATACAGACATCCCTCCGGCAGATCCTTCGTGATCCCGACGTAGAACTCCCAAGGGCCTGGCAAACGGCCGGGCTGACCGGCGACAGGAGGGGCCTGAGGATCGACATCCGTAGAAGGACAGAAGTATGTGCCGTTCTCGTGACTCAGGATATCGAAGTTCGGGCCTCTATCAAGTGACCAACCCGAGGTGACAGCATCGGCTGGCACGTCAGAATCGTCCGCACGAGTATACGAGACGCGACCGCAAGATTCGATGTAGCTGGTGAGAACATTAGGAATAACTCCACGGCGGAGAGGCACCGAATCGAGGCTGAACTCACACTTTCTGTCCTTCACTAACCTGCACCGCCAAACTCAAGACTCCATTGCTGAGCGCAAACGTCGTACGAGTGGTATTCACTCCTGCGCAGTTGAGACCTTGGACTCCAGGACAGTATGTCGAAGGCTGCTTTCCGATCCAGAGATGTCCACGATTGGCGTTGATGCCCCCGAAGTGGATTGGCGTAGCAGAGCGAAGGGCCATGAGGCTGAAGAATTGATTCGGAAGCTTCGAGACGGGGAACTGCGGGAGAGCAATAGCATGGCTGATTGCCGCCAGGGCGAGAGACAGGAGGATAGTCGTCTTCATTGTTGCAACAACGGGGAAGACAAGAGGCTGAGACCTGCTCGATGAGAAGAGAAGACTCGTAGTAGTAGCGACTGACTGTGGAAGCTGTGGCGTGGTTGAAGAGAAACTTTGTGCAAAAGGCGGACACATGCTCTGATATTTGTACACTTCACCCTCCGCCCTCTTCCTCATCATCATCACATCCGCATGATCCTCCTACCACAACTCATCACCCTCGACCCAGCACCTTCCCGCGCCTCCACTTCACAATCGTGAAACAACCTCACAAATCCCATCCACAAAGTCCTTCATCGCACTCTCAAACGCCGCCTCCAGGGCACAGCTATACCGGATCAGCAGGCACCACAGCCCAGTCCTCTCACAAAATCACGAGCTGACGTCGTTCCATGAAAGAGCCAGCCAAGGCCTGGTGCCACACAAATTCATAGCGGTGCAACGATGACCCTTGGGACAAACAAGTTTCAGGCGTTCAGCGAGTGACTATGGTGTAGTGTTTCCCAAGTCTGGGCAATGTGATGAACTCCACGTAATTTTGTGTTGCACATCAACAGAGCGGGTGGGAAGAAGACCGCAGAAGAGCCGTGAGATGATCGAATGACTCTTGGAGATGATGAGCGTAGGTGAAACTTTTTGTCCCGCGTGTTGTGTTGCAGGTTGTTTGGGATGTGTGTGGGGAATATTGATGACCTAGACTCTAGTCCATCTCAAGTAACAATCCCAGGCAGACTGCTACTGCCCTCAGGTGCGGGACCAGTGCACTGCTACGCAATGTCTCCTTTGAAGTTGAAGCAAGATTACGGGAGCAGCACATGCGAGCCACGACATCTGTCGTGCCAGCGTACCTGCAGTGGCGCGGGAGTCACCCCAAACATGCATGAACGGTGCGACCAAGCTCGCCCACCAGCTTGGTCGTGTACGAAGTAGGCGTTCGTATAAGCAAATTCTCTTTACGTCGTAGCCGGGCGAGCCGGATTTGTTGTACAGAAAAATTTGCTGCTTGGCAGCTGTAGCAGAAATCTCGAGGCCAGGCTCGAGAGTAGGTTCTCTGCAGAACAAGCTGAGATGAAGTGCAGCTGATCATACATTCCCTTCTATCTCTACCTTCTACAGTAGATGTTGTCAGACATAAGCATCTTCAACTCACAACTCATCCCTCTTCCCCTCAGCCTTCTTCTTCCTCTCCTCCCTCTCCGCATCCTCCCTCTGCAACCTCTCCTGCATACTCTCCTCCTCCAATCCCACAACAGCGTCCACAAACCCCTTCCTCTTCTCCTCCTTCCACCTCTTCGCCAACCCCCCAATCTCCTCATCATAAACATTCCACTCCGGAACCTGCCTCCGCGCCCTCTCCAACTTCGGTTCCTTCGTCTGCGGATTATTACACAAATCAATCGTCTTCGCCTCCTTCAAACTCTCATCCGAACACCACGTTTCACACCACAACCACTCCTGCGGTAAACTATGAATCGGCAACAGGCTCTGCATATGATTCGGCAGATCCTGATCCAAATTACTCAACGAATTCGGATCCGCCGATAATTGATGGTAATTCTGTCGTAGACGATCACCAGCCGCCATTTGTCGGAAACGTTTCAAATCGACGACGTATAAGGCGGAAATATGGTATGGGAGGCCTTTGAGGAAGTTCTTCCAGTAGCCTTGTTTCCAGAAGCGGAACCCTTCCATTTCGGTTCGGCTGTCACACATGGGTGTGAAACCGTACGGCGCGCCTTGCAGGTCGTGTTGTACGAGTTCGTACATGTCGGTGCGAACGATTTGATCGGCGTCGACAAAGATGACTTTGTCCAAGTCGAGTGGGAACAGCACATCGAGGAAGAGGATCTTGTAGCCCCAGATCTCACGTTGCTTCTCCTTCTGCCCTCGGAGCCAGTGTGGCCACTTGTAAGTAACCATTTCGTACTCAAAACCGTATGTCTCCGCCATGACCGGGAGGAAGTCCTTGAATGAAGGGGACAAGAACTGTTCGATGAACCAGAACTTGACGCTGTGCTTGGTGTGTTTCATGACTGAAACCATCATGATGTTCAACATGCGCTCATACAAATGACCCGAGGCAACGGAGAAGATGTTGATATCTGCATGCTTGCGTTCTGGGGTAGCAGTGGCGGATCCAGACTTGGACAATAGGCCGCTACCGAGCTTGGCTGCTTTTCCGAGGAACTTCTGTGCACCATCGCCCAGTCCTACCTGAGCCAGGAGATCACCTGCACCATCTGCGAGCGATTCGAGGGCAGACTTGGAAGGCTCCAGCACATCTTCGTCCTCCATACCCGGGTTGCGAGAGATCCGAGGAAACAGTGTCGCTCCTTTGAAGCTCATCAGCGCGATCTCTGTCGAGTTGTCGGTTCCTTGCTGATCATAACCAGAGGCACCAGCACTGTCAATATGGAAGATCTCCTCACTCCGTCCTTTCTGCATAGCAAGACTGTAAATGCCTGGATTCGCCTTGAACTGGAAGTATCCAAGATTGGCCATGATAATAGTGTCAGCAAAGTGCGGATCGGCATCAGTGCCCAGCACAAGTTGCGCTCCCCGTGGAGGTGGTCCAACCGTAACATCACGAGAGTGACCTTCGATCAGAATATGCTCCAATTGATAAGTAGCATCGATGTCGTTCTTCACAGCACTCAGTTTGATGTTGTCCAGATCGTGCACAGTGACCTCTGGTGCCACAAGCCAAGCTGGGGGCAAATCCATTCCCATGTTCAGTAGAGCATCTGCAGGAAGTCCGCGGAACTGTGCACCAGTCGGAGCAAGAGAGCCATCAGCTTCAAAGTGTGGCTTCGAGCTCAATACATGTCGATAGAAGCGCTTGATCGGGATCTCTTCAAGGCGGTCTCGCGGGTTCAGGAAGAGACGCACATGGACGCCATCGAACTCCGACAAGACCTTGATGATGGGTATCCACTTCTGAGCTGCCTCAGAAGCTGGGTCTACCGCAGCATAGATTTGGATCGTCGCTGTGTCCAGATCTCCGATATTGATCGCTGTGTGGTTGGACTCAAACTTCTTGAACACATCAGTGCGGACCGTCGGCGCTGCTTCGAAGATGCCCTCTGGCACATCCGAAATGAGTGACAGAGCAATCAGATTGGAGATTCGTGCGAATGCCACAGGGGTAGAAGACTTCTGCTGAAGACCAAGAGCCTCGATCGCAAGTGCCGCTGGCAGCAATCGTCTCGTACGCTCATATGTGAGCAGAGTCTCAATATCTGACGACTCGATCGGAACATCATCGGACACTGGGCCTACCACTCTTCCGTTCGCGATCAGTGCCTTCTTGCCAGGTGTAACCCCCACAGCGGTGATGAGATGATTGAACTTAGCCCAGTAGCTGCGAACTTCCTCGTCGATTTCCGGAGTGCTGTCCTGTGCCGCAGCAAGTCTCAGGATCTCATAGATCTTCCGTCTGGATTCCAGATTCATATCAGGAGCATCTCCGCCAGTGCTTGAGGTCCAGAAATTGTCCCACTCAGTAATAAGGCTCTCCAACACAGTAGCCGCGCCGTCTTTCTGCAAGTCCGAAGCGATTCTGGACTTGGAGTCTCCGTCGCGAGGGACGTGTAGTACAGCTACTTCAACGTTGTCATGATCCTTCTTATACAGCAGAGCCTCCATAAGCTGCTCAAATCCTTGTTCGCTGTCCAGATCAGCCACCACAGTCAGATGAACAAGCTCTCGTTCAATAGTCTGCGGATCAGCAGGAATACTAGGCAGATCTTCAAACTCATGATGATCACCAAGGTTGAGAAATCGCAGACTGCTGTCATCTTCCGGCACAACCAGGGGATTGCGCCTGAAGCTCGCTTTACTGAGAAAAAGGGTGGGCAGATAATCCTCGTCGCCAAGCTGACCAGTATAGACAGCCTGCTGCACGGTGCGAAGATCAATGCTGACTTGCTGGCTCATTACCTGCAGCCAATCCTCGGTCCTGGCAATTGGCGCACCATTGATCAGCACAGGAGGTGTAGAATCTGTGCTGCCGATTCTGCTGATATAGTCCTTGCTCCTTGTGATTCTTTCAGACAAGGTCTTGTCCTTCAGCACATCCGATAGAGAAAGGTCCTCCTTGTTGGGACGAAGCTTGCCGGCAGTCTTCACAGCTTGGAACACCTTCTCGTTGGGCTTGCTATACCTGCGACCAGCCGCCTCCAGCGATTGTTCCAGGTACTTAAGTGCAGTACCAAGCCCATAGTTGTGAACGAGGTAGTAGATGATTGTCGCCTGCTCCGTGCTAGTCTCGCTTCGAATCCGTGGTGCCAGACCCATCCGAATAGGAACTTGACGTGTAACAAAACTCCGTAGCTGCTCAGAAACGAGCAAAACATCGTTGAAATCCGCAAAGTCAACCGGCAAGACCAAATTGTGCACCTCTTTGCGGACCGGCGGGAGCTGGCCAGGAAAGGTACGCTGGAGAAGTGCATTCGCAGTGGCTGGCCAATCAGCGTACCGCTTATCCTTCTCAAGATCGTTCAACCAGATGATAATATCGCCTCCCTCAGCGTCATCTCGCCAGTCGTACCGAGGGGCCTCTTGCTCGTCCTGCGCTGCAGTGATAGCCTCGTGAGAGAGCAGCTCGATAGCCTCAGATCCACTCAGCCCAATCTGCTGCACACTCTTGATCATCCTCCGCTCCCGTCTGAGATGCTCCAGAAGCGCATAAGCCTCAACATCTCTCGGCATAATCTGCACGCCATTGATCCACATAACATTATACCCAGGCGGAAGCAGCACTTCTCGATTCTTCGCATGCTCCTCGATAAAGTCCTGAGAAACGTTCGTCGCCGCAATACTCGTCGAATGCTTCGGGAAATCCTGGCTCAACTTCAACAGCGTCGCAAAAGGATCCTCGCTTCCCATGACAAAACTGGCAGCTCTCACTCCCAATCTCCTCAACTCCGATTGTGACAGAGGTCGAAGATCCGAGAGCTCTTCCTCGCTCAGCTTCGTCTCTGCGGCGCTCTTTCCCTCGTCTTTCTCCGCATCTTCGCCGTCTTGTCGATCATCAATGACGATGTAATCCGTCCTCTTCAATGCAAGTTCCACACCATACCCGCTCACAGTCAAGGGCTTACTCTCCACTCCCTCAAAAGCTCTGTAACGCACTCGATAACTCGTCTTGCCGTCCTTCGCCGTCTTACTCAACGTCTTGTGGAATTCCCTGAAACTCTCACTCGACAGATCTGCGTACAGTACGCTCGGCTTCTCGCTATTCGCGTCTCCCAGCACACGATCGAAAGGTAATGACTTCACTGTATCTCCTGGTTGTCCCAAACTCTCCGCGCTTTTCTCGTCCAAGTCTGGAGAGCAGTATTTCTGCCCGCTGAAAGGGACATAAACCCACGTATCGCATCCTGCATAGCCATCTCTCTCTTTCGATATTGTGGGAACAACGGAAGTGTTGTAGTATTGATAGTGGGCTTCGATGCGTGGGGCAGCGGAGTGGATGGCGAGAGCATAGTCGAAGGATGAGAGGTCCTCTCTCCCTAGATGTCCGTCTGATTCGAGGAGTGATCGGAAGGCTTTGTATAGCTGTTCGTCGGTCGTCGAGGAATCGAAGTAGCCGTCTGCGATGCGATCGAGGAGAGGGAAATAGGCTGTGTTGTTCTCTTCGGCTGCTGTCTCGCTAAGGTATTGTTCAGCTACGTGACTTCTGTGGTAGAGTGCGTGAAACCGTACAGCAGTTCTACCAGAAACGGTGGAGCACCAAAGGCTGTCCGTACGGCGACGTTGACGGAGGGAAGGGCATTGGAGCAGGTCAGCAAGCTGGCCAGAGCTGCTGCCTTCCAATTGCCCCACGATCTGTTGGCCATGTTGGCTCTTCGTTTCTGCAATCACTTTGCTAGATCATTGAGGAAAATGTGTCGCGGACGTTGGACGCCAATCGATATGGCGGCGCAGAGGGGTCCCGCTGACAATTATTTGAAGCTACGTGTCGTTCAACACGCGTCTCGCCTCTCCACGACTAAGACGACAGGGCACGCGAGTCTTGTTGAATGTGACCAGAACACATTGGATGACACTGTCCCAGCTGATGCGAAGTGAAGCTCAGCTCATGTGGTGCTATCGCAAGGTTGTCGATGTGTCTCCTCCGTGGCTTCTCCGGGCGTCTAGCGCGCGAGCATGTGAACGGAACACCACAACAGCGCTGCGTGAGCATGCAAATCTTCACTCTACATCTAATTCTATCCCGAACCTCTACCACCCTATAGCAAAGTATCTCCCAGCGCACACCTCACAATACTCACCCCCGCCCTCACCGTCTCACTAACACCATGCGCCTCCAAATTCGGATTGACCTCGACCAAATCCAACGCAACCAAACTCCCCGTCTCATGCACACACTCCGCAATAAAATCTCCCTCTCTCAACGTCAACCCTCCTCTCACCGGCGTCCCCGTGCTAGGCGCCCACATAGGATCCAAAGCATCCACATCAAACGACAAATGAATCGGCGTATCCCGTCCAATCCAACCCAAAGCCATATCCATGACCTTCCCGATCCCATGCCGATCAATATCGTGCATCGAGAAAGCTTTGATGTTGTTATCCTTCAAAATCTTCTTCTCCCCTCGATCTACATCTCGAAGACCAATGTAGACGAGCTTCGCGGGGCTGATGCGTTGGTCTTCTGTGATCCAACCGAAAGGGTTTTCGGCAGTGTCCGTTGCGAGACCTGTGAGAAATGAGACGGGCATGCCGTGGATGTTTCCGCTATCGCTCGTTTCGGGCGTGTTGATGTCTGCGTGTGCGTCGACCCAAATCACTGCCATGTCTCTTCCTAGACGCTCGCGGACGGCTTTGGCGGTGCCGGAGATGGTACCGATGGCGATGCTGTGGTCTCCTCCCAATGTCAGCACGAAGCGGCCTTCGCGTGCGTGCTCGTAGACTTGGGAGCTGAGTTTCTTTGTCACGGCGGACACGGCTCGAGGGTTTTTCATGCGGCGGTGTTCGGGGTCTTCGGAGGGCATGAGATCGCCGTAGGCGTGGACTTTGTTGTCGTATTTCACGTCATATTTGAGTTCGTCGCGCAGGTCGTTGATGAGGCCGGACTCGATGAGGGCCATTGGGGCCGCATCTGTGCCTGGTTTGCACTGGAGAGTGGCATGTTTAGTCTGTGTTCCTTGCATAGAGGATGAGGGAAGAGACGAACTTGTCCACCACTAAAACCGACAGCCACCAGACCCAGCTCGTCGGCCTTGGATAGGAACTTTGGTGTAATTGTAGGAGCGTCCATTGTGCTACTTTCTGATTGTATCAGCCTTCATGTCAATCGAGTCACTCGATGAGCGGTGCCTTACATCGTGGATGCCGATGACCTCAGGATGTCTCAGGTGTACAATCTGTAAACGATGATGAGAAAGCTAAGAAGAGTTTCTCTTTGTCCCTGTCCCCGTCCCGTAGAAAAAGCGGAAAGTTCACGATAGAGTTGCAAACGCAGAATGCAAGAAAGAACAAGGAAAACAGAAACGGGCAGCGAGGATACTTCCTTTTTGAAATCGCAGGGCGCAAGAGTCTTCCGGCTCACTATCGCTCCCTAGGCTCGCCGTTTACGAGACGCAAATGCTGTCGAGTGGGCTGTCGACTCATCGTGTCGCCTTTTCCTGTACTTAGGGGAAGTCGAAGACCTTAAGTACAGGTGTAAGCGGTAGCGTGGTGGCTCGCGGATTTCTCTTATCAAATGGTTAGCCGCGGATCGGCCGTTGATAGCCGGCATTGGAAGACGCGACTGTGGCATGTGATTGCGCCGCAGCGTGGAGAACATGTCATAGCGCGAGGAAGTCGAAGAAGACTGGAGATGAGGTTGTACGCGGTGCGCGTGTGATGCCGTTCATGTGAGCTGTTCCTGTGCGACGTGTGTTGACATCGTCTTGCAGTGCCGAGACCAGGCACATCTTCACAAAAGCCATGCTTACATTAAGCAGCTTGCATACTAATAACAAACATACAATGTCCCACGCGCATTCGCATTCGCACAATTACATTTACCCCCATGTCCTTGCCATCGCCTCATGCCACGTAACCAAACAACCACGTCTATCAAAGGTGTCCATTCATACAATTGTCCCCATCGAAGCTGTTCAGTATGCGACGGTTTTTCTCACCCCATCTGTAGTGTGGCATGCACGCTAACTAAACGCTGTCCATGATCAGCCAGAGGCTCCATCTACAAGTACTTCTTTGGCTGACTGTGTCTCTGCCTCTTGTACAATGCGTAGAACAGCACCATCAGGCACTGGAAGCCGATGATGGTAAGAACCATTTGTGAGGTGCTCGGACCATGGGTTTTGATAACTGCGAACCCGAATTAGCTTGTGTCTCAGCTGTTTCATCGCACGTCACAGCAATGTGCGGACTTACCTTTTTCCATTTTTGGCTCCAAATGGTCGTGGAAGTTGTAGTGCAGGAACGACATAGCGTTGTGCAGCTCGTCAAGAGACTGCTTGTAGTCTCTGCCCTCGATATCGTCGCGAATGATGTTGACGATCGACTCAATGCTCGACACGCGGTCGTGCAAAGCATTGATCTTGCCAACCGTCTCCGGTGGCAGCCCAGTATCTCTGCTAGCACCAACATTGTTGATCTTGCTCACGGTGTCCAAGTGTTTTGAATCAATCTTGTCCGCCAAGTTCTTGATCTCCCAATAGACAGTGCCCATCTGGTGAGTGAGGCCTTGCACGCGATTGTGCAAGTCGGCGAACTGCTCGGTTTGCGACTTGATTTGGTCTGCATCCCGATCAGGGAGCATCTCTGGTGCGCCTGGCATGCTGTCCATCTTTTTGATCTGAGGCGGGTTCTGCTGCTGTTGCTGCTGCTGCCCCTGAATGGGTTGTTGAGCTGTGTTGCCTGGGTAGCCTTGCTGTCCGCCTGTTACTGGATCTCCTCCACTGCTCACAACGAACTTGGTGACCTCGAAGGAATCTGGATTCTCTCCAGTAGTAGCAGTGATACCAAAGAAGTAGTCGCCAGTTGGCAAAGAGATCTTGTCGGAAGAGAAGCATGTTTTATCGTCAATGGACACTGTAAGGCCTCCCCTGCTCGTAATCTTGAGTTTACTGGGTCTTCCCAAATTGCGATAACTATAATCGCAGTGCCCGAATGCCAGTGACTCGAGCGATGTAGATGAGCGGTAATCTACAGAACCGTCGTTCAGGAAACCTCGAATCTTGCCGCCAGAGCCTCCATATTGATCGACCACAATGACGAGGCCGTCGAACTTCCCCGCGTTGTAGACACTGTCTGCATGCAGGGTGTCGTATCCGTGGGTGTACCACAGCTGCAGATTTCCGGAGCCAACCTCTTGACCTGATGCTCGGAATTCGAGCTGTGCTGTCCAGTCGTTGACCTGCCCGATGCTCTGGTCTGACCAGATCGCACCCTTCGTCTGGCCGGGCCACGGCGGTGTGAGGATGACACGATCTCGAGTGACGTGCAAATCGTGGTTTACGCTGGCTGCGTGCCAGCCAGAGATTGTGGCTCCTGGTGTGAAGTCGCCTTTATGGCCGAACGAAAGGCTATCGATTGGCGCAGCGAAGCGGTCAACGGCGGAGACGAGGGTAGCGAACACCAGCCATGCGAGTGACTGAGGTAATCGTGGGAGTGTCATCTTTCTCAATGTCGCGTGCACACGATTCGATGTGGTGTGAGATGTGCTCGGGCACAGAATCGATGGAAGGTGGTGGAGGGTAGCGATGGGTTTGTTCAATAGCGATTGCGACTATCCAACACTCGGTATCAATGCTCTGCAATGATTGCTCGTGATCAATGTCTCGTCTTTCGTTGGTTGTATGTATACACAGAGTCCCGCTATGCCTTATCGTTGCTCTTGAACAGAAATCCTCTCAAAGCGGTAGTCGCGATCCAGCCTACGACCACGACAGAAACGATCAATTTGACCTCTTTCAGCGCATCGACCGCGGAGGAGTTGAAGGAAACGGTGTGGTGGTGATTGATGGCACCCGAATGCTGTGCGGCCAAAGCAAAAGATTCCATCGTGTCTCCGCCGTATCGTGGGTTTGGTCTATGTGGCATCAAAGCTGGCCCCTGCAGCTGTCCGGCCCCGGAGCTTTGAAGCTTGGGCGCGGGAGATTCACATGCAGCTTGTCGAGATCACTTCTACTTCTCTTCTCTCACACGACACAAACAAAGTTCACTCAGAAATGCCGGTATCGCGTGCATCTAGACCACATGCAGCTCCGCTGTGCGATGTCACCCCTTGCTTCGGCTAGAATACAGACGTCCAAGCAGCTGAGTTGTACTACAATATGCAGAAAAACACATGCCATCCTTCCGGAGTCCCTTCAACAGAGGACATCTCCCTCGGCGGCGTAATAAGCCCTGCCTGGGTCACATTCTGAAGCGCACCGAACCACTTCACAGCCATCTTGCGATAGCCCGCATCACTCGGATGCAGTCCATCTCGCAAATCCGCAGTGTCCACACCAATCGAGCTCAAATCCGCCACTTGCACCTTATACCCTTTGGCCACGCGCTCTACAGCAATTCTTGGAATCTGCGTATTCAATTGCGGGATCAAATTTCTGCGCGCAGAGTCCTCCGTCACCTGGATTACTTGCGCCACGATGAGCGTGACATTAGGCACCGTTTCAAGAACCATATCCATAAGCTTCCCAAGTCGCTCCGGCGCTTCTTGAGGTGCTGACCCAGGTCGGTCTACCATATCATTCGTTCCTGCGTGCAGCAGAACCACATTCGGCATCTCCAGAATCGAGTTCATGAGTCTTGGCTGAGTATCATTTGCGATCTGGTTGATATTGTATCCTGGATATCCTTCGTGTCGGTTTTCGACGAAATTTCCAGTTCGCTGAGTGCCTGTCTCATGGTCAGGAACGACTAACGAAACATCACCGGAGTCCACTTACCAATATAGGTTCGATTCTTCATAGGACAATCACTTTCCAAAAAGTTGAGCAAGTCCTTTCGATAACTATTCCAATATTCGCTGCCTCCCCAGCCTACAGTGATCGAGTCGCCAATTGCCAGCATCCGCAAATGCGTCTCTGGGGCGACTGAACATCTGATCTCATCGCTAAGGATAGGGATTTCTGCATTCGCGTAGAGTGCTGGTGCTGCCGCTGTTTCTGATGTCTGACAGATATCGCCGCTACCGAACCAGAGGTAACCTGCTCCTAGACCACAAAGCAGAGAACGAAAGGATGACATGGCTGTGACTGTCGTGAATATCCATGATCACAACTGATTTGGAAATTGTTTACAACGAGGGTTCCAAAGATTGTCCATACCAATCTTGGTAAGCCTCGGCGCTGGTTTGAGTTCGAGCCATGCGGAAACATCCAGAGCGTGGAAACGTACCACGCGATCGGGGCACGCATTTGCGTCGGCGTCTGTGTGTTGAAGTGCTTCGTGGTTACCAAACACAATTGCAAAGTGGTGAGAGAAGCTTGCAATATGGATCGCGGAACGCCACCTTGCAAGCTACACCGGCGTTGATAATCTGCTTAGGTATACACATCTCTGGCGACCTTTAACTCCTCTTCCACAATCCTCAATATTACACTCAATATTCAATCTTGTCACCACAGTCTTTCACAGATTTAACCCAGGAGAAATCTTCAGAACAATCGGCGACCTTACACCACCCTATTCTCCACCTCCCTCCCCTCCAGCACAGCAACCACAGTCTCAACAGCAAACCTCCCACTAGCACTCTGATTCTCCTCCGTCGTCCCACCCACATGCGGCGTCAGAACCAAATTATCAAACCCCAAATGCAACCCATGCTTCTCCAAACTCGGCGGCTCAAAATCCAACGCATCCAGCGCCGCTCCAAAAATCCTCTTCTCATCCAGCGCATCCAACAAAGCATCCTCATTAACAATCCCACCTCTCGCACAATTCAATAAGATAGCATTCTTCTTCATCAAACCGAATTCTCGTTTGTCAATCATATCTGTTGTATCATCTGTTCGTGGGACGTGTAAACTTATGACATCGGAGGATTTGAGTAGGATGTCGAGGTCTAGGACACGATGATGTTCGATGTCGTCCCAGGCTCCATTGGGAGCAAAAGGATCGTAGGCGATGATTTTGCCCTCCATGGCTCCGATCCATTTTTTCGCTACGGCTTTTCCGACGTTTCCCATTCCGACAATGCCAAGGGATTTCTGGTAGAGAGATTGGCCGAGGAGTTGGGAGCGGATTAAATCTTCGCCGCGGTTGAGTTTCCTGTCGATCTCGACGACGCGGCGGGCGACGGTGAGGGCGAGGGTGAGGGTTAGTTCTGCTACGGCTTCGGCGTTCATGGCTGGGGTGTTGCAGACTGCAATATTGTGCTTTTTGGCTGCTTCAAGGTCAATGTTGTCGACACCAGTCCCAAGCTTCACAACGACTTTGAGCTTTTTGGCCATGGCGAAGTCTTGTCCTGTTAGGCGGGTGTCAGAGCGAATTAGAATTCCATCGGCTTCGTTGTGCCATTGGTCTGAGCCAGCTTGGCCAGGGAGGATTGCTTGAACAGAGCTGGATTGCTGGAGGAGGGCAATAGCATCTTGATGGTAGGGATTGAGGACGAAGACCTTGGGCTTGGACATTTTGGTCTGGCTTCTTGTAGTGTGTGGTACCTGTGTGTTGCGGTGGTCTGAGTATGGCGGGGTTGAACTGTTGTCAGAGTTGGCAAGCGGGGCAGAGTGAGGCTGAAGTTGTGAAGCTGCTGCTGCAAGGTTCAAGGGTGAGATGTGGGCTGATTCCTGGCTTGCATGCTCTGTTTTGTGTTGCATATGATGTCTGAAGTCATTGCGATATCGGCTACATACCACCTTTACGCGGCACAAATATCCGTACTATCGCTGTGGACATCTGTGTCGCTTCGGACGCTGCATACCACAGATGACCGGAGACTTTGATCCATATGCCATGTTGGACAGGTGGATGGCGGGAGTGACGAGCTGCGACCGGGGTGATTGCTATTCACATTGTTACGCGTAGAGAGCCAATAACTCATGATCAGGAATGGGCTCGCCGCGGTATCCATGGGAGAGGGCATATGCGGTCCTTTTGATGTGCTGTCACTGCTTCCTGTCCAGCGCCGAGCACATGTCCGGCGCAACAGTCTTCTGAATCTGCCCATGGAGCCTCAAAGCCAGGTTGCTAGACAACTTACCTGCTGGGCCCGAAACTAAGGTCACGTCACCCGCTTCAATGGCCGCTCTTCATGCGCCCTTATCCTCCCCAATGCCGGTTTCGCGGCCGCGAGTGCGTACGACGTGCAGTGCGCAACGTATCATCCATGCATGTAGGCATACCGCTGCTCTTGGGGTCCGGATGAGCGCAGATATGGGCCTGACTCGACCACCGCAACTCAGCAGAACGCGGGCGAAAGAGCCTTTTGGGATCGTTTTCAGTGGCAGGCTAGTTGTTCGTCCCGTTGGGCTATGCGGTTCTTTGTTGTGCCGTGCGGTTGCAAAAATCCCGTTCATCACTCGTGTAGCAGTTGGTCAGCAGAGAGAAGTGAGAAGGAAGAGTGGAGGCACAGTGGAGGGTTGGAAGAGATGGCAGCTCCCGATGGATGATGTCCGTGCACTTTCGAGCCTCATTCCAATTTTTACAACCAAACTGTGAAACTTGACACAACGACAAGCAACAACATCGCATCCGCAATCCATCCGCCTGTAATGTCACTACCGAGTCCTCACTGGCACCACTTGACTCATTGAAGGGTGGAACAGCGAGATGCAGCCAGAGGCTTGAATCGCAGACCGGAAAAGTTGTTCCAGAACAGTGCGCCACAGCTCACGAGTGGCTAGAATTCCTCCCCTCTGGCCGAAGCAGCAATTCCAAGCAGAACGTAGGAGGTAGACGGCAGCGGTACCTGTCCGAAAGAAGCCCCGTGTGGTGCGAAATGGCACCCACGTGGACAGTGCAATAGCGGAACCTGGGGCTTGCCAGAACAGAGCCGCATCGTGTGCCTCTTTTCACCACTGAGCGCCCCAGTCTCCCGGGACGACACGACCTCTAGCTCTATTTGTTCCTGCATGATGGCAATGTCTCGCTAGACCATCAATATTGCACGCAATACTTCCGCCCTCGCTATTCATTCTCCGTTGCGGTTGTCCGATCTCGCATTCGCAGCCAATGAAGCCAACTTTTGCCTTTCAGCTACCTGGCGAATGAGATCGGGCGAGTGGATGTCGACCTTCATCACAATCTGTGCTACCCCAGCATTGCGATCGAGAGGTACCACATATGCAATATACTCCACCCCAGATCATAGTCCGGAGCTACTGGCTAGTCACAATACCAGTCGTAGCCCTAGGGACTTCTTTGGAGTGCGCCTTGCTATACCATTCGTGCTCAACAGCGGCCCAGCAGGGTGTATGATCACCCGAAGAGATCATTAGACGAGGCGCACCAATCGATCATAGCTCGCAGACTGTCTGACAGCTGTGTGAGAACTAACCTCCGGAATGGTAGCGTAGACTTGCCCCTCTGCGTCGGATGAGGTACATGGCGGGGTCAGCGAGCCCGCCTCGAGCCCGCGTCTGGATCACTCATGCACACCAACGCTCCAAACACAGCCACCGGGTTGCCACTTCCACTCTTCCAGACCGTACTACTGCCCCACAAGTCCCCAGGTAACCCCAGACTATGGTCTTAGCCCCGCATCGATGTCCAATCTCCTGCAGGGTTAGATCGACCTCAGCTGCTGAAGCTCCACGCGCCTAGGCAGGTTTGCCGCCGTACAATCTCGAATGCCCTCAGAAAAGGCGGATGAAGGGAAAGTAACTCGTTAGTATCGGCCTAGTTAGGGAAGTATCCTGCACTCATAAAGACTTGTCAACCCCTCCACCTCATCTCTTGCCACCCATTCGTATCAGCACACGCTTCCAAACTACTTATCATTTTCTACGAGAATTTGCCACCATGGGCAGCGTCGGAGTTGACACGCAGAACCCAGAGCGCATCATCAAGACAGACCTTTGGCAGTATGGTCGCCGACGACGCGAGGACGGCCCTTATGCCGACAATCTTGACATCGATGTTCTCATTGTTGGCGCTGGATTCGGTGGAGCAATGAGTTTGTACGAGTCTAGGAAGAATGGATTCAACACAGTCTTGTACGATGCAGGACAAGGCTTTGGTGGCACATGGCGATGGGTTAGTACCTCACCATGCCGACGATCTTCTGATCTTCAGGCTGACTCCACGTCAGAATGTCTATCCCGGTGCACGAGTGGACAGCCCTGTCCCAATCTACGAACTGGCCATTCCTGAGGTCTACAAAGATTGGCACTGGACGACAAACTACCCCAACTGGGAAGAGCTGCAGGCATACTTTGACCACATGGACAAGGTGCTTGAGCTCAGCAAGGACTGTGCATTCGAAACCGTGGTCGTCAGTGCCGAGTTCGACACAAATGAGGGGAAGTGGACTGTCAAGACTCAAGACGGCCGTACCACCAAGGCCCGTTTCTTGATCGTCGCCGCCGGATTTGCTGCCAAGAGATGTGAGTACATCCAGTCGTCATGTCGATTTGTGTAAGCTGACAAAGAATCTAGATATTCCCGATGTGCCAGGCCTCGATTCGTTCAAGGGCGAGATCCACCACTCCAGCTTCTGGCCAGCCGAGGGAGTCGACTACAAGGGCAAGAAGGTCGCCGTCATCGGCACTGGTGCATCAGGAGTGCAGATGATTCAAGAGATGGGACCAGTGGCCGAGCAGCTTACCGTATACCAGCGGACACCAAACCTCGCACTGCCAATGGGCAAGCGAGACCTGTCAAAGGAAGAGCAGGACTCGCTTAAACCCGACTATCCTTACATACACGCGATGCGCGAGAAGTGTTTTGCTGGGTTCCACTACGATTTGTGTGAGCGGGACACATTTGAGGATGATGAGCAGGAGCGTGAGGAGTTCCTGACTAATCTGTGGGCGCAGCAAGGATTTGCTCTGTGGCTCGGAGGATACAAAGACTACCTTGCCAACGACAAGGCAAATGATGTTGCGTACGAATTCTGGAGAAAGACGCAGAGCAAACGTGTGCAGAACGAGGAGAAGAAGAAGCTCCTATTCCCAGAGAAGAAGCCTCACCCGTTCGGAGTCAAACGCCCCTGCTTGGAGCAAACCTATTATGAGGTGCTCGATAGGCCCAATGTCAACATCATATCGATTAATGAAGACGCTGGAACCCCTATTGAACGATTTACCGAAAAAGGTATTGTTACGGCAGGTACGGAAACCGAGTTCGACATCATCGCTCTTGCCACCGGCTTCGATGTCGTCACAGGCGGCATGACTTCCATGGGCCTCAAATCCATCAACGGCACCTACCTCAAAGACGAATGGAAAGAAGGCGCCAACACTTTCCTCGGAACCACCATCTCCGGCTACCCCAATCTCTTCCACTTATACGGCCCTCACGGCCCAACCCTCCTCTCCAACGGTCCATCATCCGTCGAAATCCAAGCCCGATGGATCCGTGACGCCATCAAGAAGATCAACAAGCAAGGTCTCAAGTACGTGAACCCTACCAAGGAGGCTAGTGATGAGTGGAAGCAGCGTATTCAGGATTTGGCTGCGGGGACTCTTTTCCCTACTACCCGATCGACGTATATGGGTGGTACTGTGCCAGGCAAGAAGTTTGAGATGACTTGTTATGCGGGTGGTGTTGATAAGTATGGACCTGAGATTAGAGGGTATTTGGCTGAGTGGAAGGGTTTTGAGACTGTTAAGGCTTAGATGAAAAGAAGAATGGAAAGGATTTATTGTGATTTGCTTGAGTTAGCCGGCTTGTAAATAGTGCATGAAATTATGATCAACTATTCAAAGCAGACTGTCACTTTCTGTTGTGTCGTTGTCGTAGAAAGCGGTCGGCGACATTGGAATTGTTCGCTGACACGCAGTGATTGACTTATCTCTGCCGCTTTGGAGCAAGAGGTGTCGACTGGTGTCGCTCCGCTGCCCGCCGCCTCTGAGGCATGGGGACAGAGTCGGGAGGCGGTCTCTGGAAAAGGTGCGCATACTGTGCCAACTGGTGTCGTGCCGCCATTCCGTAGTTCGTCCCATGGAATCAGAGAGGAGGAATTTCTGGTGCGAATTCGTATGCAACATGCAGGCATGATTCTTGCCATCATACACTTGATGCTTCATGTATCTGTCTCTCAAGGCGTCTAGGGTGGTTGACATTTCACCTCTTATCGCCGGCGAACTAAATAATTTTTCAACTATAAAGCGAAAGAAAGCAACAACGGTAGGAGGTCGCGCAAGAATGAGAAAGTGTGAAGACTGTGAGCAGCAGATCAGGGATTTGGAACATAAGTATCGGCCAGCTCTCCTGGTGTCTACGGATGTTGATGCAGAGGTTGGTCACCCAAGGAACAAGTTTTCTAGACCGGCATCTTCTCTGCTTTTATAATCTCGCACAAGGCTGTTAGTCCCTAACACATCACGAGTGGAAAGTCGAATCATGGCTGTGTTTGTTGATGTGTGCTTTAAGGTTACTATAGTGTAATACACCGACTGGTACGAACGAATGTTTTACCCTCCTCTGCCTCTATCACATCCTCATTCCCGACAAACGAAAGATTCTTCGACTGTGGCCCATTATAACATCCGCTCGTTCGCTGCTGTCAGTTCCTTGTGGGTGGTTGGCATGTATATGCGGAAGGAAACATTTAGTTGTCGTTTCCGCCGTTGAAGTTGCCGCCGGTGGTCTCGCCGAAGTTGAGGAGCTGGAGGTTGATTGGTGCAATCTGGTTGCCGTTCAAGACGTCGCAAGACAACAAGTTGCCAGCCTGGTGTCATGTACTGTCAGATATTTCGTGGAGAAGGTAATTGATATCTCTGGGACTTACTGCGAGCAGACCGCCCTGCTTGTTGTTGCCGCAGTTATCGTAAACATCGACGTCAGGGTGACCGATGCTTGGGTAACCAGCTGGTGGGAAAAAAAGCGTCAGTTTTGTTGTTCTGCGATATGTGTGATGTGGATGCATTGATGACTTACGAGTACCAGGAGCCCAGCAAGCGCCAGGCTGGCTCTTGTAGCAGCAGAGCTGGCCGCTGTAGCCGCCTTGGTAGCCTCCGTAGCCTCCACCGCAGTTGCCAGTCTGGCAACCACCTGGGTAGCCACCCGGGTAGCCACCGCCTGGAGCAGCAGCGGCGATGGCAGCGAAGGCAGCAATGATAGCGGTAGTAGTGAACTGCATTTTGGCGGTGTTGTTGTTGGGTGACGTTTGTCGGATTGTGGATGTGATTAGAGTGAGTGGTGAAGTTGGTTGTGGTGTGTAGCTGGCAGTGAGAGGCTGTTGTTGATGAGAATTGATCTGAGGTGGACTTGGAGCCATCTTTTATACATGCTGCAGGCTCCTTTCTCTCTCTCCCATCTTGCTTTCCTCGCCCAGACGGCAATGTTACCCTCAAACAAGACTCATCAGCTGTATGCCCGCAAGCTTCATGCTGTCAACATGTCGATCATTGGAAAATTTCCCAATCGGTCGGTCTTCACACTGCGGCATGCAATACTGAGGTCAGAGTTTGCAGGCTTGATCCTCGATTGCCCTATTAGATCGTCAGCAGGTATTTCGAAGATCATCGGCATTGGTCCTGGCGGCTGATTACAGCGTGGCGATTCAGCAATGTTCCTATTTTGAGGATACTGGTCCCCGTCATCTGGAGCTTGACGGGACTGTCGATAAGCTATTGTCCTAGTAGCAAGAACAAGCTTATCCTGATCAATTCGTGTAAGAAGTTACTCAACATGGCAACTTCAAACGCTCTCCACTGGCGGGTTAGTCGGTTTTGTTTTGACACACAACGTTTGCCCCAGCGTAGCGGAGCCAAAGCGTTCGGCGAATCTGCCCCAGCTGTTCTAATCGCTCCTGTCTTGGATCGCCATTGATAGAGATTCACATCATTAGGCAGTGATGTGAGTGTAGGAGAGCTCGGCGGTCCTGTGCAATGTCCCTGGACATTAACCAGCATCCTTCATCTGCTGCCCTATCGTCACGCGTAAGTCACATCGTCATCTTCCACGTCGGTCGTTCAGCACAGACATGGTGCATACCTTGCTCTGTACGCCGTTGAGAATCCACTCCTGCCGTCTGAATATGCAGTGCCTTGAATGCCACAGGGCTGACCGAGCCGCTGTCCCGCGCAAAGCCAGCGGAACCCCGGACTGCGCGCCACTGACGAAGCACGCTTCATATTCCACCAGCTCACTGCAACGATTCTGTGACTGCCAGCAATCAATGTTCGCTCTTAGGTAACATTTGGAGGCGCTGTCACATCCCGGATGGTCCGTTCGGCAAACAAGCTCAGACTGACATCGAAAGTGTAAATGACAACGTGACGTCCGAATGCCGAGCGTTGCTTCATAGCAGCCATACCTACGTACTCTGATGATCACAATAGGGGCAGTCTAGACCGTGATGCCTATCCATCTTGTGCTGATGTGCTGCCTTGTCGAAGGGGATGCGAACGAGGCGGAGTCCTCGACACGGGCTCGTATCCGGGAGTGATGAGTACATGGACCCAATCTTGGCAGCTATGCTTTGCAGTACGTGTAGCAGCTGTGGAGTGACTGGGTCCAAGGTGGTAGCCAGTTGTGCAGGCTCTGCTACAGCAGAGTCCAGGTTCGGATTGTTGCGGCACTGTGAACGAGTCAGCGTGGCTTGCGGACCTGTTTCAAGTAGTGAGTCTATTTGAGCATCGTCAGTACTGCACTTGATCGTCAAAAGCCGTTGGAGATGGACAATCGGCATTCTGTTACATTGCGCTGCCTCTAATCAGAAGGTGCGTGCTCATCTCCGTCGCACATTGTGTTACAATGCCACCAAATATCGCCAAGGGCCTTCAGTGCAATAACGCAGCAAGCGATACTGGCAGCGCTACCAGGCGTAGAACAACCTGAGCACTCGCATGGTCTTCGCGATGCTGGTCCATCGCATAAGCACAGGTACGGAGGCCTGGATCGTCGAGGCTTCCGGGCGTGGTTGTATAACGTGGCAGCCGGACCACGGGACTACCTAAATTGTTGTACGATATGGATTCACCTCATTCGGCCATGCTCTGAACATCAGCTGTATACTGGCACAAAGAAGTTGCCGCCATTCCGCCTGGGCTCGAGTCCGGCAAGCTTTGCGCAGTGATCAAAGCAAGAAATTGGCGATATCGGTCTCAGACAGTTGAGAGATTCGGATCGCGGTACTGAAACCAGATGTAGGGTCTTCCCTTCAGCTGGTCGGCATTGGAATGCCGATCGCCTCTACTATACGGGAACGGAGAGTAAAGTTCACGGAGCAGTCTTGGCGACAGGTGGCGCATATGTTCCTGACGGGGGTCCCAAGGCGGGTTGGCTGAGGATTCGTCACCTGGCAGGCCCTTTGACTTTATGCGCCGCTCTATGCAGCTGCGCACTTCGCAGCGTGCTTCCCACCGCTCTCTTCAAGCGTCATCATCCAGATCTGCCTGCAGTGCCTGTACATCGCTCAGTGCTTGCTCTCGCAGTCTCTGGTCCACTGCCTTCTTCCACTCTTTCATTTTTGCAAGCCCCCTCGACTTCCGGTCCATCGTCCACAGAGCTCTGGCAGTGGGGCCGAGTCTTCCAGTCAGAGCGTCATCGGCGTGATCCAAAATCGCGGCGAGGAGATCTTGCGTGCCTTCGTTAAAAGAGTAGACCTCCCTGTCCATTTCTGCCAAAACATTATCTATCTCATCGAGATCGCGATACTGTCGCCAGAGGAGCTGCATGTGCTGATTGTACAGCTCCGTGGTGGCACCGAGCGCAAAAGCGAGCGGGCCGATTTTCTTGAGCTCAGGAAGAACAACAAGGCCAAGGGAGTGCGTAGCAGGCAACTTGTCTGCCTGTAGCCTCATGTAATGCAGAAGCAGACCAGGCAGTGCAGGAAAGCTAGTTTGCACGGCATTGTGGTCCGACTCGTCTGCTAAACGATCGAGCACATGCTCACGCAGGACTTTCCAGCATTCAACATCTGAGGCAGCTTTGTCCATGCGGTCCTTGATCGCAAGTCCCTGTGCATCCTTGATCTCCAGCTCTTCCAGAGGTTTCGCCAGCTCCCCCATCGTCTCCATGCCATTTTTCTCCAAAGTTGACTGCCGTCGTAGCTGCTCCGCTTCTTCGACCAATGGCTTGAGCAGGTCTGGGAATTCCACGCCGGCATTTGTCTTCGAGGCTTTTTTCGCCTTGTCCTGTGCTTGCTCTTCGACTGTCTCTTTCCCAATTCCCTTGCGAAACAATTCCTCGAAGACCTGCATCTCTCGCGGCGTCATCGTCGTGTTCTGTAGTCTCTCTGATGGCGTCGCTGACCCAGTATCGCCCTCGAAAGGAATACTCTGTGACTTTTTTGGCCTGCGCGCGGCGTTCTGCATACGCTGCGAGATGGGTTCCCACCGTTCGTGAACTCTAGCGGCAGACTGTCCATCGTCGCGAGTGGTCACAGATCGTCTCCTAGACCAACGTTCCTTGATCTCTCGCAGCTTGCGTTCCTCCTCCGCGCCCTGGCCAGCTTTTTGATCGAGATGCAGCTCCTCTGAATATGCTCGAGCAATGGTCTTGGTCTGGTACAGAAAAGGTAGGAGAGTGCCGTGCGCACATTCTGCTATACTTAGCCTGTGAGATGCTCTTGCAGCCAGCATGATGTGTCGTTGCTGGTATCAATAGAAGCAATGCCAGCAGCTCGCGTTGAAGGAACGGCAATATCTCGCGACAATCTCGGAAGTGAATCGCGACGCGTCCTCGTCGCGTGTCCGTCATCGACTTTTCGACATCAAGACCATCGACATTGGGATTCACAGGACACTTCTTGAGTATCATGGCTAGAACAAGCGCTCAAGTGAGCGAGTACGAGCGTGCGAGACAAGAGAAAATCGCCAAAAATCAGGCATTGCTGCAGCAATTACAGCTCGATGCTCAGCAGGCTGGTCTGGGACCAAAGAAGGCCAAAGCAAAGCCTGCTGCCAGCGCAGGAACAAAGAGAAAGCGTGAAGTGAAGAAGGAGATCAAGGAAGAAGGTCCACGTAGGACTTCGTCTCGTCTGAAGGGCATAGTCGCGGATTCCGAGGTCGCCAGGCAGAAGGAGGAAGAAGAGGCGCAAGCATTCCAGCAACAACAGATCGCGAAGAGGCAGCGTGTGAGCGATGATATCGATCTCAAGGAGGCGATAGTCAACGGCGCAAATTGGAACAGGTCCGGCAATTGGCTATCTTTGGTTGGACCAGCCAATCCCGGAGAGAGGACATTCGATGCTCAAGATGTGAAGAACACTTCAGACAAGGAGCTGAAAGCATTACGCGAGCGCATGAGCAGCCTACAGTTGTGGGAAGGCGCAGAACCGAACAGAATCAAGATCACGCCAGAACGAATATATGCTCTTGGATTTCACCCAACGCCTGACAAGGCACTCGTGTTTGCAGGAGATAAAACAGGTAGTCTGGGACTTTTCGACGCTTCACAAACCTCCCCTGAGAAGATCAAACAAGAAGCAGATGATGCAGACGAAGATGGAGATGAGGTCGACGATGAGGTGGAACCGGCCATCACCACATTCAAGATTCACACGCGAACGATCAGCGCATTCCAATGCTCCCCACACGATCAAAATGCTCTATATTCAGCTTCCTACGACTCTTCAATACGAAAATTGGACCTCGGAAAAGCATCAGCAGTAGAGGTCTACGCGCCTGAAGACCGCAGCGAGGACCTTCCAGTATCCGGCGTCCAAATTGCTCACGCAGACCCCAACGTGCTACACTTCACGACCCTAAACGGCCAGTACGGTATGAAAGACCTCCGAACCCCGGCCCATCAAACGATCGAACTCCTGCAACTCTCTGAAAAGAAGATCGGAGGCTTCTCCCTACATCCTGCCCACCCACACCTCCTCGCCACTGCCTCCCTCGACCGCACACTCAAGCTCTGGGACCTGCGCAAGATCTCCGGCAAAGGCGGAAATCGTCTTCCTCATCTCATTGGCGAACACCTCTCTAAACTCTCTGTATCTCACGCAGCATTCAATTCTGCCGGACAAGTCGCCACCGCATCCTACGACGACACAGTCAAAATCTACGATTTCTCCTCTTCGGGAGATTGGAAATCTGGTCATGAACTCGATGGGACAGAGATGAATCCCGCAACAATTGTACCGCATAATAACCAGACGGGTCGTTGGGTGACGATTCTGCGAGCGCAATGGCAATTGCAACCGCAGGATGGGATTCAGAGGTTCGTGATTGGAAACATGAATCGCTTTGTAGACATTTATACTGGCGACGGGAAACAGCTGGCCCAGTTGGGAGGCGAGAATATTACGGCTGTGCCTGCTGTAGCGCAGTTCCACCCGAGTATGGATTGGGTTGCGGCTGGGACAGCGAGCGGGAAGTTGTGCTTGTGGCAGTAGGAGGAAGGTTCTCTGCTGGTTGGAATGAAACGAAGCAATGTCTGTAACGCGTTGAACTCAGTGCTCGGTATCGGAAAGCGGTACATGAGATTTGCGTCGCGCCCTGCAGGCCTGATGTTTCTTTCTCATTAGTCTGCTGTTCTCCTCATTACTCCGTTGACGGAATGTAAACATGATCCAAATGCCGCAACGGCCAATCCAACCAATGCTGATAACTAGGATGCAGATCCCTCTTGATCGCTTCGACGATATGCGGAACCCAGCCGTCCATGTACCAAATGTCCTTCAACAGAGCAAGAAGAACGCAGTGATGGGCGAGAAGGACCAGCGCCATCGGTCGTCGTGTCTGAACAGAAGACAGATAGTCCTGGTTGCAGCGGAAAATCCATCCGAAGATGTGATGAGAAATGATTTTGATGTCTGGATGATCTTTCACACGGACCGAAGAGACTTGCATATTTGTGCCACGTTTCGTATGTTGACATGGTGCTAGAACAGCAGTATTCTGCTTCGAGGTGTCCTTTTGGAAAATTGCAGAGTAGCAGTCCTTCAAATCATCCAAGGTACGGAGATACTTGCTGAAGGAGCTATCCTCCGCCTCAAATGTTTCCATCGATAAGCGCATAGCGGCGAACTGTTCTCCGTATCCAGGAAAGACTTGTTCGGGATCGATACAGTCCTCGTTCTTTTCTTGATCGGGTCCCTTGGGTTTCTCGGTTGGCGCATTGTCGGGAAAGATGGCGCGTCGATGCTCCGAGAGTATTGACTTCACACCCTGCAGTAGCCCAAGCCATTCCGGCTCGCCTTCATCGCTGTAGACCAGATATTGTCCGGGTTGAGGTCCTTTGCCGAAGCTACAAAAGACTAGAAAGCAGGCTGCAACATACAGCCCATTGGGGTTTGAATTCACGTTTCCACTTTCCATAACGCTCATCATTCCGCCGATTGCATTACTCTGCAGGAAATTAGACCTTGCGATGCACTCTAACTTCCGGGACTCATTTGTTCTCGACAGATGTAGTGCAGAGAGTGCAAGTATGAGTTGTGCAATGTAAGTTTGCGCAAATGCCAGCTGACTGATGTTTTGACTCCAAGCTATGTCGCCGTTGTCATCTTCCGTTAGGCTGTAACGGAGTATGGTCGTCCAGTGGTTCCATAGCTCGAGATCGAACAAGTCGAATGGCAGCGAAGCTGTCGATCTGCTTGGATCCAAGGACGAAGTTGCAAGATCGTCGATGATGACAGGAGAAGAGGCAGCGCTGTTGTTAAAGGACGTGATCGAATGTGAAGGCGTAGAGTCAACGTCGTTGTTGCCGGTCGCTGGAGAAGCCTTCGAAGCTGGATATGATGAGGTATAGCTGCATGGCATGTGTCGCCGTGCACAGTTGTTGCAGGCAGGCTTTTCCTCTCCGCACTGTTGAAACATCCATATTAGTGACTTGATGCGGCTGGACAATATGTTGCTGTTATCGTCTTCCATTTCGGCAGCGTAGCTGGTTGGGCTTTCTTGAGATTCCGGACGTTGATCTTCCATACTCGTAATACAGGTGCACGCAGTTTAGCACCAGTTTGAAGACAGAGGCTGCTGGCCGGCAGGAAAGTGGAGTGCAATGTCTTTGAGCTCCGGGGAAATGCTGAAGGGGAAGAGATGCAATCATCCTCGCGAGGAAAACAGTTGTTGTATCGCTCGTCCCCTTGGCGGCGTGGCGAAAGCCATTCGATTATGCATCGGGCCCTTCCCATGGCATGTGGGAGCAGCACAATCCGTGGACCCTCTGGAACCGAGTACGAAAGAGACAAGAAAGACGGAACGCACCTTCACTCTTCGCCTCTTGCATTGTAAGCAGCCAAATCTGCTCTTCCGATGTGTCTGTCTGGCTAAGACCGTCTTATGGGGTGAAGCGTCTGACATTGTGCTCTGTTCCTGGGCGATACGCCGGTCCGCATTGTTTGATGAAATGCATGTCGTGTCGTTCTCGGCTGTGAGCTGGAGTTGCGAAAGTGTGGGGCTGTTGCGAGAGAATTCGACGAATCAAAGCAGAGCCGCAACGAATACGAGGACGTCGATTGCTGCCTGTCGCTCGCACCAGATATGCAGTCTTCCCAGCGGCGGAGAGACCGCTCAGCTGCGGTATGTGGCTGTCAGAATTAGAATGCCGAAATGCCCCCATTCGAAGCGCGAGATGCCTTATTCGAGATCAGAAACATGTTTTCAAGGCATCAATGGAGCATGCATAAAATATAGAAGCGGTGGAAGCATTGGCTTCTGCTCACATACCTGGGCTATCTTTTGTTGCATTGCGCCGTTACACTCGCTCAATATTGCATCTCGGAGGACCATTGAAGACACCCTGCCAATCTCATCAACCCTCCGGGCCTCAGGATGGATGCCCAAACAGACGGCACACGATGGTTTGGTCTCGCTTCAGGTCCTCCCAATGGTCCGGCGGCCATCGTTTTCATCGCGGCATTCGGTATATGCACACTGGGCCATTTTTTTCCAGATGTGCTGGCTGAAGACCTGGTACTTCATTCCTTTCGTGATGGGTTGTATCAGTAAGTTTAAACATGCTCATCTCACTTCGAACACTGCAATAATCAGTGCTGACATACGCTTCCAGTGGAGACGTGTGGTTATTATGGCCGATTTTGGCTCTCGCAATCACCTTACGACTTCAGAGCTTACGTCCTCTACGACTTGCTTGTCTTGCCAGCACCGATTTTCCTCGCAGCGACGATGTATATGTCCATAAGCAGGATCGTGACAACTCTCGACGCTGCCGAGCTCTCGCCCATCAGGCCTCGATGGCTGAGCAAGATCTTCGTCCTTGGAGACGTGGTCTGCTTCTTAGTGCAACTTTCTGGCACAGGCATGACGATCACGATCGACAGCAAAATACAGGATATTGGTCAAAAAGTGGTCGTGGTCGGGCTGGTTTTCCAAATCGTGGTGTTTGTGGCTTTCATCTGGATCGTTTGCCTGTTTTTCCAGAGATGCAGACAGCAGGCTGGAGCAGATGGCTTGAAATGGAAGCGCTTCATTCTTGCACTATTGGCGGGGAGCGTTTGCATAGTGTTGCGTAATCTGGTCGTTGGTATCAAGCATGCACAAGGAGGGGCTGGGTTTGTGGCGAGCCACGAGGTGTTTGCCTATTTGTTCGAGGCAGTGCCCATCTTCGTTGCGGTGTGCTTGTTGTTGGTCTACCAGCCGGGCAGACT
This sequence comes from Cercospora beticola, assembly GCF_033473495.1. Lineage (NCBI taxonomy): Eukaryota > Fungi > Ascomycota > Dothideomycetes > Mycosphaerellales > Mycosphaerellaceae > Cercospora > Cercospora beticola. Next base: position 1,104,502 of record NC_088942.1, read on the forward strand.
CCAAAGGTCGATGAAGGGATTGAAAATCATCTCTCCGGATGGCGAAGAGATGCAATTTGCGGAGAGATCTGGCTTGGTTTCAGGGTCGGATGAGAACCTCACTGGCGGAGCTGACTTTCAGCGGCGATAGAAACCACGAGCAGATCGTCCCGAATATTGTACTATGTAGCAAAATCTTGTAAAACAGAATGGAAGGTAGAGCAGCGAGTGCTGTTTTGAAGATGTATGCACGCTTAGTCACCTCCGCACAACCATGTCCGAGCTTCGAAGCTTAGCGCGGAAAGAGCCATGTCGACGTTGGTCGATGTCGAGGTCATCGAGCACCCACCACGACACTCCCTCTTTGCCATCCATCACCTAATTGACGCGAATCGGACGAGCCGCTACCGCCATCATGGCCAACGATCCGCGACAAATGTGGGAGGCGCTGCAGAAGAACATGCAACGAGTGCAGCAGCAGGGCAAGAAGTGCGGAAGAGGCGAACAGTAGCGAAGATGGGATATCGGCTGACGATTGCACAGATTCGGCGGTGGTGCTCCAGGTGGACCTGGACCTAAGGGAGCGCTGACGGGCATCGGCGGACTATTGCTGCTGGGCGGTGGCGCGTGGTTCTTCAACAATGCCCTCTTCAACGGTAGGCCGTACTGCGGAACACGGGACAGATGGGATATTCGCTAATGGTATGCAGTGGAGGGTGGTCATCGCGCGATCAAGTACACGAGGATAGGCGGTGTCGGAAAGGAAATCTACAGCGAAGGAACACACGTCCGCATTCCCTGGTTCGAGACGCCCGTCGACTACGATGTCCGCGCCAAACCGAGAAACGTCGCCTCCTTGACCGGCACCAAGGACTTGCAAATGGTCAATATCACATGTCGTGTGCTTTCACGACCGCGAATCGATGCGCTGCCGCAAATCTACAGGACGCTGGGTACAGATTACGATGAGCGCGTGCTACCGAGTATCGTGAACGAGGTGCTGAAGAGCGTCGTGGCGCAATTCAATGCATCTCAGCTCATCACACAGCGTGAGAACGTCAGTAGATTGGTACGGGACAACTTGGTCAGGAGAGCAGCACGATTTAATATTATGCTGGACGATGTCTCGCTGACGGTGAGCAAACATTGATGTGAGTCTGAGGAAGTTGCATGCTGACTATCGTAGCACCTTGCTTTCTCGCCCGAGTTCACTGCCGCCGTCGAAGCGAAGCAAGTCGCTCAGCAAGAAGCACAACGAGCTGCCTTCGTTGTCGACAAGGCCAGACAGGAGAAGCAGGCCACTGTTGTTCGCGCACAGGGTGAGGCACGCTCTGCGGAACTGATTGGTGATGCCATCAAAAAGAGTCGATCATATGTGGATCTGCGAGAGTTTGAGAATGCCAGGAATGTGGCTGCAATCCTTGAGAAATCGCAGAACAAGGTCTATCTGGACACTAACGGCCTTGGCCTGAATCTCTCGCAAACAAGCGACGAGAAGAAAGCCGGGCGATGAGCGTACAATGGACAGAGAACTAGGGAGTGTACAAAGTAAAATCGGTGATGGGGAAAAGCATGGCTTTAACAAGCTGGTCATGAGCGAGCATGCTGCTATACTGTGTATGTATACCAGAACTACTCTACTTCTTGCCTCAGCCGCCCTCCGGCGTCATCACTTATTCCGGACAATGCATTGCGAACTGCGAATTGCTTTGAATCGGCTTCGTCTTCGTGGACGGTCCCAAATCACGGGCGACTTCAAGTACTAGCTGCAATCTCTGACCGAAATTTGCGAGTCACAATCACGATCAGGGCAGCGTTGATGTGACTCTGCTATTCAACGGCGTGGACGAAGACGAAACGGCCCATTTGCTATGCAATGTGACCTTCGGCGTATACAGCTCCCGGCAAAACACCGGTATCGCGTCTCCTCTCTCCGGCACGTCGACACAACGCGTTCTAAGGCTGTGCCAAGTTGCCGACAACTATAGCAACCAGCACTGATCAGAATGCCTCATCTTTCGCCCACAGAACAACGAGATCTTCAGCATGGGTGATCTGCGATTCGTCACGAAGGTCAGCTCCAGATCGACCTTGGCCCGAATGAGAAGCCGTTCTGCACTATGCTTCCATTTCGGTGCATAGATCGCTCGGAGCTTTCAACCCACCCCAAGCAGTAACGGCGAATGTGATGCAACGCGATACCTCTGCGCCTCAATCTGTAGTCTTGGGCGACAACTAAATTGCAGCCGCCCGAGGCGCTGCTAATTCGATCGTCTGCTGTCCATCCTCCTCATTCATTCATGCTAGTCACCTCGTTCACAGGGTAGTAAACCTGTACAACCATGCCCTCCTCACCAGACCACCTCGAGGTTCCAGACGACGATCAGAAATTCCGCCGATCTCTCGATGGCGGCCGCGACAGCGAGAGCCAACTCGTCAACTGCTTCGCCACGCCTCCTCGGTCGAGAGCATCGTCCGTGACTTCATTCCTCAGCAATGTCGACTTGAAACCCCGTCAAAACCACCTTCCACAACCTGTGCTTGATCTGCTCAACGCAAAACAACTCGACGTCGACGAGCACAGCATCATCTCCTGGAGACAAGACAGCATATCTCTTCCACGAAACTGGACCTCGAAGCAGAAAATTTACTATACGGCCGGAATCTGCCTTGCTCATTTTGCTTCCTCGCTGTTCGGAAACACGGGCTCTACAGTCGCGAACTATGCCAAGGAAGACTTGGAGATCAGCCAGACTCTCTCCATTTTCTCGTTTGTCACAATGTACTGGATTGGCCAAGCTCTGGGATCATTCATCTTCCCGCCCGTGAGCGAGGTCTTTGGCGATAAACGATTGTTCTCCTGGGCTGCAGCATGCTTTGGTACGACTTGTTTGATCGTCGCGACTGGACCAAATTTGTGGTCTGTGCTACTGGGGAGATTCCTTTCAGGCATGGTGGCGGCTGTACCGAGTGTCGCTGCTCTAGGCACTTTCGAGCATCTGTGGAACGCAAAGGGCAGAATCTGGCTTCTCTCGGTCTGGGCAGTCAGTGGAGTTTTGGGATTTGCGTTGGGGCCTGTGATGGGGTCTCATGTGAGTGAGACGGGCGCAGGATGGTGAGTCGTGTCCATTCAAACAGAACAATGATGTTTGATCGCGCTTCTTGCTAACTGGAAGGATGATATCAGGGAATGGGTCTATTATGGGGGACTCATTGCCAACGTCGTCATTGGCATCTTCTGCTTCTTGATGACAGAAACCCAGCCGAACCTCTTGCTACATCAAGAAGTCCGCCAAATCGAGAAGGCTACTGGATTTGGCGGGCTGCGTCTGGACGAAAGTCATCGTATCCCATCCTATGCCGAATTTGCGCAGCATCAGTTGCTTCTCCCGTGAGTCAACGACCCTCCATGCACATCAACAAAGCGATTTCCGCTAACAAGGCATCTTCTCCAGCCTCAAACTCTCCACTACCGAGCCCCTCATCCTGCTCTCCACCCTCCTTGCGGCATTCTCCTTCGGCCTTACAACACTCTTCACCGAAACTGTCCCCATCGTCTACACATCCCAATTCGACCTCTCCCCTCAAACCTCCTCTCTCACCTTCCTCGCCCTGGCCCTCGGCGCACTCCTCTTCTCCTGGCTCCCGCGCGTCTACGACATCCACCGCCACCACGCCTTCCGACCCATCCGATCCTCCACAAGCCCGAACCCTACGGCACCAGAACCCGAAAAGAAGCTCTGGAGTTACAGCTTCATCGCCTCCCCAATCTTCGTCCTGGCACTCTGGTGGTTCTCTTTCACAGTCCCGAACCCCGTCTTCGGATCCAGTAATCCCTCCGCCTGGCTCTCCATCGTTCCTCTCCTATTGATCGGATACTGCCTCGTGGAATTCAACAGCATTCTACCACTCTACCTCACAGAAGTGTACTCCCACCACACAGCTTCCGCAAATGCTCCACTTCACGCCATCCGCGCTCTTCTAGCGGGTATTTTCCCTCTGTTCGCTGCGAAGGAATTTGATGCTTTGGGTCCTCATCGCGCTGTTTGGGTTTTGGCTGGTATTGCGACGGGTTTCTGCGGATTGGCTGTTGCGACGAGGTTTGTGGCGAAGACGGTTAGAGAGAAGAGCAAGTTTGCGAAGAAGGTGGCTGAAGAGAGGGAGAAGACTTTATGGAAGGGGAATTTGGAGGTTGTGGTGGAGACTGAGGTGGATGTTGTGAGGACGAGGTCGGTTGTTTGAAGAGTTGGTTAAAAGGGATGCGAAGGATGGAAGTGGTCCTGAGCATGCCATCGATGGGATGATGATTGGTGTTGTTGACAGGATTCGATGTTTGTGAAGTTGGGGATGTTGCGTGCTTTGATGCGTGCAAGGCGTAGTTCGATGTTATACCCTCAATTGATATGCTATACTCTTCCTGTAAAACACTTTTGTGGTTTCGAGACGCTTGAAAATGCAATGCTACCTTATTTTAATGACACGGTCCCGTGGGCAGAGGAGACGCTGGTCTGATCTGCCGACGTGGCAGACGGCAATAAGCGTTGGGCCTTTCTGCTGCTCTATTGTTACACCGTTCACCCTGCTATTTCTGCAATAGCCTCTCTACATCGTTTTCCCTCTTCCATCAATAGCAGATCTACTCTATAGCCGCCGATCATGCATCTCATATCACTCATCATAAGCGTGAAGCTCAACCTGTCATCTCGTTCGTCTCAGTGGTTCCCCAACCCTGGGCCACTGCCAGTATGCGATATGTCCTCTTTGATCCACACTCCATTGTGGCCCACCCGGGCGACCAAACCATTGCCTGACGCCCTGCTAAGTCCCAGTAACTTTTGCCACCTAGGCTTCCTCGCCCTCACGCCGGAAAAAGTAAATGTAAGCAAACTTCTTCATCTCCTCCACGTCGCCACCCAGTGCGACCTTCTCATCGTTGAACAATGTCCACCCCGCCAGCTTCTTGACGAAAGCAACATAGTGGCCGGCGTGAATCGAGCTGCCCTTGTGACAAACGATGCTCGAGAGGGAGAACTTGGCAGGCTTGGTATCTTCAGGAATGGCAGCAGGCGCAGAAGCGCTCTCTGGAGCAGCATCATCGCCAAAGTCGCCCGTCGCTTCAGGGTGACTGAACAACCAGTCCACGGCGCGCTCCATATCGCCACCCGTCTCCTTAAGTGCTTGTCGAGCTTGTGGCGCGGAAAAGCCCATGTTACCCAGATTCTCGATCTTATCGGGGTCGACAGCTGATGAAGATCCACCAGCAGCTGCGGTGGGTTCTTCAATGGGCTCATCGATGTCGGGATCTTCCATGTGTTCAAACAGCCAGCCAGCCGCGGCATCTGGGTCCGCGTTGCCGGTAGCCCGCAAAGCTTTCTCACAACGTATCTTCGGAAAGCCCATGTTCATCAACATCTCAAGTGCGACTTCGTTTGGCTGGAACTTGTTGCTTGCACCCGCATCGGCGTCCTGGTCGTCCGACAGTTCCTCCTCGCCAGGCTGCTTGCCCTTGCTGCGATATGCCTCCATGTCATAGACATCATCGCCCACGATAACAGGTACATCTTGCTTCATCGGAACCCAGTTGACGATTTCAAACCGCCGAGCGTTGACTGCGAGGATAACTGGGAAGGTCTTGAAGAGTGACTGTTTCGTGAAGCCCTTATTCTTGCAACCTGAGCATTCCAAATCAACCACCTCTGGCGCTGTGAAGTCATCCAAGCATTGCTTCAAGGTCACAGTCTCGAACTCTTCCTTTTCGGGAACCTTGTCGCCATCGGTCATTGGCGTATCTCCACCGTTCGTCACTGGGGCGGAATCGCTCTTGGGCTTGCGCTTGATGGGAACAGCAACGCTGATGTTTTCCATCTCGTCCAAGCGGTATTTGACCTTCTTGCAGCTTAGGCATTGCAGCTTCTGCTCCATGTGAAAGCGGAAGGCATCGACTGGGTCGTAGATGTGTGCGAAGCCACTATTCTTCGCGGTCGCTTGTGATCGAGAAACCAGCTTGAGGAGATGCAAAAGGAGCTCAAAGGAATCCTGCTGTCGCATGCTGCTGAACTCTGCATGTCCCTTGCCGACAATTTGCTTGAGCATACTGGGACCAATGCCTTTCTGGTGAGGCTTCTCATCCTCATTTTCAGGTTGCTGGACGTCAATATCAGGTCTGCTGTAGCGTCCAGATAGGAGACCGTCGGCAAGCTTGCGCAGCTGTGATTCGAGATCCTCAGCAGGGTTGAATGTTGGCCCCAACTGGATTCTCTCATCTGGTCTGTAGTAACGCTTTGCAAATTCGGGCGTTGCAAACAACGCTTGCAGGACTGAGTTGAGATAGCAGCTATTGCCCAGGTTCCTCAATCCTGTGTATCCCTTCCCGAACATTGGCTTCAGCTGTCGGCCATCGGCGTCTATCATGGAAAAGTCGTAGCTCAGGTTGTACATGAGATTCATCTCGCCCAAACTCTGTTCCGTCTTCTCTCGATCTGCAATGTTCACTCCCCAGTGAGCAAGATGCTCGACCAGCTTAGGGTCTTTGCGTTCCTCGTCGCAAGAATAGCAGTAGATGTCGGCACTTCCATCTGCGGAGATGGAGCCCAGTTTGACTGCCACATGGTGCTTCGTGCTGTTGGCATGTCCGACTTGGTGGCTATTACCTGGCGCGCCACCGTACTGCTGTCGCCCACAGCCCAAGTTGCCGCAAGTCAAACACATCCACAGATTTTCCTTCAGATCGCACTCGCCGCAATGACCCAGATCGCCACTAGGAATGTCTCGCGCGGGCTCTTGCTCGAGGAAAGCAGTGTGATCACAAATCGTCAACTCCAGCTCCCAGGCCTTGACTTCCTCCTGCTGAGCGAAGGTGTTTGCCTTGAGGACGCCAGCCACAACATCGCCAACCTTTCCTTCCTGAGCGATGTTATCAATGTCACATTGAAAGCATTTAATGTTCGTCTCGGTTTCGTATCGATCGGCGTCAGTCTCGGCCTTGATCTCCAGCTTGCTGATTTTGGCGGGCGATTCGCCATCGTCTCGCTCGGGCTTACGCTTGCGAGTGCGCTTGATGTTCACGGCGAGCGGGTGGCTGACTTCGTCGGCGTGCTGCTTGTTGTGCCGTCGGTCGCCTGCGCAGCCTCCGTTGAAGCAGTGCAAACAGACATCGATCCCCGCCGCATCGTCGACGCCATCGAAGCAGAGGGTGCAGTCTTCGCGGTAGACAGGGTCCTTGGGCTGCGGCGGCGGGCGTGAGAAGGTCTTGACGTGGGGGCACTGATCGTCCATGGCTGCGGTTAGATGGGAATGTGTTAAAAAGAAGAAGAGAAATGTTGGTGGTTGCTGGTTGTTTGTCCAGAGCTCCAGAAGCACAGCAGCAACAGCCTGGTCGGGCTCAGGCACCGTCATCGCGGGGGCAGAAAGTGGCACAGGTGGGACCGACCGTCAAAATTTGACTCAGCAGTCATCGATAATTTGACTGGCTGGTCTTCTTCTCCACTCTTCATGTTTCACCACATCTGCAACTCCATCGCCAATTCTCCGTCCTCAACTCCTCAGTGCCGCCCAGTGCCACTATACAGCGCTTCGCTCCACACTTGACGCTCAGAAGAAGATTCTTCGATAGGAGCTGTCCTCCAGCTATTACGCTTTGCTCCTCCGCTACGCACCAGAGGTTCCGGGCAGCCGCAGCGTCAAACTCAAGAACCATCGACCAGATGGACACTGACACTACCCAACACGCTGCCAGACAGCATGCCATAGCACATGCGATCCTCTAGGATGGAGCCCTTGACCGCCCGCCACGTCTCGGGTCAGCATGCCTGCTGAATCGCGGTGCTACGCGCTCGCTGGGAATTATATTACGTCCAACCGTCCGCGTTCAGCTGAGTCTAAATCTCAGCTGTCAGCATCCCCTTAGGGCAGACAACGGCCGTGTTCCTGCGCGCCTCCCTTCGCAGGTCTGTGAATTCGGTATGCCGTACGGACTTACGGCCTTGCCGTCCCGTAGGAGAACTGGCCACTTATCACAGCTGATTACGATTCCAGCCGCAGCGGGGCCTGCACTGGCCTCCAAGTACGGTTTGCATGGGATTGCGACCACGGTGTGACCTTCGAAAGGGATCCAAATAATATGCTACATAGGTAACATCAATGCCATCATTGTGCCCCTCGCTCACCTCCTACGCTGCTGATCTGTGCTTATATCGTGCATCTCCGTCATTACTCACCGCACGAGCAGATATGCCTTACAACACGGCTCGTGCGGCACTCATTGCTCTAATCATTTGCCTGGCTAGGTTGTTCTTCTACAGCGTTCTGGCGGCTACCCTCTTACACTGGATCTGGAATGTAGCATGGCACTCTTCTCATGCTTCACGGTCATCGACGGGAACTGCCTTGGGTCGAGCATTTTCGGTGGCGACATACGATGCTACAGCAAATTTCTCCATTATAATGAGCGTGTCAGTGTCTCTACTGCTTGTTTGGGCAACGCAGCGCATGTTCTACCGACTCTACTTCCATCCTTTGGCAGGTTTCCCAGGGCCCAGGATCGCTGCCTTCACAAGAGCCTACGAGTTCTATTACGATGTCTTCCTGTCTGGCGATTACACGTTCGCAATCAAAGAGATGCACCAACGCTACGGACCAATCATTCGCATCTCACCACACGAGCTCCATATCCACGATCCGGACTTTGAAGACGAACTTTACACTGGTGCTTCTAAACCGAGGGAAAAGTATCCCTGGGCTCTGGGGATGTTCGGAACCAGCAGTGGCTTCATTGTGGCCAAAGAGCATGATTTACATCGCAAACGCAGGGCGCCAGTGAATTCGTTCTTCTCCAAGAAAGCCGTTACAGAGCTGTCGCCTCTTATTCAAGGGCACATTCAAAACTTCTGTCGACGTGTGAAAGAGTCCCAAGGAACAGGGAAATCGCTACGCCTCGACCACGCCTACACAGCCTTGACTATGGACATCATTAGCGACTACTCATACGGCAACTCATACGAGGCACTGAACACCCCAGACATGATGGCCGGGTGGGTTTCTGCAATATCTCGAGGCGCCGAAACGCTTCACATCAACAAGTTCTTTCCTTGGTTCATCTATACGATGAAAGCACTTCCTGCGTGGCTAGTTGTCAAACTGAACCCGTCTTTCGGAGGCATAATTCAAATGCAAGAAGTGAGCTATGGCGCTTACTCAGCTTTTCTGATTCCATTGCTGACCACAATTTTCAGAAACAAGCCGAAGACGTTGACGAGGTCATCAAAAGCCATGGACAACTGAAGAAGAATGGTCGACGAACGATATTCCACGAGCTTTGGGACAGTCCCGAACTACTGGAGAAGGATCACAATCGCCAGCACATGCTCAACGAAGCACAGACTTTCATCGGAGCTGGAACTTTCACCACGTCTTCTCATCTCACCAATACCACTTTTCATCTACTCGACAACCCTGCCTGTCTGCAGAGACTGCAAGCTGAACTCCGAGATACCATCACTGACGCCAGCATCTTGCCACCTTTATCTTCACTCGAGAAGCTGCCATACCTTACCGCTGTTATCCAAGAAGGCCACCGTCTCGCCGTTGGAGTCGGACATCGCCTTGCCCGGATCTCTCCTGTCCGTCCAATCCAATACAAAGACTGGACGATTCCTCCTGGGGTTCCGGTTGGCATGTCGAATTGGATCACAGCTTTCGATCCGGCCCTGTTTCCCGATCCTCACACTTTCCGACCCGAGCGCTTCTTACACGATACTGAAGGCAGTGATCGCGCAAGAAAACTGTTCAGCCCGTACAGTAAGGGAACGAGAAGTTGTCTAGGGATGAACCTGGCCCAGGCGGAATTGTACATGACTCTTGCAACAGTCTTTGGGAGCGAGAACTTCGACTTCAAGCTATGGAAGACTGTGAACGAGGATGTGGAGCCTTGGAGGGACTACTTCTCGCCATGGCCAAGGAATGATGCGAGAGGGTTGAGGGTCTTGGTGGAGTGAAGTGGTGGCTCAGTTGTTGACCGCGGGTGAGATGAGAGAAGAATACACGAGTGCTTGCATGGCCATCCTGTGTGGTCCTTACACCAATTCTCCATCAAGATGGTATTTCGAGAAGAAGAAGAAGGAACGCTCATTCGATATCCTCTCAAATCATCTCACCTTTGACAATTCGCCTCACTAAAACCAAGATCAGTCACCAAACAAGATTCTCAACAGAGCTTGCAGCAATACTTTGGGCGGAAAGCATCCGCAATCACACATACCTTACAAATTTGCCCCTGATCATAAATCGTTACAGTCCTTCTGTAAGGATCGAGGAGAGTGTAAGGACCATGAAAATCTGGCACGTTGTTGCACCACAGATATCTTCTCCCCTCGCCGTCGTTGATACAATCGGTCGGTTGGCCTCCTATAGCTTTGCAGTCACCTTGCATGATAGATGTTATCCATTGCGAGCAGCCGCCGTCGAGTTTTGTGTCGGTATAGATGTGACCGCAGAAAGCCTGGGCGATTGCATTGAGGCTAGAAAGGGTGAGGAGGTGTTGGATTTGCATGCTGCAGAAGGTAGGGGGTGGTTAGTGAGTGTTCTGCAGGTGGCCTTGGGAGTAGCTTTGTCTGATGGCGACTGCTTACGTGTCGTGTGGTGAGGTTATGGACTGGGAGTTTTGGGTGCTGGAGGGTAGCACAGAAAGCGGCTCGTGGAACGATAGATCGATCGCTTTAATTGTACCATTGGCTCTGAGATTTGAGACGGCGTTTTCCAGACAGCTCAGACATACTAAGTAGAACTTCACAATCCTCTGATTGTGAGAGTGCATGAAATGTAAGGGTGGATACAGTCTAGTTTCTGCTATTGAGACCGCTGTTCGGGAATTTCTACGTCTAGGTGGGCTGACTACAGTAACTATGACTTCTATCGGTTATACTTACGAGGTATCGTAACACGCCAATCGAATCACTCAAGACCACCAAAGGCAGACGTCCCGCCATCTCCGTAAACAGCACTTTTTGGACGCCGTCGAGTTGAATACGAGTGAGGGGAATTATGAATGACTCCGTGGAGGGCTCGGCGGAATATTCGTCGCCTACTGACTTCTCTATTTAAGGCAGGCAGGATAGAATCGGCCTCAGCCTGTTCAGAACGAATGCCTGAGCTCTCCGTGGAGCAGTAGTCTTGTTCTCCTCTCCCACACTAATCGAAGCATAGCAGCCTGGCGTACCAACGACCTTCCTTTCGATTGGCAAGCGGTGTGATCCGCAAGTCTCAACATCATCTTCGCCAACAAATGGCACCTTGGGATAGATTCGCGAAAGCACAAACTTGAAGTCGCTTGGTGACTGACACCGACTGTCGACTTTCGGGAAATTGACATTGAGCCTAGAACGTTTAAAGTCAGCCTCAACTTCAAAACCACCCCAAAAAAGCACACACAACAACGTCGGAAAGAACAATCGATCGAAACAACTCACCAAACCCCATCCGGCAAAAACGGCCTCTCCCCTTCCCCTCCACCCGTCAAAGCCTCCGTAACATTCACCACCAAAGCCGCATAAACCCTCACATAATTCTCCACATTCACATTCCAACCCGTCTGCTTCCCACTCGACCCACTAAATGCGACCGCCGGAATCCCCAGTTTAATCGCCTCAACAGCCGCTCCCACAGTCCCAGAAAACTGCGTTACAATTCCCAAGTTCGATCCCACATTCGGCCCTGTAATCGCAAGTTCCGGAGGTCCAGAGAAGAATTCTTCAGATAGAACTTCGATTCCGTGGCGGATGGATGTTACGGGGAAGGAGTTGACGTACTGTTCCAAGACAAGGAAAGAAAGAAGTTAGCTTATGTTGTTTCATCTAATTCATAGGTCATTGAAGAAGCGTGTTTCGTACGTTAAACCTCGGCTCACTTTCATTCCGTCCTATAGCAGGACTATTCGGTGGACAAGACCCAAACTGACACCCTTCATCTCCTACTTCCTCTGGTTCCTCATCTCGACTTCCTGTCCCGCTTTGATTTTCTGCTGGAGCGGAAATAATGGAATTGTAACCTGCAGCGGAAAGGGAATTGTATGTTTCGCGAATGTTGATTTCTGCCCAGCCGTCGTCGTTGCTTTGGATGATATTCAGAGCGTCGCAAATGATGGGTAGAATGCCCAGTAGAATCGTTGATGGCCGCATGATGAAAATCGTGCCTGAGAAATGAATAAATTATCGAGGGCCGGGAGTGGGAATACTGTGTTGAGGCAGTACTACAACATCAAAGAAGAACAGAATCGAAGTCGAGAAAGCTCCCACTGATGAAGAACCATTGTAATCCTGCACTGCTCTAACTTAGTATTTCACTCAGTATTGCAATCGTGCCACTGGCTCTTCCTCCACACCGCACGTGTCATCCTTGTTGCTTAGCTCCGCCTCGGCACTCATCTGCGCTGAACCAATGACAAGCGTTTCTTTAACCAGGTCTCCAATATATCGCGTCCCGCACACTATACGATACCAAGTTTTCGATGAGAGCTTCCACGAATGTCAGACAATTAATACGCTGAAACGAGGACTGGAAGCGCCGAATCTTTGTTGTCAAGCCGGCTTCGACTCTGGAACGGGCTATCGAGTGTTCCGCTGTCTTCCGGAACACCACTGGCTCCGCCTACCATCGTGCCTCATGCTCGTCGAAGCCATCGCACCTCAGCCACGAGAAGTTGTGTAAAGTATGTTGAACTCATAATAATATTGATTCTCTCATTCATCATTATATATAATGTCTTCTCAGACCAAACGCGAGCTTGTGAGCTCTTGCATCTAGATACCTGCGATCAAAACCTTGATACCAGCCAAGACTTCCTCACCAGTAGGTCGAATCTGGTTTGCGGGCAGCAAGAAACCAAACTGGCCCTTGTCGCGAAGCTCGAATGTGTACGAGTAGTCCGCACCAGCAATATCATGAGCGTAATCGGTACTGCTACCAGTAGTGGGGTAAAGGGTCGCTCCGGAAGGTCCAGTGGTGTATCCAGTACCGTACACAGCGGTGATGGCGGCGGCAGCGCGTCTCGCCAGAGACACCTGTGCCGCAGAGTTGGCTGGCACGTTTGGAGTGTAGCCGTAAGGAGAGAGGAGGTAGTTGCCGTAGCTGTGGAAGTCGATGTATTGCACGAGGTTTTGGCGATCGGTGACGGTCTTCAATTGAGCGGTAAGTGCCTTCATCTCTGGAGTATCACCAGCAGATCTTCCCTTGTAGGTCTGAGCGCAAGGGTCGGTGGAGGCTCCGTTCGGGTCACCAGTCCACTGGTATGGCCAGTTGCGGTTGATGTCGGTACCGTAGCAGACACGGCCGAGGACTGAAGGTCCCGGTGCTCGGTTCTTGCGCCACCTGTATTTATGTCAGTTTTCTGCACTTTGAATAACTCAATTTGTTGACTTACAGTCTATCAAGGCGCTGCGAGTAGACAAATCCATCGGGGTTGACGACAGGCAGGATGTAGATGTCGTACTTGTTCAGAATGGCAGTGAACTCTGGGTTGCCCTTCTTGTAGCCATCAACAATGCTGGCGGCAAGGAACTCGACAGTCATCGTGCTGATCCATTCGCGAGCGTGGACTGTGCCGTGCCAGACCAAAGCTGGCTTGTTGGTGGAGGTGCCGTTGCCGAACAGCTTGACTCCGAAAATCTCGCGGTTCTCGAAGGAAGAGCCAGCGGTAAATCGCTGGGCGTTGTTGGGAAAGCCCGCAACGAGATCGCGCCAGTATTGAACGTGGTCGGCATATGAGTGGTATGCATTGAACCAAGTCGAACCTGGACCTTGATTTCCAGCCTGTCGCTTAACAGGAGCGGCCATGCTCTGAGCCTCCTCTGCAATGTCGGCACCAAGATCGGCGTGCATGACTTGATAATTCAGACCGAGAGCCTCGAATGTCTCGACCTGATCGCTGGCGACGGAAAGATCGATGTAGTCGGAAGCCTTGTGGGCCCACTGCTCGTAATCGAGGGCTGATAGAGCGTCGAGAACAGCCGCATCTTGACCAGCAGTCGCGACGCGATAGACTCTGTAGCCATCATAGTTGACAGCCTCTTGACGAGGAAGGACGGAGGCCAACGCCAGTGGCGCGAGCGAGAGTAATCGAAGAACAAACATCGTGGCCAGGAAATGATGTTCGGGCACGAGATCTCCTACCTGAACTGCTAGGGCGAGGCTGTGTCCTTATAGTCCTTCGCGCTCGCCGACGCGAAGGTGACATCGTCTCTCTGATCGGTAAGCTGTCGAAGATTGGCAGCTGGCCGACCGGCGCAAGATGATGGACCTCTCGTGAACCGCACTGTTTCTTGTCTCCTACCCTTTTGAGCTACGATTGACAAGTGTGCAGCTGATAGTACCCCAAGCATATGCGCCAAGGATAGACAATCGTATGGAAGTTTCAAGGCGCCATCCTTGACGCGGAAAATCTCGCCATCCTCACAGCTCTATTGGCGAACGGGCAAAGTAGCTGCAGTCTTGTGGCTTCGAGTAAAGTCTTCAGTGCGACAGAAGCTGTGGTGATCATCCTGGCGCCAAGTCACCTAGAGCCTTTGCGGCAGGTGATCTGAGCACCAAGCATTTCCCCACAGCCAATCATGAAATCTGCCTCGGGATGGTGTTATGCCTCGCCGAGACAAACGGCACAACCCGATGGGTCTCTGATACACGTGCGGACGCATGTCGCCTTGGTAATGGGACATCAGTGGTCGTAGGCGACATATGCTGAGAATGCGCTTCAGGGATACAAAGCTCCATGACTAGGGGCGATCCTTGATGATTGCGCGGACTCTTCTCCTCTCATCAGCATCGAGCTTCCAATCAATGCCAGTTTCCCTTTCCAGTTGTATTCCGGTCAGTTTGGAGATCTCGTCCCATTCATCATCTTCCATGTTCATGATGAGCGTCATCTGTGTACAACGAGCAAAGGCGTCACGCAGTTCATACTTGCCACCTTTGACAGCTATAGCGACCATTGCTGCCACGTCCCTTTCCAATCGAACTGCGCCCAACTCGTTGACTCGGCCATAGTAAGACCAGATTCTCTTCTCCAGCGTGCGGGCCAGGTGTGTGATGGTTGCTGTGATCAGCTTGTCGTACACAGGAGGCGTTGCGATGCGTTTGATGGGAAGCGTGAACGCCTGCCAGCCTCGTTCGAAGCGTTGTGCAACAAGATCATCTGATGAGGCGTCATCGCCTGCTGCATCGTCTTCGTCGTACTCGATGTTCTTGAACGTCTCGGTGAAGACTGCTCGTAGACGTGGCCTCATGACCTGCTTGAGCATTACCTCGATCGCTTCGTTCAGGAGAACAGCAGTCTTCTCAGCGAAGTTCTTCTCCATTGCCCGCAAGACAGCCTCAGCACCTTCAGCCTCTTTGCCAAAAGGAAATGTATCTAGCAGCGCTGAGTCATCCTCATTCTGTGTTTGTTGATCTCCGGAAGCTTGACCAAGGCATGTCCGAATGATCCTGCGAACATAGTCGGTGGCAACATCGAGGTTATTGATGAGAACGAGGAAGGATATGATCAGATTCTCAGGAGGTAGTGCTCCTTGTATCGCTGCCTTGGGATAGCTTTCGTCGCGCATCTTGCGCTGCTCCATACCAAAAAAGTCGGTGCCGAGCACTCTA
The DNA here is from genome assembly GCF_033473495.1 of Cercospora beticola. Taxonomy (NCBI): domain Eukaryota; kingdom Fungi; phylum Ascomycota; class Dothideomycetes; order Mycosphaerellales; family Mycosphaerellaceae; genus Cercospora; species Cercospora beticola. Next base: position 1,120,111 of record NC_088942.1, read on the forward strand.
CCCACAGCTGGTATCACGTTTCGTACAATGCCGAGCTGCGAAGTCGAAAGTGTGCGTTTGAGAACCTGATCAACAATGTACATAATGTCATCCACGGCTGACGTGATGAAAGGCGGGCTCGATCCGAGTTGCTTATTCGGATTGAGCGTCAGATCGGAAGGAGGTTCATCGATTTGGAACGATTTCTCGACCGAACGCCGGAAGAAAAAAGTGGCCATGGCATTGAATGGATCAATGAGAAGGTCTGTGATTTTCCTCTGAAGTGTGCTGTGGACCAGAAAGCTGGGCAGGTGTAGGTCATCGTCCCGATTTTGGTCGTGAGCGCTTGTCTTGCCTGCCAAGAAGCGAGTGTACAGCGACCAGCGACTGAGCATGATTGCACTTTCATTCAGTAGCGCATCAATCTCCTTCATGTCCACGCTGTCATCTTCACTGGTACGGCCCGAGCCTGGGGCCGGTGAGCCAGTCCGCGTGGGTAGACTAGGCTTTTGCGATGGCAGAAAGCTTTGTACGAAGAAATTGAATGGGTAGCTCTTGATCTCAGTGAGGCGGCGATGTACTCGTCGATCCTCTGACCAGCTGTCCAGCACAAGGCCTCCTTGCCTATCAGCCTCCATTTGGATTCGCTCAATCACTTTGGTCATGCTTCCGGGACCATAATGACGTTCGACGAGCGGTTGATGGCCTTCGACAATCTGGGCAATGTGCTCGAATAATTTGGTCAGAGCTTGCGCATAAAACATGCCATCTCTCCCGCGCGTCGAGCTCATGTTACCGCGGGCGCGATTTGCAATTCCAGTGCACACATAGCGGCCGTATGCCTCCAGACCAACGTCACTCCGCCCGATCAGGGGAAACAACTTGAAGAAGCGTGTAATTCGTGCACCATCTCCATCGGCCTCTGCTTTCTCGAACTCCCGCATGAAGAGACCCTTTAAGCTCTCGGCCGCATTGTTTAGAGTCACCCGCGGCGGATCAGGCACTTCTGCTGTGGGTACGATCTCCTCGGCGAAGGCGCCATCAATGACAGAATCTGGGATCTTGAAGGCACGATGGAGATAGTCGGCCGCAGTCTCCCAGTCCTGAGGAGCTCCCATAGAGCCATGCACGCCAAGAACACATGCTTTCAGCTCGGCTACTTGCTCTACCACTTCCAGCGTGGCTTTCACGGCGGCTTGTTCCTGGTCGAGCTTTTTGACCGCTCCTGATATTCGGTGGGCGGTCGAAGCTGCATTCGAAAGCATGTCATTGCTGACGTTCCTGGTGGCAACGACTTGGGAGCCCAATTGAGCACGTGCAAGGTCCAGACGGCTCAGTTGGCGATTGAGGTCTTTTTGAGAATTGAGCAAGGTGTCCAAACGGGAGGTCACAGCAGCTTCTCGTTGGGACAATTCCTGCAGGGCTGCACGAATGTCATCGGCCGAGCCTGCAGTGTGGACAGTCGGCGTGTCGCCATTCGCGTGGCCATTGGTGAGGAGAGGCATGTCTTGGAAGGTGGGAAGTCGTGACAGTGGTGTGCTTCGCTCCGATGTCCGACAGCAGAAACGCGAGCCCTGTGAAACACTAGCGGGGCGTCTTCGCGTGCGTGGGACACGACTTGTGGCGCAGTCGCTGGACAGTTGCGGCGGTAGAGTCTGTACATCTGAGCTCGCCAGCGGCTACGATGTTCAACCGCACTGCAGACGAACGATTCGATGTCACGACTGCCACTGCCACTGCCACTGCTCGGATCGCGCCATTGCCGGATGCGAGGTGGGCATGGAGTGGGCAGCTGCGTTGCGTGTCGCTCTTACCTCAGCCACATTTGCAGGGATGGGTGGGTGGTCTAGGCGCGGGCAGTTGCACGACCGTCTGGCTTTCTTAGCGACGTGCGAGAAACAGAGGTAAACATTGCTTATCGCTGTCTCTTCTCGCACCGTCGCACCCCCAGCATTGCTTCGCTTCTTGTATATCCTTCCCTTGTCGCTCGCTGTTACCACGGAACGAGTGACGAGGTTGTATCGTTCCTTCTTGCTTCCACGATTCCGCATCGCACCGCATCGATCGAGCTCGAGAATAGAACACAAGCCACGGCCCTGGGAAGGACAGCTGCAGCGACGTTGAGCAGGGCAAGAGAAGGCGCATAGAACGATCGCAAGCAGGAGCGCACATGTGGGCGGATTCTCGCTGCACGCTGTAGCGAGCGCGTGGACATTTCCTCACTGCGGCTGCCATCGCCGTGCCGCCATGGACGCCGCCGGCCATGTTCTCTTCCACGCCGCCGACCTCGTCCTGCGCCAGGCCACCGAGACGACAGACACCGCAACGGGTACGAGTTCGGCAACGGCTACATCTATGGCAGCTGCAGAAAAGACGCCCAGGCCCGGCTTCTACAAGATTGTGGGCATTGTGCTCGCCGTGGCATCTGGCCTGTTCATCGGCAGCTCCTTTGTTATCAAGAAGGTGGGCTTGCTGAAAGCTAATGTCAAATACCAAGAGGAAGCGGGCGAGGGCTATGGATATCTCAAAAATGCCTGGTGGTGGTTGGGCATGACTTTGATGATCGTCGGCGAGATTTGCAACTTTGTCGCCTATGCCTTCACAGACGCCATCTTGGTCACTCCACTGGGCGCCATATCCGTCGTTGTGTGTGCTGTTCTGTCTTGGTGGATTTTGAAAGAGCGCCTGAGCTTCGTGGGTTGGGTCGCCTGTTTCCTCTGTATCGTTGGATCCGTTGTCATCACGCTTAATGCGCCAGAGCAATCGGCTGTGTCCAACATTCAGGAGATGCAGAGCTACGTGATCGCCCCAGGATTTCTTGTTTTCGCTGGAGTCATCCTTGTCGGTTGCGCGTGCGTCGCCTTCTTCGTGGCACCAAAATACGGGAAGAAGAGCATGATGGTCTACCTCACCATCTGCAGCTTGATCGGCGGCCTGAGTGTGGTGGCGACTCAAGGCCTTGGAGCAACCATTATTGCGGCCATCGGGGGTGAACAACAGTTCAACAAGTGGTTCACATATGTGCTGCTCGTCTTCGTCATCTGCACGCTCCTGACCGAGATCATTTATCTCAATGTAAGTTAATCATTACCTTGCCGACAGGAACTGCTGCTGACAACAGACCAGAAAGCTTTGAACATCTTCAATGCAGCACTAGTCACGCCTACCTACTACGTCTACTTCACGTCGTCGACCATAATCACATCGGCCGTGTTGTTCCGTGGCTTTCATGGCACGACCAACCAGATCATTGATGTGGTCATGGGTTTCCTCACCATCTGTTCGGGCGTCGTGTTGCTACAATTGGCAAAATCGGCCAAGGAAGTACCTGAAACGAAGATTCTGACCAGCGACATGGATCAAATCAGAGCCGCAGCCGAGGTAGAGGAACCAGAGTATGAGCCTCGCGCAGACACTATTCGTGGTGGTGCTGGAATCATCCGAGCTCTGAGTAAGGCGAGGACGAAGAGAGAAGCCGACGAAGCGAAGCGAATCCACGAGGAGCGCATGGAACCCATTGGCGAGAACGAGATCGTGGAGTGGGATGGACTGCGACGAAGAAAGACCGTCTCCACGCAGGGCGGGTCAATACATCGGCCCAGAACTGCACATCCTCCTCTTGGCATGTCACAATTCCCAGACGATGTTAGCGAACCTGAAAGTGAAGTGCACCCGGGCTTTTTCGGTCGCATAGGCAGAACGATTACTCAACGACGGGAGCGAGGACATAGCCCTGTGGCTCTCGACAACGTGGCGAACGACAAGCAAGGAGCGCGAGAGCATGTTTACACACGACCTGGGAGTCAGCGACAAGTGGACGGCCACGACGATGACGACACCGAGTATAAGGGAGCCGGAAGCGGCTCGCATATACACTTCTCTGACCAAGTCAGCGAACGAGACCGGGCGGATTCGCAATCTAGCAGTCTTGCGCCTCCGCGACCGCCTCCGCATGGCAGCGGTAATCGACCTGGTACTGCTGCGAGTCGCTCGTTCTCATTCCAGAACGTTTTCTCTCGCAATAGAGCCGAATCAGGCGCCACCGACGGACCCAGGCCCATTAGCAGAGGCGCCTTATCCTTCACAAGCCGAGGCAGTCAAAGTCGAGAATACCCAAGAGCTCGCGCCGAGACAGAAGAAGAACGATTGGGCCTAGTACATGGCGACTCTCACAAAGCTCTACCAGTATACACAGAAGAAATCGAAGAACAAGAACGAAGAAGTGACAGTTCCGAATGGCAAGTCACATCTGGCGCGAGCTCGAGCCCGGAAGTTTTGAGCACGAGCGGCGACCTTGGAGCCGGCGGCCGCAGACGACGCGATGATTTTGATGATGATGACGAAGATGATCTTTATGATTCGCACGTGCGACGAGAAGATAGTGGAGGGACGGGGAGAAGTGGAAGGGCATTTGTCTAGCGTTGGATGCTTTCACGACGACGACACTTACGGCTGCTGTTGGTCTCATCATCTGGTTTTCGTCTCGGTCTTTCTCATTTTGCTACTACTACCACAACTAGCATGGCGTTGGTGGAGGAAAAGGATATTGTTGATGCGGAGAAATTTTATGTTTGATGCATGGAAACATGAGGGATCAGTGCTAGTTGCATGTACATACATGCATATACATATTGAAGGGAGAGACTTTGTAAGAAATACAAATCATGAGTGCTCAACTGTCTACCTTATCACGCCATGATCCTTCGCGCTCTATGAAATCCCAGATTTTGAGTATACGGTCGCTCGTGGATGGTCCTGCCCGGCCCTTCCCCTTCCACTTCCATTTCCTTCCGCATACTACTTCTCGGCGGCCTTCCTCGTCGTTGAACATTCGATTCATGATGATGTAAGTGAAGGCCGAACAGTAGCAATGCGTGACGTTTCGCGCTGCTCGAGGCCATGTACTAAGTGGGAGTCGGATCAGGTCAGTTGTATGAGGGAAGATTCGGTGACGGGGCAAGACTTGGAGGTCCCGGAGACGGTATTTTGGCTTTTTCGCTGGCTGTGAAGGACTGTGAGATAGGATCAATACTGTCTCCAGGAGCTAGGATGCTATATTGACATTCTTCGACAGGAGTTGAATGAACTCTCTGTTCTCTGCACCGTAGCCATCCTCTTGCTGCGTGATATCCCATGCTGCCAGTAGATGCTCGATTCTCAGAGGTTTTGGCGTCCTTCCAATTCTGTCACCAAACACCTCGAAGTTTTTGAGATGAGTATATATTGGATCGTTGATTCGGGAGTCAAGCATCGAGCAAGAACAGTTTGTAGCTTTCGAGGATGGCTGTGGAAGCTTAGAAATTGGAATACAGAGCGTCAAATCTTCGTATCGTGGCATCCCTGTGCCTAGTCTGCAGAGTTGAAGCTTTCGGAAACAGTAGTTGGAATCGTCGGGAGGGAGAAAGGGACTGGTGATGTCGGTTTGGCATGGCATGGTGGCCACCTCGCATGAACCGGCTCAAGCCCTAACTGCCGGAACATAGACGTTCCGTTCCGAGGCAGTGGTATATAGAGCCCGCTCGTTCGCTACCTTCTATTAAATAGAACATAAATCTTTACTATACTACTAACTTTGTTATCTAACTAAATACTCTCTATAGAGGAGCCTATCTATACTAATTAGTATAAGTTCTTTATTAATTCTTATATAAATTAGCTAGCTAGAAGAGCGTAATTAGAATAAGGTTAAACCTATATATAGTATTATTAGGACCTTAATTAACTTCTAATTACGGCTAATTCTTAGCGAAACTATATCTAGTATAGTATTTTAGATATATAGCTACTAATAAGAATACTAAAATCTACGTTCTTTAGTTAATTTAATATTTATAGTACGAACTATTAACTATACGAAAGAGGATTACCTATATATAGTATCGTTAGGACCTCCGAGTAGCTACTATACTATACTATATATACTTATATAGTAATAATACTAATAATATAATAATATTAGAACTACTAGAGAAGCTATAGAAGTTTAGCGACTTAATTAATACTAGTAACTAGAAGTATACTAATCTAGATAATTAAGTAACGCCGGAAGTTATCTATAACTAGATAGTATACTTTCTTAATAACTTTACTACTTATTATAATAGAGTACTATTTAAAGAAGTAATAAATACTTTTAGCTATCTTACTAGTAAGTAATAGAAGGTAACTAATAGGCGATTACTCTACGAATTAATTAATATACTACGCTACTAAGGAGTTCTCGTTTTAATTACTAAGTAAACTCTAGTAATATAAATTAGATAAGTACTAGAACTAGAAGAATACTAGCTATAGCTAGAAAACGAAGTAAAGTAGTAATATAATACTACTAGCTTCTACGAACGATTAATTTATAGCTCTTAGTAAGCTATTAAACTATAGTAATCTTATTAATATAAGGAACGACTAGCCTCGAGATAAGTAACTAGTTTACTAAAACTAGTAGCGATACTAGTACCTCTAGTAAGTAGTAATATAATTAACTCTAAGAACCTACTAGAATAACTAGTTATTAGTAGCTAAGAACTAATTCTACTACTAACTAGTAACTCTAGTCGGATATCTACTTATACTTCTTAGAACGAATACTCTAGCTAGAACTAGAACTCTACTAGTAATTAAACTAGATAAGCTACTATAATTCTAGAGTTTAATAAAAGCAAAGCTACTATAAACCTTAATAAGCTCTATACTAATTAGAAGAAGTATTCCGAGGCTAAATATAAAATACTAGCGACCTATCTAATTCGGTTTAATAAACGCTACGATTAATTAAGGATACTATTAAATATAAAGGTCTAACCTATCTAGGTATAGTAGAGTAAAGCAAAGTAAAACTCTCCGAAGTAAGTAGTTAGAGAGGCTTAGGTTTCTATCTACTATAAGCCTATAAAGAAATACCTTCTACTAAGAATTCCTAAAGTCTAAAGTACTACTTACTTAAAGCCTAACTATTAGATAGAGAGATATAGTATCTATAGAATCTTAAATCGTAATATATCCTTCTTCTATTACTAATACCTAGCCTTTTAAAGGTCCTTTTACTAAATATCGGTAAGTAGTAAGTAGTATAATATAGTATAATAAATAATATAGACCTCGAGAACTTCGGAGTTATTATATTATCGGAACCTTACTCGTTTATAAGAGAGAGTAAGGTATTAATAGTACTACTAGGCTATCTATACTAGACTAAGATAATACCTATAGAAATATATAAAGATAGATAGATAATTAGAAGTATACTCTAGATCTAGAAAGAAATAGAAAGTAAGCTAGTTCCGGTACTCTCTTCTAATATTACTATAGTACTATTATATCTATCCGATCGATTAGTATTTATTATATTAGTCTATATAGTACTAGCTAACTCGGAGGTACTTATAGAGATAATATAGCTACTATAGTAAAACGTAGATACTATAAGGAGATAAATAATAGAGAAAAGAATAGATATACTTCTTACTAGTAACTTTAACTAATATAACTAGCTATAGAGTAGAGATAATATCTTATCTACCTAATAAGAAGAGGTAGACGGACTCGTAGACTTTATAAACGACTATACGCTATATAGTCTTCTACTAAGAGGTACTAAGACGTAGTAGAATAGTAAGTATAAAAGTACTATCGATCTAGTACTAGCTTCCGAGGAACTAGCTACTATACTTATTCGGTATAGAATTTATAGAACTAAGTATAGATCGGACTACTATACGATCGAGACTACTATTAATATCGATATACTAGAGTATATAGTTTAGCTATACCTACTACTTAAGAATATACTCTAGAAGGAGATTTATATAAGAATTACTAGTATACTCTAGCTATTAGCTATAAACGTATATAAGTATATACTAGTAGATATATAGACGTAGGCCGACTAACTTATAAGTATAGTACTTATAGTAGTTTATATACTTACTTCTATCGCGAAACTATTACTATATACTAAAAGATAGTAGATATACGACCTTACTAAGCTTCGTTAGATCTATATCTATTAGAGGAATAGAGTAAAGAGCTATCGTAGAGTAGGAAGCTATAGTAAATAACTCGAGAAATAGATATAGATTGCTTCTAAGAAATATTATAATACTATCTATTAGTAGTAGAGAAGGTATTAGAAAGAATTCTTAGACGATACTAATAATATCTAGTAGGTAGTAAAGTATATAAAGGCCGATACTAGCCTAGGCTTATTCTAGATCCTATCTCTTATAAGAAGAGATAGGTCGATTATAAGTAGTAAGAGAGAGTAGGCGACCGAGTTACTATTAATATTCTTTCTATCTCTTCTATCTATAATTAAGAACGAAAGATAGCGAAAGTAGAGAAGGCTAGTCTATATACTTCTACTTACTATAAACGAAGTTAAATAGAGTATATTCGTAGTATAGTTATAGAAAGTAGTAGAAGAGGATAGGCTACTAGTAGTAGTATAGAAATAGATATAGCTAGCTATAAAGAAGAGAGTTCTAATACTCTTTCGAACGTTACTATAAGAGAGAATACTACTAGCCTAATAGAAAATAGCTAGAATTATCCTACTAAAGAAACCTAATAAGAGCGACTATATAGCTACGAAAGTATAGCGACCTATCTCGTTACTCGCTATACTTAGTAAAGCGCTTAAAGTAGTAGTAGCTAAAAGAATATTATATATAGTCGAAACTATAGGTCTTCTACTAATAAACTACTTTAGAGCTTAGAAGAGATAATTAGTAGTATAGGCGATTCTTCTATTATAGAAATATATCTATAAGGTATAGTATAATAGGAAGGTACTTAGCCTAATTAGCTTCGACGTAAAAGATATATATAATAGAGTATATAAGGAAAGACTACTATAGCGACTCTAAGTAAAAGGTATCTCTATAACGCTAGTTAAATAGATCGATTCCTTCTACTCGAGCCGGTCGGCTATAATTATAGTTAATAGCTATATATCGGAGTAATAAGCGCTATAGTAAGTAGGATTACTATAGAGGTCGCTACTATTACTAGTTCTATTCCTCTTCTTTAATATAGACTTTATTTAGTATAAGATCGATAGTAATAGTAGTACTATAGTATTTATCGACGACTATATAGTATAGGTTATAAGCTTCTCTATAGAGGTAAACTAAAGTAGAATCTAGGCGGTTATCGACTAAGTAATAGAGTAGGAATAAAGAAGTAGAGCTACTTTTAAAGGTAATAAGATAGTATTTATCTACTTTATATAAATACTATACTAAAGTAGTACTCGACTAGTTCTAGTTAAGAGATAAGAGATAGAGCTAGTAAATAGTATAAAGATCCTAGGAGTAGTTATAAACTTAGAACTTCGATTCTAATAGTATATTATACGAGTAGCTACTATAGATCTTACTACTATAATAGTACTAAAACGACTACGAGAGCTATTACTATCTACTACTCGTAGGCTATTCGAGATAATAGTAGCGCTAGTAGTCGACTATATATCGCTAGTATAGATATATAAGTATAAAGAGCGACTTATAGCTATAGTAAATCGAGTATAAAGAATCGGAGTATAAGTAGTTATAGGCTAGTTCTATATAGTAGTAAGAGAAGTAGCCGAAGTAGAGATAAGTATACGTATAGTCTAGTAATAATATATAGCTAAAGCTATAAGTATATAGGTCGATATCCTCTCGCTACCTATAACTAATCCGCTATCGAAACTTAGAGTTATACCGACTCGGAGGTTCTACTCTCTACTATAATAGATATTAACTATTTATAAGATATTAATAAGAGGTATAGAAAGTATTATACTATATATAGTAGTACTATAGTACTAGCGACTAGTAGTAGATATAAAGGAAACGATAGAGGAAGTAGTAAACGCTACTAAATAGAGCGTAGATATCTATATTATAATAAGCTTCTTAGTAAGGAATAATATTATTAGAGTAGAAGTCGTAATATAAGATACCGAGTAGAAAGAGCCTCTATCTACTATCGTCTCGACTATAGTATTAGTAAGAATAGAGTATAACCTATATATAGCTACTTTAATAGTAATAGTAGAAGGCCTTATATAAATCTCTCTATTTATAGTCTTATAGAATATATATCTATTCTTAGATAACCGAGTAGTACTATAGGCCGTATATAGTTCTAAATACTAGTTAGAATAGGTAACTATATAGTAGATCTATAGAAGTATATAGACTCTATAGAGTTATAATATTATCCGACTAGAATAGTATTCTACTTCTAAGTTTAAGCTTAGTTAGAAAGTAAAAGAAGTAGCGAAAGCTATAATAGAGCCTAGTCGAATACTACTATCGACCCGACTAGTAGCTAAGTCGACTATAGTAAGCTACTTTAAAGTAGGAATAAGGAAAGGATAGTAGCTAATCGAAGATATAGAAAGGTATATATAACGAATCGATACTACTATACTAGGCCTATATATACGAATAATATACGATCGCCTCGAAAGCAAATAAGCGAGTATTTTAGCGTAGCTCCGAACTAGAATATTATAACTAAATAGTTACTTTTACCGGATAGGAGCTATAGAATTAGACTAGTATATATATATATAAGTAAGTAAAACTATTAAGTATTTCTTATTCTAGTACTATCTATAGAATAATCTCTAACTATAGATACTATAATATATAGATACTATAATATATAGATACTATAATATATAGATACTATAAGAGATAACCTCTCTTTCTTTCTTAAAAGAAAGATAGTATTAGATAACGAGAAATAGAAACCTATAATAGAAGTAGTCTTAGCGACTATCTAGTTCGTAATAGCTATAGGCTATCTCGAAAGCTTATTATATTAACTTTCCTCTAGCTAGGAAATAGTCTACTAAGATATATAAAATATATAATACTAGTAGCTCTATAACTACTACTACTAATCGTTTTCCTATAATATACTCTTATACTAATAGTAAGATATACTTTACTTACTAAAGATAGAATAGTAAATACTTAGAGAAGTAATTTCGAGAAAGCTTATAGAATACTAATCTTAATATAGTATAGAAGAACTAGGAGGATAGACTAAGATATAATAAACTAAATAGACTATTTAGAGTTTAGGAAATTTTCGAGAAGTAATATAATAACGTAATATCTATAGTATACTCGTTAGGTACTTAGCGCTAAGTAGAATAAACTCTATCTATCTATCTATTTATCTAACTCTATCTATTCTTATCTATCTACTTATTACTCTCTTTAGTATAGTTATTATTTATATTATTTAGAAGTATACCGAGTAGAATAAAATTTATCTATCTATATACTCTACTTTTATAGTCCGAGATATCGTAATAAATCTATAAATATACTATCTATAACTATACTATTCTTACTATCTATACTTATAAGCTAGAGTATATTAATTCTAGTTCTCTAACTAATAGGTACTCGACGTAGCGCGATACTAATAATCGAGAGAGAAAGGTTATACTATATAAGCTTTTAAGATTTAGGTAATATAGTACGTACTTACCTAATTCTTTACGTAAATTTTTAAGTTTTAAAAAAGAGAGAGTCTTTCGTTTTATACTCTTAAACTATTTTATAGACTATTTATAATAACGCGATCTACTATTACTTATACTTTATATCTTTCCGACCTACTATAGCTCTTTAGTAATAATATAGTATACTAATACTTATTAGTTATTCTCTTATTAGATATTCTCGACTTCCTTAATAGACTTACTATATAGTCTATTAGAAATAAAACGATATACTACTACTTTATCGTTCGCTTATTTAACGTTTTCGACTTTCTTAATAGGCCTACTATATAGTCTATCGGAAATAAAACGATACGCTACTACTTTATCGTTCGCTTATTTAATGTTTTTAACTTCCTTAATAGGCCTACTATATAGTCTATTAGAAATAAAACGATATACTACTACTTTATTCTTACTCTTAGAGTATACTAGTAGTAGTACTATATCTATAGTCTTATATTAGCTACTATCTATATACTCTATAAATAACGTTATTATTTATACTATAAGCTATAAATATAGCGAAGAGTATAGTAGAATATATATCGTAGGTAAATATTATATATAGGTTAGAGTTCGTTCTAGTTATAGTATAACTATAAACGAGTTTACTTAGAATAGTAATTAATAAATACTATCCTAGAGATACTTATATCTTCTTCTAGCTATTCTATTTTCTATAAGCCTAACTTTAATATCTTCGAGGTACTTTACGATTATAAATATCTTACTATATTTCTATATTAGCTATATAATTATTATATATAGACTAGAGAAAGCTCTAACTCGGTATAAAGCTATAGTAACTATTAACGATTATAAATAGTTTATTATATAGAGATTTATTAAAACTCGCGTAAAGTCTACTCGTAAATCGCGTAATCGTACGTAATAGAGATATAATTTCTCGTTATATTAGGTAAAAAGATATAGTTTAAAGTCTATCTAACTATTTTAAATTTTAGAATATAACGTACTATTTAAAGCCGATCGGAAATTAACTTTATATATATACTCTCTTAATTCTATAGTACCTATATATAGTATTCTCTACGACCTCTATATAGTATAATACGGGGCTCTATAAAGCTTAATTAATAATCTATAAGCTTATATTTACTACTAGATATATAATACTACTATCTTTAGCCGATATATTTTTTATAAGTATCTAGAAAAGATCCTCTACGACTTTATTCTACTTAATCGCCTACCTCTTATACTATAATATAGTAAAAGGTACTTAAAAGCTTTCTAATTAGAGAAGTAAATAATAGAAGTATATATAGGTACTCTACTAAGAGCTATTCTATATAGGACGCTCTAATCGAGAATCTTATTAATATACTAAAGCTTTATAAGTAACTCTATTACTCCTTTACTAGATAATATAGCTAGTAATAATTTCTAGTATAAAATAGATAATTAGTATATACTATTACCTCCTAGTATACGCCTAGTAGCTAGAGTAGCGCGGCTTACTAGATATAGTAGAATAATAGTACGCCTATATACTAGCCTAGTAGAGTCTATAGTTTTCTTTCTATTACTTTAAGTTAATCTTCGCTTATATTATTAGATCTCTAAACTTCTACTATATTCGTTCGTTATTATAAGTTAATACTATTATCGCTTTATTATTCGATCTCTATATTATAGTCGATCGACTATACGAATCTATAATAGCTATACTATTCTAAGTTTTAACTACTAGAGCTCTATTTTTCGTAAAGTCGAGTTAGACTTACTAAATAGTTTCTTTAATACTTTTAGCTTTATCTAGTTATAAAGCTCGCTACCTATACTTTATTCTATTAAAGACGACTACTTATATATTCTTAGTATCGGCGACTTTACTAATAGGTATCCTAACGATATATTAATATAAGTATTATCGATTATTTAAAAGTACTTCTTTAGTAAATAAGAATATAATAGAGTAGTAGGCTACTTAATTCCGACGATCGCGATTTCTATAGTTCTATATACTAACGATATTACTTGCTATTATAGCTATATTCTTCGCTACTTATCTTTATAAGTAAAGGTTTATAGATAGACTACTTATCGAAGGACTAGTAGCTATAGATACTTACTATATACTATCTTACTCTACGAATAAGTACTTAATACTAACTAAATAATACTAACGAGATAATAGCTCTACTCTATAATAGCTTTCGTCTATATATCGAATATACTACTCTTAGAGAAGATCTCTAGAGTAATAAGACGAATATTTAGCGCTAAGGTCTATTACTAGTTATTAAAGAGATATAGGACTCTATTTTAGAGTTAAGATATTTTCTTTTAACTAAAGAAGAGCTTACTAAGATAGGTAGACTACTTAAGTTAGTAGTATAATAGCTAGATAATCTAAATAAGTATTTAATAGAGTATTATATCTATTATATATTTTATTACTTTAACGAAATATAGAAGAATATCTATATTAATTTTAATTACTACTTATAAGTTTCGGTTCTAGAAACCTAAAATAAAGCTCTTACTAACTATTATATAGTAGAGGAGGAAAGCTATTAAATACTATCTATTAGAATTACTTTACTTACTACCTCGATATCTTAAAATAGAAACTAATCTACTTACTATCTATATAAGCTATCTATATAGTTTAGTAAGAAGAATAAAGTATATCTTTTCTAGAATTCTAGATATATCGAATATATATATAGATAGATAGATAAAGTCTTATATTCCTAAACCGGCTCCTATCTAGGTCTACGTAGGGCTATCTATATATCTTTATCTAGAGGGCGAAAAGTCTCGCGACATAAAAACCTATCTTCCGTTTACTTCGTATATCGTACCTATTATAGCGCCTTTAGGTATCGAGTTATCGTTATATATAATTGCAGATTAGCGATCCTCGAGTGCCTATTCTCTCTTAGGTCTAGGCCCTCCTCTCTCTTTTCTTTTCCTATCTCTCTCTCTTATCTCTACTCTATCGTCGGCTCTACCTCTACCTATACGAACTATTAGAGGCACTTAAGTGCTATTAGGCGTTATGCTACTAGTTTTATCCCTCTCGTAGTTAATAGTATAGTCTATATATTTATGCTCCCTATTAATTAGATAAACTCGTTCCTGCCCTATACTATATTCGGGCACTAGAGCAGGATATATTTCCCCGTTTATCGTCTTGCTCTATACTCGTATACCGGGCTATCGAACCCTAGGACATTCCTCGTATATAGGTATATATTAAGCCCGATATACTCTATTTAGAGTAGTATTGCAGCCGTACTCTCGGGGCGGGAGAGCTCTTTATATTTCTAGTATCGGTTGTCGTCTTCTCTCGTCTATATATACTATATAGGAGGCGCCTACGGGTCTGTCTCCCGTCGTTAGGCTACTATAGTTCTCTAGCTTTCCTCCTACTAAGAGTATTAGGTATTATGTCTATTCCGTACTTCGTTAGGCCGCGCTTCTTCCTATATATCGTAGCTAAGTTAAGTATTACTTATTTAGAGGAGATCTTCTATATATTATCGGTAGTACGAGTTTCTAATCTTATAGTACTAACGCTATATATGTTCTGTTACTATTAGGTTTTCTGTCTTCTAGATATATCGGGACGTCTTCTTATATAGGTAGTCTTTAATTAGTAGAGTGCCTATTTCGTAGCGTAGCGCGTCTACTAGTATAGTATAGTAGGCTCTAGCGATTCGGTATAAGTTAATATTCTAGGCGACTTCGAAGAGTTATACGTTCGTTCGCTATCGTATCGCCTATACTAGTCCGCTATATATAAGTATAGTTCGTATAATTATATTATATATTTGTCTTATATAGAGTAGGTCGGCTCTCTATATAGACTACGAGAGTCCTTATAGTATTTTAGTAGTCGCTCTTACCTTTTATATAGTAGCCTCTATATTCGCCTTCTAGTTAAGCTTCGAGTCTACCTAGACTCCTAGGAAGCGTAGTAATTCTACTAGTTCGCCGTTAAACTCTACGATCGTAACTTTTGCTATTTTATTCTGTTTTCTCTTCCTTATAAAGTAGATTAGCTAGTATTTATCGGAGGTAAACTTAGCTCTATATCGCTCGGCCTAGATATAATACTTCTTATAGGCCTATTCTAGCCTTTTATAGTTTCCCTCGGTCGTAGTACCGACTGCTAGTATTCCTATATCGTCGACGAACTCTATCTCTATCGTCTCTCTACTCTCTAGCTATAGGAGGAGTTCGGACGCAAAAAATAGGAATAGGATTAGCGATAGAGTAGACCCCTATAGGATTCCCGTTATTATCGCTTATTTGCTACTTATAGCGTTACCGAGTCGGAGGCTCGTCGTATAGTCCGTAAGGAATAACGTAACGAAGTATATTAGCTATAGTAGGAATCCTTTCTAGTATAGAATATAGATAAGGCAGTTATATAAGACTTTATCGAAGGCGCTAGAGATATCTAGATAGAGTATTAATACTACCTTCGGCTTCGGGCAGCTCTACGCTATATAGATCTATTCGGTTATTAACTCTAGTATAGATAGAGTAGAGTAGTTTAGTCGGGCTCCTATCTATATTACTAGGAGTAGGTCTCTTTCTTCTATAATAGCTAATATACGTCGAGCTATAATAGCTTTAAGGAGCTTTACTATTATATTAAGTAGGGCGATCGGTCGGTATAACTTAGCCTCTATATAGTCCGGTTTTTAGGGCTTTCGTAGAACTACTATAGTTAAGTCTTTCTACGTTTCGAGGTAGAAGCCTAGTCTCGTATATATAGAGAAGACATTAGATAGAGCTAGGGCGAGCGTACTAGTATACGCCTTAAGGAGTTCGTTCGGGATTATATCTAGGCTAGGTGCCTTGTTTTTCGGGAGTCGTTTTATTGCCTTAAGTACGTCTTCTATCGTAATCTCTTAGTCGATAGAGATTATTAGGGTTTAAACTAGCTAGATATCGCTTAGGTCTACGTTAACTAGTAGCGGGAAGAAGTATACTACTAGGGCTCTCGCTTTGCCTTTATCGCTATCTTATAGGTAGCCGCTTTAGGATCGAATAGAAGGGAATTAGAGGAGGGTAGCTTATTTCGGTTATCTCGCCTATTTCGCTAGTTTCTATACTTTGCTATTATTAGCTATAACTTCTCGGATAGTCTCTCGCTATACTTATATTATATCGCGTCGAATTTGTCTTTTTTTTTCGTTCTCGGCCTTTTAGTATAGGACGTAGTTAAGAACGTCCCTGCTCCTTCGCTACGCCTACTTTGCTCGGCGGGCCTATTTCGTAAGGCGGCTGCATTCTATAGTCTACTATATAGTAGCGTATAGTAAGAGTTTTACGACTAGCACTTTTGCCCGGATTACGAGCGTAATCGTAGTAGTTAGGTCGGCGGCTGTCTAGCTAATGTCCGTCGTAGAGTCTAGGCGTTAGGTAGTAATTTCGTCTATAGTCGCTCTTATATCTTCTCTAACCTCTTCCTAGTCGGCTTTCTTCTATTATAGGCGTAGCTTGCGTTAGGTATACTTATAGAATAGGAGGAGTTCGGTAGCTATAGGCCGGTAGTCGGAGCCGCAATCTAGTTCCTCTTCTACTTTATACTAGGTAAGGCTAAGGAATATATCTCTGCTAACCTACGAGAGATCTAGTATCTATCGGCTTCTCGGAGATTCCTAGGTAATAAGTCCCTTAGGTATAGCTAGTTATACGTCGTTAGTTTCTATAATAGCTCTTAGCTTTAACGCTATCTAGTATAGTCGAGAGTTGCCTTCTAACTAGTCCGGGTAGTATAGGTTGAAGTCTCCGACTATTATAAACCGCCGTTTGTCCTTAAGAAGTCTTTCGATAGTTAGAAGCGTCTCCTCTTCGCAGCTCTCTATTAGTTATAGTAGATTATAGTAGTTAAGGACTACTATACTTCTATAGTATATTTCGACTACGACTATAACGATATCGTCTTCTACTATTATAGCTTTCTACGTCTAGGAGTAGATTTCTTTAGAGATATATATATATATTCTCGTAGTTCTCGATCTAGAGATAATATAATAGTACCCCGGTATTTAGAATATTAGTTTCGTAGATAGATTAATCTAAGGTTCTTAAATAGCGACTATATAGTGTCTCTTCGGGTCGAGTGTCTATAGAAAGAGGATTATTACCTTATTTCTACTATAGTTTATATTATACTATAGGATAGTAAGAGTAGGTATATTATTTATTATCGTCTACTATATTATCGTCTATTAGGTTCCTGTCCGGTATTACGTATCGTAAGGCTTTAGGCGCGCTAGAGAGGAGGATATATACGTCGAAAGTATAGTTATCGCCTCCTATAAAGCTCGTAATCTTGCTCTAGCTATAGTCCCTTACTATCTATATAATATCTGCGTTCCTCGGCCTCCCTAGCTCTCGCCTAGCTAGTATTATATCTGTCGGGGACTCCGCTCTTAGATACTTATCCCCCGTATCGTATATAGGTACTAGTAGTAGCGGTAGAGGTAGTAGTAGGCCTATCCTCCCTATTATTAGGCTTATCTTTATCGTTATTTAGTCGAGGATATTATATAGCGCGATATAGGCTCTCTATACCTTCTTCTTCTATATCTATTTTACTCGGTATTCTAACTACTATACTACGTATTTCCCTCCGTAGTTAGTATACTTATTACTACTAGCTATATATATACTTATCTTATATTTCCCTATATACTTCCTATACTCTACTTCTATCTTATAGTACTTCTCGATATAGCTCTATTATATATATTTCCTATATTATATAGGTCTATACTTCGAAGAGTATAGTTCGACCGTCCGGAAGTGCCTCTCGTAGGTAATGCCTCGTAGGCGGATTTCCCTAGCCGTTTCGATATTATTTACTTCGATAACTATACTTATCGTCTTCCTACCTACTCTATAGGCTAGGCCTTTTAGGAAGAATACCCGTTCGATAACTAAGCTAGGGTATAGTATCCTATTACTTTAGATAAACTATACGATCGTATCGTTTACGTTTATTTATATACTAGTTATCGGTACGTCGTATACTAGTAGCTAGAAGCTGCCCTTCTCTATTCTTACTAACTTCCCGAGGCAAACTATTACCTACTTTTCGTCTTTTTCTAGTTCCTTTAGGCTAGTCTCGCTAGTAGTAAATACTCTTACTCCTTCGTAGGTTTTCTAGACCTCGACTACGTTACTACCCGCAGTTTTAATACTCTTAAGAATATCTATATAGGACCTCTCCTTTAGAGCTTCGCGTTTCTTTCCTTCTAGTACTCGGATCGTAGTTATATAACTAACCGCGGGTATATAGTACGTGTCCTATTCTCTTTCGATAGTCGTAGAGAGAAAGGTCTTTAGAGTCGCTATATATATTACGGCGGCGAGTTTGCTTACCTCTTTAGTAAGCTAGTCGATTCGGTTACTCTAGATAGAGCGGAGAAGGAGTAGAGACGCGACTTCGTATACGTCGTAGAAGATAGAGAGGATAGAGTCCTTAAGTAAGGAGGTTTCGGTCTCGAGGACCTATCTAGCTCTATTAAGTCTATCTATTAGGTCTGTTTATATCTAGTATATTAGTATAGTAGTTGCTAGGTTTATAGGGCGCGTTGCGCCCTTCGGGGTAACCTTTAGCGTCGCCGGCAGAGGCCTTAGTTAACCGCCTATTCCTCCGCTACTATCGCTAGAGGCCCTCCTATCTATCTCTTTAGTTTGCTAGCTATTACTAGTAGTTACTTCGTCTTTGCTATTTATGTTTTTTAATCGAGATCCTATCGAATATATATATAGTAGAACGACTTTAAGAAGTAAATAGCTATAAAGAAGATTCTAAGAGAGGCTATTTAATAGATAACGATAATAACGCCTAAGCTAGTAGATATTATTAAACGGCTAGTATTAGTTAAGATATAGAAGATACTTTATAGGAATAGTAAGTAGATTAAGAAAATAAAAGCTATAAGCTATAAGTTATACTAGAGCTAATAGAATACGACTATTAAGGCTATTACTATAATATCTAATTCTCCTTCCTCTTTTATCTCTTCTATAAGCGCTAAATAATATAGCGAAAGGAGCATTTAAGGTAACTTTTATAAATTCATAGCCTAAGCGAATTCAGTTCTATATAATAACTAGATAGTAATAAACAATCCCAAAACTCCCGTCCTCCTCTTCGAGATTGCGAATTATTGCCTTGTTCGCCTCCTGATCTTGACACAGTGGCAAATTGTGCTCGGCGAGCATGGTGGATGTTGGTCTTCTACACGTAGCAACCTGGGCCAGAGCTACTCGTGTAGCCGATCTTCATATGAAATCAGCTTCCTTTTGTGACCTTTCTCTAGCCCACGACGGTGATGTGTGGCTAACGGCATATTCGTAAATCTGCTGAAAGTCTTTGCAGATGTGCGTCGTGCTAATGCCATAGGTTCCCGATGACCACAAATCTAAGCCTAATGCTACCTGATACGGGTCCGACCCTTCCAGCGCCGTGTCTCCAAAACACATGACTGCCTGTCGAAGATAATCAAAGCAGTGAAAAACATGAGCCTCCTGGGTATGTGAAGCGGGATGCTGCTCGCGATGTCCGTTCTTGATGGCATCTCCAAGCCATGCGCGTAGAATGATCTCCTTCAAATGGAATTTGTTAAAACTGAGTTGACGAAACCTGGAGATCGCTTCACCTGACGTACCAAGCAGTGTAGCTGGTGGAATACGCTCATGGAGTACGAGAAGGGTTCATCTTGTGGTAATCCCTCATCGTACCGTAGCGGCGGTGGAAGCGTGTAGGATTTCGGGCTTTTGACTGGTATAAAGCCGTTCCCATCTAACTCAATTGTCAGAAGACATACTACAGTAATTTGTGTCACATCGTGAGACGGGTACTTCTTCCAGAGTACATACTTGGTATGAGAGTGCCCCAGTCTTGTAGAAGCTGTTGCACTTGGGTAGGAGATAAGTCTTTCCGTGTGACGGGAGGTCCAAAGACAGAGGAGTTCCAGTACTGCTGATACTTTCGCCTAACTTGAGGCGCACATGAGCTTGACAACTTAGCGACAACATCACGATCTTCACTAACACTGAGGAGTGATGCCGTTGATGTCTTCTCCAACAGCGAACTTTCGCATTTGCGGCGCCGTCAGCTGCCC
Source organism: Cercospora beticola (assembly GCF_033473495.1). NCBI lineage: Eukaryota > Fungi > Ascomycota > Dothideomycetes > Mycosphaerellales > Mycosphaerellaceae > Cercospora > Cercospora beticola. The sequence continues at coordinate 1,140,727 of NC_088942.1, forward strand.
TCGATGCAATGGATAGCCCTCTGGAATGAGCCACATTGCCAGGTCCAAGGATAACAGAGCGAGCGACAAGATCAGAGAAGCAACGAGGAGGCAGCTGTAGTGAGCTGATGATACGCAGAACATTATTGAAATTCTGGACGCGACCGTCATGTTCAACTCGATTGACCAGCAGTTCTTTATGGCTGTTCCCAAGGTCATTCTCCACCTGATCACCTTATCAGTGACGTGGTGGCAGAAATTGTGGTCAGAATTGCCGGAGAAGGGGTGTGAGCTACGATAATCCTAGCAACATTTCTCTCGTGCAGCATTTGGGCGAATTATAAAGGCTCAATGATGGGGCCGGTAACTGAGCTTGTCTTCCCAGCCTCTCATCCGGCCGGCAGTACACCTGCAAGGGTTGACGTCAATGACTGAGGCTGGAGGATCCTCACACACACTCACGACACTTTGACATTAGCCACAGACTCTTTCTCGACTCCTCTACCTCAGCATCATGTCGACACCCGAAGACGAGGTTTTGCTGCACTGCAAGGAGCGTACCGAGCCGAATCCACGAAAGTCGAGACGCTCCAGAGTCACCAAACTCATATTACTCGCTATAACTCATTCAGCGATAGCCTTCTTTGCGATGGGAGTGAGCCTTTCAACACATTGTACGGCACAGAATTGCGACGAGCAGGTCACCTCCCGTTGGATGTCTACGATCGATCGGCGACCACGAACTATGCAGTTCAACGGATTTGGACCATTTAATGCCTTTACAAGAAAAGCGGGAAGCAGTCATGATGCGGATGTGCAGCAACGCTGGATAGATTTGGGCACGTACTGTAAGTCACTCACACTCGAGGAGTCCAACTTCGAAGGAGGAACCAAGGACCAATCCATCCTCGAAGCAATACTGCAGAGTGTGTACTGAGACGAGACCCGTCCATTTAGCGAGACCGATGCTCCTCCCACTCCGATATGCGGCCGATTTCCAGCTTGAAGCATCGATGCATGTCGTCGCCCGGCCAGAGACATATCCTGGCACCTCTGAAGCGGGCTTTCCAGTCACACTGGAGATGTTTCATCAGCTCCACTGTGTCGACTATCTGCGCCAGGGGCTCTTCTACAACGTGGCTTACTATCGCAACGAGGTGCACTCGTTGCCGTGGCTGGAGGCGAACGACACGGACGCCGTCGAGACTCATTTAGCACACTGCGTGGACGCTTTGCGTCAGTTGATTCTTTGTCACGCTGACATAGGCGTTGCACCATTCAAGCTGGGCGAGCAAACGCCTGATTTTGGACGACCCAGGACTTGCAGGAATTGGGTCAGTGTCAGAAAATTTGGCGTCGAAAATGAGTGGAACGGAATGGATCCCATTAGGGTTGATAATCTCCATCTCTCTGGATCACTAGATGGGAGGGTCTTGACGTTTTCGGACACGGAAAGTCTCTGGAAAGGGCTGTAAGCTCTGAAACATTGCCTTGTACGACCATTGTGAGCAGTCTTTGCTGGTATGAAGGTAGTGGAGACCAAGCTTTGAACTTAGATCAATTTCCTAATTGAGCTCGACCACGCCGGCATACCGATCAAGGAAGTACCCGCTTAAGTACCTGCTGCCTACCCCGCTTAAGTACCTGCTGCCTACCCCGCTTAAGTACCTGCTGCCTACCCCGCTTGAAGTGACCCTTGCTATACCGCAGAACCTTTTAGTATTTATTGCTATGCAAGGGGTGGTCCCAGGTAGGTCCAAAACTTTATAGCTCAAGGATAGACCTTATAGCCTGATACTCGGCAAGCTCTTAGACCGTAATTCACCGATGAAGATTTTTGGGCGGGGTCAAGTGTTTTTGCGCGGCCGGTTCAACAATACAAAGTTTATAGTGAAATTTAGCCTGATTCTTGAACCACTTGAACCGATGTTCGCCGCTAATAGAGTAGCTTCCCGAGACGTGCCGAGTCAGCGCAGGTAGTGCATACGCAATCTGGGCCAGTCCCAGCGATCGCATATCCGAAATCTCTGATCCACACCGCTTTCATGCTTCCTTGCAGTGTAACTCGCAAAGCTCGTATTACCTAATAGTAATGATGCTGAACTCGCCCGGCGGGAGATCAACGGCTTTGTGGACGCCCTGTCGGCTTGACAGCTCGACACCAAGAGATCATGGTCGAATTCTGGCCAACAGATCTCAAGGATGGGCACGCCGGCTATGCAATGCGAGAATGAGTGTTCAGTGACTTATCTCTTGACACAAGGTCCCATAAGATTCTGATATGCATTATCAGAAGCCCCTCTGCGGTCGTACCGTGCATGCAGAACCACACAGTAGCGTTCCTAAGTCCGCGAACGGCTTGCCATGGTGTGCTGAGCGTTCTTTGTCTAGTGCACATCTTGTGCTACATTTCGCCAAGCAGGACTATACTCAGCCGATGTTAGACAACATGTCTGGCAACAAAGCCCATTACTTACCACTCGACGGCTGCGCTGACAGCGACGAATCACTTGTCCTGACTGCTCAAAAGAGCAAGGGCCGGAATTGGAAATGGTTTTTGGTTGTACTTTTGAGCAATGGATTGACATTCTTTTCTTCGATAACGTGGTCCTCATTTTACAACTCCTGCCCTTATCCTCCGAGCACCATGGTCGAATCAGTCCGTAAGTTTACACATCGTGTGCTATCATTCGCGTCTAGCTTGTTGCTTATACGAAGTGGCCTCCTTCATGTCGGAGATAGACAGGACATTTCACACCGAGGTGTTCAATTCGTTCGAATATAACTTTACTCGATACACGGCAAGGACAGAAGACGTCGGCGATGAGGTCGAGAAAAGCTGGGCAGACCTGGGAATCTATGGTGCGTTCAATGATATATGTGCTTCAACAACAAAGCACTCACCCACGTACAGAAGCACCGATTGTCATTCCGGCTGCACAAGTCTCCGACTATGGCATAGAGAAAACCGGACATGTGTGGCTAGACCCCAAGGACAACCCTGCTGCTCCATACGCTGGAATGAGCGTGAAGGTCCAGGTGCTGCACTACTTGCACTGCGTCAATTACCTTCGGCAGGGTCTTTGGTACAACGTCGATTACTATAGAGCCAGAGGGCACCCCATGTGGGATGAGAGCCAGCACATCTTGACGGGACCGCAGTCTGTACCTCTTGTGGAGTTGCACACGGCCCATTGCATTGATCTTCTGCGACAGGTGATTATGTGCAATGTCGACCTCGGTGTCCTTCCGTTTTTGCTCAGCGAGCAGGATGACAGCGTGGTTTTGGATTTCGCAAGAAGCAAACAATGTAAAAACTTCGACTCTTTCTTGTCATGGTACAAGAAGCACACGTTTGAAGGGGCCAGGCTGGAAGAGGATACGGCGATATCAGGCCACGTCCACCCGCTCATCAGTTGGAGTGGCAGATCAAGTTAGATAATCATAGTCTTATTTTCATCGTTACGGTTCTTCAAACTAATCATGTTCGCATAAAACTTGAGGACTTGTCTCCTCGCCGGCATGGGACAAGCTGGGTTTGTGATTGGGTTCCAGTCTTGCTCCGACAGTAGCCATACGTAGTTTTGCATAGCGTATCTCGTGGACTCGCAACTTGCTGCTTATGTACGACAGCGCGACACATCAGAGATGCATCACAGAACTCAGATAGCCGTAATGGTGGAGCGATGGCACGTGAGAAACTGCAAGCGGCTCTATTTCACCTTTCATTGGCATATCGGTGAGTGCAGCGTGACTATCTACATTCAAACTGTCGACGTTCGGTGCTCTGATATCCACCCATTGAGTTGATCGATGTCGCGACAGCTGTGGAGTGCATATGGCTTTAGCAACAGTGCATGATCTCCTTTCTTGAAAGCAAACATAGGGGTTAGATCGGCATTGCATTGTATGTACTGACGGAGATAGTCCATGCAATGGTCTGAAGAGACAGTCGAAGTTAGCATCTGCTCGAAATTGTGCTGTGGACGCAGCTTATCGTACATCGGTGAATGGAGGTCTCTTGTGCTAGTTCGTTGAAGATGTAGGTCTCTGGGTCTAGCATGAGTCGAATCACGTTCTGCGCAAAGATGGTCAACTTCTCGCTACTGATAGTGTAAGGATGGAGAGACCCAGTTACCAGACAGTGCAACGCGTGGTATACTTCAAACCCAAGCGTAATGTTGCCGTCCTCGTATATATAGGTTCTGGTCAACGCGGGTTTGGCGACTTCATCGTGTATTGACACATTGAAAACCGTGTCTGTCAGTTGATGTCAGTGACAACAGACCTCCGAATGGGGAGTGAGTCGATGCAGATTACTCGTAAGGAGGGCGTCCCAAGCCAGGTCGACCGCTAAGCTTGGTGGACCGGCGTATCTGGTGGAAGACTGATCCCACCAGATTTCTAAATGCTCACCGTCGTCGCTAGGCTGTATGGGATTCACAAAAGGCTTTTGTATGAATCTAATCTTTTCATCGAGATTACCTGTACTACCATTAGTCTGCAATCGACTATTGTGCCAAAATCAGTACCATAAGCAGTTGCTGCGGCAAGTCCTTCCTGTCGGCGGACGACACCGCCGTTTTGTAGGAGGATCACCGTTAAAAGCAGGGTGGTGCACGTTTGAGCTATCGCCAGTACTCTACACCAAGTATGTTTGGTACGAGACGTGCTCGAATTGTCACCTAGGAGATATTCCTCGGAGTCATCATCGCTAGTCGAGAGACGACCCCTTCCGAATACGGTTGGGCGTGGTACCATTGCGATGGCGTTGTGAACAGTAAAGATGAGGTATAGGCTGGAGGAGTCGTCGCTCGACAGCTCACACGACTGGAGGTACGACAGAACGCTAGGCCGCCGCTCGTCTTACTCAACCTTCAAGCTAGTGCTACCCGGCTCAGGCCTTCGATCTGGAAGTGGTGTGATGTTGCAGCTCGTGCGCATCTGTTCACATGATGCTCATTGCCAAGGTTCTCCACTTACCGCCGCCACTACTTCTGTCCACTAGGGTCACTCGGACCGGGCTTGAAGAAGTAAATGCAGCAGCAGACACTATGCATCATGTATGTTCTAAATGCTAATCTGTTGATTGGAGTGCAGCGGGCGTCGGAGTTTGACGGTAAATCAAATTGTACGTGTTCTCATGATCTCGTCCGGATCAACTGTCCTTCTTAGCAACACAGCTCGACGCCGGGTATTGATTCCACTCGCAACTCCTTGTCAATTTCCAGGATGAACCAGTTGGGATCGGTGGTAGAGTGGTTTGTCGGAGCCGTTATCTTCCAAAGAGACGTTCTGCACGGTTGGTAGTTGTGCTAGACCTTGTAACCTTCTGGTCTCTTTCACAAAGTTCCGTGATCGCCATCGCACCTAGCCTGCTTGCAGCACATCCAACGGCCGTGAACATGTTGACATCGGATAGCCTTGAGTATGATTCGGCTTTTCGGTCTAGCCGTAGCTACATGAGCAGCCCTAAGTCTCATTGAAGCACAGGGACATTTGTTGACAGTAGCAGGGTTATGGCGGTGACCAACTTCGTATGTTCAGGCGTGCTGAACTTTGTGCATAGGAATTAATACTAGACTTGCATGATCAGACAGGCACTAGTGTTGATGGAGCTATTAGTCAGGGTGTAATCATTGAGGAGGAGCCCTAAGTCATTCACATCCGCACGAGCGTTACTAGGCCGTTCGACGTAGCATCGACAACCGTAGTTAGTCGTCTCACCGCCGGGTGGAGAAAGCGAGCTTCTCCGGGGACTTGCTACTCTTCTGAGAGTTATAAAATGTCAAGAGAAACATCTCCGGAATAGAGAAGTATCGAGACGTCCTTCTCCAGTTCTCAACTCGATATATTCATTTTGGACCGAAAACTCCCGCGGCAATCTCCACAATGTATTTGGCAACCCTTCTGGCTATGGGGCTGCTGGCGTCTAGAGACGTCATTGCGGTATGTCACGACACCACAATCGATTTCTGTTGTTGTACTAAATCGAATTAGGCACCCGCACCTGTGACAGGTGAGTGGCAGGAAACGAGACCTGAGGTCGCCAGACGAGATTTGATATTACCTGCAATGCATGGTATTGTCAAGACAGGAGAGGACAAATACAGAGTTGTCTTCGGGAGACGTTAAGCAACTTTCTGCATTACAAGTCAAGGTTAGCATGTTGACTTGTGCGATCTGTAGGTGAAATAGGGGCGCCACTCGAGGCAAGGCAGTACATTGGCACGCCATATGCGTACTACAACAATTACAAAGATGCCACCGGTAACGAGAAGCGGGATCTGGAGGCCGGACCGATCGAGGCTCTCGAGAAGCGGCAGTACATTGGCGTGCCATATGCGTACTACAACAATTACAAAGATGCCACCGGTAACGAGAAGCGGGATCTGGAGGCCGGACCGATCGAGGCTCTCGAGAAGCGGCAGTACATTGGCGTGCCATATGCGTACTACAACAATTACAAAGATGCCGCCGGTGGCCAGGCTGCTGGTACTGCATAGAAGCTCTGGCCTCCACATGGGAGCTCGTAGCACGACTGTAGCTACGATAACATTGCTGCTCGCGCCACCACACCTGTTGCCAAACATTAGCAATTTCAGACTGCGAAGGATATGCCTGGGGGGTCGATGTGGAGCTTTTGATAAGCTACGATGTATGGTTTTTCTCTCGTGCTTTGGACACGAATGCTCGGTGGATTCTACGTGCGATGCTCGCGTGCGAGCTGTGATTTAGTGCGTGAGGCGGAACACACTCGCTATAGCATGCAATGATGCAGACCGAATTCATTCATTCATATTTCTTACACCGATATAGTTCCCTTGCGGGTCCATACGGGAGTTGCTACTTAGTCGCTGAAGAGAAAAGCCGTAGCCGGGGCCCGGGTGAAAAGCTCCTCTACCTTTGTTGTTCGTCTTTTACGCTAGGGAACTGCTCGAACCGTGAGCTGCTTCTCCTGCAGCCTAGGTTATGAATAACATAGGCCTCTAGGACTTCGGAATTGTCGCGCTATCAGAACCTTGCTCGTTTATAAGAGAGGGTAAGGTGTCTACGGTGCCGCTAGGCCACCTATATTAGACTAAGATAATACCTACGGAGACGCGCGAAGGCAGACGGATAATTAGGAGTATACTCTAGATTCGGAAGGGAATAGAGAGTAAGCTAGTCCCGGTACCCTCTTCCGATATTACTATAGCGCTATTATATATATCCGATCGATCGGTATTTATCGTATTAGTCTACGTAGTACTAGCTAACTCGGAAGTACTCGTAGAGACGATATAGCTACTATAGTAAAGCGTAAATACTATAAGGAGACGAGTAATAAAAGAAAGAATAGATATACTTCTTACTAGCGACTTTAACTAATATAACTAGCTATAGAATAGAGACGACGTCTTATCTACTAGATAAGAGAAAGTAGATAGGTTTATAGACTTTATAAACGACTATACGTTATAAATATTATACTAAAGTAGCGCCCGACTAGTTCTAGTTAAAGGATAATAGAAGGAGCTAGTAACTAGTATAAAGATTCTAGAAGTAGTTATAGACTCGGAACTTCGATTTTAATAGTATATTATACGAGTAGCTACTATAGGTTTTACTACTATAATAGTACTAAAACGACTATAAGAGCTATTAGTATCTACTATCTATAAGCTATTTAAGATAATAGTAGCGCTAGTAGTCGACTATATATTACTAGTATAGATATATAAGTATAAAGAGCGACTTATAGCTATAGTAAATCGAGTATAAAGAATTAGAGTATAAGTAGTTATAAGCTACTTCTATATAGTAGTAAAAGAAGTAGCTAAAGTAGAGATAAGTATATATATAGTCTAGTAGTAATATATAGCTAAAGCTATAAGTATATAGGTCGATATCCTTTTACTACTTATAATAAATCTACTATCGAAGTTTAGAGTTATACCGACTTAGAGGTTCTACTCTCTACTATAATAGATATTAACTACTAATAAGGAATCGAAAAGAGATATAGAAAGTATTATACTATATATAATAGTACGTTAGTATCTATAACTAAAAGTAGATATAAAGAAAATAGTAGAAGAAGTAGTAAATACTACTAAATAAAGCGTAGGTATCTATATTATAATAAGCTTCTTAGTAAGGAATAATATTATCGAGATAGAAGTTATAATATAAGATACTAAGTAGAAAGAGCTTCTAACTACTATCGTCTTAACTATAGTATTAGTAAGAATAGAGTATAACCTATATATAGCTACTTTAATAGTAATAGTAGAAGGCCTTATATAAATCTCTCTATTTATAGTCTTATAGAATATATATCTATTCTTAGATAACCGAGTAGTACTATAGGCCGTATATAGTTCTAAATACTAGTTAGAATAGAAGACTATATAGTAGATCTATAGGAGTATATAGACTCTATAGAGTTATAATATTATCTAACTAGAGTAGTATCCTACTTCTAAGTTTAAGCCTAGTTAGAAAGTAAAAGAAATAGTAAAAGCTATAATAGAGCCTAGTCGAATACTACTATCGATCCGACTAGTAGCTAAGTCGACTATAGTAAGCTACTTTAAAGTAGAAATAAAGAAAAGATAGTAGCTAATCGAAGATATAGAAAAGTATATATAACGAATCGATACTACTATACTAGAGCTATATATACGAATACTATATAATTACTTTAGAAGTAAATAGGCGAACGTATTAGTATAGCTCTAGACTAGAATATTATAAGATAGCTTAAGTTAGCGAAGTACTAGGTATATACTCGATAAACGATATTTATTTAAAAGAGTATATTAATATTCTAGAAGAACGATCTATAGTAGAAGTAAATATTCGAGAGATAGTATAGTACTAAGTTACTAAAGAGAATATCTACTCTAACTACTTTCTACTCTAATTAGTAGAACTTCGTTCGTTAGTAGACTATATTAATAATAGTAATAATAGAGTAGAATATAAGAGTAGAATATAGTAATATATTAAGCGCCTCTAGACTCCCTATCTAGAGATATTAAGAATAATTCTTACTTTCTTCGTTTATATATATTCTACGTACTTTTATCCTATACTAAGTATAAGCGGTACTAGCTATTATACCTTAATGCCTAATAAGCTACGCCTCTCGAGCTATATACCTCTAGCTCTTATAACTATCTTCTCTCTCTAATAGAGCTACTTTAGCTCGTAGAGGAGACTATATATTTCCGTTATATTTTTCGGATATAAAGAGTATAAAACATAAACGCGCCCTAGCAGGCGACGACGACAACGGCGGGAGGCCTCGAGGCCTCCTAATACGCGATAATACCCTCCGACCGATACTATAACGCTATAAGTAGAGAAGGGAGCCTAGGAGGAGGAGGTTGCGACTCTAACTTCTAGGCGGCCTAAATCTGCCCGCAACTATCTCTCTCTAACTAATAAGGCTAGAAAACAACTACTAATACTAATACTCTAAAACTAATAATCTAAAAGAACCTAAAAACACTTATAGAACAGATCTAGAGCTACCTCGATATCTAGATAATCCTTTCTCTCTCTCTAACTCTCCTTCTTCTCTAATAGGCCTAATAGGCTCTCCTCTATCTCGCTCTCTACTAGGAAGAGTCCTAGACTCTTTAAGCTATCTAGAAAACTCTCTAGAGCTGCCTAATACCTACTACTACTACCTCTAAAACATAGGCCTAGATAGCCTAATTTAGATATATAATACTAAGGCCCTAGCTTTAGGTATCTATAACTATCTTAGTAAGGATAGGAAACTAAGAAGAAAGGGAGATAGCAAAGAAGATAAGCTATAAAGAGCTTAGAAGGAAACTAGGAGTATAGTAGTTTAAGGCTATATAAAAGCTCCTAAGCGGAGACTTTAAAGTTATCCTCTATAGAGAAGGAGAGAAAAGTAGGCTAGAGAAGGACTAATCTTAGCTTAAGGCTATATACCCGGAGGCCTAGGTAGAGATACTAACTACTTAGGTAATTATATATAGTATTAGGATATCCTAGAAGCTAGAGGATATAAATAGCTAGGTCTAACTCGACTAGGACAACCTTACCTAGTTCCTAGATAGGCTTAAAATTAAGAAGGCCTTTTAGCTTAAGAACTAGAGAGCAAAAGAAGAGACTAACTTCTTATTAGTAGTAATAGTAGTATAGGATAGATAGACTATAAGGGAAATATATAGGAGAGGTATTACTATTAGGTTAATATAGTATATAGTAGAACTATACTACCTATAGCAGAGGATTATATAATACTTTAAGTATAATAGCTTTAGGTATATTACTATCTACTATAAGGCTATAGAAGAAATATATAGAAACTATATAGGGAAGTATAGGACAGATAGCTATAAGGAGAAGAAAATTAGATACTATAACTATAAGAGAGACTATAAGGCATACTCCCTCTAATATAGCTATAAAGTAGCTATAAAGGCTAAAGCAAGAGCATTCTTAAAGTAGTTTAAAAAGCAATAGGAGATAGCTTTAGGCCTAATATAAGGAGATAGTACTATAGAACTCCTAATCCTTAAGAGGAAAGCTCTACTAGCTAAGCCTCTATAGAGGAATATTAGATATAAAGGCAGGCCCCTAGGTACTATAGCAATAGTAATAGCTAGTAGGAGACAAGTAAGTAAGCTCTACTTCCCTTCTATATAGAAGAATAAGAATACCTAAGAAGTAATAAGTACCCTCTAGGAAGATATAGATATTAACTTAATTAAGCTCCTCTCCTAAGAATCCTATAAATTTTATAAGTAGCTAAACCCTAATAATCTACTAATATAATATTAATAAGTTAAATACTACTTAAACCCTACTACTAAATAGCTAAGCTATAGAAGAAGCTATAGTAATAGCACTATAAGAACTATAGCTTAATACTATAAATAGCAGAACTAAGGCTAAGAAAGGATACTCTATAGTCCTCCTACTCTAGCAGAACTTAAGGGTAGTAATACTTATATTAGACAAAGTTAGAACTAATAGCTAGAAACTACTCTTCTATAATATAGGTAACTTAGTAACTATCTAAGTCTAGATACCTATAGGAACTATCTCTATTTATAACTACTATAACCTCTTAGAGCTAATAAGCTATAGATAAGAAAAGACTATCCCTATACTCTAAGAAGTACTATTATAAACTCTAGAGGACACAAAAGTAAGCTATATAGTAGTAGGAGACTTTAACCTCTACTACTTAAAATAGAGAGGAAATATAACCTAAACCTAATATACTATAGTAGACAAGCTTATTAAAACAATTATAGAGGCCTAACTATAGCTAGCTCTAGAGCTAGAGACAATTATATAGGAAAGATATATAGCTAGCTACTAAACACTAGACCTAGTCTTTATTAGCCTCTCTCTCTAAAACCTAATCTAAGAATATAAAGCCTTCCTAGAAGAGATATATAGCTCTAACTATATCCCCCTTAGGACAACTCTCTATATTAACCTCTAAGAGCTAAGAGGAAGAAGCTAGAGAAAGTAGTAGAAAGCCGCTAACTAGGATAGAATCTAGGACCTTATAGCCTAAAATACTAACTAACTTAACCTACTCCTACTTAATATAAGGGAATACCTAGATATACTAGCTTATAGAATATAATCCTCTATCTAGAGAATTATAGAGGAGATAGTTCTAATAGCTAGACTATTAAGCTATATAAAGATAGTATAGACCTAGGAATATAAGGAAGCTATAAAGCTAGTAAGAAGGAAGAGAAGAGAATAGAGGAACTATAAGATAGAATAGAGCTATAAGCTATACCTTAAGGCATTATATATAAGAAGTAGAGCTATAAGGAGAGAGTAGAACCTAGCTTAGAGGAGACTAATTAAAGAAGTTATAGAGGACTCTAAGAAAATCTAGAAAATAGCTAAATAGGCTAGAGAGGGAGCTAACTAAGAGCACTAGCTACTATACTTCCTAAGCCTAGCTAATATAGAATATAAGGGAGACACTAATAAGAGGAAGGCTACGATCCTAGTAAGATACTTCTTCCTAGACCTAAGGGAGGCAGACTTAAGTAATATCTAATATATATAACTACTACTCTAATTCTAGATAGAGGTTAAGGTTTAACTAAAGAAGGTAGAAGGAGTTCTTAGGAAACTACCTAGTAATAAGGCCCTAGGACCTAACTAAATACTAAACCTCTTACTTAAAGAGTATAGGGAACAACTTTCCCTAATCCTAGCTAAACTCTTTACTATATACCTAAGGATAGTATACTACTCTAAAGCCTTTAAGTACTCTATAATAATAGTACTTAGGAAACTATAGAAGCTAGACTACTTAAAGCTAGGAGTATATAGACCTATTGCCCTACTTAATATAATAGCAAAGGTCCTAGAAGCTATAGTTACTAAGAGGATATCTAAGAAGACTAAAGAAAGGAAGCTCCTCCTAGAAGAATAAATAGGTACTAGGCCTAGCAGGTCTACTACCTTAGTATTAGACCTTATTACTAAGTAAGTAAAAACTATCTAGAAAACTAAGCTAGGAGCTATAGTATCTATACTCTACCTTAATATCTTAGGGGCATTTAATAAGGTCTCCTACTAGAGGCTACTTTATAATATTAGAATAAAAGGCTTCCTAGACTATACTATTAGCTTTATCTAATTATTCCTCTAAGATAGGACTACCTGCCTAAAGCTTAGAGAATTTATAGACTAACTAAGGCTCTAAAATATAGGAATTCCCTAAGGCTCTACTCTATCTCTAATCCTCTTTCTTTTCTTTACCTCTACTCTACTCCTAATACTATATAAAGGGACTACTTTAGTAATAGGGTTTATAGATAACTCTAATATTCTTATATATAGTATATTAATAGAGGACAACTATAGATAACTCGAGAAAGCCTACTAGAAATATAAAGTATAGGTAAGGAGATATAGAGCAGAATTTATACTATAGAAATACTAGCTAATCTACTTTACTAGGAGCAGAAAGCATAACCTTAAGGCTATAGTCTAAATCTAGGGATTTAATAGAGAACTACTACTATTACTTAGACTCCTTAGAGTATAGGTAGATACTAAACTCTAATAGGGCCTATATATTAAATAAGTAGCAGAAAAGGGAGCCTACTAAATATAATTACTTTAGAGACTATATAAGTCTATATAGGGAGCATCCTTCTAAAAAGCAAGGCACCTCTATATAGTAGTAGTAAGACTAGCTCTTACCTTTAGCTACTAAGTCTAGTCTAACCTAGAAGGCATATAAGGCTACTATAGGAACCTTACTAAACCTATTAAGAAAATCTAGAGAAAGGCTCTAAGAAACATTATAGGAGTATATAAGTTAGTTATAATAGCTATTCTAGAGAGAGAAGCAAATATTACCCCTCTCTATCTATATACTTAGGACCTAGCTAGGTAAGTATCTAAAAAGCAAGATACCTAACTTATATACTAGTATATTAAAGATAGGTATAGGGAGATTAAAAGGCAAGTATAAGCAGGAAAGAGAGCTAGGCAACCTATACTACTAACCTAAACTAGATAGAAGGAAATCCTCTAGATAGTATAAAGCTAAGAAATAACGATATAGGTATATCTAGGCTATAAGGCATAGTAGGCTAAATACTAGTAGGATAGAAGGTAGAAAAGAAATAAGGAAAAGAGAAGGGTAAGAGCAGAAGAGGAACGACTACTAGTATAGAAAACTACTACCTCCTCTATTATTAGACTAACTCTATATAAAAGACTTACTAGACTAGAGAGTATAATAGTTATACTCTTAAGGACAGAATATATTAGGATAAAGCAATACCTTACTAAAAGGAGAGTTCTAGGTTTTATACTAGACTACAATTATAGGCAGGGATATAAGATACTAAAACATATATATATTTTCTACTTAAAATAGAACGAGAGAAGGCACCTACTATTCTAGGCAGAGGCATCTATAAACTAGAAGGATCTAGCTAATATAAAGAGAGGGCTATATATAATAGTAAAGTAGCTTATCTAAGAAGAGGTCCTAGACTAATTCTTACTTATAAGAGAAGAGGTATAGGAGGATAAGAGGAGAGAGAAGAGGAAGGATAGAGCCTAGTAAAAGGAGGACTTACTAGATACCTAGTATTATCCGAAGGAAAACAGAAGCGAAGGAAGCGGCTACGTAGGCTATAAATAGAGGGATATACGAGGGTTTTTCGAAGGCTTTTCTCTCGACCGAAATCTATAGAGTATGCTACTTACTCTAGTTAAAAGAGGTAGACCGGCGTATAAGATTTATCTATCTATCTATCTATATATTTCCGTTATCTTAGTATAGTATCTAGTACGTTCGTACTACTTCTTATATATATAAATATTAAGTCGAGCCTTAGTTCGTAGCTAGTTACTATATAGTAACTCTCTATAGTAATAGGCTTATTAATAGTACGTACCGTCGGCGCTTATACTATAAGGTACTAGTATACTATAAATTCGTTATATACTCTTTGCGTATTTTCTCTATTTACTATCTATATTTAGTAAGCTCTTCGTATCCGACTCGTACTATATACTTAACTATCTAGTACTACTCTCGTATATAACTTATAAGTAATATACCTCTAAGGAGAGCTACTACTACTCCCGCTACTCTAGCTACTAACCGTTTCTCTTATATAGTAGACGACCTACCGAAGATAGAGGATAACGATTACTAGCGTTACCTCCTATACCTCGTAGACTATAAGTTACGTAGTTCGTATACGTATTATATACTTCGAGTCTACTAACTCCTTATACCTAGCTATCGAGCTACGCTATAATAGTAATATAAAGCTCGGCTAGTAGCTAAACTATATTCGCTATAGCAAATCTAACTATAAGTATATCTATATTACTAATCTAGACCTTATAAAGTAGGCGTAGCGCGCGCGCTACTACCGCCGCCTACTACGTATAAGTAGGCGCCCTATACGGTACTAGTAGCTCCGCCGCTGCCTCGATAATATAGGCGAGGCTATTACTTATACTCTTAAGCGTCTATAGAGTAACTCGAGTAAGTCTACCGGCCTCTTCTCTATACTAAAGAAAGCTAGCGAGGCGCTAGCTACTAGTATACTCTCTACTAACGAGCTTATAGTAACGAGTATAGGCCTCGCTATCTAGTATAGTATATTCGAGCTAGAGTACGAAGTATATCTTATATTCTACTAGTCGCTTACTCCTCTTATATAGTACTAATTCGTATAATAGAAGCTCTGCCTACTTAGCGCTTCTAGCGAGGCTCTAGACCTCGCTATTGCCTCTATCTACTCCGGTAAGTCTACTTAGGACGAGAGAGAGCTTTCTAAGCTCGAGAAGAATAATAAGAAGAAGAGTAAGAAGAAGAGTAATAAAGCTATAGACGTAAGTAGTAAGTAGCCTATAGGCCTCGCGCTCTTCCTCTACTAGGCTCTTATAGTACTCTCGCGTCTCGCCGGCTCTAGGCTATATACTTCTATTACGCGTAGTATACGCTATATCTATAGGTACTATAAATAAATATCTTCTCTCCTTTTATAATATCTTAGTTTTCTAAGTTCTTATATCTTAGTAGTTCTTATATTTTAGCGATACTTAGCGTTTAGAATTCTTAGAATTTTCTACTATTCTACTAACTACTAGTATTACTATTTCTTCTATAGTTTCGCCTTATATATAGGCAGCTTAGTTTCGCGTTACGTCTTAAATACGTTAAGTATCTCGTAATCTCCGATATATTCTACTAGCTTCTAGGTATTATATTCCTCTAGCTATCTATACTATCGAACTAGGTACTTCTTTACGCTTTTCTCTACGCGGCTTTCTAGTATCCTCTCGACTTCCTATTCGCTTTACTTATCTACGAGTAGTAGACTAGTATCCTACGTATTACTACCTTACTAGAGTTCTAAGAGAGATATATAGAAGATATTATAAATCTACGAGCTAGTTAGTAGAGCTAGATAGTACGCCTACTTCTCGACTACGTTAATAACCTTAAATAGTCTAGCGAATTTATCTGCTAGCTTCTTCTATAGTACTTTTAACTAGAGGTTCTTTATAGATAATAGGACTAAGTCGCTAACTTTAAATTCTATTAGCTAGTACTTCTAATTAAAGTACTTAGCCTAAGATTTGCTTACTTATTACTAGCGCTTAGTTAGCTCTTTATAGTTCCGCTTTAACCTCTCTATAGTATTCTTCGCTACTAGTACCTCTCTCCGAAGAAGCGTATCCCGAGCTTCGTCTATATCCCTCTTACGCGTTTCTATAGAAAGGTCTAGGTTAAACCTATATACTACTCGAAATAGCGATATCTTAAGCGTAGTATTCGCGCTATTATTATACGCGAATTCTACTAACGATAGGATAGACGCCTAGTCGTCTTATCGCTCGTTATAATAGATATATAGGTACTGCTTAAGCGTCTAGTTTACGCGCTCGGTTTAACTATTAGTCTATAGGTAGAATATAGTACTTAGCCTACGTTTTATATATATCTTATAGTAGAAGTCTAACTAGAACTAGCTAGTAAAGACTAAGCCTCTATCGCTTACGATACTAGCTAGTATACTACGTAGTCGTATTACTTTATTAATTAGGATATCTATAAGCTCTATACTAGTATAGCGCTTTATCGTTCGGACGAAAGTTACTATTTTCGAGTAATAATCTATAATTATAAGAATCGCGTCGAAGATATAGCTATTCTACTTACTAGATAGAAGATCTATAATAAAGTCTATAGATAAATCCTTCTAAGAATAGTTAGGTAGTAGAAGTATAGCTATCTTACTATAGAGGTAATAGCGCTTTACTTTCGCCTTCTAATAGCTACTATACTACTCGATATACTACCTTACGTCGTTACTAACCTCTAGCTACTAGTACTTCTGCTTAACTAACTCTACTATCTTATCCTTACTAAAATAGCTTACTAGGATATCGTTATAGTATATACGGATTACCTACGTCCGTAATACTAGGTCGTTCGGTAAGTATAAGGCCTCTTCCTAGTATATATAGCTATCCTTAATAGTATATTTCTCGCTCGCTATACCTTCGCGTTCGGCCTACTTATATAGTACTTTTACTTTTAGATCGAGCTATACTAATATAGCGGTATACCTAATAATTATATCCGAGACGTTAGCGTATAGCTACTCTTACGTAGTAATAGCGCTAGCGACTCGTAAGAGTAGAGTAAAGCTAAATAGACGAACTAAATAGTTAATCGCTACTATAATATACCTACTATCGGGCAGCGCTACCTCCTTGCTCTTAACTACTACTATAACTATCTTTAGAGTATCTAACTAAGCCTAGTAAGTAGCTTTTATATAGGTAATAACTAGGCTACTTATAGGTATAGTACTCTATATCTAGAGTTTCTACTATAGTAATAGTAGGAGGTTACTTATCTCCTTCGCCTCTCGTATATAGTCGCTACGTCTAGATAGTATATCGGCTAGGTTAAGCTTACTAGCTCGATAGCTAATAGTAAAATTAAAGAGAGCGAGGAATATCGCCTACTTTACTTATCTATCTATTAACTACTTAACGCCTATAAATCCCTTAAGGTTAGCGTAATTAATAAGTACCTTAACTTTATATATAGCGCCTTCGAGGTATAGTCGCTATACTTTAAATACCTTAACTACTATAAGTAGTTCCTTATTATAAACCTTATAGTTATATTTAGCGTTAATTATCTTCTATAAGAAGAAGGTAATTAGATACTATTCTGCTTCGAATAGTTAGCTTAGAATACCGGCTACTACGAAGTTAGAAGTATTAGTTTCGACTCGTAGGCGTAGCGTAGAGTTAAAGTACTTTAGTAGTAGTATAGTCTAAAATCGATTTTTTAGCTTATAGAACGCCTACTCCTTAGCTACTTCCTACTTAATTAGCTCTAGCTTCTTTCTATTCTTTATACTCTTTAATAGCGCTATTAAAGATACTATAACTCTCGAATATCCGAAGATAAATCGATAGTAGAAGTTCGCGAATCTAAGAAAGAATTAAACTTCTATTAGCGTAGTTAGAGTTAGCTACGAAGCGATTATAGCTACCCTACTTAGGTCTATCGTAACGCTACTAGTAGTTACTACGAATCTAAGGAAGTCGACCTTTTTCTAGAAGAACTTATACTTAGAACGCTATACGTAGAGTCTAAACTTATAGAGCCTTTTAAGTATAGTATATACGTCTCGTATATATTCCTTATATATCCTACTATAGATTAGAATATCGTCTAGGTATACTATATAGCTTATATCGACTAGCTCTACTAGCGTATAGTTAATATATACTTAGAACGTCGCTAGTATATTCGTTAAGCCGAAGAGTATTACCTTATACTAGAAATAGCCGTAGCGCGTACGAAATATAGTCTTCTAGTAGTTACTTAGCTTAATCCGAATATAGTAGTACGTATCGGCTAAGTCTAAGGATATAAACTATACGGCTTCTATAAGCCTATTTAGCGTCTTACTAATTAGAGGTAGTAGATACTAGTTCTTAATAGTA
Source organism: Cercospora beticola (assembly GCF_033473495.1). Classification (NCBI taxonomy): domain Eukaryota; kingdom Fungi; phylum Ascomycota; class Dothideomycetes; order Mycosphaerellales; family Mycosphaerellaceae; genus Cercospora; species Cercospora beticola. The sequence continues at coordinate 1,159,228 of NC_088942.1, forward strand.
ATCTCGTTTAGCCTATAGTAGTCGATATATAACTATAGCTTACTATTCTTCTTTAGTATAAATAGGATAGGCGTACCTACCTCGCTATCGGAACGCTCGATCTAATCGTACTCGAGTCCTATCTTTAGGTACTTCTTAAGCTTATCTAATTCTCGCTCCGACTAGTAATATAGTAGACGGAATAGTAGTATAGTTCTAGGCCGTAGGTTAATCGTATACTCTACGCTATTAACTAGCTTGCTTCTTATTTCCTCTATTAGATTAAGAATATCGTTAAAACGACGGAACTCCTTAGAGATAGGCTTAACCTTATTACCTATCTTACTTAGGCTTACTATAAATACTACTAGTGCCTTCTAAAGATCCTTAAAGAACTTATAGGCTTCTCGGACTTCGAACTTACTAAAACGATCGTTACTATATAGCTATTTATCTATAGCGCTACTAGCTATTACGCGCTAAGTACGTCGCTATAGACGGCCTAAGATTATATTAGGAGTTAGTATATTATATATATAGAAGATACTACTCGTAGATCGCTCCTTACTACTAGAGTCTACGATCCGTATATATATATAGTACGCGCCGTAATAGTACTCTAATTTACTCGTAAAGGTAGTAACTAGTAGCAGAGCTATATTCGACCTTATTAGTAGGTTATACTATAGTATAAAGGCCCTTTATATTATATTAATATCTATAGTATTATCGAGAAGGAAAGCGGCCGGCTTACTATCTAACTACGTTTCGACTTCTTCTTCTATACGCGTCGCTAGTACGCTCTAAACTAGTAGAGAGTTATCGCTATCTAGTTTAGCGCCGGTAACTCGCGTATTATCTCCGGCGCCTTAGCTTTTTTCGCTCTCTACTCCTTTGCTATAGTTACTCTATAAATAGCCGGCTTATTACTATTTTTCTTAGAGTTCGAGTAGTTAGAACTAATATAGCTAACCTCGTTATATACGAAGTATATAGGTTACTAGCTCTTGCTTTTACCTTTGCCTCTACGTTTACTTTTCGGCTTACTACTATAGGTATCGCGTTAGCCGCTAGTCGAACTAGAGGCCTCTTTATAAGGAGTATCGCTATCGGTATACTTACGCTTAGCCTACTTATTCTCGGTATTACTATAATACGGCTTACGAGGTATAGCTTTCTTAGCTTACTCGAGGCGCCTTACTAGAGCGATAAGGTTAGTACGCTTATTAGAGATAGTATAGTTCTTAATAATATCCTTATATAGTAATAGCTTTAGTTTTATAAGAAACTAGCGTACTAGCTATATCTTAGTATAGTTACCTAACTAAGACTCTAGGTTACTAAGATCTATTACGAACTATTATACGCTCTAGCTCTTACTCTAGTATATATTCTTATATTCTATAGTTACGAGAAGTATATAGTTCGCTTAATCTCTAACGATATCGTATAGGAATTAATAGAATCGAGACTAGGTATATTCTATAGGCAGAACGCCTAGGTATTTATTATACTATATCTCTTACGCTTCGCCTACGAGATATATAATACCCGTAATTACCTTCTAGTAATCTATTAGGAACCTCTTTAGTATAGCTATAAAGTTTACCTTAAGAGTATAGATAAATTCGTATACCTCCTTTATAGTTTTACTTTTAAAGAGCTTAGGCGTATATAGCTTAATAGACTCGTATAAGCTATACTCGTCGCTTTCGGAACGTACGCTACTCGTATAACTTACGGACGCGCTATCTTACTAAGGTATTAGCTATCCGAGGCCTAGCGCTATTACGCTTAGCCGTACTAGTAATTTAATTATCTATATCTCTTTTAGTAAGCGTTCGTTCTTAGCTTTAAGAGTACGGATCTCTAGCTATTCGTATAACGTATTATTTTTAGCTTAGAGGCGCCTACGTATTATATACGCGTTACTAGCGTTATCGGTATTATTTATATCCTCGTCCTATTCTTCTTTAGCTTATACTATTCTAGATTCTAATATCTTTTCGATATAGTCTAATAGCTATCTATCGTTCGGTATATCGTCGTTATAATTAGTCCGCTAGGTAGATACGTTTCGCGTAAGTATAATAGGCCTTAATAGATCGCTACTCTCGATAAGGTAGAAGAATTATAATTATAAGAGTAGAATATAGTAATATATTAAGCGCCTCTAGACTCTCTATCTAGAGATATTAAGAATAATTCTTACCTTCTTCGTTTATATACGTTCTACGTACTTTTATCCTATACTAAGTATAAGTAGTACTAGCCGTTATACCTTAACGCCTAATAAGCTATACCTCTCGAGCTATATACCTCTAGCTCTTATATAGAAATAATAGAGGAATAGCCTATTACTTTTAAGTAAATCGAGAGTAATAAAACGAATAGATATATAAAGCCTCGTAATACTAATATAAATAAAAATAGAGAAGACGTAATCGCTAGTAGCTCTAGCTTTATAGAATAGTTCCGAAGTAAATATATAATATAGTAGCCTCTCTTAGTAGACTTAGAAGTCGATAGGTATATTACTTATAATATAGAAGTAGAGATCGAGATAAGCCTATATTCGCTCTACTATATTAGATATAGTAGGTAGAGCTAGCCTCCCTTTATCTACTATAGGTCTAGATCTCTATAATAGCTAAGTAGATATATTTCTAAAGAACTATCGATTACTAATAATAATATATAGCTCTAGAAGTATAGTTCCGAGTAGGCCTAGAAAGTAGAAGAGAGTATAGTATATTATACGTAATATTCTATACGCTCCGAAGTATAATAGAACGTTACTACTACTAGTAGTATATACTTATATATACTAGATATTAGCCGTAACTCTAAGACTTATTAGAAGGAGTCGTTATCGGATTAGTAGTAATAGTATAGAGTAGTCGTTCGGAGACGTCTAGAACTAGCTATAATAAATAGTAATAAGTATTACGATTTAAGATTCTATAGATACTATATCTCTCTATCTAATAGTTAGGCCTTAAATAAGTAGTATCTTAGGCTTTAGGAATTCTTAGTAGAAAGTATTTCTTTATAGACTTATAGTAGATAGAAACCTAAGCCTTTCTAACTACTTATTTTAAAGAGTTTTACTTTACTTTATTCTACTATACCTAGAAAGGTTAGACCTCTAAATTTAATAGATTATAAGCTCGAGTTTATATTATAGCTAGAAAGCTAGAAGCTAGAGGATATAATAGTAAGTACTTCTAGTAGAAGTTAAAATACTCTAGTAAAAGACTTAAAAGTAATAGTAGGATCTAAAGCTATAAAAGAGTTAGAAGTAAGAGAAGTAGTCTTATAGGTATAAACTAGATAGTAGAAAGAATAGTATATATAGATAGATAGAATATCTAATATATATTAGTTCTAAGCAAAAGGATATACTATATAGCTATATAAAGATAGAGAATAAACTCTATAAAGTATCTAGACTAGGTACTTAGTAAACAAAAGTTATAGTCTAATAATACTAGGAGTTAGTCTAGTATTTCTCTACTACTAGAAAGTAGAAGAGAATAAAGTTAGAAGAGTAGTTAGGCTATTAGAAGGAGTCTTCTAAAGTTAGAGAGAGTCTCCTAAAGATAGCTATATAAATAAAACTTACTATCTATTTAAAGGAAGATCTTATAAGGCTAGAGGATTAGTTTATACTAGGCAGGTTATATTTAGAGAGAATAGTTATAAAGTAGGTTCTAGAGAGACCTACTATTAGCTAATAATACTTTAGAGACTAACTAAACCTCTTACTATCTCTAGAATCTAAAGAAGAATTAGATAATTAGGCTCTAGAAGTCTAGTTAGATAAACTAATATATCTAAAATTAAAAGGAGTTATAAACCTATCTTTATTATAAATATAGTAGTACTAGAAGGTTCCTATACTAGAGAGTACTAGTAAGGTATACTCCTTTAGCTATTAATATATATACTATATATAAGGTCTAGAGTATAATATCTACTCTAGAGCTATCTAGAAGATAGAGTTCTAGAAGCTCTAGCTAAGAGAAAGGAGTCTTAGTATAGTTAATTCTCTACTAGATAGTCTAGTATAAGGAAATTTCTACCTATATATATACTAAGAACTAAATACTAAGATATATAGGTCCTAGTTTACTATATAAAACAAATTTATTTCTTAGCTATAGTTAGAAGAACTTAGTAATATATATATCTAAAGTTAACTCTTTAGAAAATAAGAAAGGAATAGAATAAAATAAATAGTACTTTAGTAAAGAGACTATATCTAGTACTCTCTAAGAAGAACTTAGAATAATAGTTTAGAAAGATAGCTATATTTCTTAAAAGAGAAGACCTATACTTAACTATTAAGATCTTAATATCTACTCTAATAACTAATAAAGTAAACTATAAAGCAATCTACTAGATTTAGCTTTATATTAGTAAAGAGAATAAAGAGATAGTATTAGAGAAAGAGATAGTAAAAGCTATCTAGTAAGAGCTAAAGAAGAAGTATAAGAATAATAAAGTATTAAGAAGAAAACTAGTATAGTAGTACTTTACTTTTTAAATAATAAGTTTATAGAGTATATTATAAGTATAGTCTAGCTTACTATTACTTAGAAAGAAGATAAGAGAGGCCTAGCTAGTAATAGTAGAGGTAGTTAAACCTAAGAATAGAATCTAAGTTCTACTTAGTAGTCTATCTAAATCTTAGTTATCTATTAGAAATACTATAGATATCTAACTATACTTATTATCTAATAATATTCTTTCTATTCTAGAAGAGAAAGAAGTAGAGATACTTAGATAACCTAAACTAGAAGGAAGATTAGAGTATTTAGCTTATACTATAAAAGCTATATAGAAATAATAATAAGAAAGAAAAAGAATAGATAACTTAGAGTTATTTAAAGCTAGGTAGTATACTCTATATTAAGAGAAGAGATACTTACTATTAAGCTATTAGTATTTAGAACCTATAAGAAGTATAGTCTTAGCTTTTAGAGATATAGATAAAGTAAGAGCTTTTACTATAATAGAGAATAAAACTAAGGAAGATAACTAGCTATTAAGAGATAGGCTATTAGAGAGAGTATTACGATTTAAGATTCTATAGATACTATATCTCTCTATCTAATAGTTAGGCCTCGAGTAAGTAGTACCTTAGGCTTTAGAAATTCTTAGTAGAAAGTATTTCTTTATAAGCTTATAGTAGATAGAAACCTAAGTCTCTCTAACTACTTATTTTAAGGAGCTTTACTTTGCTTTATTCTACTATATCTAGAAAGGTTAGACCTCTAAATTTAATAATAAGCGCTATACGAAGTTAGAAAGAGTATTAATAGGTCTACGTAAAGGCGCTACTTAGAGAGCCTTCTATAAGACTATACTTACTAATATAGATAGTATAGAGATCTTAGACTATCTCTATATATTCGTAGTCTCTCCGCTTAGCGTAAATAATCTTATATAAAAAATTCGATCTAAGTAGAAATTATATAACAAAAACGCTATATAAAGTATAGAAATAGAAAGAATTATTATAGAAGAGATTACTATAGTAGAAAGAGTAAAGAATTAGAAATAGAATAGTAACGCGAGAATATAGACTTAGTTAAGAGAACTAAGTATAAAGTAGGTCTTTATTTATAAAATAAGTATATTACTCTAATTATATAGAAACCTAACTCTAAATATACTCGTATAATATCGAAGCGAAGAGGCTAGTACTATAGAATAGCTCCTATATATACTTAGAGACGCTTAGAATATTCTTTATATATAAGAATAGCTATACGACCTAGAATATTTAGTCGAAAGATTTAAGTTATATAAGAAATATAATTAAAAGAGACGAATAAGTATAATTAAGATTAGATATTATATTATTACTAAATAGAATAAATAGAACTCGTCTAGTATAGTTTTAGCTTCTTAGAATCGTTAGCTATTAGAAAGTATAATCGGTCGACTATTACTCTATATAAAGACTACTTTAGAAGAACTCTTCTTTTTTCTTTTTCTTTTTCTAAAGAGATATAAAACGATATATTATATCTAGTAGTAGTCTTATTTACTTTTCTTACTTATTTTTCTTAGAATATCTTTAAACGATTATAATAGATAGATAGATAATTCTTATACGCCGGTCTACTTCTTTTTACTAGAGTAAGTAGTATACTCTATAGATTTCGGTCGAAGGAAAAGTCTTCGAAAAACTCTCGTATATCTCTTTATTTATAGCCTACGTATCTACTTCCTTTGCTTCTATTCTCTTTTAGATAAAACTAGATATCTAGTAAGTTCTTCTCTTACTAGACTCTATTCTTCCTTTTCTCTTTTCTTTTATTCTTCTATACCTCTTCTCTTATAAGTAAGAATTAGTCTAGGACTCTTTCTTAGATAAGCTACTTTACTATTATATATAGCTCTCTCTTTATATTAGCTAGATCCTTCTAGTTTATAGATCTCTCTATCTAGAATAGTAGATATCTTCTCTCGTTCTATTTTAAGTAGAATATATATATATATTTTAGTATCTTATACCTCTACCTATATTTATAGTCTAGTATAAATCCTAGGACTCTTCTTTTAGTAAAGTATTACTTTATCCTAATATACTCTATTCTTAAGAGTATAACTATTATACTCTCTAGTCTAGTAAGTCCTTTATATAGATTTAATCTAATAGTAGAGGAGGTAGTAGTTTTCTATACTAGTAGTTATTTCTCTTCTACTCTTACTTTTCTTTCTTTCTTATTTCTTTTCTACTTTCTATTCTACTAATATTTAGCCTACTATATCTTATAGCCTAGGTATATCTATATTATTATTTCTTAGCTTTATACTATTTAGAGGATTTCCTTCTATCTAGTTTAGATTAGTAGTATAGGTTACCTAGCTCTCTTTTCTACTTATACTTACCTTTTAATCTCTCTATATCTATTTTTAATATACTAGTATATAGGTTAGGTATCTTACTTTTTAGATACTTACCTAGCTAGGTCCTAGGTATATAAATAGAAAGAAGTAATATTTACTTCTCTCTCTAGAATAGCTATTATAACTAACTTATATACTTCTATAATATTCCTTAGAGCCTCTCTCTAGATCTTCTTAATAGGTTTATTAAGGTTCCTATAGTAGCCTTATATACTCTCTAGATTAGACTAGACTTAGTAGCTAAAAGTAATAGCTAGTCTTACTACTACTATATAGAGGTACTTTGCTTTTTAGAAGGATACTCTCTATATAGACTTATATAGTCTCTAAAGTAATTATATTTAATAGGCTCCCTTTTCTACTACTTATTTAATATATAGGCTCTATTTAAGTTTAGTATCTACCTATACTCTAAGGAGTCTAAGTAATAGTAGTAGTTCTCTATTAAATCTCTAGATTTAGACTATAGCTTTAAGGTTATATTTCCTATTTCTAGTAAAGTAGATTAGCTAATATTTCTATAGTATAAATTCTACTCTATATCTCCTTATCTATTCTTTATATTTCTAGTAGGCTTTCTTAAGTTACCTATAGTTATCCTCTATTAATATACTATATATAAGGATATTAGAGTTATCTATAAACTCTATTACTAAAGTAGTCCCTTTATATAGTATTAGAAGTAGAATAGAAGTAAAGAAAAGGAAGAGAATTAGAGATAGAGTAGAGCCTTAGAGGATTCCTATATTTTAGAGCCTTAGTTAATCTATAAATTCTTTAAGCCTTAAGTAGGTAGTTCTATCTTAGAGGAATAATTAGATAAAGCTAATAGTATAGTCTAGGAAGCCTTTTATTCTAATATTATAAAGTAGCCTCTAGTAGGAGACTTTATTAAATACCTTTAAGATATTAAGGTAGAGTATAGATACTATAGCTCCTAGCTTAGTTTTCTAGATAGTTTTTACTTATTTAGTAATAAGGTCTAATACTAAAGTAGTAGACCTACTAGGTCTACTATCTATTTATTCCTCTAGGAGAAGCTTCCTTTCTTTAGTTTTCTTAGATATTCTTTTAGCTACTATAGCTTCTAGAACTTTTACTATTATATTAAGTAGAGTAATAGGTCTATATACTCCTAGCTTTAAGTAGTCTAGTTTCTATAGTTTCCTAAGTACTATTATTATAGAGTACTTAAAGGCTTTAGAGTAGTATACTATCCTTAGGTATATAGTAAAGAGTTTAGCTAGAATTAGGGAAAGTTATACTCTATACTCTTTAAGCAAGAGGTTTAGTATTTAGTTAGGTCCTAGAGCTTTATTACTAGATAGTTTCCTAAGAACTCCTTCTACTTTCTTTAGTTAAACTTTAACCTCTATCTAGAATTAGAGTAGTAGTTAGATATATTAGATATTACTTAAGTTTACCTCTCTTAGGTCTAGAAAGAAGTATCTTACTAGGATTATAGCCTTCCTTTTATTAGTATCTCTATTATACTCTATATTAGTTAGGCTTAGGAAGTATAGTAGCTAGTACTCTTAGTTAGCTCTCTTTCTAGCCTATTTAGCTATTTTCTAGATCTTCTTAGAGTTCTCTATAACTTCTTTTATTAGTTTTCTCTAAGCTAGATTTTGCTCTCTTCTTATAGCTTTACTTCTTATATATAATACTTTAAGATATAGCTTATAGCTCTATTCTATTTTATAGTTCCTCTATTCTTTTCTTCTTCTTCTTACTAGCTTTATAGCTTCCTTATATTCCTAGGTCTATACTATCTTTATATAGCTTAATAGTCTAGCTATTAGAACTATTTTCTTTATAATTCTCTAAATAGAGGATCGTATTCTATAGGCTAGTATATCTAGGTATTCCCTTATATTAAGTAGGAGTTAGTTAAGTTAGTTAGTATTTTAGGCTATAAGGTCTTAGATTCTATCCTAGTTAGTAGCTTTCTACTACTTTCTCTAGCTTCTTCCTATTAGCTCTTAGAGATTAATATAGAGAGTTATTCTAAAGAGGATATAGTTAGAGCTATATATCTCTTCTAGAAGAGCTTTATATTCTTAGATTAGGTTTTAGAGAGAGAGGCTAATAAAGACTAGGTCTAATATTTAGTAGCTAGCTATATATCTTTCCTATATAATTATCTCTAGCTCTAGAGCTAGCTATAGTTAGGCCTCTATAATTGTTTTAATAAGCTTATCTACTATAGTATATTAGGTTTAAGTTATATTTCCTCTCTATTTTAAATAGTAGAAGTTAAAGTCTCCTACTACTATATAGCTTACTTTTATATCCTCTAGAGTTTATAATAGTACTTCTTAGAGTATAGGGATAGTCTTTTCTTATCTATAGCTTATTAGCTCTAAGAGGTTATAGTAGTTATAAATAGAGATAGTTCCTATAGGTATCTAGACTTAGATAGTTACTAAGTTACCTATATTATAGAAGAGTAGTTTCTAGCTATTAGTTCTAACTTTATCTAATATAAGTATTACTACCCTTAGGTTCTACTAGAGTAGAAGGACTATAGAATATCCTTTCTTAGCCTTAGTCCTACTATTTATAGTATTAAGCTATAGTTCTTATAGTACTATTACTATAGCCTCTTCTATAGCTTAGCTATCTAGTAGTAGAGTTTAGGTAGTATTTAACCTATTAATATTATATTAGTAGATTATTAGAGTTTAGCTACTTATATAATTTATAGGATTCTTAGGAAAGAAGCTTAATTAGGTTAATATCTATATCTTCCTAGAAAGTACTTATTACCTTTTAGATATTCTTATTCTTCTATATAGGAAGGAAGTAGAGCTTGCTTACTTACCTTCTACTAGCTATTACTATTACTATAGTATCTAGAGGCTTACTTTTATATCTAATATTCCTCTATAGAGGCTTAGCTAGTAGAGCTTTCCTTTTAAGGATTATAGGTTCTATAGTACTATCTTCTTATATTAGGCTTAAAGCTACCTTCTATTACTTTTTAAACTACTCTAAGAATGCTCTTACTTTAGCCTTTATAGTAGCTTTATAGCTATATTAGAGAGAGTATACTTTATAGTCTCTCTTATAGTTACTATATTTAGTTTTCTTCTCCTTATAGCTATCTATTCTATACTTCTCTATATAGTTTCTATATATTTCTTCTATAGCCTTATAGTAGATAGTAATATATCTAAAGCTATTATACTTAAAGTATTATATAATCCTCTACTATAAATAGTATAGTTCTACTATATACTATATTAACCTAATAGTAATATCTTTTCTATATATTTCTCTTATAGTCTATCTATTCTATACTACTATTACTACTAATAAGAAGTTAGTCTCTTCTCTTACTTTTTAGTTCTTAAGTTAAAAGGCCTTCCTAATTTTAAGTCTATCTAGAAACTAGATAAGATTATCTTAGTTAAGTTAGACCTAGCTATTTATATCCTCTAGCTTCTAGGATATCCTAATACTATATATAGTTATCTAGGTACTTAGTATCTCTACCTAGGCCTCTAGATATATAGCTTTAAGCTAAGATTAGTCCTTCTCTAGCCTACTTTTCTCTTTTTTTCTATAGAGGATAACTTTAAAGTCTCTACTTAGAAGCTTTTATATAGCCTTAAACTACTATACTTCTAGTTTCCTTCTAAGCTCTTTATAGCTTATCTTCTTTACTATCTTCCTTTCTTCTTAGTTTTCTATTCTAACTAAGATAGTTATAGATATCTAAAGCTAGAGCCTTAGTATTATATATCTAATTTAGGCTATCTAGACCTATATTTTAAGAGTAGTAGTAGTAGGTATTAGGTAGCTCTAGAGAGTTTTCTAGATAGCTTAAAGAGTCTAGGACTCTTTCTAGTAGAGAGCGAGGTAGAGAAGAGCTTATTAGGCCTATTAGAGAAGAAAGAGAGTTAGAGAGAAAGAAAGAGTTATTTAGATATCGAGGTAACTCTAGATCTATTCTATAAGTATTTTTAAGTTCTTTTATATTATTAGTTTTAGAGTATTAGTATTAGTAGTTATTTTCTAGCCTTATTAGCTAGAGAGAGGTAGTTACTAGCGGATTTAGGCCGCCTAGAAGTTAGAGTCGTAACTTCCTCCTTCTAGACTCTTTCCTCTACTTATAGTATTATAATATCGGTCGAGAAGTATTATTATATATTAGGAGACCTCGAGGCCTTCCGCCGTCGTCGTCGTTACCTACTAGAGCGCGTTTATATTTTTTTATAAGTAATTATTAGCCTAGCTACGAGTCTAATTAAGTAGAGTTTTACGCTAGAATTACGCGATATTAGCTAAGTATATATATAGTTAACTACCGAACTAAACTAAGTCGTTTTAGTATTATTACTTAAAGAACTAGAATATAACTACTATAGAATAATTATAAGAGTCGTTCTACTACTTTATAGACTAGTAGAATTAGATATATATTAGTTTAATACGTATAGTAACTACTATAAGAATAAACTCTATATAGTAACTAGCTCGTTTAATCTATACTTACTAATTACTACCTCGGAATTATCTAGAGCTAGAATCGTTAGAATATAAACTAATAATATACTAATCCTTACTAACTAAAAGTTCTAGTAAGTAGAGGCTAACTACTTTATATTTACTAGTAAGCCTAAGGAATAACTAATAGCTAATACGCCTCTAACTTTTAATAGATATACTATATTACTAAGTACTACTAGAACTATTCGTATTATACTAAAAGGCTAAAGTAAATAACTAAGCTTTATCTACGATACTAATAGCTATATAGTATAGTATATACGAGGCGTCTATCTAGTATCTATATACTAACTAGAAGCTACTTTTAACTTCTTAGTAGTAGCTTAATCTAAAGTACTAACCTCTAATAATATTAAGGCTCTTAATAAGCGAATCTAATAGTAAATAAATAACTTTAACTATAGTTTAATATACTAACTACTAAACCTTAATTCGATAGCGTTATATATCTTTATTAATAGCTTATTCGTAAATAATAAGGACTTCTTATTATAAATTAGTTACCTAATTATTATTAGTATAGAATTAACTACTACTAGCTTATTTATTTTAACTAGTAATATCGTCTATTAGAGCTTAACTAAGAGTAAATATATAATATACTTACTCCTTATATTAGAGATATATACTCTAAGCTATAGTATTAATATAGTATTTAGTATTAATACTACTCTAACTATAATCTTATAGCGACTAGATAAACTAGCCTTACTACTAATCGTCTATACCGACTTACTCTCGCTTTACGAATATATAGTTAAGCTTAGTACTACTAAGAAGAAACGCCTAATAATTAATATTATAGTATTAAGATAGATATATAAAGTAAAAGAAGTTTATAAAGTACGCTAGATTAATAGTACTACGAACTCTACCGACGCTATAACTAAGATAATACTAAATAAGGCCTTAATAATACTTATTAATTAAGGAACTATAATATATAGTATCTAAGAATAGGTTAAAAGATAAATCTACTTAGTAAGGCTATCTATATAGTAAGACGATACGAATTCGGATACGAACGGCTAGTAGCTAATTATAAGCTAGAGATATACTACTAGTTATTAGAGGTATTATTTTATTACGTTTTTAAGCGGTTTATACGAGAAAAGAGAGATTGCTAGTATCGGTTTAGTATAGTATAGTAGCTACCTCGCATGAACCGGCTCAAGCCCTAACTGCCGGAACATAGACGTTCCGTTCCGAGGCAGTGGTATATAGAGCCCGCTCGTTCGCTACCTTCTATTGAATAGAACATGAATCTTTACTACACTACCGACTTTGTCACCTAACTAAATACCCTCTGCAGAGGAGCCTACCCACAGGTGAAGTTTTGTCAACTCTGTTGCAGGAAAGAGAAGTGCTAGACGGGGAGTTGAATGAGGTATGTATTGCTCGGAGTGCTCCTTGTGCTAGCCATATTTTGGCTTTTGCATAAAGTCCCATACGTTGAGTACATGCTCGGCCGTCAGCGGTCTTGCGTCCCTCCCGATTCTGTTGCCATAAGTGTCCATGCCCTTGAAATGTTTGGTTGTCTCGAGACGATTCACAAGCTCCGAGCAGTCACAGTACGTATCTTCCGAGGATGGTGGTGGGAATGTTGACCTTGGAATTGGAAGAGTGACGTCTTCGTTCTCGGATAGCCATTCTTTGGGCACCAAGCAGATCTCAGGGTTTCTGAGACAGTAGTTGGAATCATCTGGAGGGAGGAAGGGACTAAGTTGCCGGATTGTACGTCAGAAACCAATCTCGTTTGAATGCATGATAGAGACCATTCGAGACTCGCGGGGAGCTGTTTCGATTCGGGAACTCCACGTTCAAACACTCAGGCCTTTGTCTCCATGAAGGCTCATACACCCAGGACATTATCGATTGTCAGCAATCCGGTTCTGACCAGCCCTGGGTCGTCTTCAATCACAGTACCAAAGGAAAGAAATCCCCATCTCGTTTGCTGACCGGATTTGTAAGAGTAGCACTGCGTCGTCTTCGAGGCCGGCAGCGGACACTTTGACAGTGGAATTGATACCATCCAAGGGTTCCTGTGATCGGGACTTTGATTCTCGTAACACAATCCCAGGTCTCGCAGTATAAAGTCGAATTTTAGAGAAAGTAGAGATCGAGAGCCAGGTACGATGCAACTTATTTGCACCTGATTCTCCCAAGACGAGCGGAGGGTGGCTACTGCCGGAAGGCAAAACAGGAACCAAGATCGAGACTTCGTACTCCTCTGACTGAGGACCTCGAGTGCCGTTTCGATCCTCGTATCTCTGCCTTGTGCAGCGTAGCTAAGGCGCTCTGTCTCAACAAGCGAAGCTACTGCCGGATCAGGTTCGTGAGAGAGGTCGCAGAGTGAGCGAATCACCCAGTTTCCATTGGCTGTCCGCAGCTAGGGTGGCGATCTTGCAGGGATTATGGGATGTGTGCATGTGGGCAGAATAAGGGAGATAGAAACTCACTTCTTTTCCAATCTGTACATAGTACAGCGATCTCTGGTGTGAAAAAACATCGTCCTGATCAACTTGATTGCCTCCGTTCCAATCGTCTCTAGAAACATCACAAATTTCTCTCGCGGGATATTCTTCACATAGATATGGAAGTCGCCGAGGCTGTAGAAGAGCGGTTGAGATTCGCGACGAATCTGGCTATTGAGATGGAGTAGGGACCAAGCCGTTTTGGTATGGAGCCTTGGTAGGAAGGTTGCTGGGATCAATCGATTGAGGCGAGCGGACTTTCTCTGGCGTCGGATTTCGATCCGAGCATCCTTGAGGGCGAGTTCGAGGATTTGAAGGCGAAGTTCCGTGGGAAGGCCTGGAAGGGAGGCTTGAGGGTATTGAGACATATTCGCGGAGTTGATGTGTCAGGATCCAGTTGCGGAGTACTCCATTCTTATATTGCTTCTAGCAAGCGTACGCGATGGGGTGAGGTGATGTAAAATTTGTGCCTTGCAGATAGTGGGGCCGGGATATATGGCCATACCGCTGTTGTGGAACCGAGAACTAGGCGTCAGCGGCAGCCTTCTCTTGCAGGCTGGGCCGGGCAGGTGTATCAACAAGTCTTGCAAGAAGCTAATCTATCTCGCCTCAAGAAGACGTACCGCCGCAGCAACATAAATACAGCGAAGCAGGTTCTGTGATGCCCGAGGAAATCTTTCATCGAGACACAGAGACCAACAACAAAGTACAGCGAAAAAAATCCTACCAGTTCCTGTCGCTAATATAAACCTTCGCAAAACGTCGTCTGGATTCGTTGCGGTAAAAACAGTTCATCATTTCAGTCATCGCGTTCATCATTACTTCCCTCCTGCCTCGACTCGTCCCCGCTCTGGTCGAAATCTGCTGCACGTAAAGGCGTGCTCCTCGGAGGCGCTGCAAAGCCTGCTGGGACGGAAGTCACAGAAGGGACACTACTGCCAGCCGCGGAACTGCCAGAGACAGATCGTGCGAGTGGGGCGCCTGGACTCCCAGTACTACTCCCGGTATTGGAACGTCCTCCAAGTCCAGGACGGGCAGCAGCTCTCGAAGGCCGGTTTTGCAGTTCGCGGATTTGCTGCTCGACAACCTTCAACTGATCTCGCATTTGCGTCTGGGCTTTGGGCTTCTTTGCCATTTCCTCTGGGGTGAGATGGACGACTGTGCTTCCACGCTGAGCACTACGCGGTCTCTCTGGTGGGTCCTTGAGGCTTCCGGCGAGCCCAACCCCAGCTACGACACCGTTCTTGTGTGCCTCGTTTCGGAAATCAATGTTCTCTTTGGCAGTTTGGTCTTCGCGCCTGGCCTCCTCGTCCTCAACAGTCGACACAAGCTTGTTCGCCTCGTCTTGGAGGTTTGGAATCGACTTGGCGGGCTGATGGAGGTAGCTCTCCAGCATCTGCTTCAAGGTATCTGCACGTACAGGCTTGGCGAGGTAGTTGTTCATGCCTGCTTCAAGGCACTTTTCCCGATCTCCACGGATAGCAGAAGCCGTCATTGCGATGACCAGTATGTCTCTCACGCGCGGGTCTTCGTGCTTACGGATCTCCCGTGTCGCATTGTAGCCATCTAGAACGGGCATCTGAACATCCATGAGGACCAAGTGGAATGGATTGCCGTCCGCTGAAGCTCGTGCCAATGCATCCACAGCCTGCTGTCCGTCCCCGTACGCTTCGCAATTGAAGCCAAGCTTCTTCACAAAGTTGATAGCAATACGCTGATTGATCAGATTGTCCTCTGCGATGCAGACTTTGAGCTGATCACGAGGAATGCCTTGCAGGCTGACTACAGCACGAGCCCCTGGTCCATCATCCACAGCAGGCGGTGTGAAAATGGCCATAGGGTCCGCCTCTCTTCCGTGCGGAGTCGTGCCAGTGTGCTCGTTAAGCTCGGATGCGTGGACTTTCTTGAAAGTAAGGCTGAACGAGACAGTCGTCCCTACGTCTGGAGTGCTCTCCAGCCAGATTTGTCCCTTCATGACGTTCTCGAGGATTGCCTTGCAGATGGATAAGCCAAGACCAGTGCCGCCGTAACTTCGTGCTGTGCTAGAGTCGGCCTGAGAGAAGGGCAAGAATAGCTTCTTCTGCTGCTCCTGTGAGATTCCAATGCCAGTATCAGTGACTGAGGTGGTGACCTTGATGTAGTTTTCGTCTTCCCAATCGACCTTTGCGCGTACAGTCACACTGCCTCGCGCCGTGAACTTGTAAGCGTTGGACATCAAGTTCATCAGGATCTGATGCAGTCTGACCGGATCACCCATGACGACCAGGTCCTTGTCAATGTCTAATTCCGTCTTCGTCACAAGGTTCCTCTCAATGTTTGTATAGGAGAGGGCCCTCACGACTTCAGAAATGGTCTCTGTCAGGCTGAGTGGCACACTGAATACTTGCATCTTTCCGGCCTCCAGTTTCGAGAAGTCTAGGATGTCGTTGATCACACTAAGCAGCGTATCCGCACACACCCGAATGCTGTCGGCATGTTCTTCTTGTTCTTTCGTGAGGACCGTGGCTTTGAGCATTTCAGACATGCCGATAACGCCGTTGAGCGGCGTCCGCAGCTCATGCGAGACGTTAGCCAAGAACATTGACTTCGCCTTTGCCGCTTCATCCTTCAGTCGAACCATTTCTTTCGCTTCTGCCTCAGCAGCTTTCGCTTTTTTCTCTTGCTCTTGCGCCTGTGCCAGGGCTTGCTTCTGAACGATGAGCATGCTTGCATTACTAGCCTGCACTCTCTCGGATCGCTTGAAGAGAAGCGCATTGGCGATCGATATGGCGATCTGGTTGACAAGCAGTTTTAGCAGAGTTACTGTGCGTTCCGTGAAGGTGTTCGGCTGAGCCTGGCAATAGAGACTGCCAAGAAGTACGTTCTCTCCGTGCAAGATGGGTATCGAGATCATGCTTGCTCCATCAGGGTTCTGCTCGAGCCATGAATCCGGCACGTTCGAAAACCTCTCGTCGTCTAGCACTTGCCGCAGGAAGACCTGTTCTTTGAAGCGCAGCACGTACTTTGTGACTTGTCTCGCCACCGGATCCTCGACATCCTCGAGTGGTATGGCCATCTCGGGTGCCTCGATATTATCCGGCGTACCCACAGATGCCACACACCATTCCCCTTGATCGTTCTCTACAACAAGACCGACCAGCTCTGCACCCGTCGAGTCGACGATGATGTTTGTGAGCTTTGATAGCAAGCGATCGACATCAAGCTCGGACGAGAGCAATTGACTGGACTCCAGAATACCAGCAAGGTCGATCATATCCAACCCGACGGCTGAAGACAGCGCAGCAGGAGGTTCCTTGTCCCCGTTCATGGCTGTAGTCTGCGAGTGGGAAGGCTCGAGCCATTCCTCAGTCCTCTCAGCCGAGGTGGGAGCTGCCCCATGGCTCGCCATGCGCTCTAGTCTGTAGGTATATGCCGCACCAGCAGATGCGTCATGAGCGGTCTGCGTTGCAGCATCCGCGTTCGAGAGGCTCTTCGTGCCGTACAAGAGGTACTCATATTTGTCCCTGACGTGGTCGGCTTTGCCATACGCACCAATACGACGATAAGCTGAGATAGCGTCAAGCAAGATTCCGCGGGCAGGCCTCGCGGCACCCATTCGGACCAGCCAGTCTGCGTAATGCTCCAAGGCGAGACCCTCGTCAAGGGCCGTGTTAGTGATCAGAGCGTGATCGACGGCTTTCTCATAATGCTCAAGCACATGGGCGTAATCGTGAGTGATGTCTGCAACCTCGGCGTCCAGCAGCGCGATATACGTTACGTAGTTCGCATCGTTAGCACTTGCCACTATCTCACATTGGGCTCGATAGTGCGCGACGCGAGCTAGCACTGCTGCTTTGTCCGGCCGGTCTGGATTTTCGCGGAGTGAACCAATAAGAGCCAGCGACAGGTAGAACATAGCCGAGTACCTATAACGCATGCATAGCAAACCATCCGTCATTGACGAGAGCTTTTCGCCAAGCTCCAGTGCTTCTTTGTAGTGGCCAAAGCGGTATAACGCAATGAGCTGATATGTCAGGTAGATGGAGAGTGGGCGCTCCGGGTTTGATGAATGTGCTCTGATGTATCGAACGTAGTCAATGTCGGAATGGTTGGTATCAGTCAAGACATCGGGAGCTGATTTGTAGTATGTCTTGCCCGCCAATGCTCGAGCATACTGTCGGACGCCCATCAGAAATACGCCGCCTCTTAGGTTCTGTTGCCACTCTGGGAACTCGTCGCTGATGGAAACGATGTACGCCTCGATTTCGGAGACGCTTTCAGAAGCCCAAAGTCGATAAGCGGCCATAACGCCAATGTTGAGAAGATGCAAGATTTTGTCACCTGCTATCGAGGCAGCCTCCAGCCCTCGATTCAGGATCTGGAAGTTCTCACGGAAACCCCACTGGATATGACCGACGAAGGTGGAATATAGGGTGAGTGCACGTCCGATAGTGTAGTACTCCTGATCGAAGTGGTCCACTATCTGATGAGCACGGTCTGCGAATTGCATTGCCGGTTGAACCATACTGAATCGCCACACACTGATGGCCGCGAGATTCACGTAGCCCAAAGCCACCTGAGGATACATCCCGCGTTCGAGGTACAGCTTCATGATGGTGAGCGTGGCATTGTAGAACAAAACAGGGTCGGTCCAGTATGCTGATGATTGGAGTTCAGTAAGCAGAGCACCCAGAGTCATTAGGCCTCTGTCAATATCTTTTGCCTCAATGCCGCTGAAGTCCATGCTGACCTCCTGCAGCTGTGGAAGGAGTCGCTGAAGCTCTTCATCACATTCTTCAAGCGACCGGTCCTCTATAGCCAATCCAAGGTCTACAAGAGCCTGTCTTAGTCCTTCGAACGCGGTCTTGCTGTCGCCCTTCTGAACGTACATGCGGCTGAGAATGATAGCCGCAGGTGCCTTGTCTGTTGCGTGACGTGCATGCGAGAAGACGGCGTTCAAGAGTGTTGTTGCATCTTCATACTCGCCGTTGTACCAAAATGCCTCAGCCGCGCGAATGAAGAGTGTGAGTGTTTCGGCATAGGTCGCGTCGCCGGTCTCATCGTTCCATGGATTCTCTGGTAGCATTTCCAGGCATGCCTGAAAGTAGTACAGCCCGGACTTTCGCGCTCCTGATTCCTTGGCCGTCTCCGCTGCCTGGTATAGCAGCTCTCGAAAGTGTGTCTTCTTTGGCGCTCGGCGTTTGATTGCCTTGATGCCCTCGCAGACATGTCGTGCTTGCTCAAACAGAACCTTGTTGGGCTGGTTGACAGGGTCATATGGAAGGTGCTTCATCATAGACGACGCGACAACAAAGTGCATTTCTTCGCGCACGTAATCGTCGCACAAAGCGTCAGCTGCCGCAACATATCGATCGTGACTGAACTTGAAACGATCTTCATCTTCTGTCGGCATGACGATGAATGAGGAGAGTGCCGTCTGCAGCCCCGCCACAGCATCTGTCGATTTGGGTGGGATGAGAGGCTGCGGCGCAAGATCTGAGCACGCACAACTCATGACCCGCTGCAGTACTTTGAATTGAAAGCTGTTGCCAACGATGGCGGCCCATGCCAGTACTGATTGAGCATCGATAGGCAACTCGCGCATGCGTCGCAAGATGAAGTCGTTAGTCGAGAATCTGTTGCTGTCGGGTGTCGAGAATTCCTCGAACAGCTTGTCCAGACTGAACTCCCAGTGGCCACACTTCCAGCAATAGTAGATGCATTTCTTACGATATGCAGAGTCTAGCATTTCTCGAACGAAAAATGGATTGCCCTGCGTTTTCTCCTGTATGACCGCCACGAGTGGAGTGACGTACTCTGCTGGACGGTGGAGTGCCTGTGAACAGTATTGGGTAGCCTGGTCGTCAGTGAAAGGGCCCACTGTCACTTTCGTCGCTCTGTCGAGCAGCCTTGTTATGGTAGGATCCGTAATTTTCTCCTCTCTGTAAGTGAGGATCAGCACGATTGGAATGTGGCTTTTCACAATTATGTGCAGCAGCTCCAAGCTTTCTGGATCTGCGTATTGCAGATCGTCCAAGCAGAAACAAACGAATCTCTGCACGGCCAGCAAGCGGAGCACGTCCAGAAAGATTGACATAAATCGAGATGACTTATTGGAGCCGCCAGAACGCAACCACTCCTGAGTACTGGCCGCGTTGCACATCTTCCTTTCCGGCATCTGTCCCAACTGCCCGTTGGGCGAGCGCTCGGCTGGGCCTTGATTGGCCATCTTTCCGTTGACTGTAGGCGACAGTAGCCAAAGCGGAAGTTCTAGGTAGGTATGTAGAATACCCCAGTATCTGCAACATAAACATTAGCATTCTGAACTGGTTCTTCGGCTGATGAACTGCTTACGGTCGGGTGAAATTGCGGATGTTGTCGTGAAAGGTTGTATTCACGTCATTTTCTGAAAAGATCTGTCGAAATAATGAAGACATTACTCTGACCACAGGATCGAAAGGCGCCTTGCGGACCGGATCGAATTTTGCTGTCGTGAAATAACCATGCTTCCTGATTTGGCTCTGGATGCTCTGAATAAGTGCCGACTTGCCAAAGCCGGCTTGACCACAGATGCCGATGATCTCCGTCCTGCCCTTCCTCTTAAGTTTCTGTGCGTTGCGAAGCATTGTGCTTGGTTCTGAAGTTATGCTGCCCATCTGATAGCTGGATACAGTCCTGTACAAGCTCTCGGGTGTCGCTCTCGCTCCCGACCCGAGACTGTCAAAGGAAGCGTCTCTCCGTTCGGGTCCATGTATGGTGCCATCTTCGTTTGTGGAAGTGGCAGAGGAAGCCATGCTCCCTGTGCGTGCAAGTGTCTCCAGACGATCCTGGGAGACTCTGCTGAAGCGATGGTGCTCCGGCGCTGTCGACTCCGGGATAGACGTCAATTTCGTATCATCGCGACTGCGATCACGATCCGTTGAGGATGTGCTATCACTCATGATATCATCAAGTAGGCTCGCCGCTTGAGGATCAGTTGACATGATCGACGAGCTGGCGGAGCTCAATGTGTACAGACCCTTTCTAGAGATGGTGGCGCGAGCAGCTCTTGCTGCTGCCCTTTCGATCACTTCGATTATCTTGTTACGCTGGCTGTCCCGGCCTACAAGATCTGAAGGCAGCACGAAGAAGCACGACACATCCTTCTCGCCGAGCTTGAAGCTTGCCAGGGCGTCTAGATCGCCATCCGTCAAGATTTGTTTGAGCTTTTGCAAGTCATGCTTGACACCAGTGGTCGAATTGTAGCGGTCATCCATGTTGCGTGCGGTCATCTTCTGGATGAGTCTGGAAAGCACGTCTGGCACATCCGACCTTATCGACGAGGCCAGAGGTATGCGTCGGGAAAGCACGTTCTGCATGATGTCCAAAGGCGATCGTCCCTCAAACGGCGGCTGCCCAGTCAACATGGTCCAGAAAAGTATACCAAGTGAATAGATGTCGGTTCGCGCATCGGGCTCGGCAGGGAGTCGACCAGTCTGCTCGGGGGCGATGAATTGCAAACGGTGCTCCACGCCACGCTGGGCCATCAAAGTGGTCCAATTAGCAGAGGTCAAGCCGTGCTCGAAGCTCCGAACCCCAGAGCCAAAGTTGATCATGCGCACGATTCCAGATTCCTGATTGAAGTGGAAGGCATCGCCTCTGATTTCTCCGTGTACGATATCATGCTCGTGGTGCAGAATCTCGAGGCACTCGCTGGCACCTATCGCGACATCCAAGAAGGTGAGCAGCGCGACTTGATCATGGCGCTGGATTTGAGGTGAGTCTGGCGTCCCGGAGTAGAAATTAGCGCCAAACGAGACCAGCTCCTCTAAGTAGTTCCTTCCTGGCGCTTCTACGATGGTAATAGCCAGAGGTACCTCCCCCGACTGCCGCGCAGGCAGACGGAAGAAGTCGAGGGGCCGAACGAAATGTCTGTGACTGTCGGACGAATTGAAGAGCGTCTGGCACAGCTTGGTCTCACGCTCAAGCCGCAAGATCTGTCTTGACAATCGTCCGACCACCCATATATCCTTCTCCTTCTCTTCATCTGGAGTGTTGGCATCATAGTCGGATCGGGTCCGAATCGATGAGGGACGAGAGCCCGGATTCGAGGAGGTGCTCGTCTTGCGCGCAGCACTTGCCGCCTTGGACGGTTTCTTGCGACCAAAGAAATGCCAGTCGTCGTAGCTCGAGTGAAAGGGCGGCATGCGATCGTTGAACTCGTAGCCCGGAACATCCTCGCGTAGGCGCTCGTAGAAGCGTTTGAATGGAGCCACAGTGGTGTCGTGGTCGGTCTCGCGCTCCATATTCGCTCGTCTGCTCACGTACTTGCCTAATAGCAACCAGCCGCTCTCATCGCCTACTCCGAATGAATCTGTGACCCTGTCTCACTTCATGCTGTCGCCGCCGCTGCACATCTGTTCGTTGACCCGTCGAGCTCCAGTCAACCTGATCTTCGCCAATGCACGTAGATTCTCGTCGGCGCTCTCGTTGGAGATATGGGCACGAACTCGCAAAATGTCAAGGCCGATGGATGAGGACGAGGCGGCGGACGCGGGTGGAGTTGCGCGTGTTAAGGTTTCGGTGCAAGCTCTCAGCTGTAATCAACTCTTCGACATGCACTGGACCGTTGCTGCCCGGTCCCCAGACGATGCGGAGATGAGCGCGAGAAGGAGCGACTATCAGACAGCGGGCGCGACTTGCAGCAGAAGGAAGCAGTGGAGAGGATGACTATGCGCAGAGTGAGAGCTCGGTCAGCACTCGCCTGGCACACGAGCTGTCTGCCGTTGCTGCAAGCTGCTGCGTGTTTGGCGAGACGATGCAGCTACCAAACAATCCCTGCCACGCCTCCCATTCTATGCGGCGGCCCGCTCATGCACGCTCTCACATAGCCGTCTAGTCACCGATCAGATCAGATCCGCACATCTCGACACACGTCGGTCTCGACTGAATGCCCCGATATCCTCGTACGCGCCGCTGCCTGCTGTCACTGCTCTGGTCACAGTGAGCAGAGCCCGGCACGTGTCCATCCGGCGGGGAGGGGCCTCGATGAGGCGGGCATCCCCACACGCGAGCAACTCTCGCCATGGACCCAGCAGCAGCAGATGCCAGTCGCCGCCATGACGGTCGCGGAGAACATGATGAGGCGGGCGAGGACGAGGAAGAGCAACAACACATCACGCGCCCGAGAGAGCTGCCTGCCGACCTGCCGCGCTCCCTAGACGATCGAAAGAGCTACAGCTATGAACCACCGCAAGAGACTGAATACTACGATGCATGGCAGGGTGTGTGCGCCCACAGTCCATCGATGTTGTGATGTACGTGTTGCTGAGTTCCCGTAGGCCAATCGCAGTTTTTGACTGCGCCCACAATCGCAAAACCCTTCAATCTGTCCCTCAACGATCCCGATGATGCCTTTGATCGAGACTTCGGCGATGACGATGCTCGCATTGCAGCCATGATGGCCTCGCAGGCCCCACGCCAGAGCGATGCATTGGAGAGTCAGGAGGATGACATCCTCCAGGACGAGAAACTCACACGAGAGAAGAAGGCGCAGGCGCTGCAGGACTTTCTCTTCATGGCTGCCAGCAACGATGATGTGTCGAGGGTGCATAGGCTTGTACGGGGTCCTGCATCGCAATACGTGGAGATAGATGGCGTCGATGCCGAAGGGACACCACCACTCGTGTACGCAAGTTGCTTTGGACATAGGGATGTCGTACAGACTCTATTGGATGCAGGTGCAACTGTTGACAATCAAGACAAGAACCAATGGACGGCACTCATGTGGGCCATCACAAACTCCCACAAGGATATTGCCAAACTTCTCCTCGATCACGGCGCATCGACTGATGTGAAATCGTCTAGTGGAAGGACGCCTCTCGACTTCGTGCCTCCTGGCGGAGAAATGTCAGACTTCCTCCAGGGTAGTGGCTATAGCATTGGCACAGTCGGAGTGACGGAAGACTTCTACAATGCCGGCTTCTCGCAAGATCGGTTTGAAGAAGAGCTCGCAGAGAGCGAGCAAAGGCGACGCATGATGATGGAAAGTGCAATTAATCTGGAAGTCGATCTTGGAAACTTAGGTCTGGACGAGACTCCCGAATCGCCCGAAGACTTTGAAGACGGCGAGGAGTTCGATTGGACGCGATGTCTTAACGACCAGATGTTTGTGTTTGTCGAAAATGACATTGAGCGTATCCTTGATGTGGTAATCACGAAGATGACACCACAAAGATCTGCAACACAGAAACCGGTGCCTGCGAATGTTGTCTTCTTGGGTGCGCGATACGCCCACTACCACTCCAGCGCTGAGCTGCTGACAGAATGGCTCGCTACTGCTCAGGACAAAATATATGATATCGTGGATCGCAATCAGTGGGATATGACCATGCTTGCTTTCTGGCTGTCGAATGCTACACTGCTCCTATACTACCTCAAGAAGGACACCGGACTGACGGAAGCCACCACGCAATTCCAAGCACAGATGGCGGAGTTGGTCCACGAGATCTATATTCTCATTATACGCGATGCTGAAAGGAGAATGGACAAGGTACTTGACGCTGCCATGCTCGATCACGAAACGATACCGGGTTTCGAAGATATCACCTTCCAGAACGAATGGAAATTCCTCAAGAAGAAGAGTACTGTTAAGCCTGAACCGATGGAAAAGAGGTTCCGACCACCATCGCCCAAGCGTAAAGCCCAGGTTTCGCCCCGGAACATCACTTCGCTCTTGTCATCTACACTCTTTGTCCTCGATTTGTACGACGTGCACTCTGTCATCGCGGCACAGATACTGTCGCAACTTTACTACTGGCTGGGTGCAGAGATTTTCAACCGAATAATGTCGAACAAGCGCTATCTCGCCCGCACCAAAGCAATGCAAATCCGCATGAACATCTCGATGCTCGAAGATTGGGCACGCACCAACAACAGACAGCCTGAGCACTATACGAATGGTGAAACAACGGCCACCGGTGAAGCGACAGTAGAGACCGCACGACGTCATTTGGGACCTGTCGTGCAGTTGTTGCAATGGCTACAGTGCTTCTCGTCGATGGGCGAGGATCGCGACGGCATGGAGACGACGCTACAGCAGCTACCGAATCTGTCTGTAAAGCAGCTACTGCACGCTGTCAAGCATTATCGCGCAGAGGTTGGAGAGAAAACTCTAACACGACCGGCGTTGCGACATATTCAGGAGGTCAAAAGCAGGCCCAAGCCCATCCACCCTGCCCTTGCTCCCGGCGCAAACAACGACAAAGATCTTCCCCCAACACCCGCTACACCGACTTCGAAGCAAAATGGTACCCCTGCTTCTCCCATCGCGCCAGGCACTCCTGTCTACGACAACGAGGATGATGTACCTGAAAGCAACCTGATGAATCCAGCACTGTTGCTTCCCTTCCATCTACCGACGTCAACGGACATGCTAGTATCGTATGGAGCAGGCTTTGGTGGGGTTAACAAGGAGAGAGAGAGGAGATACATACCTTCAGTGCCGCCGGAATTCCTGTCGAAACTTGATCCAGGTGGGGGGCGGAATCTGTATGAGGGAGTAGACCTGGGAAACGATAGCTCGTAGGAAGGCGTTGTCCAGACCAGAGTAATGTGGCATCTGAGGAATGTGAGGCGCGGTAGGCGCGGACACGGCATATCAAACATCGGAGCATAAGATCAGTCGAGCAAATCATGACAATTGGTGGTGCATATGCGTCCACATCATTTATTCCCTCGATGCACTGTATGCATTTACACGCCATTTCCGCATTCAGGAGATGTTGAATATTCCGGAAGACCGCTTAGCAGTTCTCTCTCAATGAGCTTTAGGATGCATCTCCAAATCTATAGGTCATCGTTGGTAGTCCCTCATCCCGTTGCAACTGGAGTCGATTTCTGGCACTTGGCTGCACGACTTTTGGCCTTGCCACGACGCGTCTTCGCGTTGACTTCGCGTAAAGCACTTCACGCCCACCCCTGCAAGCGCTTCAAGCACTGTCCCGCATCCAATTCAATTGCGCAAACAACACAATGAGGTACACTTGAACGATCCACATCATACAGCCCCGACTTACAGTATTCAGCTCACCACTACGACCCAGCATGTCTTCCGCGAACAGAGGGCGTCCCGCCGCGGGCGGACGCAAACGTGGCAGAGATGCAGAAGACGACATGCCTTCGTCTGCAGCTGCACCGCCATCAAGTCGTGCGTGCAATGCGATATGGAACTCGCAGTGGACCTGACTGACTCCAAACAGCTCCTGCCTCGTCTCCACCGATCTTTCCCGGCGGCGATGATATCGAAGAGGACGACAATCTCGATCCGGAGGACTTGATTCAAGACATTGACGATGCAGACGAGATGGCAGAGGACGATGCAGGCATTGACCTCTTCGCCGACAACTTTGATCGCGACTACGACCGCCGAGACGACGAGGGCTATCGTGGAGCAGACATTGACGATGAAGAAGAATACGAAGCAATGGATGCGGCATCGCGGAGAGCACTCGAAGCTCGACTCAACCGTCGCGATAGAGAACTGGCACGAGAGAAAAAGCTGCCAGGAGCCTTTTTGCCCGATGAAGAGGAAGACGTAATGGATTTGACGCGACAGCCGCGAAGAAGACGACACAGATTTGATGAGGATCCAGATGATATGGACATGCAAGAAGACATTATGGCAGAGGAATTGTCCTTGGAAGCACTTTCAGATGTCAAAGCTGCAAGCTTGACGGACTGGGTTTCTCTGCCGGCTGTCCACAAAACAGTCGCTCGCGAGTTCAAGTCCTTCTTGACCGAGTACACGGATTCTGCGGGCACATCTGTCTATGGTGTTCGCATCAGAACGCTTGGAGAAGTGAACGCAGAGTCTTTGGAAGTCGACTGGGATCATCTCTCGCAGTCAAAGCCGACATTGGCTTATTTCTTGGTCAACGTGCCAGCCTCAATTCTGCCGATCTTCGATGCTGTTGCCCTGGAGGTCGCTCTTTACCACTACCCGGACTACGAACGTATCCATTCCGAGCTGCATGTCCGCATTACCAATCTTCCAGTTTCTTACACCCTTCGACAGCTACGACAAAGTCACTTGAATTGCCTGCTGCGAGTCAGTGGAGTGGTTACCCGGCGAACTGGCGTATTTCCACAGCTGAAGTACGTCAAGTTCGACTGCACCAAGTGTGGTATCACGCTGGGCCCGTTCCCGCAGGACAGCAACGCAGAAGTGAAACTATCCTTCTGCCAGAACTGCCAATCCCGGGGACCTTTCACGCTCAACAGCGAGAAAACCGTGTATCGTAACTACCAGAAGCTCACCCTGCAGGAATCACCGGGAACAGTTCCAGCAGGTCGTCTCCCGCGACACAGAGAAGTCATCCTGCTTTGGGATCTCATCGACTCAGCCAAGCCAGGCGAGGAGGTCGAGATTACTGGTATCTACCGCAACAATTACGATGCGCAGCTTAACAACAAGAACGGCTTCCCTGTCTTTGCGACGATACTGGAAGCAAATCACGTCGTGAAGACTCATGACCAACTGGCCGGATTCCGCTTGACTGAAGAAGACGAACGCAAAATTCGGCAACTCAGCAAGGACCCGAAGATCGTTGACAAGATTGTGCAGTCGATCGCGCCCTCGATCTATGGTCACGAGGATATCAAGACTGCTGTAGCACTTTCGCTCTTCGGCGGTGTGGCAAAGGTGGCACAGGGCAAGCATGCGATTCGTGGTGACATCAATCTACTGCTCCTTGGAGATCCGGGAACTGCCAAGTCACAAGTCCTGAAGTACGTCGAGGGCACCGCCCATCGAGCAGTTTTCGCAACAGGACAGGGTGCTTCGGCTGTAGGTTTGACAGCCAGTGTGCGAAGGGATCCTCTTACCGCCGAATGGACGCTTGAAGGTGGAGCACTGGTGCTCGCCGATAAGGGCACATGTCTGATCGACGAATTTGACAAGATGAACGACCAGGACCGAACGAGTATACATGAAGCCATGGAACAACAGACCATCTCCATCTCGAAGGCCGGAATTGTGACAACACTGCAAGCTCGATGCGCAGTTGTGGCAGCGGCTAATCCAATCGGCGGACGCTACAACGGCACTGTGCCTTTCAGTCAGAACGTCGAGCTGACAGAACCCATCTTGTCTCGTTTCGATATCCTTTGCGTCGTGCGAGACACCGTTGATCCCGAGGAGGATGAGCGCCTGGCTCAGTTCGTGGTCAACAGCCACGGAAGAGCACATCCTGTAGAGGGAGCGTCCTCTCTAGGTTCACAGACACAAACCGATGCGCCACAAAGCATGGACGTCGATGGGGAGGAGAGCACAAGCGGGCCCAAGACTGTCATACCTCAGGAACTGCTTCGCAAGTACATATTGTACGCGCGTGAGCATTGCCGACCGAAACTTTACCAGATCGATCAAGACAAGATCGCTCGACTTTTTGCTGACATGCGACGAGAGTCGCTAGCGACTGGCGCATACCCCATCACTGTAGGTCTTGCCAATGCTTCGACATGATCCATTTTCCCCTGCTAACAGTCCCAATAGGTCCGCCACCTCGAATCCATCCTTCGAATCAGCGAGTCCTTCGCGAAGATGCGCCTGAGCGAGTATTGCAATTCTCACGATATCGATCGTGCCATTGCGGTCGCCATTGACAGCTTCGTTGGCAGCCAGAAGGTTTCGTGCAAGAAGGCTCTTGCGCGAGCATTCGCCAAGTACACGCTGAACCGACCTGGTGCTAACAGAGCTGCTGCTGGGGGAAACCGACGAGGAGCGCGAAGTCAAGATGTCGCTGCGAGTGCGTAAAAGATTAGAGTGAGGGGATGCCCGTTTCAAAGAATTACAAATGTGGCGGCGTGGTGTTTGGCGTTTTTGCCGATGCGATGATCGAACGATACCTGGATGGAATGGAATGTAGGAACTGTCCGCTTGGAGATGCATGTAGATGGGGCTAAATGCCATTGATGCTGCGATCGGATTTCGCAATCCAAACAGAGAAAAGTCCCAATAATGCCGACTATCCGCGAGATGCTGTGCATATGGTATGTACTGTACCTCGGAGGTAGCTTCTAGCTCCAGTTCACCCGCCTCGTCTTGGCGCCCGGAACTTCCTCCTCTGCTTCCAAGGCTGTCCAAATTCCATCCACAATCCCTCTAGACCATCATCGCTTCGTCTGTTGAAGTCTACACGCGTTGCGTAGACCGCACATTACCGTTCGCCACGGCTACTCTTGAATTCATCCTGTGTGCATCGTCTCTCAGGGACCATGTACGAGACTGAGAGGAGAGTTTACAGAATGAACGCCGTGGGCTAAGCTACTGCACGATACAGATAAAGCATGTCCAGATCTAGTCTCATGTGACTCCATACAGCCAATGAGCCTGCTATGCGACTCAAGCGGCGCCTGTCCATGGCTCAAAAGAAGAACGCGAACGACAAGTCCAGAATGCTGGACTGGACGCCACTTCAGATCGCTCCTCGACTACACCTGGACTGCCTACCGCATCTGGGATCGAGCTAGATCATTAATGCAGTTTGTGCCATCTGCCTGCGACAGCAACACATTTGGATACCACTTTTCTCTACGAATTGACCAATCCTTGGAGAAATTGACAGGCGACACGAAAGAATGAAGGCTCAAGTCGAGCGAATACACCGACACCTGAAGCCCTCAAATGTTGCATAGTAAGGAACTTGTTCCTGTTACACGGTAACAAGGCGAGTGGTTCACCGGGCTCGACAAATGGCCCGATAATATCTGGTCTGCAGCCAGCCGTCGATAGAGCGGCAGCATGAGGGGCTCCTTGTTCTCAAGATCGCACGATGGGAATTCGAGTGTGCGAAGCACGCATATATATGTAGAGACGTCGAGGATACCGCTGAAGGTAAGACTGCTTCTATCTGCTCCGCGATCTCATGATACTTGCGAAAGACCATTCTACCTTGCCAAAATGCTGTCTTCCCAGGTGATACTTGCTCAAGTGCTTCTAACCATAGCCTCCGCCACACCACTCGCACTGCTCGCCGAACGCCAATCGCAGCAGGTGAACATTCAATTCTCCGTCTCAGAAGCACAATTTCGATCTTTCGAAAATGCAAATACCTTACGTTCCTACGTCCGGTCAAGAGGATTCAACTACGACTTGAACTACGGCCAGCTCTCTCAAGGAGTAGCAAGTGTTGACCGATATTTCTCTCAACGGGCAGCGCAGACGACAAGCGGAACCGACGACAATGGCTTTCCTACCTCTGGTGGCGAACCTCAAACGAACACCGATTCCACAACTTTGCAAGGCGGCCCAAGCTACACGAATAATACTATGAGTGCTGCAGCGAACTTGGTCGAGGTCATTAGTTTCAGTGACGGAAACGCCGCCACGTAAGATATCACAGAAGTAGACAACACCCAAAAACGCATTTAATGCTGACCTATGCATCTTAGAGCTGGTGGCGCCATCCAGAGAAGAAAGACCAGCTCATCGACAGCTTCATCCGGTCGATCCAACAGCACAGCCACAGTATCCGACTCACCAGTCTCAATTGACGTATCCTCAACCGTAGCGGGCGCCTCCGACCAACGCAGCGTGAGAGGAAACCCTCAGGACGCACTCACCGCAGGAAACTGCGCTGCAGGAGCAACAGGTGCATCAGCAACATCCAGCATCACCACAACCCTCACCATCCCAGTCAATGTCACTACGCCCGCTCAAAGCGTCAACAACGTCGCTCGCAGTTTCTGCGAAGCAGGTGTAAGTGCGCGCCGAGCTGGAACACCATTCGGATCCGGCACGAGTATTGGTTCCACTCAAGCAGCGTTAACAAACGGAGGTGTCGCGGCCGTGGTGAGCTGTAACGGTCGTCAGAGCAGAGGAACACCAAACGTAGTTTTCAACGTGCAGGTTCAAGGAAGCTATACATCTGCTCAAGGATTCAGAGGGACGTTCGTGGGAAGTAGAACTGCGAGCGTTAGCGCCAGCTGTTAGAGAGAACGATTATAGAAACCGAGCAGAAATCCTAGCCCGAGGTTCCTCAAGTCACGAGGGCGGGAGGTAGAGATCAGTACAAGAAGAAAACTCACCGGCAACTGAATCACACGCCTCAAGAAGCGTGCTTCATCATCCTCGAGACTGCATGCAGTCTGCACACTATGCATGCGTGCAGTCTGTTAAGTCAGACAACCCGCGACAAGAGATATGCAAAAACACGCGACCCGTCCCCGCCATCAAACAGATCATCCCCAATCCGAATCTCATCGGCACACCGAGTCATTCGCACTTTCCTCACACGGCCAGCAGAAACACCTTTCAACACTCAAATCATGCCGTGTGCCGCACTTCCGCTCTTCCCTTCGCCTCCGACTCCGACTCCACCTCCACCTCCGCCAAGGAGAAGAGCGCTCGCTGACACAATAAACTTTCCATCCGCATATAAACTTTCTCCTTGCCATGCGAGCTCGAACCCAAAGATAGCATCTCACAGCATTCGCGAAACATGCAGGGTCAACTTCCATGTCGAAGAAATCAGCCACATTATATACCAGGTATCCCTGACCCCGCGAAATCGGCTCAGTTCTGGACAAATTCAATAATTGGCAGGACAGGGCAAGAGCGAAGGGCAAAGAGCTGGGGTAAGATGTCAGATTCTCGGCTCTCGCCAAGTTGAGAATAAAATTGCAGGAAACATTGGCTCCAAGATATTATGCTTGGGAAAGATGACGATGACAGTGAGCCCAGACTCGCATCAAGCGACGTCTGTGAGGGAACAATTAGTTGTAGATACATCATCAACAGCAGAAAAGACTGACAAGAAAGGTAACGTAAGACTGGTAACTGATGAGATAAAATATGCACAAGATGATCTCTCTCTCACTCTACACACACTCTTGACACACGAAACGCACTTCACACAGTGCCATCGTTCAGCATCTCTTCTCTTTTCCACGCGGACACAAAAAGGAGCCAATTCCCACTAATTCTCTCTTGAACACAGGGGAAAATCTTCTTCTTCTTCGCCATGTCTGTAGATTTTTTCCACCTTTCCAGGCACTGTGCAGTCCAGGGAGTTGAAATGAGCGTGTGCCACAGAAAACTACTCTTTGGTAGTTGACATGCGCACAACAACTCGCAACAACTCGATCCAACCCTTCTGTCATCAAATAATTACCAGCGTCTTTCCAGTTCTCGAAACGCAATGCAGAGAGTACGGTTTATCAACAAATACGAAACTTCTTCATGCGGCTGGGCATTAGGTCTTAAAACTTAGACATCTAGTATTGCTTCGCGTATGCTGTCGCGGTGGGTTGCTGTGGTGCTGCTGTTGACTCCGTGCAAGGGCAGTACGTCACGTACTGCGTCGTGTAAACCGTGGTCGTGACTTCCTCCTCCTCAGGCGGCGATGGGTAGCTAGGAGGGTTCTGAGATGGTGGTGCAGTCGTCGCTGGCACTGGCGAATCCTCAGTCTTGCCTGGGTACGACGGCGCAGAAGAGGCGGATCCATAGCCGTGTGGAGCGTTGCTGTTGCCGTTACCACTGCCGCCTCCGATGATACCTCCGATGATACCACCAATGTTGTCACCGATGTCGCCGACAGCATCACTGAGAGCATCGCCAACACCGCCGAGCAGTCCCTCCACGGCCTCGGTAATACCACCAACCTTGTCCTTGGTAACATCGACTTGAGGCAAGAGGTTCGACCAGCTTGGCAGCTCACCATCAAGGATAGGAGAAAGGAGACCAGACAGGAAAGAGGCCTTGTAGCCGTTGAGAGACTCAGGGTTGACACGCTCGCCATCGTAGACGATGATCCAGTTGAGGTTCTTCTTCATGTACGGGAGGACAACATCCTCGCTCAAGGCAGAGATCTTGCCGGACATGTACAGCTTTTGCAAGTAGCGGGTGATCGGAACGGAGCCAGCGGAGACAACCTCGTGGGCCATATCGCCACCTGCAAGAACACCGATTTGACCGATGCAGTTCTTCTCGCCGAGCCACTCGCTTGTGTCGTTGGTGCCTGGCTGTCCATCGAAGACATAGACAGTGTACGAGCCATTGAGAGCGTAGCGAGGGGTCTCGATGTTGCATTGGTATTGGTAGACGCTGCCGTTTGGTGCAATGAAGGCGGGGTTCAATGGAGCACCGGTGCCGGTTGGGGCTGGGTAGCCGGCGGTCTTGGTACCATTCCATGCGCCAGTGACAGTTGGGTAAGGACCGCTACTAGCGCCTCCAGTGGGCTTGTTCCATGGCAGACCGATGGAGATGCTGATAGGACCAATTCCAATGCCAATGCCAGAGCCAGAGCCAGAGCCACCAGTCTGAGAGCTTGCAGGGCTGGAGGAGCTGGAAGACGAACCACCGTAACCTTGTGGTGCCTCAAGACCACGTCCTCCGTTACCGCCTTCGGTGTTGCTGCCGTTCACAGGCTCGGCACGAGCAGAGAGAGCGGAGGCGGTCAGAGATGGGCTGGAGCCGTAAAGCTGGTTGATGTAGTTGACGATCGTGTTACGCTGTCCGTCACCAACGATGAATTCAGGGTAGGTGTAGGCGAATGTAGCGGCGAAGTCGCGAACGTCGTTGGTGGTCCAGTACTGATCGGCGGCCTTGCGGAACGGCATCAAAGGAGAGTTGGCGTCTTGGTTCGAGCCCTGAGCAATGGTCCAAGTGGAGTGAGGAGCGACCTGGCTGGCTCCGTAGGTGCTCGGGTTGGCGGTCTGCCACAGAGTGAACAAACGGTCGACGTTGCAGTGGTGCAGAAAGAAAATTGGGTCGAAAGCAGCAAGTGGCAAGAAGGTCATGTGGCCACCAGACACACCGTTCGAGCCAGGACCTCCTACGTTGGTGTGGATGGTGTTGTGGATACCCTCCAGACTGTTGGCGCAGCGCTGGTCTCCAGAAGCGTCGGTGGCGAAACCAAGGTAGCTCTTGCACTGTGTCAAGAGCTGGTAGACCTGATCCTGCAGGTTGCCGTTGAGGTTGGAGAAAGCGTCAACGGCCTGTTGCTCTTGGCTGTGCGCGTCCTGGTTGTTTGAGTTGGGCCAGCGGAAAGTGTCTGGCCAGTCGACGAAAACAGAAAACTCCATGTCGGAGGAATCGGTGAAGTGATAGCTGTAGAGAGGGTTGTCGACGGTCTCTTGGCCATTGGGGCCCTCGATAGTCACCTGTTGGCCACTGATGAAAGGCGGCAGAGCGGTCGAGCCTTGGTCTGGGTTGGCTGCCCAATCCCAGAATGGAGCACGCAGTGCCTGTGCGGCGGCCTTCATGCGGTCTCCGAAAGCGCCATCGAAAGAGTTGGCAATCTCGAGGGCGTGCTTGATCAGCTCTTGCTCGAAAAGGGCCATGTACGCTCGGTGCCATGCGGGGAAGTGGACAGAGTCATGTGTGCAGTAGCCATCTGCGCCATCGCAGTCGTCACATTTCTGCACACCATCCCAGTCAATGCGAGGGACACCGTGAATCTTGGAGATGCCCCAGTAGCCGGTCCAGTCGTCCTTCGGGGCCTCTTTCCACTGGGCCATGGTGCGAATGTAAAGCGACCACATGTCGGGTCTGTTGTTGGCGAGTTCGTTGATCTCTAGTCGTACGTGCACACGGCCGTCTCCGAGCCCGCGGGCGCCCGTGGTGATGACCTGGCCCGCCTGGCGCTTGTCGAGCGGGGCGGCGAGGTCATAATTGTTGTTGTTGAGTTCATTGCCTGAAGCTGGCTTGGACACGGCGACGTTGACCAACGCCGCCGCGGTAAGGAGCGAGGAAAAGTGCATGTTCAAGCGAACACGCTTTCAGCAAGAAGAGGTAAGGAAAGAGTGTGGAAAGTGCTCAAACATGCGCAGTCGGCATGGGACGACGAAGGGGAAGAGGGATGTCAGAAGAAGCGAGAGTCGGCGGCCGGGGCCAGCAGGTGTATGCGAGGTGCGCGGTGTGGGCGTGGAGTGCGAGGTCGAGCGGACGGGCACGAGTGAGCAGGAGACGGGAGATTGAGATGTGCTTGTCCCGGGCGCGTGCTGGGGCCTGCCCGCCGCCGTCATCAATCAAACCGCACCGCGAGTGGCCGTTGCGCGCAAGTGCCGAACTTCCGTGCGAAACCACGTCGTTTCAGTGCTGCTGCGCCCTGGCCCACCGCGTCCCTGACACCGACGCACCTGGAAATGAAGCAACTCGCTAGCCGCACGTGACGGAGGCTCAAGTCGCGACGAGTTCCACCACTGCGCTCCTCACTGGTCGGCTGCGGCGCTGATCGTCAGGTACGCGTACGCCAAACGCGACGGGAAGCGCCCAAGGTTCGCCTGGTGCGACGCCGCCCGCTCCTCTAAAAGCAGCCCTCTCGCCGTGTCGTGTCGCTGTTCGCACTCGCGCTCCAGCAGTTTCAGCCGCAGGCGTGCAGCGACACGGCGAGTGGTGGCTGTCGCAGAAATGAAGCCACCAGCGCTCGTCGTGTCGCTGCACATGGCGCTCGCGAGACTGCGCAGTGTATCTATCCTCTACTGTACGACCGTACTGTACGAGAGAGGGCAGCCCGCGCCGGTGGAGACTGGCTTCGTGACATCCTGGCCCAGCAAACGTGCCCGGTTTCGTCCTTCACACGCGGTCGCCGGCCCACACGGCATCTGTTCGTATCGTTCTTCAATCACTCCCTATCCTCGCGACGCTACTCCTTCTATTGCTGCTCTCCTCGTGTGTTCGTCGACAAGCCGTCACTTGCCATGCTCGGGCTATGTTGCCGGAGGATCACACCCACGCGTCGTCCCTATGCAGTATCTCCTCCACTTCAACTTTCGGTACGTTCCGAGCCTTTCACGAGCTTTTCAGGAGAAATACACTTCGATGGAGTGGAGGTGTGGCCCCAAAAATGACGATGGCAACCTCGCATTCGTCAGCTTCTTCAATAGTGTCATGAATGATCACGCCGAGTCGTCAATTCTTGCTGGCCATGGGCGAAACGTCCCAACGGCATCGTGCTGCTCCTCCACTTCTACGAGCGCGCCGGGACCACCAAATGTTTGCTGCTGACAAATCGTGCCGTCTGCCGGACAGATGCAGCTGAGCCCTGACCAGCGACCGCATTGATAGCACAGCAGACACGTCGCGCCACCTATCACACCATGGCGGTGGCGGTCTTCATATCGTTCTGCAGCTCAATGATGATCTTGGCGTCGTTCGCTCACTGTCCGAGAATAGAGTTCATTCGACTAGGGCTGTTCTGTTCGGCCACCTCTGCCGATGTTTTCAATGGATCTGTAGCACATGCGATGCACAGCAGAGGTATCTGGCCGTTTCGCCTTCTGGAAGAGGTCCGTTCCTAGGAGGTATGCGATGATGGTCATGTAAAGCGCAATCGCGACACGTCTCTGGTTCCTTGCTCATTGAGGGCATGGCGGTCTGGGAAATTATTGTCGTACATGTCGACGCTCGATCTCGAGGAAAGAAAAGCCGTACACGCGTGTCTGCCCACATGGTGCTGACGACGACAGGTTCGCAGAATCGTGGACAAGCACTGAAAATAAGAAGCGAATACGGAATAAATTGAACTTTCGATTCTGAAGCTTTTGGGGCGCACGCCAGGCGTATGCGCCTTCCTTGGCAGGAATGTGCCTGCCAACGTAAAATCAACGACATCTGTTCTTGTCTACGGTATGCGCAACCACCCTAAAAGAAAGCCTTGTGTTTGGAGGCGCGAGTCCAGAATGTTGGAGGGTGCATATGCGCTTCTGGCAGGCTCACCAATGTGATACTGCAAAGCGTCGGATCGCCGTCCCTCGTAACTGCCTGGCGCTACACAACTCTCGGACACGACTGCCGTCCATCCCTTAGCACCTGCCGTATCGTCGCAAAGGCTTCGTTGCCGCAACATCCGCATGTTCATTGCCTCAAATGCTACATGATACGGGACATTGTCCTTGTCCTTGTATCGGATGTCAGTCCTGCCTCAGGCATCCCAAGCGGAGGCTGCCGTATGCGAAGACCGAGAGAACTGCGAGCACTCAGGTGAAGCGACGCAAAATATTGTTAAAAGGCGAGACTGTTGAGTTGTGCGGCTCGCTCACCTGGATGAGATGTGTTGAGGCGTCGGGCGTGTCATTCAGAAGCTGACTCCACAGGCGATACCAACCACGGACCAAAGTCCTTCATTGTGAAACCTGAAGAACCGAGAATTACTATATCGGTACACATCTGGACCAAGCCGATTTGGGCATCATATACATGAAACATTCGGGACATGGGCCACGCGATTGGTTCAAGTACGAGACGACACTTTGGGTCTGACCATCAGCGCTCAGAAAGCAATAATGTTTCTTTAATGTGATATGGCTGCGCGCAGCGGCGCAGGCTGAATGCCTTGTCGCGATGCACAGGCACCCAGTATGCATTTTCATTGGACTGTAGGAGGATGTACGCAGATACGGCCACCATCGCACACTCGCTGCGCCGATGCACTCGCCAATCTGGCGCGATCACCTTGAGCATTCGTCTTGGTCTCTTCACTCGTCCGAACACTGCGTGAAGTGCAGCGAAAGGGCCCGAAATATACGAGCTTCATCATGACGACAGAATTTAACTTCATGGCATGGAAGACACGCGGCGGGGAGTTGTGCTAACGGCGGCCGAACCAAATATCAGCAAATTTCGCGACTCGATCAGGAAGCGTACAACGGTTCATGACGCAGCTCCACGCGAGCCTGTTTGACGTGGAGCTGTGCTTCATAACGTTGGCAACGGAAACGAGACCAACCTCCTTGTCGTCCTTGACGAAGAACCAGACTTTGAAGCCGGTGATGTTGATGACGATGGCCACGTAAGGTGGCTTGCACCGTTGTCGGCAACATGATCATTAAGCTTTGAGGCCCAATGCTGGAGAAGAATAATGAAGCAGTAGAATACTCGTCGAAAGCAGAGACAGTCTTATCCTGGATGATGTCGCAGATGGTCACAAGGCCAACCTCAACAACCCCGACACCAGCGCGGAATTCAAGGAGCACTCCAGACAGGTACTCAAGAGTTTAAGTGGCGGAGAACACCGTTGTCCGCAGACGTGGCAAGGACCAAGGTAAAACCCCAAACAACGTGTGAGTTTCTTTTCTGTACTGCCCGAAATTCCAGCTTCAGACCGCTGGGGCCTCCAGCCACATCTCCATAGCCCCTCGACGACAACACACCCTCAGCAAACTCCCGCCCTGATATGGAGCCCAGATATGAAGCCCGCGGCCTGACTTTAGAACCAAGCGTGGCATGTAATTAGGAGAGCATGTTTCTTAGCAATCAATCATCCTAAGACAGCCCCTGCTCTGCCCGATGGACAGTCGCCGATGACTTCGTGCAAAGCTACAGGAGTGACGGCGACGAAATGATGCTCATAGAAGATGACAGGACAATGCACTGCGGTAAAGTTGAATTCATAAGGAAGTGAAAGTGAGTGAACGGCTCCACGTCGCCCCGCAGCAAACGTGCAGTCGCACAGGCTGGTACCTTCCTTGAATGTAGAAGCCCGTGCGTAACCATCGCCGCCATCAGCAAGACCTCTGCAGAGCCCCCAACTCGACCTGCGCAGCAACAACAACATCGACTTTAGCAGCAGCGGTCCATAACTACTACAACTGCCTGTGCCGCAGGGTGGCGACAGCACAGAATATCTCCGTTGCCTTTCTGTCGACAGGTCTCCAGTCGCGCGGACGAGTGAGGGCACTAACGAAGCCTCAACACACCACACCTCTTGTGACTCGCCTCACGGCGGCATGGCGTTCGAAGATGAGGTTCAGCAGGCCACAAATACCATTGAAGAACTCGCACGCACACAGCTGCGGAGTCAATTCCCGTACCTGAAGATTGAAGCTCTCGAGGAGTTATTAGCCGAAACTGCGAATGTTATCGTTTCGAGACTTGTCGAACAGTGAGCAGACTACCCGTGCGAGCGCTTTTCCCTCATTCTGACATTGATTTAGGAAGAAGGAAACCTGCGCCGCCCGGTCTCGCACAAGCTTCATGTCGTTGTCGGCAGAACTACGCAACATAATCTACGAGATGGCGCTCAAAGTCGAGGGGACAGTCAACGTGTCCCACCAGGACGTCGTTTGCCAGCACACGACACTGCTCCTAGCGAATCGACAAGTCTATGAGGAAGCACGCCCTATCTGGTACGGTATTAACATTTTCAAGTGCCGAATTGGTGACCCAGTGTTTTGGCGGCGTGCACAAGATCCCGAGACGGACTTTGACTCTCCAAGATCTGTCCGCAAGTGGCTGGAGAATCTCAGATCTGGTGCAGCTATGGTCAAGTCAATCACGATGCGCACTTGGGGGTCGGATACAATAGGGTCAGCTTTGTCGAAAATCCTGAGCTTTGGCGGTCGAGGTCTTGACTTCAATGGTTTGACTGTGCATCAAGGGGTGCTTAAGTCTTGTGGTTTGCTTGATAGAGGTGTCTCGCCCAAGATCTTTACATTCTTGATCCGCGACGGCCTGGAAGCAGGAGAGGATCTGTACGAAGCTGCAGGCGTGAGCGGGGAGGATCTTCTGACTGAAGAGCTGATCAAGCGGTTGAGATACAAGTAAGGGGAAAGTTCGTCACGAATTCGTTGGAGGGTGTGATGGGACCGCAAGGCTCGCGGCAAGCCCAATCATTGAATGTATCGAGAGCAGAATCAGGCTGGCATCTGCTCGCACGACGCAAGACTGGGCTGCGCTGCATCAAGTGAAGTGGATAAGTGGGTCAAAGCGGACATCGAGCAAACGCTTACTATTCCGAAGCGCCTGCCTGATTTGAAAGCAAACATCGACTCGCATGTTTTCCCTTCCGACTCATACAACGTATTTAGCCTTTCCTACTCGAGGTTGCGCTCTCTCGCGCAGACAGTAACAAGCCCTTCGATCGCAGCTGCAGACTCACCACCCCCTCCTCTACCTACCGCACGACAAGATGCCCTTCCACGATGAGGTTGACGAGCTTACATCGAGCATCCGCGAAGCGAACGCGCTCCAAGTGCGTACTCAGTTCCCCTATATGGGAACGGCTACTCTCGAGAAGCTTCTTGACGATTCTGTTGGTCGCCTGAAGCTCGGTATACTGCAACAGTACGACCTCGACAAGACATACTTGAACGGCTGTACTGACTTCGAATGACAGGGAATCGGAGGTGCGAGTCAAGCAATCACGCTCGAGCTTCATGTCCTTATCTGCAGAGCTGCGCAACATGATCTACGAGATGGCCCTATGTTCCAAAGATGGAGTCCATATTCGCTGGGATCGGACTCACATGACTGGCCGACACCCTTACGTATCGCTGGTATCCGTAAATCGGCAGATTCGTGAAGAAAGTCTCACGATCTGGTACGGCATGAATACATTCAAACACACCATCAGCTGGTTACCAGGAGAAAATGCAAACTCTCGAACGTGTCTTTCGCGCTTCGGCAGGCCGGAAAACCTGAGCGCGTGGCTCAAGGAAGTCGGAGCCAATGTGGCGCTGATCAAGACGATCGAGCTAACGTTGAGCCGCGGCCGCAGTTCAACCTGGTTGACAACACTGCTTAGAGCAAGCGACGACGGCCTTCTTGGTGCCGGCTTGACCGTGCACCAGACAGTACTGCACTTGTTTGGACTGTTAGATGCGGGTCTAGCAGCTGAAGTCTTCCAGATGAAGGTCGACGTTCGGGACGACTTTGGAGAACCCGAGACACTGGCAGACTTCTACGAAGTTGCAGGCATAGACGGTCAGGAGCTTTTCACGCGTGAGCTTCTGGATCGACTGGAGTGATATGAGAAGTGCGAATCACCACGGGTACCTTGGAGGGTCAACACGGCGGTACAGGTAATCTCAATCGCATGCTATGAGTTCATGAGACCATAAACGCTGACAATATCGTAGAAGACCGGGGACTCCCACAAAAGAACGCAACCTATGCAAAGTAGCTCTCCCGATGCTAGATCGGGGACGTATCGCACGAGCAAGTGCTGATTTCGTAGACCACTTGGGATCAAACGTGCAGAGCACTTTTAAGGGGTCGCGAAGGATCAAGAGCTTCAGCTCTCCTATACGCCTGTGCCCACAGCGGACGCACTTTGGGAGCAGCGGTGCCATGGATGACCCTCAATAGAGGTCACATGGAAACGATAGCTGTCCACTACACATGCCAGGTGACTGGAGATCGGACAAGGCGTGGTATATGTGCGTCGAGCCGTTGTCAGTCTCACCTCAATAGCTACGCACAATACCATGTTTTCAACACGTTTCACGGATCGCGCATTGACTCATCCTGCCTCTCACACCTGGCTCAGTTCCCACCGAAAGACTCCAAGCCCATTTTCGTTAGGCCGTCAGGCGTATCTCTGCACCTCTTGATGTGATGTAGAACTCACTCGACACAGGATTTGCAGTATGGTATCAGAAGCAATATACAATGTACGAGCTATGATAAGGCTCTGAACTGCCATACAAGATTGAAGAATGAGAAGATGGAAGCCATGCATGGGAAGAAAGATCTCGAACCCCATCAAGTTTAGGCATGCATTGTATCATAGTGTAAGTAGTAGCCAGCGAAGCCGCTTTAGCAAGCAGGCGCCGTCACGCATTGCAGAACTAACCTGAGTCAAGCAGCACTTGCTTCAGATTTCTCCCTATATCAGTTCGCCCTCTTCATCCTCATCAGGCCACTCATCTTCTTCGTCTTCCATTGCCTTGGCAGCCTCCTCTGCCTGCCTCTGCACCTCCGCCAGTCCACTGACTTCTTCCACGAAGCCCCGTTCATTCATTGCCCGCTTGACAAAAGCCCATCCGTCTCGCTCGTAAGCTCCTAGAATTTTGGGCGAACAGGCAGAACAGCAATCGTAGGCCTTGCCCTTGATCTGCAGCGTTTGCCAAGTCGACATGTACCCGCGAAGCTGGTGTGGAACTGTGCCGAGAGGATGTGAGTCCGGTGATTTGGGGTCCGTGGGAGGTGCTGATGCGATAGCTGTTGATGTGGGAGGCTGTGATGCCGGTGCA
This sequence comes from Cercospora beticola, assembly GCF_033473495.1. NCBI lineage: Eukaryota > Fungi > Ascomycota > Dothideomycetes > Mycosphaerellales > Mycosphaerellaceae > Cercospora > Cercospora beticola. Next base: position 1,201,053 of record NC_088942.1, read on the forward strand.
AAGCCTTTCAGTCTATGTTGTGTCAGCGAGACAAGAAGTTCGACTGCAAGTGCTGATGCGATCGGAGCTGCTCCAGGTCTCGTCACTGTACATTGCTGGTCGAGGGTCGCAGACTTCTGGCTATCCGCCGGTGCCACCACGTCAGAGCAGAAGTAGCAGCTGAGCTCATCTGTCTGGGTGGCAACAGCACTCGTGCCATTTGACGGTATGCCTGCAGCAGTCTTGAGTGGATCCGGATCGTCGGCAGCCTGTATTGTGACTGTGCTCTCGTCTCCACCTTCTGTTGAGGGTCGCTCCCGCATACCATGTCGCATGACCATATACGAGTCGAATCCGAGTGCTGCGTTGATGACAATCTTGCCTGCTGTCTTGCCCATGACGGTCGGTAACCATCTGGACTCGCGCGAGTCCATCAACAAAAAGATGGCATCGTGAGCATCGATTAGCTTCTTAAGCTGCTCGTACTGTCTCTCAATCTTGGTCTCATCGCCGATAATCGGATGCCCTGCCATGGGAACACTCAGCACCACGCCTTCCGCGTCGATGCCAGGATAAATCTCGTGCAACATGTCGGCGGCCCTCTGAGCTTTGTAAACTCCGCCACCTTGGCAATCTTTAAAGTCGTAGAGCGGCTGTCGCACAGGGTTCGAGTAGCTGACGCGACCGTTGTCGATGAAGGTAATCTTTCGCACGCCCCAGCCCATCAGGTTTCGTGCCACATACGCTCCCAAGGTTCCTGCCCCGAGCAGCAGACATCTGGTGCTCTTGATCGTGTCCAGATCGATAGACGGCGCTATCCGCCACTTGATGAGTTTGAGGTTGAGATCCACGGCTTGATCCGCAAGTCGTGAAGGGTCAAGATATGCCGCCAAGTCCACTGTTCGTGAAGCGACCTTGTTCTGCTCAGCACGTTCCCATCCTGTGACCTTGGGGAATTTGAGGGCTTTCTCCGGTGGAGGCCGTATTGGCAGCTCCTTCGAGTCCGCTTTCCGTTCGACTGGCTCCTCCACGATTAGTTCGCCAAATTGATCGACTTGACCGGGCAGTAGTGCGGACGAGCCACTCATCTCCGTCAACTTCTTGAGCTGGTCCTCAGCAGCAAAGTCGTAAACTGGCTCTGAGGTTTGCAAAGTCATGATTAATGATGTTGGCTTGTCTCGTCTCGCATGCGTGTCTCTGTAGCTCAAGATCTGGACTTTGTCGAGATGCCATCTCTGGCGCACCAAGACTAACAGATTTCGCAGCATCCACCCTGGGTTTGCTGGGAAGGTTGAAGGGTCCGCGAAGCAAACATAACAATCCTCTGGTCGAGCGTTCTTGAAGAATCCCGTCTCATAGCTGCTGAGCGGGCCAACCCACCACAAGAAGCCTAGCTCACTCAGACTGGAAGATCGTGTACTCTTCTTTCTCTTCGAGCATAGATTCCCGTCCTCTTCCTCTTCCTCCACCTCACCCCACCCTCTCTTCCACTCTTCCTCGAGCACTGCCTTTCGTAATCGCTTTGCCAGGAAGAAGCCGTGTTGTCTGGCATCCACGCTATACCTCCACGTCTGCACTGCATCCACAAGTAATGTGGTTTCTTTCGATTCGAGCTTCGTCATGGCAGCGTCTGGATTGTTGTTTGGCGCGACCATGCGCCATTGTGGGTCTGAGTGAAGGGCAGGATATGCGAAATGGTAGGTGAACTTGTACTTCTTGAGATCGGCGAAGCAGAGAGCTGTGAAGGAGCACAACAGCGATGGGCACTCGTAAATAGTTCCGTCTCGAATGGCGTCCCAGATCATCCGCCCAGCTCGCTCGATGTGTGCAGCCTTGTCGACCTCTCGGAACTCCTCCACAGTATTGAAGTTCTTTATCAGGCCCTCGGCGCGGTAAAGTCCGTTGGGTGTTCTGAGGCCCATCAGCATGTAACCCTGCTCTCCTTGTGTCTACTCCCACCACCTACTCATCATTTGTAAGCGCCGAGCCGTGTATCTGCATCCTCGTACTTCGCTCAGGCGCATCCGAGTGCTTGATCTCGTACAGGCCGAGCACCTTACGCGCGGAGGAGTCAAGTTTGTCATGGTTGATCTTCAGGGAGGCGAGGGCTGAGTAGAAAGCGAGTTCGACGTCGGTCGTCCATGGCGCATACTGCAGCGGTTGTAGCATGCTGGCGGTGGTCGTGAGGGGTCGTTCGGAGGATGTTGATGGTATTCGGTTCACGGAGGAAGGTCGTCGCTGGGTCAGTAATCAAGGAGGAAAGTCATCAGAGACGTATCACGCGATGGAGAGTGTCGAGATGCCGGTCACGAGACAGTGCCTGCTAATGAAGCCGGAGCTGTCGAGTGCTCCTGCCGCGTGAGCTGCTTCCCTGTGCCGTCGTTCCTGCAGAAGCGGGGCAGGCCCAGGCTAAGGAAGGCTCGAGTGATGAGTTGACTCGTGCATCCGAGTGTTGAACCCTGATGGAATGAGATCCGGCGACAAGAGACAGTGAACAAAGACAGCCTCCCACCTGATCTCGCAATTGTGAAGCTGTACAGCTGCTTGTCGAGCTCGTGAGCTGGTTCATCGCCGGACGTCACGAAGCCGATCCGTCTGCCCTGCAGCTTCCCGCTCTCCGCGTCGCGTCTCACAAAGACGCGCTAGTAAACTCAAAATCGACGTGCCATCTTCTGCTCCTGGAGATGTCAAGATGAACAAAGAAATCACAAAACATCCCAAGTCATATGTCGCGAGAGACCATTGCTGTGATAGCACTACATAGCTGACAATGCTCATCGGAATTTGCGGAGGTATACTTCACCTACACAGCACACAACGTTTACCGCCAGCTCACACTTATGCTTCAGGTATATGCTCAGGCAAGAATTCCGTTCTCGACTATCTTGTGCAACGTCACAACTTCCAAGTCCTCACACTGTCCCGAAGTACTACGACACCAAGTGTAGAAAAGTCTGCTTCAGAAGCACACGTCCCATCGAACCACCTCCATCCCGGCACAACTTTTACCAAAATCGAGGACCTTCTCGACTATGCCACAAAATACTGGCAAGAGAATTTCGTCACGACTTCAATACACGATGAGTCAGTCCTTGATGTCTTGACAAGGCGCCCGTTCTTCATTCTTGTCCACGTAGACGCACCAATTTCAACGCGCTGGGCACGTTTCACCAACAAATGCATCCAAGCGAGCTTGACTCCTCCGACGCTCGAACAATTCGTCATCCGCAACGATGCACATCTCTACGACACATCGACAAACCTCGCAACAGTAGCAAGCAGAGCCCAGATAAAACTCCTAAACTCAACTCCGTCATTACCAAAACTCTGGGCATCACTCGATGCCCTCAACCTCACAGACCCGAGCAGAATCCGTCCAGCATGGGACCACTACTTCATGACACTTGCATCTCTCGCCGCCCGAAGATCAAATTGCATGCGGCGACAAGTTGGCTGTGTCTTAGTCCGAAACAAACGAATCCTTGCCACAGGCTACAATGGCACGCCGAGGAACATCAAGAACTGTGCAGAAGGTGGGTGTCCCAGGTGTAACGGTACTGGAGCTACCGGACTGTCTGGAGGTGCAGATCTGAGTACTTGTCTCTGCATTCATGCAGAGGAGAACGCTTTGCTCGAGGCTGGGCGGGAACGTGTGGGCGATGGAGGAGTGTTATATTGCAATACATGCCCTTGCTTGACATGTACAATCAAGATCGTGCAGGTGGGCATCACGGAGGTCGTCTACAGTCAGAGCTACTACATGGACGCCGAAGCGGCCAAGATCTTTCAGGAGGCTGGCGTGAAGTTGAGGCAATTCAGTCCGCCGAAGGAGGGTTTGGTGGACTTGGATCGGCAGTGGGAGGACTTGGTAAAGACTGGCAGATCACCGAGACGGACAGGGAGGTTGGGCAATGTGGAAAGTTGGACGCATGGAGTATTCACTGTGGAAGATGGAGGGGAGGCTGCGGCTCCGAAAACGAATGGCGTAGCGCATGCACAACATGACTGATCGCATATAGGTCTATGGAACAATCGAAAACATTCCAAGACCTGCACGTGAGCCGCAAACCAGGATATTGAGTCCCACTGTTTCGCACAATATTGCGGCCCGCATGCCCGCCTGCCATTGCCCGGGGGCAAAGCATCGGGATCGGTATCGCTCGTCAGGCATTGGTCTCCGTGGCTGACCGCACACAACGGTACGCCTTACTCGCGCACGAACGCTTCTCCGAGGACATGTCTCTTCGCGGAAGAGACTTACCAAGCTCTACCAACGAAGGCGTCAGTATCAAGAAGAGACGAACTGTGCCATGTCTCGCGATGCCAGCTGTTATCGAAAAGACAATATAGCCAAACTTCGAAGGGGAGGCAATCTCGACGAGTCATTGAGTGCCAGAGGTAGCAAAACATCATCCACTACGTTGCCCTTCATCGAGAAATTACGGCTTGGAACAGAAACTCGCAAGTCCCCACCTCGCTTTGTCAGAACGACTACGACCTAACACAAAATCATAAGAGAATTGTCAGCTCTGGGACAAAACAATCGTTCTCGGCTTGCGTGAAAGACGCAAATTGGCATGATAACAGCCTATGCTAAGCTGTTTATCGGCAACCGTCATCCATCAATGCGTCAAACACTGACTTATTTGGCAAGCTGGCGATTTACTGACTTGACCACTTAGCCAGAGAAACGATCGTTAGGAGATCAGGGTTGAACACAACATATAAAGGTTATATTTATGTCCCTAAGAATGAAAAGAAGAACGGAACAATCAAGCAGGAATGGTGTTAGAAAGCAAAAAGCGATCGAGCCCCTGCGAAATGATTGCCGAGAGGTTGTCTGGCACCGAGAGCCTCTAATCTGGTCTTGAGTCATACATCCATTGCTCGGAGACATCAAATACCTGCCTTTTTCACAAGCTGGCGAATTACTGACTTGACCATCTAGCCAGGGAACGATCGTTGAAAGAGGTAGGAATGGATATTGTATATAAGCATTCAATGTCCAAACAGTCAGGCAGCAAAAGAAGTGAAGCATAGCAAGAACAAAAAAACGACCAGCCTCCAGCTAGACAGACCACGGGAGTCAAGACCATGTACAACGAAGCCACTGCAGTTGTCGAAGGTACGACACCATTAGGTCGGAGCATCAAACGCTAGCCTTGAAACCAGCGATTTACCGACTTGACCACCTAGCCAGAAACTGATTGTTAAGAAAACATGGTCCAAGATCGATTGTAAACACTGAGCGGCCATCTCGAGACCGCAAAAGAAGAACGCGAAAGTGGTTGACATGCAGCAAAAAACAAACCGTTTCCCAGTCAGGATAGCACACATCATTGGACTGTTCTGGAACCGTGGTCTATTTAAGACTCGAGGCAGCCAAGAAAGTTATACTGCAGCGTCAAACGCAAGCTTCTTCAATAAGCCGGCAATTTACTGACTTGACTATTCTGCCAGGTGAACGATCGTTAAAGAAGAAGCATTACAGCTCATACATAAAGATCTCCCAACGCCGTTCACATGCCACAAAGAGCCCATGAGTTGAGGTCAAACGAAAAATGTTGAAGTGAAGCAAAAGAAGTAAAAAACAACCGTTCCCCAGGGAGGAGAAAGGCCAAGTATGGGTGCACAATACGAGCTCGCAATGGACTTGTAGTTTGTGAAACCAAGTCTGCCAGAGCGTCAGACACCGGTACTCTTCGAAGTGAGACTGGTGATTTACTGACTTGGCCATCTAGCCAGGGAACGATCGTTGATCAACCGGCACACAGTTCGTATGTGAAGGTCACCTACTACCAGTCAGTAAGTAGCCTGAACAGCTGAGAAGACAAAACGGCCTGAAGTTACGCAAAAGTAAGCAAAAACAATCGTCCCCCAACAAGAGACTAATGGCCGCGCTCCACAAATTCAAACCCGCAACAGGCTTGAGACTTGCGAACCCAGTGAGCCATATGATCAAACACTAGCTAACCAGCGATTTACTGACTTCACCATCTAGCCGGAGGAACGATCGTTGAAAGGCCGGCGCGTTAGTAGGTATATGAAGATCTGCAGCCATGCCAAATAAAGCTATATGTAAAAGGTCCGACAGATGGGAAAAAGTCGAAGCGAGGCAAAAGGTGGCAAAAAACAACCGCTCCTAGACTGGAGAGTAGCCTTGGTAATCTCAGTGTCCAGCTCCTATGCGCTCGAGATGTGTAGACAAACAAGCTGAAGCGTCAAACACCAGGCAGCCTGGCGGTTTACTGACTTGACCATCTAGCCAGAGGAACGATCGTTGGAGCAGCATGGCTGGGAATGGCATATGAACGTTGATCTATCGCCTGTGAGACGGACTTGATCGCTCAGTTCGCGAGAAGAGAGGCGAAAAAAGAGATAGGAGCATTGTTGTGCACATCATCAATTGATTCCAACGGCGAGATGCCGTGTTCGTATTCGTACCTTGCTTTCCATCCCATCTTCTCTGATTCCACCCTAGCAGCATACCAAGGGTATATCCATCCCAGCGTTTGCTTCTGTCTTCATTCCCTCCCAAGAGCCGTTCATGACTTCGGGTTGCATTTCACAACTGCAAGCCTCTCCCGCCCTTTCCTTCCCCAAGCACGCCTTGACTTCCCTGCCTGACGTGCGCTTTACTCCCCGCAAACAGGCTTTTCCAGATGAAAGCCTCACTCAGCAGCAATTCCACATCCTTCTCTGTCCAGTCTTTCGTAGGCAAAGACTGTAGAAACATCATGATCTCCTGGAAATCCATTTGTTGTAGACGATCCGACCATTTGACCAGAAACGCTGCGCAGACGTATAAGTGGAACGCTGAGAAGCCTTGATCTTCGGCCTAAGCAGAAAAGAAAGTTTAGTCAGTAGTTGTTGGATGAGAAGGGAGGAAGGGAAGCTCTTACAAGATATGTATCCCACATCCGAATAGTATTCCTCACGGAAATTTCCCGCATGAGGAGGCAATTCATCCATCGAAAGGAGAATTGAATGAACTCCACTCCTTCATTCTCCATGTGTTTCGCTAACCCGCCATCGATGCGCGCTGTCAAATCTCGTAGTTGCGCGACTTGTCTTTGAATTCCAGGTTGGGCGTGAATATAATTATCTTGAATCCCATCAAGAAGTTTGGTCAGACACCAGAATGAATCAGCCTCGACTGCGTCCAGCACAGCTTTCGGTAATTGGCCAGGATCCATTCCCGAGTCGACTTCGGGATCTGTGATGTACTGTCCCAAAAAGACCTGCCAGAACGGCGTCACAAGATCGTTGATGCCTTGCACGTAACCGGATGCGGGATGTCGAATGGCCCATACATACAATATTCGTTCCAGTGATCGCTGTGTGGCCTCGTAGCTGTACAACTCTAAATGTGGATTCGTTCGAGGGACGTCGATACTGATCTGATGCCAGATGGCTTCATCAAGACCTCGCCCGCCCACCCGAGGAGATTTAGGTGAAGTAGGCATGTCTGCCGACCTGTCACCCCGCTCGAAAGCTTGCCTCACTCCATCGAGGTACTCTTTCCGCTTTCGTTCCAGTGTGGCGACACGACGCTCGGAGCTTGTGGGAAGATAGCCTAGCAGCAGCTGCCAGGTCATGGCTCGCACTTCAGGAGGTAGACCTGACCAGGCAGAGTCTCGCAATTCAGCCAGATTGACCGAGGATGCTTGCAGTATTCGCTTGAACTTGTTTATTCGCGTGATTCGTGCGGAGTGTGCCTCGGCCTCTTTTGCTGCCGCATTCGGCGGTAATGAAGGATGCGATATCAGGTGGAGTGAGTTGGCAGGATCTCGGAGGATTTCCTTGTATTGTGGTCGCAAGATCTTCTGTCCCTCCGTGCTCTTCTTTAATGACGGGTAGGCTGGTATCTGAGTGCGCATCTCTGCCATGTCGCCATTGTCCATTGCCCATGATGCGGAAGACAGCGAAGTCGCGCCCCCATTCCCAGTCAGTGCCCCGCCGAACTGCTTGCTGCTACTGCTGCTGCCTTTGCCTAGCCCTCCCCCTGGATCCTTGGCCTTCGCTTTTGATAATCGCTTGTTCTTCCTTCGCATAGACGCTATGCTGGGCAGGCCGAACTCATCTTCATCGTCCTCCTCCAGACCGAATGCGTCGCCATCGTCGTCATCGTCGTAGGCATTGCTCGACTCGGCCAGGAAGGAGGAGTATTTGGGTCGCGTTGGCGGTGATCGCGTGTTTCCAGGCGAGGGCGTGTTCTTACTGTTGCGGGGATCGGTGGGCGGTGTTCGTGGTCGATCGTTGCCAGAGAGGGATCTACCTACATGCATGAGCGCATTGTCGCGAGAAGTGGCTCGATGCAGCGTACAGTTGATTGAAGTTCAGGATATCGGCATGGCTGTAGGACGCTCCAATGACCTTGCGCGTTGTCGGCTCGGGCGTGTCCGCGTTTGGGGTGGTAGAGGGGTTATTCGCATTGTGGCTGCTGCTGCTGCGATTGCTGGTGGCCGACGTGGATCGCCAGAAGGGAGACGTAGTGCTGCTCCACATCAGTTACGATGTAGTCAGAGTGACTGAACAGACGCCAACTCACTCGGTGCGGTCTATGAAGGCCCAAATGTCCATGTCAGCGGCCGGTCTGGTAATAACGTGGGTGGCTGCGAGCGTTGGTCGGCGGGTGGATGAGGGCGCGACACGAACCGACCTGGACCATCTCCTGCTGCGACGCCGTTAGATTTGTCGGAATTGGAAGAGAGGAGTTGGTCAGAAGGGACACACCTGGTGGGAGGGCTTTCTGAAGTTCATGTTCATTGTGACAGCAGACAGCGACTAGCAGAAGACGTCGGCTTGAAATCGAGATGATCTTCCCAATGCAGCCAACATCTGCTTCCCCATCTCGTGACGCATTAGCGTGCAGGTGCTGCGTCCTCAGGCACCGCTCACCCGCCGCTGACACAAACTGCAGCTTCCGCTTTCTGCACCACCACCACTCCACCCACCGCACCCACCTCGTCCACTCTCTTTCATCGACACCACCCGCATTCCTCCTCGCATCTGCGACATCCTCTACCGCGCATCCTCACTCCGACCCGCCGCGACCATGGCCGAGCCGGGCATGGACGACGAGGATCTCTTCGCTGATCTGTGAGCCCGCCCGCCGACCTTCCACCTCCCGCGCGCGACACTGACTGCTATTAGCTACGACGGCGACGACACCGCAAACGACGCGCCCGCTGCGCCCACCAAGACCGAACCCGCACCACAAGCTGCTGCTGATGCCGATGCTGCGGCTGCGGCTGCCGCTGATGATTTCCTCAACCAACAGGCCGCAGCGCCGACAGTCGAGTCACACCAGGGCAACGGCGCCAGCGGTCATCAAGAGCAGCAGCCTTCGTACGATCAGAACATGGGCAATCAACATACCGAGTACAGAGATCCGACTCCGGACAATAGGCCCCTGATCGGAACCAAGGAGGATGGGTAAGTATATCTCCTTTCTTTCATCTGCCTTCTTCTGCGCGGCGTGAGCAGCGGTGAGCTTCATCTACTCAACACTGGTATCTCTGAGGCCTACGGCACGTGATTATTGAAATCGAGTGCGATGCGAGAAAGATGTCAAGCGTAACACAGTTGAGAGACAAAGCGCAACGTCATGCGACGAATCTCAGTCGCTTCCACTTGAGAACGGCAAATCGGCTCGTCCTCAAGAAGAGAGGCGACGAAGACTGCAAAGTTCAACTGGTGTTCTGTCAACTGGTGACGCACATGCACCGTGCATCATGTCCTCATCAGCCAAACATCAAATATTCCGGAAACACATTACCTGGAAAAACCATCGCGTCGACGACTGAACAATCTTATAATGGAGGGGTCGGATTCTGGGATGGACAAGGATGATTTCAGCCTCGCAGATATTGAGTCGCGTCAGATACTTGGTGCACATTGTTGCGTATCTTGGCAGACGAGGAAGCCGATATATACTGGATCATGATCACACTACCATACTACAGCCTTGATCGTGATTGCTCGAAGGGAGGAAAGAGGGGCCGAATCAGGATCGCAAGTACACAACACAGAACAGCGATGATAGCTTCAAGCCAATAACCTCGCCTCAAGCGACAAATAGCAGATCATGCAGACAGACAGGCAGTCATCATCATCATCGTCAGAGAGGAGATAGCCGATGTAGCTATGCAGCCGCGCCAATCTCTGCCACGCCTAGACGTGCGCACATGGCCGGCCTTGATAGCATGCGTTCAGCTTGAGAAATCGAAGACGCGCAAGAGCGAGAAGATATACTACTGCTGCATACCTCAATCGCCATCGTCGATGATGAAAAGGGAATTCTTTTCCTTTGGACAAAGTTCATGGTCGTCGGCTACCCCACATGGCTGGCTGGCATGCTGGCATGAGATGGCTTCCCGCACGCTCGTATCGTGCCTCCGCGGCACGTGCGACAGCCACAACCTCAATGCAATACACGCCGCTCTCGTCTTACGATGACATGACGGCCTGGTCTGCCGTCAGCAATGCAACGCACTCTGGTCCTGTCGCCCTACGTCCCTGAGAGATGCGGAAATCTTTGCTTGGCAAAATCTGTGGCGACTTGTTCCGGAGATCAACTGGGCATAGATGGTGTTGGGGGCCGGACGAACGCACTAACGCCAGCTCACGCTCACGCCGCGCTGTACTTTACCATTATATTCACGCTCAGATAGCTAACAATATGCCTGTAGAAAAATGTTCATCGGAGGCCTTAACTGGGAGACGACTGATCGTAAGCATCAATCCACGTCATGTGTCCAATCTACACAGCGTTTTAACAAATCATCACAGAGTCTCTTAAAGACTACTTTTCTCAATTTGGAGAAGTCGTGGAATGCACTGTCATGCGTGACGGCGCAACAGGCCGCTCTCGAGGTTTCGGTTTCCTCACCTTCAAGGACCCCAAGACGGTCAACACAGTCATGGTCAAAGAACATTCCCTCGACGGCAAACTTGTAAGATTATGCAACGATGTTCCCCTTTTTGCAACGACTTGTCGTGTCAAGCGCAAGACGAAAAGAAGTAAAAGAAAGAAGCCTAACACAACTTGTACATTACAGATCGATCCCAAGCGTGCTATCCCTCGCGACGAACAGGAACGTACGGCAAAGATCTTCGTTGGCGGTGTCTCACAGGATGCGACAGAGCAGGATTTCGAAGCCTTTTTCCAGAAGTTTGGTCGTGTGCTCGATGCCACGCTCATGATGGACAAGGATACCGGACGACCACGTGGTTTCGGATTTGTGACGTTCGACAACGAAATGGCTGTTGAGCGCACCCTCGAGGGTCCACTGGCCATCCTTGGTAAGCCCATCGAGGTTAAGCGCGCTCAGCCGCGTGGCAAGATGGGCGAAGAAGAAGGCTCTGGCGGCCGCGGCGGTTTCGGTGGGCGTGGAGGACGTGGCGGTGGCGGCTTTGGCGGCGCTGGTCGTGGAGGAGGCGACGGTGGATTCGGGGACAACAACCAGATGGCCGGAGGTCCAGCTCAATCCGATGGAAACGCGAACCAGATGACGCCTGCCATGATGGCACAATACTGGCAACGCATGCAGCAGTATTTTGCTCAGATGCAAGCTATGCAGCAAGGAGGTGGCATGAACCCCATGATGGGCGGCATGAACCCGATGATGATGCAGCAAATGCAAGCTATGCGTGCTGCTCAGCAAGGTGGCGGACAGATGAATCCGGCCATGATGCAGCAAATGGCTGCCATGCAGGGTGGTGGCGGCGGCGGCGGCTTTCCCAACTCACAGTCTCCCATGAACGGCGGTATGGGACGCGGCGGACCAGGCAGTGCCGGAGGAAACGGTAACGGCAACAACAACGGCGGTGGTCAGCAAGGTCAACAAGGTGGCTTCACCGCTCAAGATCAACTCATGTTCGAACAACAGAAATATGAACGCCAAACCATGGCCCGCATGCAAGGACAGAACTTCGGAGGCCAGAACACCTGGGATGGAATGTACGACGACGTCCCACCTCCGGACAACATGATGGGTCCCGGTGGCCACAACAACCGCGGCAACTTTGGCGGACGCGGAGGTCGCGGCGGAGGTCGTCAAGGTTCTGCTCAGCCTCCCAACGCTCCAGCCGGAGCTCCCACAGGTCCTAAGAACCCCGGAAAGCCCGGCGGAAACTACCGCGGCGGTGGTCGCGGAGGCCGCGGTGGAGGCTTTCATCCATATGCGCGAGGCGGGGCCTAGGAGGTTCCGATTTCTTTCGAGGAGGATGCGAGTGGGCGTAGAAAGCCTGCGATCACTACTCACGCTGCTGTCACTACTGACCGAGTCTTGCCTGGGTTGGTTTTCAGACCCAAGACGAACTTTGCCACGGGAGTGAATGCTATGCAGCAGCAGCAGAAGAAGATTGGGGTGTTGAAGGGTGGGGGCGGTATCTCCAAGCCCTATCGGCGCACTAAGAAATTCGATCTGGACAGACAGAAGAAAGGCGCTATGGAGGAGATGGTGGGGCTGGACTATGATGATGCGGATTCGGTCATGGAGGAATAGGGTCTTCGATTGCCCTATCACCTCTGCGAAATTGGTCAGGCGTTGCGGCTGCGGCGACTCGATCTGATCTGATCACCTGCAACAAATCCGCGGCTCTTTCTTCATCAATGCTTGATGGAAAGATGACTGGAGCAAGGTCCCGAAAAAGAAAAGAAAACTGGCGTTTCTTACTTCACATGGCATGACTCGGCTGGGGCGCTGGGTATATGATCAGCATCTGGTATGGTGTTCTTTCTGGCTGTTTCTGATACGTTAGCTGGCATGAAGGGATGCATGGACGGAACTCTGTCTTGCGTCCTCGGCTTGCGAAAGGGGATCACTGGCACTTGCTTTGCAGATCATAGGTAGAGCTTATGATGATCAGTGGTCGAAAATTAGAAAAAGTCTCATTTCACTCTCTCGGCTTTCGCCTTGTGCTGTCGAGCTTGGAGGGTCCTACTACTCTATGCGATTCTCTCAAAACGTGCGATGAAGTTGCCATGATGAACCCATTGATGTGTAGGCTCCCTGTACTACTCTTTCGGCAATGCGACTGATGTAGCAGAATTCAATCGCCTCCCTCGCTCCCATCCCCAATCCAATCTCATCTGCTTCAATTCCATCAATACCACAAGCCACTGCTCTCCAATCTCTCAAACGGATCCTCTCTCACGCAACCTCAAAAACATGCTCGCAACAAAATCCAAATCTCCCAACTTAAATCCACCCTTCCCTTCCCACTCCTCCTTGGGTCGTGCTGCAACCTGATTCATCGCCACGCTAATCTGTTGCCTGACCGGACCACGTGGCCAATTCAACCAGTCGTACTCGTAGCCCTCAAGCATCACCGCTGAAACTTCCACTTCATACAGACCTCCGATGCCATTTTTGACCCACTTCAGATACAGCACGCCCAATGTCCGGAAAGCAGTTCCGATCTCCATTTCAACTTTTGGGAGTTCCAGACCTACTCTGCCCGAGTCCAAAACCTCAAGCCGCATACGCACGTTGGGCGAAAGGATGAGTCTCCCGCAGTCGCTAAGACGTGGTTCGTCGTCGAAGAACTTCTTCTTAGAAGCATCGTAGTTGGACCAGACTTTGACGTTGAAGGTGTTGAGTTTGATGTACAGATCTAGCAGCTCGTCTTTGACGTCGGGGAAGTTTTTGGAGATGGGGGGGTAGCGGAGGGAGGAGAGAGGGATGGGTTGGTCCTCGAATAGATCTTGAGCAAAGGAGGATTGGTTCTTGAGACCGAAGGGCCGGAAGGCGAGTTCTGGTATTGGCTGTGCGATTGCTTCTAGCATTTCTTTCTCAGTGCCGTTGGGGCCGAACGGGTCGACGTATTTGAGTGCTGCTTGGGCGTTGGCGATGTATTCTTCATCGGAATCCGTGGCGGGTGGTGCTGAGGTGGCTGCGGGAGGGGTTGTTTCTTCGTCATTAGTGGTTTCCATGGGCATGTCTTCGGAGATCTGGTATCTGCGTTAGATGAGAACTCGAAAGACGCACGGGATGAAATACGAACATTTGACTCTTGGGGCTTGCCTGGCGAAGGAGGCGGCGGTGTCTGTTCGCTGAAATACGTGTAAAGACCGGCGAGGTTGTTGGCAATCTTGCGTGAGGCGCCGATGACATTGTCATTATCCCCATCGAGGGTGACAGTGCTGCCGCGCGAGAAGGAAGGCGATGTTAGCGGCGATATCGACTGCCGCTTCGCTGGTCTGTCGCCAGTCGCCATATCTGCAAACGGTCGCTTCAACTCCACCTTGGAAGGAGTGTTGTTGAGATCCATCTTTGTCGGAGGCGAGTGCGATGTTCGAGTCTAAGTGCCAGTGACAGCTGAAGGCTGATCAGCACAATTTTGGACCCGCTTGAAGTGAATTGCTGCTGAGGTGAATGGCAATAAGATGGATTAGGCAGCTCTGTGTCACACCAGTCACTGTCACTTCGACTCGACCCCATGCTCACACGCGGGGCAAATGTCTGCGCTCCGTCGCACAGGTACCATTACGCATCTTTCCATTCATCGCACTCAGCAGGCCCAATCTCCATATCTCCTCCTCGCCGCCCGAGTTCTGTCCATCTCCTCTCCAGGTCCACGCTCGTCTGCGCGCACATGATGAAGAGAGGAACGAGCCATGAATGCATTTGTCGTGATGAGGCATGACTGCCCTTTTCCGGTCCATAGGCCGGCCAGCAGGATCGGTATCAGAGAAAGAAATTCGCCGTTGTCATGTGGAGGAAGGATGGGGAGAGGGAAATGAGGAACGAGAAAGACAAATACAGAAATGAGGCATTCAGGCATCCGTGCATCCGAGCGACAAACATCTCCCTCTCCTAACCTCGTGATGGATCTGCCCACAACCTTGCGATCGCCCCTCCCTCGACAAGTCTATCAATTCCTGCCGCGATTCCATCGAACGGTATTTCCTCATTCGTGGTCTTGAACTTTCCTGCCGCGATCAGATCCATACATGCCTGAATTTCATCCGGCGAAGCGCCGGTCGTGCCCTTCAAGACAACATTCCTCAACACAAACTCAAATGTGTTCAGCGTGCACTCTTTGCTGCCGAGCCCCACTAACACGATAGTGCCTCCTTGTTCTGTGGACATCACAGCGTCGGACGTCGTTATTCCTGCACCTGCAAAGTCAAGTATCACATCAAACCTCTTTCCCGGAAGGCCAGCGAAGGACTTGGCGCATCGTCTCACTCCAAAGCTCAAAGCTGCGGCGAATCTCTTAGGATCCAAATCGATCGCTTGGACCTCTGCGCCGATGACACTCGCTGCAAGCTGCGCTGCACACAAGCCAAGCCCACCGAGGCCGACAATGGCGACTTTGTCCTGAGATTTGACCTGCCCCGCGGTGAAGACTGCGTGATAAGCTGTGCCCACAGCATCAGTTGCCACAGCTGCATCGGCGAAACTGAGACCTGGGGGAATGCGTAGCGCTTTGTGCTCCTCAAGAATGACATACTCCCCGAAACCGCCATCATAACCAAGGCCTGGCATGCTTGCCGCATCATGAAGCTTGAAAGGACGTTTTGCAGCGATAACAGCGACGACTACATCACCTGCTGTGAGCGTTGTCACACCGGAGCCCGTTTTTGTTACAACACCAGCGAGTTCGTGGCCAAGAGTAATGGGGCGCTTGAACATAAATGTCGTGTCGAGGCCCGATATGACGTTGTAGTCTGTGTGGCAGAGCCCGGCGGCTTTGACCTGGACGAGAACGTGGTTAGGTCCTGGCTCCGGGATCGGAACCGTCTTCAGTTCAAGACCATGCGAAGGATCTGTGAACTGCCACGCCTTCATTGTTGTTGCAGACATGTTTACGGACTAGGTGGCTTGTTGCTAAAGGCTTGCGATACCAACGGCTCTGCATGGCCATCATGCTTGAAAAGCGCATCTTTATGGATTTACCATTTACACGTCCGCAGTTTGTTCGTCAGGATTCCGGAGCGGAGCATACTGAAATTATGGTGATCAGCCGAGGCGGGTTGCTGCGTTGCACTGTAGGTCTATGATCACGTTGCGCTCACTAATCATGCGAAAACGCCAAGCTCCACATTCAGCCAACTTTGTCGGCGTCCTCGCAGATTTCACTCAATTTACTCTATGGTCGATGGCGCTCCGGAGCGGAGGAACTGAACATAGAGGTGCTCGTGATTTATAATCTCGGAGAAGAGGTTGTTCTGTTCAGAAAGCTGAGTGATTACCAGGAAGTTCCGAAAAGCCGGCGAAGATACAACGCAGCGATGGATGCTATAAAGACAAAACGTTTATGCTTGGACTGAGGCTCATAGACCCAGACGCTCTTGTTTCCTCAAACGAATCACCACAGGTCTACGCCATGTCGACCTACCAGACCGTTCCGACACAGTACACGACTGTCGATGGCATCAAAGTTGCCTATCGACGCCTCGGAAAAGGAGATGGCGTTCCTCTGGTGTACATCAATCACCTCAGAGGTT
This sequence comes from Cercospora beticola, assembly GCF_033473495.1. Lineage (NCBI taxonomy): Eukaryota > Fungi > Ascomycota > Dothideomycetes > Mycosphaerellales > Mycosphaerellaceae > Cercospora > Cercospora beticola. Next base: position 1,217,494 of record NC_088942.1, read on the forward strand.
CCATGGACACAATCGATCCACTCTTTGTCAAATCGATTGCCAAGAATCGCGAGATCATCGTCTACGACAGCTTCGGCATTGGACACAGCGAAGGCACCGTCCCTAATTCAATCGAAGGAATGGCCGACATCGCTGTCAAGTTCTTGAAAGCTATTAACGTGAGCCTGGTTGACCTGATAGGCTTCTCCATGGGCGGAGGGATCGCTCAATATATTGCCTGAACCCATCCTAATCTCGTCCGCAAACTCGTACTCGCGGGAACCCAATCATCGATCGGAGAAGGTGTGGCCCTACCACCAAAAGAAGTCCTCGAAGGTGCAGGCGATAACGAAGCACCACCAAGTCTGGAACAAATGTTATTCCTCTTCTACTACCCCACCGAAACGAGCAAAACGCTTGGCGAGGCGTGGTGGAAGAGAGTTCATGAACGACAGCTCCCCGACGAGCCACGAAAGGACTACTTACTTGGTGCTGGAGTACGGAACCAGTTGGCTGCTATTTTCACTTTCACGGTGAATGAAAGTAATTTCGATCGTTTGAAGGATATCACAGCGCCGACCTTGGTCACGAATGGGCATACGGATGTTATGTCTCCTACGGTGAACAGTTATGTGCTTTATCAGAATATTCCGAATGCGAGTCTTGTGCTGTTCCCTGATTCGGGACATGGGCATCTATTTCAGGAGCCGGAGTTGTATGCGCAACATTTGGAGATTTTCTTGAGGAGGTGATGAGAGGTGTTGATAGGATAAGACGGGCTTAGAGGGCGTAGAGACGAGGCTCGGTCAAGTGTGCAAAGGGCGTAGGAGTGTAGTACCAACCATACCGTCACAGTCTCAATGACATGTTTAATATCTATTCTTCCTAGGGACACCAACTGCTTGTATACTAACAGATCCTGGCAAGTCTGTTGCCACAAAAAGAACATAATTTCCCTCCACACCACCAGGCCGTCGCATAAGTCTAGATGTAATCGTAGCTGTCAACAGCTCGCAAACAAAGTGCATAGCAGAAGGCGTGAACAACAAGCTCGCGAGAGGAGTTGACTCCAATGCAAATCAGCGACGAATGTATACAGTATCAACCCAAAGACATCTTACTGACAGGAGCAATCACATGCATCGATCAGAATAGTAACACATCCAGTATTTGTCGTGTCTGTTTCCATCTCAGCCCAACGGGTTATCGCTTGGTCTGACAAGCCATCACATTTTTCAATCAATGTGTCGTGAAATTTCATTGGGATAATTTGAACGCTTCAATTCAACAAAAACCTCCGTGGAGGCTGCTCTCGCTAGTTAGTCTTCGGATCGGCTGGGAATTTTTGGCAAACTGAACCTGCAGGGGGGCGAATCCTGCCAACTTTTGGCGACATTGGCAATCACTGTTCTGAACGGCACATGATCACCCGCCCGCTGAGGCATCGCTTCGACGCAAGAGCTGATCCTTACTCCAAGTCGCCTCCTGCAACATATAGCAAAACAGATCTTGAAGCCAATGACGGGATGTCATTGCAAGAGCCCATCATGTTTTGCTGGTTGCTCTACTTGTTCCATACTCGGAATCAAGTTCTATCTGTAAACCGAACTTGTAGACCAGGTGACAGAACCTGGTATGTAAACACATCCCGAATTTTCATGTTCGGCGTGACCAACTCCATATCGAAATTGCGGAAAAGGTAAGTGATGGCGAGTGTGACTTCAGCATGAGCGACACTACAATTTGATCAGTAAACGAGCTGAAAAAGAAAGACGGAGGTTACATACTTGATCCCAATACATTGCCTGGACCCCTTACTGAACGTGGCGAGCCCAGAGTCCAAAGTCTTCGCCTGCTCTCCAAGCCATCGTTCAGGCTTGAATTCCTTCGCGTCGGGGCCCCAGAGCTCCTCGGAGAAATTCATAGTATAGACTGACATGCCGACAACCGTGCCTGGAGGAACGACCTTGCCATCGACCATGAATGGCTGACTGCGTTCCGGAACCACCCTTGGAAGCATTCCTGGGACAGCCATAGCAAAGCGTAAGGACTCTTTCACTACAGCGAAGAGATATGCATTCTTCTCAAGCTCAATGAATGAAGGGAGCTTGTGAAGATCGGGCATAGCCTCATCGGCCGCAGCGACCACCTTCTGCTTCAGATGTGCATTGGAGAGCACAGCGTTCAAGCAGACGGTCAATGTGAAGGCAGTCGTGTCAGAGCCAGCAACAAGGATATCTATGCTCTCTGTGACTTGTTGGTCAATTGGAACGCCCATCAAGCGATCGAATATGATTGGGTGCGGCGATGATTGCTTTTCCTCATCGTTGCGTCGAATGAACCGGGCGTGTGAATCCTTGGCGTATCTTTGCAGCCTGGCTAATTCTCCTAGACCAGTGTCCAACTTTCCAAGCACGTCCAGCGGTACCAGACTGGAGGCGAACTTTTGTAGTGGGTTGTAATACATGCCGTAGATCGCGGCGCCGGCAACATCGAACGCTTGCAGGAACGCAGCCTCGAACGAATCCTTGGATTCCCCAATGAGACCTAGTGAACTGCCGAATGCCAATTGCGATATGATGTCCACCGTCATTGATCTTGACCCATTAGTTTCCTTGTGCAGCTAGTGATGGATTAACAGCCTCACCTTATCATGTTGTTCACTTCAATCGGACCATTTTCACTGATCCTTCGAACTTTTGTCCCAACTTGATGTAACTTCTCAGCCATTACCGGTTGGAATTGCTCCACGCCGGTGCGCGAGAACAATGGATTCAACGTCTTTCGTCGCTCTTTGTGTAATAATACATCGGTCTCCACGAACAACGTGTGTGGGGTGTTGAAACATTCGTAAAAGTAGTCATGCTTGGGGAAAGGGTTGGTCTGGCTGTATATCGTCTTGTAAAGCTTCACGTCGCTGATATGCAGTTCATTGGGGCCGATCCGAAGGGCTTGACTGTCTGCATAATCGAATCAGGGCCAGTGAAGGTAGCAAAAGACCTTGCAGAGTAGACCGACCGTATCGCTTGTGCAGTCGCTCGTACTCTTGTTCTGGAGCACCGGCCAGCACCACGCTCCCTTGCCAGCTTCGAGAGATGGCCGCATACTTGGGACCAGGGAAGCGCGCCAGTGGATGCACCAGCAATCGATACAAAGCGCGAAGCGTCAAGAAAACGCTGAAAAGTCCAGCGACGATCACAATGCGGTGAAGCGCAGAGTCCATGTTGGAGTCGTTCGATCCAACATCGTTCCTAAGGTCCAAGACGTTGGACTTGAACTAGAGACCGCGATATCCAGAGCCGCTCCGCTACAGTAGGAAAGATGTTTCGGTCGAATTACAAAACCCGAGTACGAAGGCACTTTGTGCTGCGTGCCCGGGTCGGAGCTTCAAAGTTGCGGTTGCACGAATACATCCAATGAATGTCTACGGATTAGCCAACCGAATTGTGACCGCTGTGGTCACTCTTCCGGAAAGAATGCTATCTCCGGAAACATGTGGGGGGAGCACTTACGGTCACAGTGCGCGGCAGTAACACTGCTACTTGCCATGCTCCATCACGCCCTGATACTTCCGAAAGCCGTGAGGACATGGTATCGCACGAGAATGGGTCTTGGTGTTTCACTGTAAGTCAGGCAGCAAGTTCATAATTTTGTCGACTGTCTCCTGTCGGAAGGTCTTAGGACAACGTCGAATTCTCGGAAGCAACAATGTGGTAGGTCCGACGATCTGCAGAGCCCGAGCTGTCGCGTCACGTCACACTGTTCTTCAATGGATTGGATCGGCTGCGGATGGTGCAGCTTGAACTGGGGACATGTTGCTAATCAAGCGCGCGTGTGCGGATGAATGTGGACAAGGCTTGGCTATTGGATGTCTTGGCAAGCTTACTGCAGTCTATGGTTCCCGCAAGAGCCTTGACCAGTGATAATTCTTGGAATGCCGAGTAATCTTAGGACAAGCTCTGCGGTGTTACAAAGGCCCCTGTCGGTTATTCGATCAAAATTGGTCTTGAGGTCTACCGTACACGACCTTCCGTGTCCCCAATTTGTCCCTGTCTCCTTCTCGGCCCGACTTGGCTTCCATTCACGTGCTGAATAGTCAATGTTGGTCAAATTTTGATGTGGCTCTTGGTGATCGGCTTGACGCGTCGGAAAAAGGGTGTCGGTGGATAAGGAAAGTAGGAAGATGGTTTTGGGGTGGAAGGTGGCGTGCGACTACCATATATATCGGCAGAGGTTAAAGCAGAAGTGACATGTCCGGAGCCGGCAACCCTTGTTCCGAAAGGGCAGATTTGTCCACCTCGTTTGTGCTCAGCGCCGACACATCATACAACGCCTCAGACTCACCCATCATCGAGGCAGGGCAGAAGTTTCTCTGGGACCGTGTCGCTACCGTCAGCGCAGTGTGGAGACCGATACTGGCAATAACACTGCAGGAGAAGTCGCTCAGCTGTACGTCCACATCCTGAGCGGCCTTGTGGAGCAGCTCCGCGAGTTGGAGAACTCCAAAGCAGAGATTTGTCGGAGTGAAATGTCATCGAGCAGACGTGGAGATTGCTAAACTAACAAACGGCAAATAAATCAAAGTAATCATCAGCCGTAACTCGAAGATTCGGACACCACCCAAGAGCTTGGCCCATGATGGCGCGGATGCCAAACGACTTTGCTGGAGAGTCCAGCAGCGTACAGGCTGCTCCAAGATGGCGGACCGACGAATCACTATCATTTACAACTCGCCGCCACACTCGACGTCTTCTTGACAGTCAAAGCACCCACGAACCCTTTGGCACGGGTGAACGTCCCCTTGATCTTGATAGTGTATACCACCTTGGACTTCTGCTGTGGCGCGGATATCCCATTGCAACTGACCACCGCCTTGACACCTCCTTCCGGCAAATAGTCCGGTGCTCCCTGCACCCGGCTCGTGCTCCTTCCCTCATAAAACGGCACGCGTCTATTCCGAGAGCTCACACCCGCCATGCAGGTCGAACAGCCGTCGTAACCAAAGGTTTTGTTGGCAGATGGGTTGTTGATCGGCCAGACCAATGTGGTCGAGAAAGTACTCGTGGCCTTTGCTCCAGTAGCCCCGGCAACACAATTGGCTAACAGTAACAGATCGTCAGGTCTCTGACCTGTGATACTGTACGAGCCATCTTCACCCCCGATACCTGAGCAGTCACGACAACCACAGGTCCAGTAGTGGGTTTGACAAATTCTTGATAATTGGCATCACAGTCAGCAGTTGTACTCCCGCCGAAACCGGGCGCCAAAATGGAGCCAAACACTTCTGCAGCGGCTTGTCGTCTAGGATCAGGATCAGTTCTGCCCGGTCCGAGATTGTTGCAGGCAGCTCCTCTGCGGAAGCGGGGTCCGTAGAGGACGCCGGCGGCACTAAGTGGGAATATGTCAGTACTATTGCACTGCCGCTCGGTGCCACTGGCTAAAATGCCACTCACAATGCAGCAAGACCATTGGCAAAGCCTCCCGCAGAAAGACTTGAATCATCAGCACCGTTAGGCCCAGCAGCTCCTGCCGCCGTGTGTTCGGAGTAAATTGATTCATCATCAGGGTTGTTGTTCACTGGACTCGTGCTTGGGACCTTGCCCTCTCCGGGGCCGCCTGAGAACGTCGCGCCTAGACGAGCCGCGGCGTCGGGACCTTCACTCAAGAATCGATCAATGACGAAGAGACCTTGGGCAAGTTGTTTGATGTCCAAATTGTTGTAGCTCTGGCCGCGATTCGATCCAGACTGGGTCTCCTTCCGGAGGTAATTGCTCAAGAAATTTCCATTGCTGAGAGCCGAGAAGATAGAGCCCGGGACAGAGAATTGCAAATTGATTGGTACGGCGGTATGTCGCTCTGCGAGCACGCTCCCTTCGACGGCTCGAATGGCCAGCAGAGAAGTGAGGATATGGATCGAGCAGAGCATGGTTGCCGATTTCGAATAGAGACGAGGGAAACATACTGGAACGTCTATTGAGGGCTCAGGCCAGCTTTCAGCAGGTGCTCTTCACGCCGCCGCCGCCCTCGTTGAATGTCGACACGACGGCATCGCCGTTGGCCGTAGGCAAACGGTCTAGACATCGCCAAGTGCCAAATGTTCTGCAATGCGGAAGCTTGTTGCATTGCCAGCTAATCGGGTAGGTGTGACAATCCGCATATTGTACAGCAGCGAAAACGTGGCTGGCTGACTACGCAAGTCGCGACCTCGACGGGTGCTGGTCAACCGAACTGTATGACAAATCGATTCGAAAGAGGAGTCGATGCTAGCCAAAGCTGGAAGGTCATTGGAGATTTTCTCCAGCTTGAACGAGTTTCCGTGATAGTGGCTTGAACAGCTGATGTTATTGAGCGCCACGTGATCTGCGCTGGCTCCACCGACCTTACACCTCTCAAGCCAAACCAGTTCCTCACACTGATCATCTAAATCATTAAAAGCGCCCGACAGGAATTCATACTGCGTCGCCACCTCTCCATTCGCCAAAAGCAGAGCCTTGTCACTTCCACCAAGCAACTAGCAACAAGCAGCCGCGACAAGATCTGAACCGGAGACAGGTACACTGAAACGAAGTTGTACAGTTTCCTGGGATACAGGCTTCGTCCTCGAGACCTGGAAAGCGTGAAGATGTTGAGGGATGTAGAAGCTAGATCATGTCCTTCGATCCATGCCGCTCTATATCCGTCCGACAGATTGTATTGACAGAATCAGTCAGACATGCTGTGAAGGACCCGGTCTGGCCAAGGGACACGCAAAATTCCCATCTCCTTAGTCTCGATGGGCAGTCGAGGAACAACGGTGGTCGCAGCAGGCGGGTGAGCTCCGCAAGAAGAGAACCACTGTAGACCTCAGCATATATGTATCATATGTTCGAGCAGTCCGCTTTCGCATGGCTGCGTCTCACATTTTTGATGTTGATCTTTCGACCCCTTTTTTCATCACAGGTCTTGGTTCCCCTCGTCGGCTGCTGGCACGCGTCGCGCGCTGGTTTGATGCGGATACGAGGAAGTCGATGTGGTATTCAAAGAGGTCGCCGCAGAGCTTTCTTCCGCGCTTTCCTGCTCTGGCAAGTCAGAAGTGCCAGCTGGAGACAGCGGACCATGGTCGAGCCGAACGAATCCTCAATTGTCTTTCTGATATTGGTTGAAAGTCGCCAAGAGTTCGGGATGCACCTGATTGTCTGGAGTTTTGGAAGGTCGACGACAGCTCGTCTCGTGGTAGGTATTGTCCGCGCATGTGCTGCAACGCAAAGCAGCTCGCGAGGCCGGAGATGACCTCCTCGTTCGTGAACGAATAAAGCTACGGAGTCATGTTGCATTGAAACGCTGCAGAGACTGTTGTCACAGAGGTAGTAAGGACTGTCCCGCGGAGTAGCGTGTTGACAGCAGGTACGGCTGGTCGGAAGCGGTTACTGAACTCCGGAGAGGCAATGCCTTTTCTGCACACCAGAGCAATGCGAGAAACTTCGCTGCAGTATATTGTGGACCCAGCTTCAGAGCGAATGTCTTGCGATCACTGGCCTGGAGCTCTCATCGATCGGTCGCCGACTTGCCCATCGGCTGTCCGCCAGACCTGGCCCAAGCCAATGCAAACCGCGATTGAGCCCTTGCTTATGACACGCGCATGTAGACGCGATTCCGCAGTCCTCACGCCTGTTCATCTTGCTGCCCACTTCAGGGAGGCTCCCGGGTCTCTATATGATCCTGCATCTTGCCGTGTTCCCTGCTTTTCTTCCTTCGATCCTCCTTGTCGCGTGCTCGTTACTATCGCAGCGCGGTTCGGCGTTCGCAGTGTCGCAGGTGCAGTTCGAGGATGGTGTTCCGGCATATGAGCCTGTAGAGCTCTTTCAACATGTCTGCTTGCCGAGCGGATCGCAAGGCGACACTGCTGGCGGCGTGGTGTCGCAGGTGGACGATTCCAAATCAGATCGCGTACTCGAACGCGTCTTGACCAGTGCCGATGCGCCGGCGGTGATGCGGATGGCGATTCTGAAGGCGCATCGGCGGCTGCGGAAGGGGATTCCATCTCTTCTCCAGGCCCACGCTCTGTAGCGCGCACATGATGAAAAGAAATCTCAACAATACTGTTGATGGTAGGTTGCCAAAAATTCCCAGCCGATCCGAAGACCAACTGGAGCAGTCAGTTGATAGTTTTCAACTAGCAAAAACGCAATCTCGGACGAATCCTCACTGATATGCGTAATGCCCTTGCACTCGGATGAAGAAGAAAAGAAGGAGGAAGCGGAGGTTGGACAACCTTTTTGTGCTGCGGATTCGTTAGCGCCGGCAGTGGCCGCATTAGCTAAGCAGAGTTCTGACTCATCACATGGCTGCCTGGCGAAGTGACGGGCTCGCCATCAATATGGCTGTCAAATATTGAACGGAACACGCTCGTCGCGAAACATCCGACGCGAACTTCACATGCGCGAACCAGCGCAGCAACCAGTCTCGTTCCGTTGCCTGCAATCTGTCCAGCGCACACTGTCGCGCATACCATCAAGATGCAGAACCCGTAAGTGCGACCGAGATCATCTAACGTATGCCTGCTAACAGCATCCAGCTCACAAGGAGTCGCTCCTCAACTGGCGCAACATGTCCACCTCATCTCCTCGCACCGATTCCCATACATCGCAACGTTAGGCGTCGAACAGGCCTATCGCTACCTTCTCGATGCGCCCACGATCGTCAAGCAGCTCGCGCCCATGTCATGGCATTACGTGACCCCACCGCAAGACGGCACCGTTTGGCTCGAATGGATACCGCAAGAGAAACTGGATCACCCATACCCTTCAGATGGCTACGTGTGGGGAGATGTCGAACATTCTTATCGTCATGACTTCAACGGATACACGCTCGAACTGCGCGTCCAGACAGTAGGCTATCGGCCCGGTCACGATAATATGGCGACGCACGCTCGAACACGCTACCACTTCATCGCGAAGAGCCCGACTGTCGCCGCTGCAAACCCCGATCCGAGTCTCTGGATTGTACACTATCACTCTGCCGACCACAATCAGATCATGCCAGCGAGTCAGGTTCCAGTCAGCCAGCACACTCAAACAATTGTCACACAGAGAAGATGGCTCGAAGGTCAAGGGAGACTAGAGAGAAGAGAGTTCATGCTACACGACCGCGAACACTGGCCCACACTGCACCTCCCAGGCCAAGCACAAATGATGCAAAATGCGCACCCACAACAACAAAGACCATACCCCGCGTACCCACAACAAGGCCCTCCTGCCAAGAAGCCACGCGTAGCAGGACCTCCCGGCCTGCCTGTGGCCGGCAGCTCGAGCGAAGCAGCAGGCATCCCCGATATGACCATTGAAGCCGAAGAAGACACCTCTCTTGGCGACTTCTTCGACCACCTCACGCAACGCGACATCAGCCTTGCACGCTACATGCAACACCACCGCTGGATGGAGGAAGTATTCTCCTCACCCTACGCTACCAGCCAAATCGTCCCACCAGATCTCGGCCTCGGCTTGATGGGCGAATTGAAAGGGCTAACAGATGGCATTCTTGCTCCGCCGAATGTCGACGTCCGAGCAGACAGTGACCCAACGACCAAGCCCCCGAAACCGAAAGAAGCAGATGCGTTCACGAATCTGACAAAAGAGCAACTTGAAGAGTTTAACCAGCGAGTCGCGAAGCATTTGGAAGAAGGACAGAAAGAAATCGAGAAGATGAAAGCTGACCACGCGGCAGCAATGGCAGAATGGAAGAAGAAGAGAGCACCGATGTTGAAGTTTCAACAGCAGCAACAAGGGGCAGCTACAGCTTCTGCGCAATGATGAAGATCGATGATGCGGCGAGAGAGGAACAGATTCTCGTCATTCTTGTGAGACTATTAGCGTGGGCGTTTACTTTTGCTCAAAAACAATGGAAAAATGAAATGACACTTTTGCCCCTTACCTACAGTTTGTCGAAAGCACCAGAGCCGTCGTGTCAATTCGACCAATTTGCAAGGCGATAGATACGAAACAAACCTTCAATTCGATGACGATTCACGAGCGTCGCCTCCTTACAAAGTACGAAGTAAAGCTCTGCTTTAATCTGGCTGGCATGAGCGTCGTGCGGGAGTAAGATAAACTGAACCGAGAATCTTCCTCACTTCGATCTTTTTTGCCAAGAGGATGCACTGAACCATTAAGATCCGCATAGCCCCTCTCACGATGACCGGAGGGGAGGAGACTGCGAAGGGGCGAGCACGGCAGAACTTCTGACATGACCTCAGGACGCCGCGACTTGCACGTTCTGCGGCAGGAAAGACCAAATATCGATCAGCAGAACCTCGGGACCAGTGCCTGACGTTTCCTTTGATGACTGGCAAGGCATGAATCATGAGGACAACCATGTCGCTGGAACTCAGAGTCAGCCCTACACGCCTGCCTCCGTACAATAACCTTCTGGAGACTGGACCCCGAAGCTGGAGGTTTGGTCATAGTTGATTAATTGCGTCGAAGCTGATTGGTAAAATAGGTCGGGGTTAGCTATGAGGAGTCGGGCATGGTAGTAGAGATCATCAAGGGAGAGGACTCCGCAACCCAGCGAGCCAAGAGATATCTGAATCGACCTTCGGTTCGAGATGCTAGAAAGAGGCAGTTCGCTCAGGGCAGGTCCTAGATGATGACGATCTTTGCGGAGAGAAGTGCGTAATCGTAAGTCTGACGTCTTGGTGTCTGGCATCCATCGCTGCTACAGCCTGCTACTGTTGCTGTTGTTGCTGTTGTTGGTTGTTGTCGGAAGAGGGCAGACAATGTGGGGTGCGACATGGGATCCCTATTTGTCGATGAGTGATCCACGAAGTTCGAGAACGGAAAATGCGGTCTCTAGGTTGGGCTGGGGTGGTTCTTGGTGTCAGCGATGCTGGTCGACCGGATGACGAGTGTAGATCGCCCGTGATGCATCGGACAGCAACGCGATTGCGCTCATTGTCGGGAGACCCTCCGATGTCATACTGCATCCATGCTATTACGTCGAATGAGAGCATGGTAGTGGTAAGAAAGTGTAGGAAGGGCTTCTCCAGAAGTTCGCGCCTCGCGTGAGACCAGTGCGGATTCCAATGAGGGATTGCATGTCTCGGGGGCTCCGGTTGCTACTACAATGTGGAGCGGAGGTCATTGGTCCAAGGGCATATCATTCGACATGATTTGTGGCTCCTTATCGCATGACAACGACCCGAAGTGAGGTGCAGCGTAAGTCTCTCGCGCAAATGACTGTGTACGGCTGGCGTAGTGTGGCCGACTAGGCTAAAGCTGTTGCTATCAGCAAAAATACCTCGCGCTGTGGTACTTCGCTAGGGATGATCTCTGGCCCAGAAGTCGTGACAAACGGCGCTCGCGTCTAGTACCAGTCGAGCCAGTTCAAGTTTGACGTCAAAGCCCGATTTGTGAGACTTGCCCTTGCGCAGGCTCTTGCGTCAGAATAGTCCTTGTCAGTCATGCTGTTGGAGGGCATGCCTTGCCATCGAGAAAGCTCTAGCGTCTAGCGCACGTGTCGATTCAGGCTGGGCGCCGTTTAAGGTGCCGCACATGGATGCGGACACGTCGTTGTGAGGACTTGATCAGTTCGCTGCGGTGATGACGAGAACTGCTGCAGGTTGTGCTCCATTACCTGTCAGCTCGTCAGGCTCGATGACGAGAATTGCATTGCGTGGGACACAGTAGCACCAGAATCAGCTCTTGACCTGCGTGGGTTGCTGCCAGCTCATACTCTGTATCGTATTAATCGGACGGCGGACTTGTCCGGACGCATCGTGCTCTGGAGTTGTCAGTGTCTGTGATCAGCAATTCTCCTTGTTGAGCAGCAGCAGCGTCTGGCCACCGCCTGACGTGCTACTGCCCCATTCTTCTGTGCGAGGATGAGGTGTGGTGCTATACAGTCACCAATGTCTTCATCAGGGCGCAGTCTGCAGCAGGCCGTGTGGGCGCGCGTTACACCCGCGCAGCAAGGAGAGCGCGGCCGTGGGGTGACGACGTCGGTCGCTGCTCTCAACCGGCGGAAGCACGTCTTTTATCCGAAACTGCACAATGGGTCAAATGCGATACATTATCGCGGCGATGCGGTTGAGCGAAGACGGTGTGACAGGGAGGCAGGAAGCAGCAGACTCCTCCACTGCTGGCGGATGTGCTGTCACAGCCCGGCGCGGAGCCCGAGAGTGGGGCACTGCCGACATCGTTCTTGCCAGATCGCCAGCAGCGCAGCCTCAACGAGCAGCTGCTCGATAACAACGTGGTTTTGATTGTTCCGACGATCTCTGGGACGTGACCCGGCAGCGCAACCTTGGCAGCTGAGGCGCTGCCATGATGCATCCCATCATAGTGGCTCTGGATCGCTTTGAGACAAGGCGTTGCGTCAAGTACCCGATGGCCTGGACGCGAACCCAAAGGGCATTGTCTTTGGTCGTACAACGATTTCGATCTGAGCTGTCGGTGTACCGTTCTTGTCTCGTGCCCACCCTATGCCATGCAAGATTCGCTGGAGCCGGATAGCATAGCACCAAGCACCTCATGAACCGGAATTGGGGTGGGTGGTATGTCGTCTGCCGGTGACTACTTCCGCAGCAATGCCGGTCTGCCTGGTCGAGTCAGAAGCACAGCGGTAAGCTGACGAGCAAAGCTGCACAAAATTGGCGTGCTAGTTCCATTGAGTCCAAGCAAGCACGACATATCGGCCCAGCTTTCTCGCGAAAGTGCGGTCAGTCTGTGTCGTTGTTCTTATTGTTTGGATCGCCTTTGATGCCGTGGCTCCGCACGGCACTGCAGACGAACCCGGGACTAGCCAGCGTTTCGATGCCGGCGGGAACCATTTCGCTCTTGTGTGCAAATCCCTTCCTTCACTGAACTTCGAGACCAGCACGAATCGTGCGGACTCAGAAAGGCCAGTGCCGCGAATCACGGTAGAAGAACGGCAACTCAGTGAATCCTTGTGCTCGGCAACGTGACGGCGCGCCTGGACATGCGGATTTGTGCATGGGCAGCCCTGCATTTGCATCTGCTGCCAGAGAGACCAGACCCCCTGCCTTTCACGGCTCGTCCACAGCAGCTTTGTGACTGCTAGTTCATCACAATGCAGAGATCGAAAATTGTGTATTGTGCAGCAGCTCTGCGATGGCTGAGTCGGTCGGTGAAACAGAGAGACGTGCCCCACGCCCACGCCGCCCCCATCGGTATTCTGCAATGCTTGGACTGGACTGGCGAGAGCCGAGCGCTGGTTCAAGGGGACCACGCTACGGGATGTGCTCCATACTGGTTGTCCGTGGGTTGAGAACAATGTCTCGGATGGCTTCCTATTCCACACGGTCGAGCCACTTCTCTGAGCGTAGGCATCGTGGCGATCCCATTTCGCCCGTCTGCCTCGGTACACTGCGCCATGCGTCCGCACACATTTGAAGCGACGCCATGGCGGAGGTGTGCGACGCGGTCTGCGGACGTGACAAGTCGCCTGCTGTGCGTGTGGTATGCATCCACGTCGCGCGAGGTGGTTGTCGGCGTGGTGAGGCACGACCTCTCGTCCTCGCGCTTAGCTGCTAAGGTTCATCGGACCGGATAACAGCTACCTCTTAGCTGGGAGAGCTACTGGGCACTAGGCAGGGTTTTGGTGCTTGTGATGAACAAGAGCAGAGCTCAACGAGAAATCGATCGTGGGCGGAAGTGATGCGTCTGCTCTCGATGGCCGCCGTGCGCGACAGAAAAGGGCAGCAGGTCGCGTCGAGCAGTCGAGCGATGAATGCAATGCAATCCATACGGACGCATGCAATCCATACGGACGCATGCACGCAGGCTGCAGCATGCACGCACGCTGGATGCAGACGCGCAGGCGTTTGAGATGGCTCGACTGCCGGCGCACGCTGCTCGCTTGTGGGGAAGACGGCGGCGCCACGAAAAGTTGTAGCGGAGCCTGCGAGCACGGCTGCGTCCAACAGCGGCGACGAGAAGACCCCATACACCAGATGCCACGGGCCATGGGTGCATGGCGCTGGCGGGACTGCTGCTTTAGAACGAAGCCCAGGCGGGCAGCTCTCTCAAAAATGTGAACACGGCTTCTGATCCCCGCCGGCATGCTCTTAGTCGTAACTCTGAATGCTAATTGTCTTGGAACTGCCCGCGACCCTTCTGCTGCGTGCGAGCGACTCTTTTCCTCCAACCCTCTCTGCAATCGTCGTCCTCCTTCCCACTCTGCACCAGATCACCGTCGCTCCAGACTGTGAGCCCGCCCCGCCCCTCCTCGCCAGCACGCGGGATCCTCGTCGTGTCGTGCCGCCCAGCGCCAGACCACGTTCACCACACGTGCTCGGGGGCATCGAAAATCGTTCCGGAAACAGAGCCCCCCTCCAGGATCCAATCCCAGCCTGTTACACCTCCACCTGCCGCCCTTCTTCCCTCTCCTCATCACGCCTACAGACCTCCCGGGCCCCCCAAGTTCTGCTGGCAGACTTTGACTTTGCAACCACCCAATTGCTCGCTGTCCGCCGTGCTAGCTAGAGCTGCTGGCGTACCAACATCCCACCTGCGCGCACTAGTCGCCCATCTGTCTTCCGGCCGCCGATCAACACCTTCTCCGCCGCTCCAGGAGAGGCATTGTGTGCGCAGCGCGCCCACAGAAGTCCTGTCCCCTCACCTCCTTCCGGACCCTAGCTGATCTCATCATTGTGCCCACACCGCGCCTGCCCGGCCGAGCCTGAGCAACACCATCGACATCGGCCTTTCTCCGCGACCTTCGGACTGCCAGCCCCCGATTCTCCCACCTTTACGGCGTCTTCTCGCTGCACCCTCCAGCTTCTGTCCCGGTCGGCGTCAAAAGACGTCAGCTGCAGCACCTCCCATCCCTACCGTCGCCATCCTTCGCGGCCTTCGTGCGGCCATTCGACTTCGCCAAGCACCTGCCATTGGACCACGGGCGAGCCCGTACCCGCCAGACACAGTAGCACTGCGGCCGGCGCGTGTGCAATTGGTTGCCGCCACGCTATCGCATGAGGGCAACGTGCCACGAGGCACGCAGCACAACGTCAACAGGAGTCGCCTGACGAGCGCGCGACGGAAGTACAGCCTTTATATCTCATCTTCGGGCACAGCTCGCACACGGGCGATAGAACGCCAACAGCCGCCATCATGTCGCACGGCAAAATGACGCTGTACAAGCTGGTGGTGCTTGGAGACGGAGGAGTGGGAAAGACCGCCTTGACGATTCAGGTGCGTGAGACGCATATCGCGTTGGTGTTGACATCCAAACTCCGCTGACCACGTCTTCCAGTTATGTTTGAACCACTTCGTAGAGACATACGACCCCACCATCGAAGATTCGTACCGCAAACAAGTGGGCATCGATGGACAATCCTGCATGCTAGAAGTGCTGGACACAGCAGGCCAAGAAGAATATACAGCATTGCGAGATCAGTGGATAAGAGATGGAGAAGGCTTCATCCTGGTCTACAGCATATCTTCGCGCTCCTCCTTCACGAGGATACAGAAATTCCACCACCAGATCCAACGAGTCAAGGAATCGACATCTGCAGGCTCGCCGACCTACCCTGGGTCGCCGCTTTCTCAAACCATGAGCTCATACGGGCCCGCTCCTATCATGCTGGTGGGCAACAAGTGTGATCGGGTGACCGAGCGGGAAGTGTCGACACAAGAAGGCCAAGCACTTGCTAAGCAGCTGGGCTGCGAGTTTGTCGAAGCATCCGCAAAGAACTGCGTCAATGTGGAAAAGGCATTCTACGACGTGGTCCGTCAACTACGAAGACAGAGAGCAGCAGCACCAGCGCGAAACAGCAAAGCCTCCCAGCACTCAGATCCAGGACTACGAGCAGCCCGGACGAACGGGAGCGAATACTACGCAGATCGAGGCGACAAGAAGCGATACCGAAGAGAGCGTGCCAAAGATCGAGGGGGCAGCAAATGTGTCATATTGTGATCGACTGAGATGTTGGATTCTACGCGAGAAATTGCTTGCCCGCCACGCTGCATTTGACGACGCGGCCAAGTCGAGGTTTTCTGTTGAGGATCTGCCATCCAGTCGCTACCATTGCGGCGAACCGACGGTATTCGAAGCGAGTTGCAAAATTCTGCACGCAACCCGAGACCTCGGCCATGGTGTGGCGGCGGCTTTATGATCCTACACGTGTGAGGCCACGATGTCGGGCAGCAGCGCACAACACCATTCATGTGTCGGCGAATGGGATTTCCAGCATCCAGCACATTACAAGTGATTGGCAGCGCAATCGTCTCCCTCTGTGTACTCCACCACCGTCGGTTACACACCGCAAAGGATGCGCGAAAGTCTGGATGCCGCGAATGTCGCACTTGGCAAGGAGCATACCCCGTGCGATGTGCCAGGGGTCCGGCATCCTTGGTTATCGGCTGAGTGGGCCACGTTCGCGGTCATGGAACCGACTCCGAGACCGCGCACCCACACGAGGCAAATGAGCAAGCGGCAGTTCTGCAGGATGAACCGGGATCTACAAACATTGCACCAATTCTTATTCCCGGGTGGGGTTATGTTCTGATGTGATCTATGGTCGGAATGTAGAAAGCGTGGGCAAGAGATAGAATTTAGGGTGGCGGCTTATCTTGAGCAATCCAGACGAGGCCAAGGAAGAAAGGCAGAAACGGAAAGACAAAAATCTAGGAACGTGTGTGGTGTTGCTTTTTCTTGGGAGAACAACATATTTTTGGTAGGAACAGACAGTGAGATAGGATACCCATGTACGCGCCACAAAACCCCAGAGGAAGGAACAAAAAAGGAAATTACTCAAAACACGTTCGACTTCTGACGATGCTATTCGCTTGCATAGGCGATACTTTTTCTTGTCTACTTTCTCGCGACGGACATGTCCGAGCGATGGCGCAAACGAAGTTTGCTGGGTGATGTTGGCAGAATCGCTGACTAAGTGATTAGCCAGACGAACCCTCTTGTAGAACACGGCTATCCAATTTATCCGGGCGAAACGATGCGATGTGTCAACGATTCTACGGAGAAGCGAGAAATGGAAAGCTCGTCTTGCATCATCCATTTTATCCTGTTCTGTTATTTCGGGGCCGACTGTCCAGCTTAGATCAGGTTGGTTGGTGGTCATCGTCAGAACTACATCATATGGTTAAAGGGCTCTCAAGACGAAGAAGGTTAGAATCGGGATCCGAATATGTTCCTATTTACCACTCGCTTCTGGTCCGAAGTCTTTCTGCTGGTGATGATGTCTGCTATCTTGGAAAAACAGTCGTTCGAAAAAGAGAGGGCGCTGCAGGAGAAAAGCTTTTGTGCTGTGCCTTCTCATGTGAAAGTTAGTATTCCCACTTGGGAAGGTGTTAGAACACCTAATTTTTGTTGGTGAATGAGTGGGCGGAATGTTCATTCGATAAGATCAAGAGAGTTTGGGAGGAGGTGGAATCTCGGTTCGAACAGGTGAGGTGCCGCTGGAGAAGGTCGACATGTGATCTAATGCTGGTCGTGGACAGGGAGTTGTTGCGACGAAGTTATCGGGTTGCTCTATCAGGTTGCATCTGTTCCATGCCTTTGGAATATGCCATGTAGTCTGCCCTTGGGGCCTTTTTATACTCGGACTCTTTGGGGTAGTTATGCCACACTTGCAGGTCTTTCTGGTCGCCACGTGGATGGTCGAGCTCGAGAGCTATGTGCTCGCTAAAGTTCGCGCTCTGCGATTTTACAAATCTGGAGGTCGCGATCCCGAGCATGTCCAGGGCGTTGCGTTCTAGTCGAGAGCTTTGTCGCGCTCATGACTGCGTGTTAGATGCCTGAACGACATCGTTCACAAGTAAAGCCGTTCGGAGGAAGGATGTCGGTCTTAGACAAATCTCTAGGGCATGATGTGGTCCCGGATCAAGCTGATGAGCAGTGAACTATCTCCCTTGGTAGAGAGAGAGCGCTGCTGATCGTGCTTTCGCCCAGAGGAATGCCCTGGATGACAGTCTTGCACTTCGTCAGGCTCATGAGCTGGGCCCTGCTCCAATTCTCGGAGAAGGATAAGGCTGTCCGCTTGCCGTGCACTTCTGACGGATATCGGGCACTTCATCGCGGAACCAGCATGTTTGTTCGGCTGCGGAAAGGCATGAAGCCGTGAACTGGTCTGTCGGGCAATGCTCGATAGCACACGTTTCGTCGTATGGCAATGTGCAGTCAGTAAGGAGTGGCAGTGTGCATCAATGCTCGGCTTGGCAGGTGCGTGGCACCCTTGCCGGAACGCTCGACCGTGCTTCCATTGTTTCCACTTTTACAGACCTCACCCATCAATCTCGAGGCAACTCGCCGCCTGAAACTCACCAGCTTTTGTAGTACAGAGCTGTCCTAGCCTGGAAGACGCCTCTCTTGTGCTCATGCTCGACCAGAGAGCAGGCGGCGCAGCAGCGTGACGCGGACAAATCATGCCACCTCGAACGGCCGCGTACGCGTCTACGGCGTGTCAGCATCGAGGAAAGGTCTCGTACACGTCTCCGGGTTGCCAGAGCAAGACTCTGCAGGACCTGATCTAGCCGGTTTGGAGCTCTATTATGCAGGTCGTTGCCACAGCCGCTGCGGTCATCAGAGCTGGTCGCCATGCCGAGGAGCCGCACAACAGAGTTTGTCGACGAGCAAACAGAACGACATGCCACTTTCATTGACGATAGCTGTACACACTTGACTCAAGATCTTGACCTATTGTGTTGGAGACCTTCTGTGGACTCGAGACTTGGTGTGAACACTGGCGCCGCACGCGACAATGGCTCTCACAACCCTACTCGCCACCGCGAGTGTCCTGCTGAGCTATGCTGGCCATGCGACAGCTCAGGATGTTGATACTATCGTGATCAAGGGCTCGAAATTCTTCTACAGCGGAAACGGTACCCAATTGTGCGTGACTAACCCCGGCTTGTGTTGGCGAATCCGGCTGACCATGTCCCAGCTATATCAAAGGCATTGCTTATCAGCAAGACTTTGTCGCAGGCCGCGGCGATGCTACAACAACAAACTACAATGATCCGCTCGCGGATGCCGATGGCTGTCGACGAGATATCCCGTACCTACAGCAGCTCTACACCAACACGATCCGCGTGTACGCTATTGATCCCGCACAAGACCACGACGAATGCATGGCACTCTTGGCCAATGCCGGAATCTATGTTGTCGCCGATCTTGGTGCTCCCTCCGAGTCCATCGAGTCCAATAATCCCGCTTGGAATACAGACATTTTCGCGAGATACACTAGCGTGGTCGACGTGATGGCGAAGTATTCCAATACTCTTGGATTCTTCGCCGGAAACGAAGTGGTTAATCAGCCAAATCAGACCATAGCCGCACCTTTCGTCAAGGCTGCAGTCCGAGACACCAAGGCATATATCAGGTCGAAGAACTATCGCGCGATTGGCGTGGGCTATGCGACCACCGACAACGTGGACATTCGAGAGCCACTCGCCAATTACATGGACTGTGGCAATCCCGATGATGGCGTGGACTTCTGGGGTTATAATGTGTACAGCTGGTGCGGAGACTCTTCGTTCGAGAACTCGGGATACGAGGCCAGGACTCAGGAGTTTGAGAGTTACAATGTTCCCGTTTTCTTTGCCGAGGTGAGAGGCGCCTCAGCCCACATGATGTTCAAAGCTGACAATTTCTAGTACGGATGCAACACAGTGCAGCCACGAACTTTCGGAGACACTCCCGTGCTCTATGGACCACAGATGGACTCTGTGTGGTCCGGAGGCATAGTTTACTTGTATTTCCAAGAAGCAAACGACTACGTAAGCTTTGTTGAAGGCTGACTGGATCATTTCTGCGAACTAACACCTTTCCCAGGGCCTTGTCTCAGTCGACGGCGACTCTGTCTCCACGCTGGATGACTTCAACAACCTCCGTTCTCAGATCGCGACAGTCTCGCCAAGCGGCGTCAACTCGAACGATTATAACCCCACCAACTCAGCTCAGGCCTGCCCAACTCAGGACGCCAGCTTCAGCGCCGTGCCAACAGTCTTGCCTCCTAGTCCGGACACAAGCGTCTGCGAATGCATGTACAACTCACTTTCATGCGTAGCCTCCGACGAGGCCGACAACTCCACCTACGCCGAGCTCTTCGACTACGTTTGCGGCATGGGCGGTGATCTCTGCAACGGCATCGCAGCCAACAGCACGACAGGCACTTATGGCGAATTTGGAATGTGCAGTCCCCAGCAGCAATTGGGCTATGTGCTGAATCAGTACTACAGCAGTCGTGACTCGGCGTCTACGGCTTGCGATTTCTCGGGATCTGCCACTCTCCAGCAGGCTACGAGCGCGACTGGAAGCTGTGCTGCTGCTTTATCTTCTGCAAGCTCTGCTGCTGGTAATGGCGGCGGCGGCGCATCTACGAGCGAGGGTGCAGCTGCTGGTGGTCATGCTGTGAGTGGTACTGTGGAGTACATCACGATGGCCGTTTTGGTGCAAGTTGCGCTCATCTCGGGCATTGGGATGATTGTGCTTTGAAGAAATGAGAGCAGATTTTCCAGATGGAAGAGCGGTTGGTGAAGGCATAATGGCGATGACGAGGAGCAGCCAACCTCCTCGAGAGATGATGATTGATGATATGCTGAATGACAGTCATTTTTGATAGGAACTGTTTAGATATAATGTATCATCGAGCCAGCAGGCCGCCCAGTCGCTCGCAGACATGTACGTTTGGTGGTTGCTCGTTGCTGACTCGTTCTTTCGCAGATCTCGCTTCGACAGACAGATTCTTTCGAGTATACCTTACAGTGGAGAAGCAGGAGGTGCCAGGAGCGTGCGCAATCCGAATTACTCTGGCGAACTATGCGGAGCCAAAGTCCTACTTTCTGTATTGCTTTCTGCTGATAGGCTGGGTCACAAGGAAGCCAACCTCACCCAATCATGTCAGCTACAAGATGAAAATAGTAAAGCGGATCTCACATTGTATCGAGAGAGCCAGCCAACAGCTTGACAGATTCAGTACTCGCTATCGAGAGCCGGAAGTATCTCCTTGTTAGCGATCGTGTCGGCGGCAGGACAGAGCAAGCAATGGCAGCAGAAAGCATGGCATGGAGCTCGCTACTTTTGTGGCTTGCAGTTGCAGCCATCCGCATCATGCTCCGCAGAACAACAATGCTGCTGCTGCATGGATGTGAGGCATCGGCCGACGGCAGGCACCGGCCACGTTGTTCGATTTCTGTGGGCTCGGCCTGTGGCATCTCTGCGAAAGGCATGTTGAGCTGTTGATCTGCTGGGAAGAGCAGCTCGTCCGACAGCGCCTTTCGTGCAAGCGAGACGCGCACAGCCAATGACACTCACGTGCACGCCGTTAGCGAGGCACATATCGAGTCTTGGCTTTAAAGATGACGTTCGTCGACTGCGATCCCTGATCATGATTCGGGAGGCTCCTCCTCATGTCGCTGTGCGGTGCGCGACGTGGAGCACGAAGGCAAGTAATGGGATCCATCTCTCTTCGGTATTCGCTCTCATTGTAACAACAACCACAATCGCATTGCTCTCACACCCGTCCCGTCCGCTGAGCTGCGGTACCAGCTTTCCAGGCACACAGCACACCGACCTGCAGCAGCAGCTGTTCGCCACACACGCGCCATCTCGCTTCTCACATATATCCCCCGGGTCAATATTTGCGGAGCAGTTTGCGCCGACGCATCGAGTGCGCTGGAGATCCGCAACGCGACACTGTCCTGGACGAACTGCTGGACATTTGTTGGTTTATGAACAACTCTTGAACCTCTGAAACCACTGGCGGCTCCTGCTTCCTCCGCCGAGGATAAGCTTCTCGTATTATTACTTGCAGCAGTGGGTGTGCTCCACCAAAATTAGCGCACGCCAGACTGGGGAATGGGACCTTCACCAAGGACTTCTGTTTTTCGTGAGCACCTGGATTTCGAACCTGCTTCATCACTGAATACCGGCAAGAAACGCTCACGGCCTACGCCGAGCGTGCGCTTCCGGAGCAAGGACGACGTGCGAGTCGTGGAGCAGTACGACGATGCTGTTTCCGAAATAGGTCGCGAGTCTCACCACAACACGGAACCGCGTAACGACAAGCAGGCACAACCTTTCTCGACACCGACCATTTCTCCAGCGCACATTCAGTCACCACTACCGGTGCGAAACACCTCTAGCATGTATCGCTTGGGCGTGTTTACCTTCTTGCTCGTCGCAGTCGTTCCGCTGCTGCAGAGCACCTCATTCTTTGGCCACGCCGCTGTCCTCCAGCCTGTCAGTGGCAGTGTATTGCCGGCGCGAAGCGAGCTTCAGACTCTTCAACGCAGAGCGGATAGCCCAACCAATGTCTGCTTCAGATGGGCTCAACAATCCGCGCTCGTCAATGGAACGCTGTATACGTATGGTGGCCAAGCAACGACAGAGCCCGGACAGGACAGCGATGCATGGAATAACTACTTCTTGTCATTGGACTTGACGAAGACATGGCAAATAGCGACTCCAGCATTGACTGGACGTGCACAACCCTCCGGACCTCCAAACGTCTCTCTGGGATACCTGTGGAGCTCTCGAGAAAGTCTTTTCTTGTATGGTGGCCAATACTCATGGAAACCACCCGTGGCGCCAACAGCATACTCAACCTGGGAATATGTCATTGCCGATGACGAATGGGTTGAGCACAACCAGCCTGTAACATCTTCAGGTCCAAGTGCGCCGAGTAATGATGATCCAGTACAGCGTGCTGCTGAAGGAGCGGGAGCAAATGTGCCTTCTCTTGGACGTGGATTCTACTTCGGCGGGCATCTGGACTCCTACACGACAGAGGGGTGGAGCAACGCTGTCCCTCGTGTCTACTTGCAGTCGCTTCTCGAGTTCACGTTCCCGGGAGCGACCAACAACCAAGTCGAGTCGTTGTCAAACGACCGTGCGGCGGGCTCAGATGGGGTCTACCGCAATGTCACGGAGGGCGGTCAACAGGCCCAGGTTGGCTTCACGCAGCGCGCTGATGGCCTGCTCATCTACGTGCCAGGCTTCGGTGAACAGGGAATCTTGCTTGCCATTGCAGGTGGAATCAACGACACCTTCACCCAAATGAACAACATCGACGTCTACGACATTGCGACCAGCTCGTGGTATATTCAATCGACATCTGGTCCGACCCCTGAGATTCGTGTCAACCCATGTGCGGTCATTGCTGCCGCACCGGATGGCACTTCGTACAACATCTACATGTTCGGAGGGCAGAATCTTATTCCATTCGGCAACCAAACCCAATTTAACGACATGTGGATCTTGACTTTACCGTCTTTCACCTGGATAAGAGTCGACACCGACGATCAGAGCGTGCCTCCTGGACGATCCGGACACACGTGCAACATCTGGGATGCACAAATGGTGATGGTAGGAGGATACACAGGAGATGGAACTTTGACTTGTGAAACGCCAGGCATTTACGTCTTCGACTTGAGTGCGCTACAATGGGTCAACCAATTCACTGCATTGTCAGCTGGGGTCGATGACGATTCGCGCACAGCTCAGAAGTCAGACGGCAGTGATTCGACTGGCTCTAACAATCCGTAAGTAAGTCCTGTGTTGCAAATTTGCATTGTACTGACATTGGCAGATTCAATCAACAGCCAGCACAGAAGTATAGCGCTGAATCTCCTGGTGGCCTCGAGGGCTCGTATGGATACAAAGTGCCCCAAGCTGTCATCGACGTCGTGGGTGGAAACGAGGATGGCGGCGCCACCGTGACAACACCTGTGAACACCGCCACCGCCGGTCCTCTCGCAACAGGAAGGCCGATTACTTACACGAATGCCGACGGCAGTACCTCAACTTCGAGTCCAGATTCCAGAGGTGGCTCCAACGGCGGCGGCAGTTCTGGACCCAATATTGGTGCTATCGTAGCAGGCGTTATTGCTGGCGTATTCTTCATCATTGCCTGCTACCTCGCTTTCTGTGCCTATGTGTACAGAAAACAGCTACAACTCTACAAACGCCACGTGGAAATGAGTCAAGCTGCTGCGCGAGGTGAGAAGACGCCAACGATTCCAGGACTGATTGGCACCAATGCCGATTATTCGACTGGGAAAAACACCCCATCAGATCCAAGCCGCTTTGGAGGCTCTGTCGCCAAATGGAACACCAACAGCGAAGCCGGACGAGTCAGCGGGAGTGGGCATAGTCGCAACGAAAGCGGTTCTAGTAGTCGTGGCGGGACAGGCGTCACTGCGGCTGGCTATAATGCTGTTAGGAGGAATAGCGATGCCAGTGATGGCGAAGAAGATTTGCTGGCAGGGCAGGAGCCTACGTTTGTGGGTGTCATGCTGAATCCGAGAAGGAGCTTGAGGGTTATCAATCGTGATTAGAGCGACAGGTCTACGACTTTGCCAGGTGTATTTGGAGCACAGGACAAGCGATTGTTTGTACAGATTATGTTGATGACAAGAAACGGCAACAGAGACAGATCGGTTAACAGCATCGAGCGTAGCATGGTAATGGATAATTCTGTATTATTGGGTCGACGACTCGTGTACCTGCTGCATTCTCGGCCTCATGCTACATCTCCTGTTCTGAGAACCTTGTGGTCGTGGCTGCCTTCAAGCTGGACGTGCGTGACCTTGGCATCTGGCAGCTTTGCGGAGGGAGGCTGCCGTCGGTTCTTCACGGGAACACACTTCTCTGCTCACAACACAACATACAATTGGACCACAGGATGCCTCTTTTGGAAGAACTGCACAGCTGAACAACAGGACTCTGACATCACGGGAGGAGTTGTTCGGACTTGCCGGACCACGCTGCGGCAGATCGGCTGGAAGCTTGAACGCCTCCGAAATTCAATTTTCGGCCACTTTCTGGCGCCCAACATCCCAATCGAGGGTCCGCCAATCGCTTTCAGATATCCCACTGACGGGACTCGAGCTTTCGTACCCCGATGGAGTGTCAGCTCGTGCTCCCTCAGAGCGGACTGCGGCTCCCGGACGAGCAGTGTTACACAGGTTCCAATAGCGGTCTTTCAGCATTTCAAATTGGGGCAATGCGGCTAACCTATCAGATATGTTGGAACGACGTATAGAAGCAACAGCACTAACGGCTTTTGCTTAATGCATTGCAGATCGGCAGAGATGGGCATAGAGCGTGAACCATAAAGATCAGCGAAGATTCCTTCGTTACTGCGGCTACCTTCGTTATCATCCACCTTGTTCTCTGTCAGTCGCAAGGATGAGCTTCAAAACTTTTGCTGCGTTCTTTCTTACGGCTCAGCTGGTTGCTGGCGGCCCAGTGTATAGTCGTGATGCGGAGGTCCTTGAGCAGAGGCAGGCGCCGCCGAATCACAATGATTTCAGCTGCCGGAGCGCCACGCATCCGAATCCTGTAAGTGGTTGGCAAAGTGGTTTCCTGTCGAATAGCTTGGGCTGACAAGTCAAATAGGTGATCATTATGCATGGTCTGGGCGCGACCTACTATGAGGACCTCAACTATCTCGAATCATACTTGAAAACTCAGGACTTCTGCACATTTTCCATCACTTACGGGGACTACCCAGGCTTTCCATTTGTGGGTGGACTGGAGTACATCAACAAATCTTCCGTGGAGCTCGCAGACTTTGTTCGAGAAGTGCAGACGAAGACTGGTGCCGCTAAAGTCGACTTCGTAGGCCACTCCGAAGGCGCCTTCCAGTCCTTGTATGTGCCGAAGTTCACAGGCGTCGCCAACATTGTGCAAAGAGTGGTCGCGATCGCACCTCCAACTCACGGAACCACCTTCGGAAACCTATACACCTTGAGCTACATTGGAGGCAACCTTACCAAGGGACTTGTCGATACTGTGCTTGCAAAGTTTGGCTGCAGAGCGTGCACTGATCTTGTGACTGATGGAGGCGCGGTTCAACGGCTTACGAATGGACCAATTGCTCAGCCTGGAATCAAATACACAATCTTGACGTCGAGGTACGATGAGTTGGTTACACCTGTGGAGACTGCATTTGTCAATGAGCCTGGAGTTGAGAATCTTTTCATTCAAGACTATTGCCCTAACGATCCAGTTGGGCACATTGGCGAAGCATACGACCGAAATGTGTGGGCGATTGTCCAGAATCGCCTCAGCGACAACCCGGCCGGTCCAACTGTCTGCGTGAAAGGCTCTCCCGGAAAATAGGTCGTCAATCGCTATATGTAGCTGGAATTGACCTATATGTCTATTGGCAACTCAAGGTGCAGCCTGTTTTGCAATCTCGCAACTTTCGGAACTTTCTCAGCTTTGCGCAACACCGTGCACGTTGCTCTTTGCATATTCGGCAATTCCTGTCGGTCTGTTCCATCCTTGTCAGTTCACTCGGAAGGGCCTCCCTTGGGAGCCGTACGGATGCCGTTGTCAGCGTAACTCGCCAACAGTTGTCACGGTTCGCCGAGGGATCCGTGATCAAAGCAAGACCGCATTTCCATGCGCTGTCACACTCTTAAATCCGCATCTTCTAATCAAGAGTTCGTAAACGATACAAATATCATGAAACCGATTCAACTCCCCACGATCTCCATGTCTCGGGTTTAAGAGTAGGGCTGGAGATGTATCACATGCTCCGTAAGCTGGCCCAAACGCGAAGTGTGCACCCAGGTCCGTTTCGAACAGATTATTTCTGTCTTTTTGGTCACACTGCATGCATGGCCGTTTGCCCTTCGGGCACCGCTGCCACAAGCAGAGATGCCCTGCAAATATTCGATCGATGATGGGATGTCAAGTCCGCGAGTCAGCACGTGCAGCATTTCAGCGCCATTGCGTCGTTGGATCATCCAGACCAGGACCCTGAGGCTCGAACATGCACCTGCATTACGTGCATAGAACAACCACACAACCACATTGCACTACTTCCTCTGCCTCTCCCTGCACACCTTTCCGCTTACCCCACGAGAACCTGAGACAATATGGGAGACATTGGAGTTTCGACAGGCAGTCCGACGACTTTGGACATTACTGCACCTCCGCCGGACGAATTATGCATGACATTTACTGCTGCAGCTTCAGCTAGCAATAGCTCCAAGAGCTTCGTAACACAAACGAAAGGACCAGATCTTCTTGCTCTGCCACTTTCAGCGGGTATTACAGTCTCAGGCGAACTGGTAGACGACCCCAGTACAATCACAGCTCCATTCCTGCCCGGCGATATCATCCTCGCATGTCTAATCCCACCAAAACCATGCCTCCTCTCCGCTCACGAAGGCTCGTTACGCCTACGAATACCAACAATTTCCGCTCTCGAATTACCAGGTAGCATGCTCCCCGAAACCGGTTGCGCCTACCTCACAGCCCTCATGACCGGCGCCGCAATCCTCAAAGAACAACTCCACATCCCCATCATCCGAACGCCTACAGCTTCACCTACGCCCGCAGAAGACGGCGGAGTAGAAAGCTACAATAACAAACGAATACTCATCGCAGGCGGCGAAACAGATCTCGGAGCTGCTTTTGTGCAACTTTTACATCGCGCTCTACCGGATGCGAAGATTTACATTACTTGCACAGAAACCGATTCTACTGCTCTATTATCTCAACGTTTGTTCCATATGAAAGGTCTCGGAGCTTCGAATTCTGCGGATGGTGATGCGAGGGATCTTACGGATCGGCTTTCACCGAGTTTTGATATTATTATCAACGCCGTGAAAGACCAGGAGATGCGAAAAGATGTTATGGAGCTTTTGGATGGGATGCAGAGATTTGTCGATTGTGGGACGTTGGATGTAGAGAAGGCTGTTGGGAACTTTTTGGAAGAGGAGCCGGATTGTGTTACTTCGCTGCATGAGATGTTGATGCAGGCTGCTGGGGTGTTTGAGATGGAGGGAGAGGAAGTTGTCGAGGGGGAGGTAGAAGCGAGAGATGTGGTTGTTGAAGAGGAGAAAAAGCTGGGGCTGGAGAGAGAGGATTCAGGGAAGGTTGTGGATTGAACTACTGGATATGTCAACATCTTTTGGCGTTTACGAGGTGGAATCGGTCATTGGCGTTTGAGCGGTTTGGTAACGATATGCTAATGGTTCCGATGATGATGAAGGAATGGACGGCTCGACAGCACGATACCCATAGCAATGAAATGACATGAAATATGGCAAATTGTTGAGGCTTTTCCCTTTGCAAATTATGTTCATGCCAGCTTGTCTTGATCACGCGAATCGCCCAGCAGGCTTTTCTCAACCCAGCGTAGTCGTCCTGATAGCCTTCGTATCAGAACGATTCCCTAAAAACCAGATACCCCCAATTCCACGCACAACACCCGTACTACAATTACTCTCTCGGCAGCCCTTACTCCAACCCACATCAACTAAATATCAAACAGCCTTCTCCTCAACCACATGTCCATACTGGTCCTCCATCGCCGCCAAAATTGCCCGATCTTTCGCCAGAATCGCCTCTTGAGCCGCGATTTTCTCTCTCAACATCATTAAGAGTGTCTTTTCTTTCTGTTTGATGTACACATTCTCTGCGGCTTTTTCTCTTCTTGTCCAGGAATCGCCTGCTGCTTCGCCGCCAGAGCGGACGCCGCCTGTGTCGCCGTCGCGGTAGAAGGGGCGCGAGGTGGTGAGTGGTCTGAGAATCGATGGTTTGATGGCTTTGTGAAGTATTGGGCGTTGGCGTGTGTGGGACAGGATGGCTCTTGTCAGAGACATGTTGTTGGGGTGCAAGTGGTTGTTATGTCAGTGGTATGTTGGATTCTTCTGATACGTTCTAGGAAGAGATCGCGGGCGACGCTGAGTGTGCGATGACTGAGAAAGGTGGTCTGCCTCTACCTACCGGCATGCTGAGCAACGAGGTCTTGCATTGGAGCGGTGTTGTCGTGCAACGGAACCCCTCACGTCTTGGATCCTGGAGCTGTTTACGTACTGGGTAGAGCTTCGAAGCTCACAGCGACCCCGGTACAGGTACGGGAAGTACATGCAAGGCTCTTCCACAAACCATGTGCATGGCTGTGTGTAGGTAAAAGTGCCTGGAGGACACCAGGACGCTTGCTTGTAATAAGGAAAGAGGCAACCATTTGTTGCTGTCAAATGCGTGCTCGCATAAACAATTCTTCTGTCTTACAGTAGGTGTAGTCTGCCGTTATCGTTCGTGATTCTCTCGTTCAGGTCAACTTTGTTGTAGATCCAGCCACCTCGGCCGTCGCCCAGTTCAGCTTCGAGACAGTTTCCATTGTCGGTCAGTCGTATATGCCTAGCACTGCCCGCAAAGTTTCCGCCTCTGGCCCAGTGCATCTTGCCATTGGTATTGGTGAATACGTCGTTGAGATCAATGGCGGTGCGCTGAAAATGACCGCGCACGTCAGCGGACTCTGCTACTAATGTTGACCGACTCTCGAGATACACATTCCGAGAGCTGGCATGGAAGTTTCCTGCTGGAGCGGACATACCCTTCTTCTTTTTCTTCCTGTCTTTGCTGGAGTCGGAGTCCGATGAGCTAGAAGAGCTCGAGCTGCTCGAGCTTCCACGTCGAGAATGATGTGGTTTGTGCTCCTTGTGCTTCTTGTCCTTCTTGCCTTTCTTCTTGTACGCATCTTCGAGCATGGATCCGGCGACTGCACCACCAATGGTTCCAAGAACGCCATGATTCATTTTGTGGCCACCGTAAGCGCCAGCAGCGCCTCCGGCTAATGCTCCCATAAGGCCACGATCTTGCTCACTTGCTCCAGGTGGGTAGGGGCCGGATTGGCTGTAGTGTCCAGATGCGTTAGGCTGGGCATAAGGCTGGTCAAATTGGGATCGGAAATTGTCGACCTGGCCGCTAGGCTGCTGCATGTGATGCGGAGGGTATTGCTGCTGTTGTCCGTACGGAGGAGGATAGTCCTGTGGTGGCGGTGGACCTCCGTACTGGTGGTTATACTGTCCGGGCGCAGGAGTGTAGCCTGACGCCGGACCAGACTGGTAGTTCTGATGTGGTGGCTGCTCTTGTGGTCTGTCGTGCGAATATTGCTGGTATGGCTGATCATTTCTGCCATAATACGATTGCGCGGAGCCTTGGTTGTCACCGTATCCTTGATTACTACCTGGGCCTGGGTATTGCTGATACTGTTGATTATATCCTTGGCCTTCTCCAGGGGGATAGCCGCCATATTCTTGTTGCTGCTGTCCATAAGCTGGCTGTGGAGGGTATCCGCCGTAGGGACTATTGCCTTGCGGCCCGTCGTAGGTATTTCTCGTCATGGTAAGTAAGATGCTGTGACACTTCAGTGCTCTGCGTCAACGTCAGAAAAGCTCAATCAAATGTTACAGATCCGAGGATGTCGTCTGAGCAAAGAGGAGGATGAGGTGGCATGATGGACTAAGTACTAGTTTGAGCTCGTTAGCGACAGCTGAGTAGCTGGAGCACAGCCTCAGCGGGCTGAACTCAACAGGTGAGGCAGCAGCAATCGCGGATAGAAAGTGCCGCCGAGTTCATTCACAGCGAATGAAGCTCCATGCTTCAGCTGTGTTCTCTGCGCACAGCGTATCGATGTTCTTGCGCCACGCATTCTGACAACAGAGCTGGTGAGATGACGATGACGGACGGCGGTGATGCGACGAGGCGAGTGGAGAGAAAAGTGGCACAGCATCCCGGCACGGATCAACCACAATGCCGAGAATGTGAGCAGCGACGAACCCCCTCCTACTCCAACTGCCTGCTTCTACCAGTATGACAACGTGCTCAGCTTGGACGCCTGCAGTGCCTATCGAGCCTGCCAGATGCTTCTCACTCTGAAACTGTTCACTGCTCTGAGGTAGCCAACGCTACAGCGCCAGGAACGAAAGCTTTCGCCCCGATCAAGGTCACGGATCAAGGAGTGCATCGAGGCATTGATGTATCAGAACAAAGCATTTACAGGAGGTTTAGCAAGACTACCAGTAGATCCACTGGGATGAGTCAAATCCTCGCATCAGATTGTGTCTCCGTCGGGGCACTGACGCTGATGATTTCCAGCAGCAGCGAGCATTGGTAGTACGAGCAGGCACGGTCACTCTCCCAGATCACACTCGAGAGACTTCTGTGGCGATTAAATGCCATCGGTCCAGTCTCAGGTTGCGTCCGCTACGATTTGATTATACTAGCACGTAATACCGGCTGCCAGCTCCACTTCAGAACTGCAACAGGCAAAAAATGTTTGGGGGGGGGGGGGGGGGGGGGGGGGGGGGGGGGGGGGGGGGGAACCACTGGAAGTCGTGAGAGGCCAAACGAAGGTCAGGTTAAGGGATCGTGCCCTTACCAGGCTTCAAGACTCTAGTGACAACCCACAATGGCCAATATCAAGTTCCGCACGAAAATGAGCACCTCCTAGTAGCATGCATCGACGATTGGTAAGAGAATGAGGCACTCTGAATGGTGTGTTGCCGAACGTATACAACTTCCAGAGGTTGCCGGCAGAAGGTACGCGTAGTTTTGTCTCAGACAGCTTGCTATGGCAGCACTGCCTCTCTTTGCCAAGCTAAGAGCAGAGAACTCCTGGGTTTTGCAGAGATAAGGCTGGGTGCGTGCGATTATTTGTCTTGGAGACGGTCCAATGCCAGACGCCTCCCTAAATTCTCATGAGCTAAGAAATTTCTTGCTCTGCAGAGGAAGCTGTATTTCTGGCAAATTTCAGTAGATTCTCAGTGCTCAACAGAACATATACGAGATCTGATATCGTGAAGAGTCGTGAAAAGCAGATCCCGCGCCGAGAGCTTCGCATCGAAACATTTGAACTTGATTAGCAGAAGCTCCATCAGTCCACTGCGTCTGCAAGTCGCTGCTCCTCGCACAGCAAGTGCCCAAAGCTGCACAAGTCGACCGCGACTGCAATTCAACTTACCATCATCCTCCTACGAGCCTTCAATTACTTTCTTCCATAATCAATTCCTTCAACATCTCCGATCACGATCGCAGCAAACGCCCTCGCGCCCACCTTCCTCCCCAAAAACGCCCCTCCACCGCCACCTTCCCCTCCTGTTCGGCACATTACTCAAGGTACCCCAGAATTCCAATCAAAACTCCCGTCCAAGCTCCCCAAGCCGCAATAAACTATCGAACACAAAAAGAACCGCCAGAGAGGAAACGCCGTACGGGTCCCAACTCGGCCGCGTCTACCAGTGCCGCTCGCGTAGACTTTTAAGACATTTGTCGACGGCGGTGCTAGTAGTAGCAAGCCACAGAACACGGCGTGTTAATGGGGCGTCGCTGCGCCGAGACATGACAACGTGGCGCGCACGTGCAATCTAGAACGCGGGACGCCACGTGAAGCTAGATTCGGGAGAACCGAATTTGGGTAATACAAACACTGCTGTTTGCGGGATTTCGTGATTTGAGATTTGTTTCTGGTCTGGAAGGTGTTATTTGAGACTAGATACAGGAGGTCTTGAGACATTGTCTGTGGCTCTGTTGATGTCTGCGTGGTAGCGACTGGCAGCGTATTCATGAAATGGAGTGGATGAGACATGCCGAGTACGATGCCAGTTCTCGGGACCTGTTGACGAGATAGTTCACGTTCCATCCATCGGCTCATCGAATTTCAATACTCCACAAAGCCTTCCATGACCTTGACAGCCGAACCGCCAAGTTCGACGTGCTCGATAGCTTTCAAATCCTCGGTCAGTGTTACGGTGACCTCGATGTCAGATTTCCTACCCATTTCCACTCCTTGCGTGATACTGAAGTGCGTGACTTTGCTGCTGGCTCTCTTTAGTGCAGCATAGCAAGCAAAGCCACAGCCCGCTGAACCTGTTGCAGGGTCTTCGAATAGACCTTCGATCATACGAGACTGCACTGTGATCTTCTCGATTCCATCAGATGATTTGGCAGGAGACGATGTGTAGACGTAGTAGTACGACCCAGAGAAACCAACGTTCCAGTCATCATCCAGCTTTGGAGTAGGCTTGAAAGATGTGCTGACTGCAGCAAGTGCTTTCAGATCAGGCAATTCGACTGCAACGAAGTTCATTCCCTTGACAGGACTGACGATCGCAATGTTCTGCTGCGAGAGCTTCACGGCCGTCTTCAGCGCAGGTTGCAGAGCATGTACCTCTTCCACTGTGAAAGGGTACTGCACATGCTCATGGAAATTGTGAGCGATGCCTGCTGTAGCCACACCTGTAGACGGATTGTACGTGAGTTCCATAGGTCCGGCGTTCGCCAATAATCGCCCTTTGCGCGAGACAGAAGATGAGTCGGCGGACAGGTTGCCCAGAGCGTAGACTGCGGCGCCGATTGTAGGATGACCTAATGTGGGGATTCTCCGATCAGCATGGGAGGTGTTACTAGTTCTAGAGGAGGCGGTGATCTGGTAGGGATGCACGTGCGATAGATGAAAGTCTCGTCGCGTCGCGTGGTAGATTTGTCGCACGTGAAAGAACGTACCGGCGAAAGGAATCTCGGCGTAAGTCAAGAAAATACGGACTCTCCATTCGGGCAGGCCATCTGCACCTGTCTTCGCATCGTGAATGATGATCGTTTCGCTCAGATTGAATTCCCTGTCAACGCATTAGACTCATCAAGTCATTGCGCTGTGAAAGCACGTCTTCACAACTCGTGGGGGAAGGCAAGTTGGTCCGTCACAGTCAATGAACCCCCACGTGCGTCTCCTCAAGTCGTGATGATCCTGGCTCGCCCCATTCTCTGAGCACCAGCAGGCACCGAACATGCCCGCAACGGCACAAAGTAGACATCAACTCGTTGGTGATAGAGAAGGAGGTAGTGAAGTCAAGCGCCACATATAGATCTTCTCCTCTTCGAGCTTGCGCGCAAAGAATCACGCCAGCTTCCAGAACGAGACTTTGCCATGCATAGTGTACACAGTACGTACCTCGCGATCTTTTGCATGACCTCTGTCGAGACCTCAACACCCTCCGGCACCTTCACCACAGCCAGCGGATTTCCCGCATATCTCTCCTTCGTGAAAACGTCCAAGGTCACGAATTCCAGCCGCGGCATCGTTGCAATTCTTCTCGTCGTCAGAGCAAAGCTGTCAAAAGCCGTATCGAGACTGACAAGCTATATCCAAAACTAGCAAGTAATATCAGATCAACACTAGAATTGTGATGACGACTCGCATGCGAGCTTCCCCGACAAGCGATAGACGTGATGAGTGGCTCCTTCTTCTTCGGGGGCGCGGCTGTGATGATTATGCGCGAGAGTCGTGACGGAACGTCCTTCCTTTGCAGCAAGACACTGCAGAACTTCAGATTGAGTTTCGCGTGGAGAGCTGGAAGAACCACACTGTCGGGTCGCTGACAAGCGCAGGGTAGATGTATGCCGAGTCAGCTGATGGGCGAAGGATGCGGGTTGGGGAATACGAAGGAGCGCTTGGTATTTTGCTTGTGAGATGGTGTTGTTGGTGGAGGCGGAGTGAAGGAAGTACTTTGAATTGATGTCTTGCCGATTGAATTTGGTCGGGAAGGAAGAAGAGGTGAAGGTGTTGGGAACTAACTTAGATGACTGTAAGCGGCAGAGATGGAGTCAGAGACGCGAGAAAGGCGCGCGCCCTGCATGCGACATTCTCATTCGAAGCTCGTCGCGTGTGCAGCACCGCGCGTGTTGCAAACGATATCAGTCCAAAGGCAAGCCTCCAGTCACCCGCTCATAGCAGATGAGCTGATGGCATGCTCCATTGCTGGTGCTGGCGCTGCTGCTGTTGGTGGTGTGTGGTGGTATTGCAGGTCAGAAAGAAGAGCAGGAACAGCCAAGGCTTTGACCTGCCAAAAGCCGAAGAACTCCCGACTCAGTTGACAGCAGCGACAGCTGACCACCTCACCTCACCTCGCTTCGAGGTATTGTGATCAGAAAGAAGGTTATGTTTCGTCAGCAGTAAATAAAGCAAAGAGATGAACCATCACTCTGTCTTCCAATTCCCCAAAATCCGCTTCATTCCCCCATCCGACCCTCCGGTCCTTGGTACAGTGGTACCTTTCCGCACAACTCAGATCACCGTACCATGCAATCCACAAATGCATCTCCCACTCTTCCCGCGAACAGGGGACCATCCATCCGGGTTCGCGGGACAACAAAACGATTCAAATCGCCAACTCTTACTGTACTACTAATTGAATCAAAATCAGCAATCGTAGCAGAGTGGTATAGGCAAGACATAGATTTTGTGCAGCCTTTAACGGTGTCTGACATTATCTGTCCGGCAAATAATCAACTTGTCAACTTGGAGAAGATTAGCCGCGAACGTTGAGTATTGACTGTTGTGGTGTGTAGGTCATGATGATTGATGACGATGCCATTGAAAGAGAGTTTATTGTGAACAGGAAGAGGAGAGCTTGTGGTAGTTCAATGCTTCGATTTGCAAAATCGTGATAAGCTACGTATCAGAAGACGTTGACGTTGACGATGCCTCGTCAATCGACCAACTACCAAAATTCTCAAGTGTCCATCTCATGGATCATATTTTCTGCTTTCCTCGCGTCAAGTGTTCATGAGCGCTCCAACTGTTTCCCAATGCTGGATCATCATCCTGTGATCAATCGGTAAACCTTTTTTCCGTTTTCCCGCTTTTGCCTGTTCTTTTTGGTCCGCGAGGACACTTCTTCTGCCGTTGCAGTTCTTCTTCTTAATTTTGAAATCCGGTCTCTTTGAGACCAATGCTCCACCCAACCCCAAACAAAAGGAAGGGTCTCAACTCCAAGCAGTACCACTGCTCCGTATGCTATGCGTTGAACTTTGCGGAAAAGGAAATCCAGAGCTGACCGGCTCTGTGTAATGCATGCTCATCGTGTTATCGTTACAGTGTCGTCAAAGGAAAAATGGGTCGAACAATACAAGGTGGCGAGCCATGTAGAAGTGAAGGTGAGAGCGTGCCGTTATATTTCATTGCCTCCAAGCTTGCCGGTCTTGCCTTGGGCCATTCGAGCTTCAATCAATGCTCGTTCCCGGCGCATGGCGTCGACGTCGAAGGCGGGAGTCTCTGAAAGTTGGCGGCTGCCAAGGCCAGATGTCTTGCGCTCACTGAGTGCGCCCAGGCTGCGCATCTTTCTCAGAAGAGGCCTGTCTTGTGCAGGAGCGGCGGCGGGTATCTCGTAATCCGCGATCATCTCGGTCGCCTCGGTCCTGCTGCGGCCAATGGATTTGAGTCCGCGCGCCAGTCGCTCCATGCCGGTTCCTCGTCGGTTGCCGCCCGAAGGTGTCTTCGGTCGTACAGAGTGTGAGGGTGAGGGAGGAGTTGCATTCGAGTCTCGTCCCGTGATACTTGACTCCGCGACGGAAGTAGCGCCGATACTTGTGGTCGAGTCGAGTCGTCTGCGCAGGTTTTCCGTGCTCGCAGCACTGCCGAAGCTGACGCCAGAGTCGGCCTTCTTACGGCCACGTTGCTCAGTTTCGGGGATGCTGTCGAAGCTCGCGCTGGAATCTGCTTTCCTAACGTGCTTTGTTGGAGTGCGGGGCACGTTAGAGGCGACCTTGACGCCAACATGGATGCACTCGTTGATCATGCTGTTGGCTACCTGAAGGTACACGCTGAGGTTGCGGACAACAGCTTCCCAGCCGTTGTTGTCGTGAGTTGCTTTGCCTTGTTGCATCAGGTTGGTGAGGATGCGAGGGCCGCTCTTCTCAACGGCTTGCACATATTTGAAGAAACCATCTCGTTGGGACTTGACTACAGCAGGCGTCAAGAGCGTCGTTGGTTGTGCTTGCTCGGTAATGCCAGCTGGGGGGTAGAGGGTGTTCAGCATCGCCACACAGTTGTGCTTGTGGAAGGGTTGCAGCGACAGTTCATTGATCAAGATCCATCGACGAAGGCCAATCCAGACTTGCGTGTAAAGGGTGTCAATCTTCTTCTCCTTGTCCTCGAGAGATCTGACCCACTGTAGGTTGCGGGGCGAGATCGATGCCACGTCTCGGTCCAGTGCATCGCGGTCAATGCCAAGACGACTCATTGCAGAAGCGGCTTCTCGCCGTCTGCGGGTTTCCAGGTCCTTGAGGTAGTCGAGTCCAGTGAGCGCCTGCGGGAAATCCACATGGGGAAGCTGAGGAGTAAAACACCTCTGGACGAAGGCAGTGATGAAAGAGGGAGGCAGCGTTTGCTGCTGGTTGCTCAGCTGTGATAGCTGCGACATGAGGCTTTCAGTGAGCGACGCGGTTGACTGAGTATCTGGCGTGAAGGATCCTTGTGAGAGGTTTGGCGACGTGCCATTGCTGGTCGGGGTGCTTGGGCTTGCCGCGTTCTTGGGCGCGCAGTTCAAGCTGTCTAGAGGTGGGTAGAGCATGTAAGTGTGTGTCATGAGATACAGCTGGAGACGAGTCCACTTACACATTGTCTTCAGAGGAATCTCATAGCTGCCCGGATATGTGAGGATGTGATCCAGGATGAGTTGATATGACGAGCCATTGGAGGAGACGGAAGAGCCCGAAGAGCGATTGGGTGTCGACATGGCGGGCAGAAAAGCACGGTCTTACGTCGTCGGCATAAGCAATAGCAGCGGCGACAATGAGTGCGGGCGAGATGAGAAGTCGAGGCTTGGGTTGCGAATGGCAAGTGAGTGGCGGGATAATGAAGGTGATGGCGGCTGTTTGTGTTGTCGGCGTCGTCGTTGTTGTGGTGAGCGACGGATCTCAATTTCCAGGGCCCAAGGTGTGCAAGGAACTGGTGTGGTTCGCGCGGACGGGGAAGTGAAGATGTTTTGAGGGGCTCTGGCTCTGGTCGGGTCGCGCAAATCTGGAGTTGAGGCGCGGGTCGTGTTTTTCTCGGCGCTGGCGTGCAAGCTGCCGGCGGATGGAAGAATCGTGCAGACGCGACAAAAGCACGAAAACAGCTGCAGGACTTGCGTGTGGGAGGGTTGAAGCAATATGACAGGATACAGTGAATTGAGCAACAAGATGCTGCCGAGGACGTGGGCACAAGATAACAGCGCCGTCGCCGTCTCCTCTTTTTTGCTCGTCGCTCCTCTTCACGAGCCTTCAACGGCCCTGGCTTTTGCGGCGTTGTTGTGGATGCGGAACCTCAAGCCGGGCGCGCGTAGCCGCGACCGCGGGTCCAACGCTACTGGGTCTAGTTTAGCGCAGAAAGGCCAAACTTAAACGCGTGAGCCGGCCGCCGCCTTCCAAGTTCCCACAGTCCCTCCTAGCGCGGACGCCCAATGCTAGCACCGGACACTGAGCTCGCGTGCTCTAGACGATCTGCGTACGAGGACAGGATAAGGCGAAGGCCGTCAAGAGCAGTGATGATGGACAGCAGCGACGAACGGCGAGCATCCCGCGATGAACACCCCCATCCGCTCCATCATACCCCCCTCCAACAGCGACCAAACCCGGCGAGCGGAATTGCGCATACCTGCAGCCCTTCTGCGCCATCTTGACACGCTTGACGTCTGTCCCGATCCAGCGCGTTCCAGGAGGGAGGTTCACGCGCGCCGACCGCGGGCCTGGTCTATGGGCTCGAGCTACGACGCCAGTCTCACTTCGTCCGCGATCGCCCCTCGGGACCTGCTGCTAGTACCATCTGGGCGGCGACGGCACAAACAGGAGACATCCAGAAAGAGCCCATGCGGTGCTTCTTCTACAGCTTCACCATCAGCGCCGATTGCCTGCAGCCAGGCAGCCAAGCGAACAGAGGCAGCCCACGCTAAACATCTAGCTGTGGCCTTGACGAAACGGGCCTCAGGCTAGGTCGTTCATCACACAACAGTGGACCGCGTTTGTGCTCGAGCTATGTTCCTGACCCTCCCGGAGTTCCCCACCATCATCGTAAACTCGTTTGTAGGCCCTCCCCGCTGAAACAGCACTGCAGGGCCAGAGCGGAACGGAGCGCGGCAAAGAGGCTCGCTATTGCGAATACAGCCTTTGCGTCCCAACGGGCAGGCGAGAGCAAGATGTGCTCTCGACCATGGTCCTCGATTATGACAATTCTCGCATCTGCAACGCCCATGCTGCGTTCTGCAATGCGATCTGCGGTAGCTGGACGCTGGAATCCGTGAGGCGGAAGCCCTTCCTATGCATTTACTCCTACTACCGTACAGCATCCGTGAACACTTATACTGCAGCACCCTGCATCCG
The DNA here is from genome assembly GCF_033473495.1 of Cercospora beticola. Classification (NCBI taxonomy): domain Eukaryota; kingdom Fungi; phylum Ascomycota; class Dothideomycetes; order Mycosphaerellales; family Mycosphaerellaceae; genus Cercospora; species Cercospora beticola. The sequence goes on from NC_088942.1 coordinate 1,256,368, forward strand.
CAATGCAGAAGAAGGCCGGGTCCTGGGAGGCTGCAGATCTTTTCTAGGAAGGCATCGACTTTCCCAGCTCGACCAATGCACTTTGACAGAATCTTACTTTTCGGGCTGACAGTTGGGCCATTTTCACGATTCCAGCAATGCTGTTGGCTGCTTGTTGAGTGACAGTTTTCGTGACAACGAATCACAGGATATCTGCAAAGACGGCAGCTAATGTCGTTCTAATGTTGTTGACCTGCATACTGACGGAGCCACAGGAGCCGTGGTGGGGCAGGAATGTCCAAAAGAAGGAACAAACGAGGCACATGAACGAACAATTCTGTTGTCTTATTGATGACACGTCACAAGAAAGGCTATCAACTATGCCGTTCGGCTCTTCACGAATGCAACATGGACTCCAGCCGCAGGTGCAAGCACGATATCCGTCTTTAGCCCCGGGTGCTCGCTCATTCGGCTCTCGACTTTTTCAAAGGATTGCAGTATTCTCACCACGGTATATGCCAGTTCCGTCAGAGCGAACTGCTGGCCGATACTTCAAAAAATGTTAGCAACGACACATGTCTCACATATGGGCAAGCTGCTACTTACCATATACGTGGGCCGCCGTTGAACGGAATATACGACCAAGATTTTGGAGTCCAGTTGTCCCTTTCGAAACGTTAGCAATGACACAGGTCTCACACACAGGCAAGCTGTTGCTTACCATCGTTCTGGCACGAATTTCATATGATCCGGGAAGCCACTTGATGCGGGAGGATAGATATCTGCGCGGCGCTGCATGATCAATGTGGAATAGCCGATGGGGGTGTCCTTTGTAATGCCAATTGGCTCTGTGCCGTCTGGCCCGCCACCTCGAGGTAAGGTACAGTCCTGGAGTGCCACCCGAACGTTGTATGGCACAACGGGGTACAGGCGCAGCGTTTCGTTGATGACATGATTGAGATAACGCATTGACTTGAGATCCTCGTATGTGGGCACTTTGTGTTCGCCGACACGACCGACGATCTCCTCACGCAGCTTCGCTACGATCTTCGGCTGCTGAGACAGCTCGTAAAAGAGCCATGAAAGGGTAACGGCCGTGGTGTCACGACCAGCGAGTAGGACTGCTACCAGCTGATCTCGCAACACTTGCCTGTCTCGGGTGTATGCAGCAATGGCGTGCAGGAAAGTATAGCCTTCGTCGGATTTGGTCTTCTTTTCGAGCTCCTCCTGTGGCAGTGCGAGTGCTTGGTCGATATACCGATCGGTGAATTTATTGAGGATCCTGAGGCCTTCGTGGAACTTCTTCTTCGGAATAAGACCTCGAATCGGGCCAGCTCTACAAGGTCAAACGATCAGCCACAATATCTTGCACTATGGCTTGCCAGAATCTGAGACTTACCTGGCAATCATGGCCTGGACATTCTGGACATCGTTGAAGGCTTGAGCGAATTCGGTCTCTCCATTGTCTAGACTTTCAACTGAGGCACCAAACAGGAAATCCGTTGCAGCGTCCAGCGTGTAACGGAAAACCAGATCGTCTACTCGTACTGTCGCGCCATCGGAGCTTCCAGCCAGCATGGGCAGCAACTTCTGAACATGGTGCTCAAACTTGTGGAGATCAGAAACTCGGTCCTTGATGAATTGTGGGCGCAGCAATTGTCTGGAATTGTGCCAGAGGTCACCATCCGTGGTGAAGATGCCTGGTCGAGATTGTCAGCCTGATAACCCTGGTTCAACAAAGGCAAGTACGATCGACAGGGTGTTTCCAGGTCCCTTCCCATTGCAAATGCGAACTGAGGAGCGCCATCTGCAAAGCATATTACCGCGAACTTGGAAGCGAACAGTTGGAGATGGCTACCGGCGGGCTGCAATCCGGATGGCATGCTCCCTGCAGCCGGATCTCATGGTACCTTCGCCACTTTTCCCTCGATCCAATCTTGCAGCGTGCAGCTCAACCGTTGCTGAAACTGATCAAGCCACGACCGGTATCGTCTTCCCCGGGTATGCCACAAAGCTTGCCCCCCAGGATTCCTGCGATGCTACCTTGTCCTTGTGGCGCAGATATAGCCGTTTTGCAGAACCTCGTCGTCGCTGTCCAAGACAAGGCATGGCAAAGTACGAAAGCAGAACGGGGAAGAGAACACTTACTCAGTCCCAAAAAGTCACGCCATTCCTTGCGAAATTGTTGGCCCTTACTTTCACTTGTCAGCTGGGATCACGAGGACGCCTGAGACAAGATCTTCGCCACGCTGGTCGAAGATGCATTCTCGCGACCACACTCACCCATAGTCCGCAAATTGTGTCGCCAAGATCGCCTTGACATTCTCTTCATCAGCCGTGAACACGATTCTTCCTCCCAGCGTCACCGACTCCACGGTGTATGGATAGGTCTTATCCTCCGTCCTCTTGAAGAATTTCAACCAAAACTCGTGATTGCGGTGCTTGCTGAAATAATACAGAGCTTGCGCGATCATGCCCAAGTTCATCGGAGTATGCGTGCGAATGGTAACAGCATGTTTACCCAATCGGCGGATGCGTCGCTCTTCGTCGAAGTGTGTAATGCATTTTGTCAACCATGTGCCGAGCACGGCGAACGTGAGGACGTTGCAGATAACTGGCGAGCCGTGGTGCGCGGGGAGGACGACGTAGGTGGTGTAGGCGATGCCGGCGCAGATGAGGGTGAGCCAGAAGAGGCGGTCGTACAGGTAGTAGACGAGGAACATGGTTGCTTCTTTGCGGTGGTCGCCGCGTCTTCGGCTGAACTGGACTGACTGGACAGTGACAATGGCGAAAGAAGAACGAGGAAGAACTTGACGAAGCGCTTCCCTTTGTCACATATACGGACACACCACGCAAGGTCAAGAAGAAGAACCAAGACGTCCCTCGCTTTCGCAGCAGCGTCTCTTATTATTACGCGTAGAAAGCAGCGTCACAAGCCCTCGTCTAGGTCTTGTCTTGTACATCGGTTGCGTGCCTGGCCACTTTTACCTTTTTTCCCCACTTGCACGTGAATGACACCCTCTATCGGCTGAACAATTGGTCCGGAAGGAATGCGAAGCAACCAATCATTTTGCTGGCATGTCAAATTTGACTTCGTGTACGAGATTCCCCACACTGTGCGACACCATGTTTGTGCAATCGGGACATCCTGACGCCGACGGCTTTGTCTCTGTATAAGGAATTGGATACTGTAGGGCTGTGTTTGGTTGTATACGACTGCGAGGGTTTTCACATGCACAACGTCCACTGGCTGGAGGGCACTTTGAAGGAAATGCGAGAACGAAGACGACGATGTTTAATTCTTGCCGCTGCCCCGCCGAATTTTTGCTGTTGATTAAACGCAGTCGACTCGAGTTCTCAGAGTCAGTCAGTTGGTGTGAGCATGCAACACAACATGAATCGATTTCATTCATGCAAGGTTGGGATTTGCCAAGGATGGTCCAGAATGAGATGAGGGCAGACGACCAGGTCGTGGTATTTTCGTCATACTGTACTTGCAGATTCACTACCATATTGCTCAACGATTGCTCCGCGACCGATCCAGTATTTCACGATGAGAACTCATCATCGCCACCGCAGCATACATTAGACACAAACACAAGGTCTGAGACCAAGCGCGGGGTAACAGGAAATCCTCACATCTACAAAATCTGACGAACCTAACTTCTATTTACGCATCAGAGACATGATCTTCACAAGCTGTATGCGATGTTAGCAGGGGTATCCTGGAGACCCACCGGTCTTATAGGGCACTTCACTACACTTCGCAGCCGCATTCGAGTATCTTTGCAACCTCCCATGAAGAGCAAGCATATTCAACAGCAGAGCACGTTTCGGATCCTTTGGCTTCCTTCTCCGACAGACTTCCGTGGCCTAGGAGGGATTATTGTTTGTTTCTTGTTAAGAAACTACTTCGATTCTGTGCGGTATTCGCATGTGTGGCTTCATCGAGAATGCTAGACATCGCTGCAAGTATAGTGATCATTCATGCCGAAAGCAGCATATAAAGCCGTGACAAGAGGCGACTTCTCGACTAGCGTGAGGCCTTTGCCATACGTTCACTGGCCGTTAGTCCAGAAGACACACAGGGCGACCCGTATTGCCTTGCGTTGAAGGCAGGCCGGAGGCAAGCCGATGCGGGATATGCCATGGCTGACAAGCTGAATTTGTCCTCAGAAGCATTGTCCCAGCTCTTCTTCTCGTCTGGCCACATACGGTTCTTCCGGTAGAGAGACACATGCATGATGAGCATGTTGCGTCTGGTGTCTGCCTCGCTCTGGAAGGTCTCTGCGTCTCACTTTACGACTGTAGGGCTGCGCTCGGTTCAAGGAATTATGTCAGCCAACATTTGCTTTTTGTGAAATGTGTATTGTTTCTTTAGAAAAATCGCGGAATGCCCTATCCTCGCCCACAGTACCCGTCGAAGGTAGTGGCAGGAAACCATGAAGGAAGACCACTACACCCAAGTCTGTCTTGAATTGCGGCATCGAATTGTTCGCGATATGACCTCGCACTGATTAGCAGGTCGTGAAAGTCGAAATCTGAGGCATATATCACATGCCAAGTATGCATCAAAAAGATATTCACAGATCAATATCCACAGGAACTAGCAAAGCACTAGCAACACTTCACCCTCCATCTCTCTTCATCTTCCCTGCCTCTTCTGAGCCCCCATCCGCTGCCGATGTCCCAGCCGTAGAAGGCAAATCTGTCCTATAATCCTCCAAATCCACGCAAAATGGTTGCTCTCTACAACAAGCATAAATGCAAACTTTCGATGACCCGGGTCCTCCACAGTCCGAGTTGCTAGAGCAGTCTTCGTAGACTTCAGGGCAGCCGGGGCCTGCAGACATGCAGTAGCCCGCTGTCGGGTCGTCTGTGTCTGGATGGCAGAAACAGGCTCCGGAAATTGGTGACTCCAGGCAATAGCTTGAGCTCGCACAGCGAGCGGGATTGGCGCAGTTTCGCTTTGGTTGACAGGTCAGAGTTCTTGGGTTGCAAGTTGAGGTCGAAGAGCATGATGTGGTGACGTAGGCTGTTTCGATGACGGGTTGTTCAGATGTGGTGGAGACTATGCATGCGCAGACAGTGTTGGCGATTCTGTGGGAGCGCCGAAGCTGTTGTAGTGCTGCAGTGGGTCCGGTCTCGTGGTCAATTTGTGTGTTGTCTTCTTCTTGCCTTGCTTTGATCTTCGCAGGCGGAGCAGTGGTGGGGTCCGGTCGGCATTGTGTGATCGTAGTCGTGATTGTTGCGTGGAGTTGTTGAGGTGGCACCAAGTTCGAGCAATAGGTTTGCGCTGGCGCATAGTTCTCCAGTAGAGCTACAAACTGGCCTACTTGCCCATATCGGCACTCGCTGTCATTAGCTGCGGCTGAGGTGGAGAGCAGCACCAGTGCCAGCGCCGTCGCGGCGCGCATCTCGCATGAAGAGTCGTGGCGGGTGAGCGAATCCAGTCGCGAGCCTCGCTGAGGCGTTTGCTCCAGGCAATGTCGTCTTCTCTAGAGTCTCAGACCCATGCGAGAATGAAGTGAGGTGCCTCCGGCAGCCTCTGTGAAGTGATTGCCCGCACTTGGCAGAGCGACCAAAGAGGAGTATAGTGTTGGTGGCTGCAGCTCCAAATCCAGAACAAGTACCACGTTCCTGGACTCAATAGTCCATCGTTCTTCTGCAAAGTACCCTGTCTCTCCCCTTCCTGGAAATGAATTCAGCTCCTGGCTGTAGTTGTCGCTACCTTCGTCCAAAGATGACCGGTGTCAACAGCGATGACGAAACGTCTGTGGAAAGAGCAAGGCTGAAGAGAAAACGCCATTGTTCGTAGTGTGCCCTTAGTGCCAGCTCGGCGCCCGTAACCTCGCTCTCACCACGCAAAAGCAGCCGAAGCGCAACGAAGATCTCCCAAGAAGGTTGAAGTGGGCTGTGTCGCGCCGAAGCAAGCTGACGAGGAGGGGCCGTTCTGGGCTGCGTCGCAACCTCACCAAATCCGATGAGACCTGCCCGTTTCTTCTGCTGAGAGTGCTGAGAATGCTGACAATTCGCGGCTGGGAAGAGCAACTTTAGGTTCAAAGTGCACCAATTGAGAACGTGCCGACGGCCCTTGCAGCTGCGGGTGCGGCCACGCGGTTTGCAGTCAATGAAAAGTCTACTGACCAAGTAGGAAAGTGGAGCGTTCGCATATGCTCGAAAGTGGTCTCGATGGATCAATGTTCACAAGCGAAGTATTGGATGGAATGTATAGAAGTCGGAATGGTGAAGTCGCCTGTATTCCTGCCTGAGGCTTCAAAACAGCTAAACATGTCCACGAAGAACCACGCGCCGTCTGAACTTCTCTCTTAGACAAATTCAACTTCGTCCCACTTTGCCCTTTGTGATTCGAGTCAACTTCTTGAAATTCTTCTTCATTGGGACGTCTTGATCACTCGCTGCCGGAGTGATTTCTGACAAAGTCACAACGACCTCAAGGTCAGAGACTTCTCCGGCAGGCACTGGTTCGCCATCGAGCTGTCTCCTCTGTCAACAAAAAGCAAAATAGGCGCACACCATGCGTGTCCACTTACTGTCGCTACCCTCCACTGCAGACTCTCCTCGAGATAACGCACAACATTGTCTTCTTCGAGCGAAAATAAATCACCCGAGCTAACCTTTTGGACAAGAATGTTCGTTAGCGGAATAGTCCCTCCTGTGACAAGTGATTTCCGCGCGACATCTCCGTTTGCTCGCAAGCTGCCAAACGTAGCATGAGTACCAGCCAGATTCGGTGACGTCGGCCAGCTGCCTGGATCAGAATCGTCGAAAGCGCCAACGAAGACATGAATGGCGTAGGAGCCATTGAGGGCGTGCTTATCTGAGAGCAAACTTGCCGCATAATGTCGTTGGCGGCCATCCACGAGAAAGCCCGCAGTCCCTCTCATTTTCCTGGCTGTCACAGGTGTGTCTCGCACGCCGATAAGGCCACCACCATTGTAGCCGCTGCCGTAGAGCCTGTTTACTGCAGCCCTCGCGTTTGCTTGATCGCCCTTTGAAGTCTCTGGGTAGGTATAGCCAAAGGTTCTGGTATCCTTGACAGTGTTTGAAGTCCATTTTGTGCCGTTTGTGTCCTTCGAGAAAGGCTCTAGTGCTATTTAGATACTAGTTAGCATCCATGATCGAGGGGAGAATAGCATTCATTTCTTACGAGAATCTGCATCCTGAATTGAACCCTTTACGATCGTGTATGTCGAAGATAGAGCAGCCATCGGCTCTACATAGCTGTTCGGATGTAAGATTTGCCAGATAGCGAAGAGACGGTCGAGATTGACATGATGCAGCCAAAAGATAGGGTCGTAAGCAGAGTAGTCCAGGTAAGTCATGTGTCCCTGCTGCCCGGTAATGGCATGAATGGTATCGTGCAGAGCTTCGATAGAATCGATATTCTGCTCCCTGCCGTACCACGCCTCGTTGGAAAATTGGGTAAAATTATCGTAGAAGGTCAGCAGGTTGTACACTCGGTTCGCAAACGAGGCAAGTTGGTTGTCAAGCATAGGCCCGATGAGGTTGTTCTGGCTTCTGGCCCTGCTAGTCCAGGCTGTCGGATATCGCTTGGTATCATTCCATGAGGCAAACTGTACACAATTGTCAGTCTGTGTTGTGGGTCGTTGTGATATTGCTGCTTACAGGATCGAACTCCATGTCTTTGTACGATACAGGATGAAATTTGTAAGAATACAGCGGATTGTCGATTGTGGTAGTTCCTTCGGACTTGACGACCGACACACGAGGCTGCTGAACAATGTCCGGATACACACTGCCGTTTGGCGATGCCACTGCCCAGTCCCAATAAGGTAACCGAACCTATAGCAAATAAGTGAGCCTGGTTTCCAAGATATTAGTAGTGTGCGATACCTGCGTTGCAGCCCGCGCATAGCGTTGACGAAGTGGTCCTGCTGGAAATTCTTCAGCACATGCTGTCATGTGATTGAAGAGCAGCTGCTCAAACAGAGCAAGATATGGACGATGCCAAGGCAGTAAGAGGTTGGAGACATGGACGCAATAGCCATTGTCTTCAGTGCCATTCGCTGGAGGCACATTGTCCCACATTCCATAAGGACGGCCGTGAATTGCTGCAGGGTTGTCAGCTAAGCAGGATCGATAAGTGTTCTCACCAATGTTCGAACGAACCGCACATCTGGTAATAAGAAAGCTTGTCATCTTGCGGTGTGACGTGGAATCTTGCAAGTCCAAGCAAAAAGATGTTGAACAGATCAGGACGCTGTTGCAGTTGCCGAATCTCGAGCCTTGGTGGCGTCCCAGCGTTCTGCACTCCAGTGATAGGGTAATGAGCCGAGCCAATGTCTTGTCTCTTTGGCAATGCTGACGGCGTTCTCGGAGTCAGCTCTTTGATCTCATGATTGTAAAGTGATGTCGCTCGAGTCAGGCATATAAGCCATAGGAGGCACAATTGTGGATTTGTGCGCATGCCGAACAGGTTGAATGATCGAATGTGGACTGTCTTTGGAATCGGCAGCCGTTCTTGGGAGACGGTCTGTTTGCAGGGCTGTAGTGTAGGAAAGGACTAGCAGGTATGAGAAGATGTGCAGAATTCCAGACGATTAACAGTGCAGACGCCCTTCATCAATTCGGTGCTGGAGATGCTCGGATCGAGAGTCTCGGACGCCACTTTCCAAGCAAGGAGAAGAACAGGTGCAGTCGAAGAGACGAATGTGCTGCGCTAATGCTGTTGACTCAATGATGTATGAGCTTGGAAACACCTCATGAGATGCGTGGGCTTCACAGCCAGTGCACAGTGGAACGCAAAGGCAACCGGAAGTCGAGCTGTGTTGTACCTCATGGCCTGCTGTAGCTCTCGCTCCGCAGACCACATGTGTCGCCATCGTGCGCGAGCGTGCCTGGCAGGTCGCACCTGTGCCTGAGTTGAGGCACTATTCCTCGTTATTCAGCAGCATGTCTCTGGAGTGCTGCGCGCAGTGCGTGGAAGAGTTCGTTGCTTTCGGAGACGCGCATGGAGTCGTTGTTTGCTCGCCCAAGCTGTCGGGTCCGCGTGATCATGTCTCGCGAACTCCGACTCCACTTCTGATCGAAATCTACTCGCCCTTGCGTTCTGTGAACTCCATCTCTTCGATGACTTCTCTGAGCGTGTTGTATGGCAAGTCGCATGGTTTCGTACCACATCCCCGACATGGTGCCGGATGCCGCTGCAATCACAGTACGATCTTCTGCTCGCGGGATTCGCGCATTCCACAGAAGCTTGAGTGCAACATATTCTGCCACCTCCTCCACCTTCGAAAGGGCTGCTGCAAAGGCACGAAATGTAGCTGCTTCGCGGTCCAGGAGTCAATTTTACAGAATGACAATTCACCACGAACCTGCTGCCGAACATCTGGCGAGTAACTTTGAAAGACCGGCTTCAACGAACAGTAGCTCGCCTCGCGTGCCATATGCGTCGAGAGATCCTCTTGTGTTTCGCGTTCCAATGCCTCGACGAATGGATACGGTGGCCGGAGCCGCATTTTAAGGCCGCATATTTGCACGAAGGCGATACTGGGGCAAATTCCATGATCCAATGCCACCAAAACCTACCAAAATTAAGTCATATGCTCACCTCCTCGTGGGTGTGTCTTCTCGCAGCCTGCAAAAGCTTGACCTGAGTCAGCACACTTGTGGCGAGGCGTAGCAGATGAGATACATCTCAACGAGACGGAATGTTGCAGCACTGCAGCCGAGTTTTGCCGGAGGCCTCGAGTCCTACGTTCCAACCCAGTCCGGCGAACCACGTAGGCACTCGCCTATTCCAAGTTGACGGCGGCCGGCCACAACGGATGTGTTTCAATGTGCTGGATCCTGAGAGCCATCCGCAAAGTCTTCCTGTATACATCGTGATGCCGCTGCAGTGTCTGTGATGTCCTCGCGGAGTTCCATAATAAGGAATTCTCGCTCGGGTTCTGGCGTCTTGTTGATGAGCAAGATTCGCCCAGGATGCCGATTGCTCCAGACCTCAGATTCGCGCAGCAAGCCGCAAGGTAGCTTTCGGCAGGGCCTCGTGGAAATCGCTTTGCAGAAAAGTTAAGCAAAGTCAAGTCGTCCTTGTCAGCAAACGATCGAGTAATGCTTACTCGATGAAAACAAAATTAACGTCGGCCGCATTGAGGTCGAGAACACGGAGGACGTCACCACCGCTCCGGCAGCAGCTATTGTGCACGCTCACCTCTTTCCATTGTTGTAGCTGTAAGCATGCCTCTTTCTCACGACAACATGGACATTTTGACAGCAGTTCAACAACATTGAAATCGACCCAGAAGATCGGGAAACCGAATCTGTTGCGCATAATATCTGGCGTGGAGATGGGTCGGAGATGACCGTGAAGAAGAAGTTGGCCGCGGCCAACCCAGCCAAGGACCTGCAGCCAGGGCTAGCGCCCTTCAACTTCAACCACATCCGCCTTATCATGTCCCATTCCTAAATGCGGATTGGCCTTATCTCCCGCCCGCGACGGCACCCAACACACAATGGCCGTCGTCTACAAGCACTAGCGCCCTATTCTGCAGTTTCCATCGAGTAATAATACGCTTTCCGCCTGTCCTCGACCACTCTCGTATACTACCAAACCCGCGGCTATTGTCGTCTGCGCCTGTCCGGAGAGTGCGCTTTGTTTCCATGCCGAATCGGACTCAGACCGCCCTACAATGCGCCACTCACATGCAAGAGCAGATACCCCGTCTAGGGGAATCCCTCATGGACTCTTATCTGCTGCAGTGTGCACCCCTCTCCCGATTCTCACTTGCATAGGTTGGTCGACTCGTCTACTCTTGCGTTTCCTACAAGCACTACACACCTTTCCTACTGTGCCTGCAACGCCATCATTGCTATCCAGAAGCCAGAGCATTATTTCATTGTTTCTGAAGCAGACCGGCACTTCCAGAACTCTTTGATCGATTACAGCAGACACAGCCAAGATGGCCCCTCATGCAACTGGACATGATACACCGCTCGAAGTATCCTCAATAGAAGGGTCGCCAATCTTGTCAGGCATTACAGATGCATCTGGAATCAGTGTCATTGCTTCGAACCGAGCAGTGATTGAAGGCCGCCTCTCGCCAGCCACAATCGTGATATCGGCCTCCACAGGCAAGATCGTGACCATATACGATCAAGTCCTCCCAGTTTCAGACTTTCCACCTGGGACACCCTACACCGACCACAGCCCACATGTACTCCTACCTGGTCTCGTAGACGCACATGTGCATCTCAATGAGCCCGGTCGAACAGAATGGGAAGGCTTCTGGACTGGCACTCGTGCAGCAGCATTTGGTGGTGTCACAACAGTCGTTGATATGCCACTCAACGCAATCCCACCCACAACCACGATGGAGGGCCTGAAAGAGAAGGTGGCTGCTGCTCAAGGGAAATGTTGGGTCGATGTTGGATTCTATGGCGGGGTAATACCTGGCAATGCCCACGAGCTGAAGCCGCTTGTCAAAGCTGGTGTGCGGGGCTTCAAAGGCTTTTTGATCGACAGTGGTGTCGAAGAATTTCCTGCAGTGTCTTCTCTCGACATTCGTAAGGTCTTTGAAGAGCTGGCAGACGAGCCGACGACAGTCATGTTCCACGCCGAGATGATACCTCCTGTGACAGAGTCTGTGGGAGACGATGTGCAAACATCATTGCCTCCTCTCCAGCCCTCAGGCCCTCTGGACAAATATCAAACTTTCCTGGACTCGCGGCCTTCGTCATTCGAGGTGTGCGCGATCCTGGAGATCCTCGATCTGGCACACCTTGCACCCAATCTGCCTTTACATATCGTACACCTTTCAGCTGCCGAGGCCATACCCATGCTTCGTGCCGCCGTAGCACGTGGAGTCAAAATCACAGCCGAGACGTGTTTCCATTATCTGAGCTTGGCAGCCGAGAAGATTCCAGATGGCGACACCAGACACAAATGCTGCCCTCCCATCAGATCAGAGTCGAACCAGGACAGTCTGTGGGCCGAGATGCTCAACGAGGAGAGTATCATCAAGACTGTGGTATCAGACCACTCGCCTTGCACACCGGATTTGAAACTCCTGCCATCTCACGTACCAGGCTCGCAGCCCAAGGCTGCCAAAGGCTGCTGCACATCCAAAACTGCAGAAGGCGACTTCTTCGAAGCCTGGGGCGGAATCAGCTCGGTCGGTCTTGGTCTCAGCATCCTATGGACAGAGGCTATGCGTAGAAACATGGACGTGAACGAGACCCTTCTCAACATCGTAACCTGGTGCTGCTCAAACACCGCAAAACAAGTCGGTCTCGAATGTCGCAAAGGCCAGCTCAAAGTAGGAATGGACGCAGATATTTGCGTTTTCGATGATGCGAGCACATTTGAAGTCGAGCCGAATACAATGCTTTTCCGGAATAAATGCTCGCCTTATGAGGGCAGGACGTTGAAGGGATTCGCGGCAGCGACGTATCTGCGAGGTCGAAAGATCCATACACGAGAAGCTGGATTCGCAAAAGCGTCGAAACCGGCTGGAGAACTATTACTAGAACCGCGGTCGCATTAGACGTCGATTGCGTGCTGTTTCTGCGTGAGCATTAGCGTAGCATTGGTAAATGCACATTTGAATTTCCATCTTCTTCGACATCCAACCCTCTCCTCGCACTCCACCTCTTTTACACATCCTGTTTTACCCAAACACAGAGTGTGTCCACATCTGCGACACAAGAACGCATGCAAATGACTCACGCACGACCCTGATGTTAGTCTATCAAATCTTGGTTCACACTCAAGATGTCAAGTCGGCCAAATCGCAAATCGTCAAAATTTCGATTGCCCCAGAAATATATCGAGATGTTATCGAGATAACCGGGTCTCATTGGCGAAGTTGCAGATATGCGTTCCAACAGCCGTTAGCAGCCGCAGGCATTGAGCGAATCGGCACACACGCATCCTCGAGTATGTGAGCAAAGGAGCGATGCGATCGGGACCGGACGCGTTCTGAACCACGATTTTGGAGCATTCGGTCTTGGATTGCTTGCGCAAATTGTTTCGTCGGGAGAAGAGAGAAGGAAATGTGGGAGATGGTTTTTGTGGTTCTGGGACGTTGTTGCTTTTTTGGGGGTGCCCTGCGTTTTTGCAGGCCTGCTTTGGACCCCTCTTGGTTTGCGGTGGTTGGTCGTGACTGGGGATGAAGGTGGGGCCATGTCGGTCGGCGTCCGCCGCAATGGACTGCTATTCTTCCGCTACATTGATGGGTGCTATAACGTTATCCCGCCAACGGGCTAGCCTATTCAGGACGAGCCGACCGACCTGTGCAGTCACTGCAATGTATGGCTTCGTCCCTACACGTGGATGACAACCGTAGCGGAGATTCTCTATTGAGGCTATTGTATGTGTAAGCAGGTCCCCATCCACGTCAGTCGCATGGCAAGTCTCAATTGGGATGTCCGCTCCCTACACAGCGCCATATGACATCTGTAAGCATCGATGAACAGGTCGTTATATATATGGCGTCGCTGGGAACGATGTGCTGCTCATCAGAACAATTTGAGCATCCTTGACTTGTAGACATCAAACGATCAAAGACAACATCAGCAACCAGAAAACAGAAACCAGGAACCGGGATCCGAAAACCAGAATCGAAAACCAGAATCCGAAAACCAGAATCCGAAAACCAGAATCCAAACATCAACAATCATGAGCATCGCATCAGCAAACCCATATTACTATCGCACCGAAGACAAGTCCCGAGCAATGGCATCATCAACAACCACAACCAAGCCCAAATCTGAGAGTGGAGCCAGCCCTTTGACTCCAAGCGATTGCCCTAAAGAGAGAGTAAACAGCACCACGAGCTCCACAAGCACAAGCACAAGCTCAACCACTTCACTGCTGAAGTCCCGCGGGAGCGAGTCCATGCACAAATGGGATGCGCGCGCGCAGAAGTTCCTGGAGAAAGTCGGACTTGCGCCCGCGAACCGACCTCAGCGTATGTCCCCGGCATATGAGAGACCAGGGCAGATTTCGCTTGGGTATTGAAGACAGACATGGGGGAATTTTGAGGTCTGATGAGCTTAGGAGCTAGCAGATCATGGTACATCGGATAGGCACGAGGATAATACAGAGGATGGTTTGGCGTGGGTCGGAGTTTGGTGGGTGTTGGGTATCGTTGCTGATGCGTTCTGCAAGAACATGGTATAGAGCGGGAGTGGAGCAAGATCAGGGAGTCCAGTCCCGGGTTGTCTTTGTTGTTTGGGAGATGCGATGACGAAGTGAGGTTGTATAGCAAGCCAGCTAGAGCAAGTATGTAGATAGAGGACCCTGAACTCAGTTGTACTGTAGCTATTGTATAGTACTCTCAGGATCCAGGTTGTGCATCCTTCGCCAGGGATCGTGCCTGTATATTGTTGAAGTAGCTGTCGAATGCAACCAGAATTGCGTATCGTTATACTGTATGTAGGTCGAAGATACGTACCTTTTCCCTTGTCCAGGCCAAAGTTTCACGCGATAGCGTCATGACGCCAGACAGTCGACAAAACATGAAAGTCGGTGCAGGGCAGAATGGAGGGATACCTCAATAGCATCGTGGTTGTTGATGGGACGACCTTGCCGAGCTAGAGACCCTGAATATGTGATGAGTGCGTTGTACAATCAGCTGTGCTGGTTAGCTTATTCACTGACGTTGTTCTCTCGGAGCGCATGCCGACAATATCACTTGAGACCCTCACAAGACCTTGACCCGATTGAGTCGGGCGTCTTCATCGTTGAGCGGGCGCTCTTCCTGTGCCTATGTTTATGAGTCATGATATGCTGACACTTCTTCATGCAACACGCAATTTTAGATTTCGGTTGCTCAGGTCGGCAAGCAACTCATATGTTCATCCACGGCCCATGGTGAAGAAGAGAGATTGTCGAGCTCGCCCCCACAGCGACTCCAGCGCGAGGTTCCCCAACCACAAGAAGCTTTGTTGGGGTAGTTACCAACAATACGTTACACGTACGTGGGAAGTGCATTGTGATTGATCGCTGTAGTCTTCCAGTAGCGGGACACCAACATCTTGGCTGTGGTCCATCTGACCTACCATTTTATTGATGTGCGGAACCCCACCCACATTCCCAAGAGAATGTGGCCACTGCGGGGAGGCTAATGCTTTGCACAAACACCTGCTGTCGTTGAGTCCTGGACGGCTTTTGTGCACGTGCAAATTAGTAAGCGGCGATCGTTGTCTGCAGGTCGTTGGCGAAGACATCCGGTGATCGCCATATGCCAGTCAGCCAGGTCCCTTAGCAGCCGAGGACCCTCTTACGAAAGTTGTCTGCTTGCAAGACTCATCATCAGTCTCTTCATGCAAGTTGGGATCCTGGCATCAGACAAGGATGCTGCTGATTGGCACGAGTGGATCGACAAGTGCATTATGATATGACATTTGCTCATCATCAGTCGAATCACTCCTTCAGTCGAAGCCGTTCTGATTTTCGACGTGTTGCAGATGCTGTATAGGAACGTGGCAGTTTTCGAAGCCTTCAGCATTGTCCAATCGGCGCCGAGGAGAAGTTCATCGCGAAGCGAGTCATTCCAGTCGGAGCCGCATTTTAGCGCCCACGAGCAAGTTGGTTGGCATTCGAGATGATCATAACCTGCACAGCGCTCGTATCAACGTTTTGCGACATCGGCAAAACTTTCCAGACTGTCTAGCAGGGTCGGTCCCCATCAAGCGATATCGTGGAGGTGACAGCGGCGTTTCTGTCCAATTTCGTCGTCCTTGGACCCAACGAAGCAACGGAAAGGGTAGGTTACACCTTGATCCAAGAGCCTTGATCAGGTTGCGAAGGGGATCGGTCGATGGCGTCTGGAATTTTAACCCGAGAGAGGCTGCAATGCCTGATGTCGTGGTGCGGTTCCCATTGCCCTCGGAGATTCTCTTCTGCTCGTCAGCGTCGGCCGCGAGAGCTCTGGCAGCATTGGAAGCAAATCGTATCCTGAGTATAGATCGCGCTTGAAGAAACGGTGTCAAGTTGCAATCGTGGTCGATGCGCAGGCTGCAGTCGAATTATGTCTTTTGTCGTGGGCATGCGGTTTCGCCGTGTGCGGCAGCAGCGTATTGCGGAGCGCGGCCGTGCAGTGTGCGAGGTGCTGCGATGGCAAAATCTCGGAATTCCGAGACTTGGCTGTGATGACATGGGATCCCGTAGAAGCTTTGCAGCGATCTTGGACTTCACTCTTCCACTCACGCTCTGTGCTGTGGAGTCAAGCGACACATTTTGCGTAGTGCGCGGGCGCTTCAGCTAGTCCATCAAATCACATCAATTCCACTCAATGTGGTGCTGTTTGCGAGGAGCCTGGGTGTGGTATCAGTCCCTATAGGGGCTATGCTGCAGTGCTGGGCAGCCGAAGGCCGAGTACGAATGGCGGCATCGTCTCCACGAGGACCAGTCGTAGTGGTAGGTGGCGAGTCCCCGTCATGCTTGACCGCCTACGCCATCAAGGTGTGTTCGGATCGCGCTAGCAATCGCTGGAAGTTGACGTCGATGTCTCATCCCATTCTGGCTGAACACAGGCCTAAACAAGAGGCCTGCATTCAAGCAGTTGGGCAGGGAAGGATGCACATTGGGGCACTTCCAACTCAGCAGCGTTCCAGCATCTACTCTTCCTGTGTTGATGAGACCGCGAGTGGCATTGGACGGCGACTGATGGCAGAGTTATTGCGATTTCCCTGTTCAGGGGCTATTGGAGGCTCCGGTCTATCACCTCGATGACGTAGGTTGTTCTAGTTCGCTTGCAACACGCCTGTCACCTGCCGCTGCTCTTCCTCTTAGTTCGCGATCCGCGCATGTGTGCTGACATCCACAGTGGTCGTCGTCGTGGAGTGAATGCGAACCGAGGATGGTCGCAGCCAGATGGATGGTGGCGATCGTCGTTGCCCTTGCCAAGGCATATTCGATGGTAAGGCTTGCATAGCCTGGAGCGACGTGTGCCGTTCTGAATGATGACGAAGCGGTGGCCTGATGCAACTCATGACTTATACACCTGGTTGGTGATTGACGTCCAGCCGTTAGTGCCCGCGATGAGTGAGGTTGGACCAGTGGATCAGTCAACGCCACAAGCTGTTTTTCGGACGCACCCCGCATGTCCCCGCCGGCGGCTGTTCCCCTTAGCTTGACGCCAAGAGCGGAAGCAAAAGGGAGGCGCGTAGATGGTTGTCATTGATTTGGACACCAAGACCAGTGGTGACATGGTGCTCATGGCACAGTCATTTGATATATGTACTTTTGCAAAAGGGTTGAAGTAGAAGCCAAAAGTCGCATCGTTACGGATGCGACGTGCACATATGCACAACAGTCTCGTAGACTCCGGCTCTTCGGCCGAATGGCGCTCTGACGCCTTGCACTCTCAGCGGTGAACGAGGCTCTCGCTGTGTGCCCAAATTGTAGCACCTCCAGCTTACTGCGCTGTGTTGGCTCTGCTGCGCCCTCGTATACGTCCCTCACAGTGCAAAGCTCCGAGCTTGCAAGTGCTCTTCAAGCCCGCCCAGAGCTCAACGGGTCTGGAAAGATTCGGTATCCAGCTGGCTTCAAGGCGAGAGCGGTCTCGGTCCATCCAGTGCATTTTCGCCTCCATGCGATACCGGCTGTCGAATTCGCGTCAACAATAGCCCCGTGCGCTCGATTTCCAACACGTTGGTGCTATCATCGCAAGCCCTCCAGATATGTGTGGCCTCTGTGCCTATTAAACATTATTCTAAGATGTCGGAGAGCTGATCCCGCACATGGACCGGCCATGGCTATCTGCAGACACGTCGATCAACGAACCACTGCCACGCCGAGAAGAGGTCGCCTGGCGGTCGAGTATGGTTTTTCGTGGTGCCGGATCAGGTGATAGAGCGTGTGAACAAGCCTATCTGCTCCCGATATTGTCTGTTCGCGTTTCAAATGCCGAGTTGGGAGTTTGGCGCCTTGTGGTGCTCGGTTCAAAAGCTCCGCGTCGTGTTCATGGCCAACAAGGCCGTGGGCATGCCCGCATGCTCAATCGAATGGAAGTCATCATGTCGTGGAGGGGTATGGTGCGAGATCGAGCGAATGACACAACGCAGAAGCCCAGACTATTGGTCGCGAACGGGATCCCAATATGGTCGCGAAGGGGCGAGAGGTTCTTGAGCTGTTGTCAGGGTCAGTCTGCATCTATGTCCTGCTAAGGAGAAGCTTGCCTGCTTGTGTGCTGCTCGCCGCTGTCGAGCTCGCGCTGCCTTTGCGAGAGCTACTGCTATCCGGTGGAGACAGTAAGTCGGACGAGTGCTCATCGTCCTCATCTCCGGAGGCAGGTTCGTTCATTTGGCGTTGCTGTTTGTTCCTGTAATCCCGATAGCGGAAAACATGCCACAGCATCCATCTGATGATCCAGTTGTCGGGAGCGTGCGGATCTGCGGTGTCATGTCCAAATTGATACACCGCACGGGTTTGGGGTTGAGCGTCATGGTAAATTCTCAATACTTCTCGCTGCCATGCGCTTTCATGAATCTGGGCAGTGCTCGTTGCCTGGCCTTCAAGCAATCGCTTGCGCCCCTCAGCGGCTTCCATCTGCGCGAGAGTCAGCCGAAAGGATGCATGCCATGCCATCAAAGCATGCCTTCATAAGATTGTACACTCGCCGGTGCGTGCCATTGGTAGGGTCGAGACCAAGACGCGCAAAGAATCGTGCTTTCGACTCTGACTGAGCTAATGCCTGGAAGAATGTTCAGAAGATGCAAGAGATGAGACCTCGCTGATCCACCTTACTGGCACTTGCGGAGCCATCGCATTGCCCGGGCCGTCTTTGTAATCACGCGATCCACTTGGCGTATAGGTTGTACGAACGATCCGAGGATCAGTCTTGCAGCTAATGTGAAAGTCAGCGACCTTCTGACTCAACCGAATGTAGTAGTCCAGCACTTTGCCACGGCTTTTTCAACGCTATCCCAACATCGGTAGTAGGCTTGTCCCGTGGACTCGGGCATGTTCCTTTGCACTTGCCGACACGACACGGTGGTTTCACGAGTTTTAAAGACGCATTACGAAGCCCAGCAGGCTTAGCTGGTAATTGGTCGACAGCACGGCGGTCGATGACGAAAGACCACCATCCCGTGTCAACGGAGACACAGTAACTGCTGGATATGGACCACAATTCATTTCTGGACAAAGGAGCTAGCAATGCCACAGATGACAGGGCCCTCACCGCAATGATCGTTGACCTCCACGTGGGTGACGTTTGGACAAAGCAGGAGACGACTTGAATTGCGCTGTGTGGCATGGGCCGCAACTCTGTCGGCATTGCCTGGGCTCTGTGACAGGATTGTAGCCCACAGACAATTTGCCTGTGTGGTGACTGGCGAGGATGATGGCACCGCGGACTCCGCCAGTACCCGTCCGCTCGCAAAGCTGCGAGGAGGGATACCCTCGTCTGCATATGCTTATTGTGCAAGCGCTGCCCACTGCTGGTAGGCGATCTTCACGAGTAAGCGCGCGCCCATTCGTGGCCGCGGCCACTTCAACCACGACTCATAGACTCAGTATGGCCGTCGGGTTGATGCCAAGTCGTCTGAATACATTGCTGGCATTGTCATTGTCCAGCAAACTCGTGGCAATAGCCTCTTTGCCGGCATCCTAGACATTTACACTCGCAGACTCTCTGCAAGCCTGGTGCCAGCAACAAATGAGCAGCTCCTGTAGCTTGCACTACGGTGTCGTCCATTCGCGAAGGCCCTGCTGCACTTGTGTCGTCATACGATGGATTGCCTCCTGTTTGCCTGGATGCGGTAAACGGTGCGAGCAGGGAGGATCTCACTGAACAGACTTGCATAGAGCGTATTGTCGGCTCACACGATTAGTCCTGATACTGCTTGCCGGTCCACAGGATCGGAAAGGGACAGTGCTGTGTAACGGTGAACGCTGAACCGCAAATGCCGATGCTAGGAAAAGAGTTTGATATACCGACCCCTCCGCATTTTGGTAGAGTCGTTGTGAGTGGTCGGTAGATGTTCGGCTGCCAAGGTACCTGGTTTACGGCAGCGATTGGATCTCCGGTTTTTGCCAATGCTCCCCTGGAGTCAGTGGCGTCGATATCGAGCTCCCTACACTTGGTCAGCGTGGTGTCTGTTGATCGGCCAATGCTTTCTTCACGATGCTACCGAAAGTGAGGTGCATGTCAGCGGGTCGACCAGGGGCGGGATGTTTCCGTCCTCAAGTTCAAACGTCCCAAGCGACAAGTGGTGAGGCCATGCGGTGTGCGTTACGAGGGCCTGGCAGAGATGAAGCCAGCGTACACAGCAATGTGTCCGGGCGAGGTGCGCAAGGGAGAAAAGAAGAACGCCGTAACCTAAGGTGTAGTAGCGAGCGGCAGCATGCGAGATCGAGCACTATCTGCTCTCACTGACGCATCACATCATGGCTAATGGACTGTCTGCAGAGTCCGTGCCGGCAGCAGCACTGGCTGTATCTGACTTTTGATGACGAAACAGGCTACCGGGGTTGAACACTGATGCCGCTTCCCACGCTGGACCAGGATACAGAATAAGCGTTCGAGACCAGAGAAGGGATCATGGGCCGCATTCGCGCAGGGATCAAGTGGTTATGATATCGCTTGCTCCAGAATCTTGGGCATCGCTGGTGACTTCAGCTCAAGACAGGTCGGGCAGCCCTTGCTGATGGCTGGAGCTCCGCGTGTTGTGGTCGCGCGGTTCCTGGGCAATGACGTTCGTCTTCAGGATTCATAGTTTTGGACCAGCGCATGCTTGCGGGAATATCAAGTCCTCACCTGCCAAAAATGCTGACGTCGCTGAGCCAGCCATGAAAAGTTATGTCCGAGTGAGAGTCGTGAACCAACCTGGCTTACAGCCCAACAACCACGACCAGAGTGTGCGGTGCTATGGATCCACTCGCTCGGTAGGGTCGCTCCAGATCCGGGAAAATGGCATGAATGCAATAAGATACAGTAGGGAGCTACCACGTCCCCGGGTCGTCAAAATTGCTCCACTTCTGGCTGATACCTGTGAGAGCCTGCCTGCCTCAGCGTTAAATACGAGCGTCGGCAGAGACTCCGAATACTCACTCCACGAGACACGGATCTCGACTCATTCTCTGCGGCCCAGGTGTTTGGTCGAAGTAGTGCGTAGCTTATTCACGCAAGGAATCCTCGTCCAACAAAATCTGATAAGCGCTTCATCCGTCAATCGGCGCTGTCGCTAACTTGGTCGCAAGGTTTCAGCTGAAACACCTGCAGAAATGGTGCTTGGCGGTCAACGACCTTGACTTGATGATGCTCGTCGATTCCCACCCTCTAAGCCGTCGGCTTTGTCACTCGCATCAACACACTTCCGAAAGAGACGTTGCCTGATATTCTCGCAGGTTCCATTTGGGAATTCAGTGAGTCCTGTATCCTGCAACATTTTCAAGAAAAATCCATACTCGCCTCAGGACTTCACGAGACGCGGGCTGCCTTCTTGTTACACAAGATGTCCCTGCTCGAATAGAGGCTCGCGCGAAGCTTGTATTCGTTCTTGGAGGTAATTCCAAGATAAGTATAAGCATCACATTTGTAATAGATGGGCTTCCCTTCGGCTGAGCAAAGACCGACATCTACCAGCGCCTTTAGCACTCGCTCGACGTCATCTCGGTCGGAGAAATCGTAGGTGTAGACGCAGATTAAGGTATCTGAGTTCCCAGGATTCAGCACGGCGGATTTGGAGGTCGGACCAAGCCTGCCCTCTACTGTCGCAGTAGCGACAGTACACCAATACTGCTCCAGGTTTGCGACACCGGGAAACAACATCCATTTGCCGTATGTGACGCCTGTCCCGATTGCTAGAGCACGCAGATCTCGCTCTAAATGGCTCGAGTTTGGCGGCCGTACTTCCAGTTCGGACTTCCGCTTGAATGCTTCCAGAAGAGCAGAGCCGCGTTGCTGCAAGGAGATAAGATCGGGACTTTTGTCGTCACGGACCTGAGAGATCGGCAGAGTTGGGCTACCGACCCATAGCCAGCCATCGTCTGTTGTAGTGAGAGGATTGACGGGCGGTTTCCTGACAAGGAAGGCATCGACGGACTCGTCACGCTGCCATGCGTTCTCACGTCCCAGCCAGCGATCGGACACCAGAATCCGATCAGGCGTACTCGCTGCGACGACCCCCGTCTCTTGAGAAATAGCCTTGGTCCGTTTCGAGGTGACAGCACGCATCGGGAGCTGGCAGGCAATATTCAGGCTGCGCTGCTTCTGTTCTTCGCATTCTGCCTGGATATCGGTATCGCCTACCTGCATCAGCTGTTCTGTGCCCTCCTTACCCTGCTTGCCACCATACCATAGAAGCTGCTGTCGTCGGAGATCCAGCCTTCGCCGTCGACCAGGTCTTCGGATCCCATTGTTGAAATGGCTCTATCGGCAGCGGCGCACCATGACCTTCTTTTGATCACATCAGGTTTGACTATGCCTCGTCTTGCAGTGTTAGTCCGCAACAGATGGATGAAGGTCTCGGTCTCTGTTTGCTCTTGCCAACCTGAACCTGATCGAAGCTTAGTCAGCTGGCCTCGGCTATCGGCCCGGCACTTCGGGCCGATTGGAGTGCTCAGCGGTAGCCTTGGCACCTGTTCCTGTCCCCAAAGTCAACCAACTTCCTGACATGCAAATGGCCAACAATCAGCTAAGGAGCACATTTCCAAGTGAACGGAAAAGAGAGCCATGTTCCAAAATGCACAATATCACATGCAATTTTCGCGCCACCTGACTGGATCCTTCGAACACCAGGTGGCGGATTGCTGGAGGTTTTCCGCAGCACCATCTACTCAAGTATCTGCCAAAGAACTTCCAACGACAAGTGATTGCAGGTCGACGGTTCGAGTCTTTCATCACCCTTTCGTCTGGGACAGCTGAGCCTAGGACTTCTGATAGGGCTAGAGATGACTCGCTGTTCAGGCGACCAGAGAAACCTTCAAGGCCCCAACTGATGGTCACTGACCGCCGGAGTAACGCAGAGTATCCTAGCCCACTGGTTCGTGATGGAGGTGTCAGCGTGGTAAAAGCACGAACTCAACTACCGGCAACACTCACGTAACGAGTGGCTATTCACCTTCCAAGATCAGGGATTCCATTTTTACCGCATTTGTTGGGCTGCGCAGCAGTTTCCTTGGAAAGCCAGGAGCGGAGCCCTCTTTGACTGAGGAATGATCTCGCCTTGCACACCTTCTCAATCCTACACAGTCATGCCATCTTCCAGGTACCGAGCGCCAGAATGTCATGCCAAAGCATCAGCTGTATTGTTGTGGTACCTGTGTAGCTCTTCGTGGTTCTGCTATTATCAGCTTCCAAGGAACCACAGCTCATCTCGATATAATTGGAGCTATGCATCTCAGCCTCACTAGACGTCGCACTCGCATATGCAGTGGACGTATTGTGGCGTTCCGTGGCGTTGAGTCCACTCGATTAAAGTCTGGCAAGAAACGCGGCAAACCCCATCCCACTAGACTAAGACTTGTCAGCGGGCTCCGGATGTTTGACGAGTGGCAGGACTGAGACGAATACAACAAAGACTTTTCGTACTGCAACCTCGTGCTCAATTCTGCCAAGAAATCTGGCGCAGCCTTTCATGGCATGAAGCCTGCAGGCTAGACTCCAGAATGGGTTGCGATATGCGTGCGCCTCACAGCCTTGCACAGCTCTACTGACACATCATTGGCGGAGCAAGGCATCGGCATGTCCTGCGCGGCGCAGCAACAACTACAAAGGATGCGTCGCTGCCGCTCCTCTTTTCGAGTCTTGTCGCGAACCCATCTCATCATAACTGAGCAGATAGACGAGTGGCACATTGGTGCTACTTTGCTCAGGTTGCCGATTCATGATACCAATCTAGCGATATCGTCGAACGGGCCCAAATGTCGTCCAAGCCTGCAATCGTACATCGCCCTGGGTATTCGAGGCTATGGACGGAGGATGGCAACGACAGACGCGCGCCAAATTGCTCTGAAGAATTACATATCCAACATGCTACAGATTTCGAAACTGCTGCCGCCGTGCCTGTCGCTACCATTATTGCAACTCCACTAAGCCAAACGCCCACGAAGGTGCCGATCTCGTCATCTGGAGACTTGTCCGACGCGTCGCACCACTGCAAGACTTCTGAGAGTATCAAACGTAAAACCCTAAACTCCCCGATCGCCATCGTCATAATCCTCCTCGCCGCATTCTCGACAGCCTTCTCTGCGATATTCCTGGTTGTTGGTCTACATGGCCCCAGCTATGGGAAATACATTGGAAAACATGGTGGGCTCAGTCCTTCAAAAGCCGCTTTCCTGACGACATTGGACGCCAAGCTAGTCGAGTTATCCTTTGCAACTATTTCTGTTGCATTCGTGGGGCAGGTGCTGGCTCGTCGGGCTGTGGAGCAGCAGAAGAAAACCGGAGCCGGCATCACTCTCGCTGAGATGAACATGCGGACATGGATCATGCAGCCTGGGACATTGTTGACTCAATGGCAGAGCACTCGATATGCTAGCCTATCCATGTTGGGCTTTGTGTCAGTTATAGCTGCTACCATGACGCTGCTTTACACGTCTGCAGCTACCGCACTGGTGCAACCGCAGCCGGTAATGCTCTGGACGCCTAAACAACTTCAGACCCTGGTCAGGACACAGTCGATCAACCCCGACTATCTTGCAGACGGCTGCAAGACCCCAATACGGCCCATATACGACAAAGAATTCAATGATTCGAAGCCCGATCTTTCCAAAGGAACATGCTTACAAGTGAATCTTGGGTCGGGCGCCTTGTACGATCTAGGAAAGTTCCTCGGCACATGGACAGATATAGTGGCGAGGTCCAGATCTGGCATCGTAAGCCCAGAAAATCGGCCTGCGGGCACCACATTACTCTATGATAATACGACCATCCAACCCGCATGGATCGAAATAGCGCCTGTGACACAGTCAGCATTCTCGGATTACAGGATCAACAATGCCACTATGGCTTTGCCCCATCCGGGAATCATACAGGCCGCTCAAGGTCCAGTGAACAATTTGCCGCCACACAGCGGTCCAGATGTGCAGCTCGAGATACGAGCCTCTTTACGCAGTCCAGTTTTGAATGTGATCTGCGTCACAATGAACACGACACAGGCACGACCGTTCGTATACAGCATGTGGGACGGTCGAAACAGAACTTCATGCAACGAGACGGACTGGTCATCCAGCGGACCTGGTGGGACATGGCCACGATGCTCAAGTTACCCAAATAACCTTAACCGTTACCTCAATGGAACGGAGTTTGATGACATCTTCCGCTGGGGTGAAAAGTACGGTGTACTTAGATACCCTCCCATATTTCCTATACTTCCCAAGGACTACAATACGATCCTCAACGATTCGGTAGGCTTTTTCGGTTGGGGCTCGACCTCTATATACATGTTGGGTAAGGGCGACCCTACCGATTCTAGGAACCGATCGACGAATGTAAACATGGAGGACACGAACTACGCTCTCTGTGGTATATCTGCTGCCATCACGCCCTTCTGCTCCACCCGCTACAACGTCACGGCAGGCGGCGCGAAATTGCAAGTAGTATGCGACGATGATGATCCTTATCAATACATCAAGAGTGCACGAAGTGCGCCTAGCGGCAATTCGACACTGTCGAAGGACTTCGTCAATATTGCCGGTGAATGGGCCAGAAGTGAGTATGCTGTTGGCCTTGTAAGTCCCTCGACTGTGAGAACTGACGTTGGATGGCAGGTACCACACTCAACGCTGGGCTACTACATGGTAACGCCAGTGTCGGTCGTCTACTCACACAATTGATCGTCACGTCAGAGCATCTGGCCTCGAACTTGCCTTGTGAGTCACGGCATTGATGTTGAGATGATGCGACCTGACAGAACCTAGCCACGGCAGAGTCACTCGCGGTCTTAGGTGCTAACCTGCTGATCCAAAGCTCGATGGATTCTCCAGCAACTATGTTCTGGAATTACACTGACACGCAAATCGACGGCTCGTACCAGTATTTTAACGCTTCAGTCCGAATGCAGCAGTATAAGAGTGGCGGTACTCAACCCTACGAAGAAGCATTTACTATTGTGTTGATCGTCGTATTTGCCATGAGCGTTCTCATCCTGGCATACTTCCTATTCCACCGCTACTGGTACACCGATTCCAGCGAACCCACGCACCTCTTCACGCTCGCATTACAGTCACCAGCGAGTGACAAGATTGCAGGCAGCTGTGCCACTGGACCGATTGGAGAGCAGTACAACATCAGGTGGCAAGTTGATACTGACGATGGACATTACTACGTTACTCCTCAGGATGAATCAATCTCAGGTCACGGCAGCGACATGAAGAAGAGGCGTGGTTGGAAAGAGGATGTCGAGCTTTTGCTGCGCAAGTAGTGTTGCATAATAAAGCCAAGCTACATGTCTCCCTCCAAAGTCTTGCTGGCCGGTTCGGTTGCGCATTGCCTTGCGTATTCGTCATGCGTGCTCGCCAACAAGACACATGAAGATGACATCGTAATAATATCTGTGAGAGTGGTGCAGAGTGTTGATGGAATTTCTTGCGGGTTCTGCTTTGCTGATTTTCGAAAGTGACTGCACTGCTCTGAGGAGGCTTACGTGTTATATATGCGAGGTCGACCCTCGTCGACTTTGACCCGTACAATGCATACTTCTGCAGAGGGGAGGTCAATTTCGACTGCCCATATGACTCCTTCCACCTAGCTATTGCCTCATAGGCTTAGCGAGTCCAGTCCACGTTTGCCAGCCGTCGCTCAGAATCAGTATGTTGGTCTTCGTGGAAAGTCAGCTTGAGCACGCGATCTTTGCGTCGTATAGACTGACGAATCTTTCTCTTTAGTGTCCTGAGGCACAAAATATATCAATCTGACAGTCCCCTTGAAGAGGAGACGGCCCAGTCTGCACCCAGGTCTGACATTTTCCACATATGGCGTCGTTGGTAGAGCCGGCGATGCTTGACTTGGTATCGATTGGACTAGCCATAGCTGAAGCGGCGAAGAGAGCCAAGAAGATGGAGAGAAACATCATGAAAGATCTGGGTTGGTGGTGAGGATGTCGATGGTATCGCTTCCTGTGAATCTTGCTCTGATGTTTATCAGAGACGGCTGCGCTGAGCTGAGCAGCTTGGGGGATTATATATGGACAGTCGACTCCGCAACGTCGACTCCGCATCAAGCTGACGTGTGCACCGCGGACTTTGGCTGACGAGAATATAGAAACCCAACGAAACCTATGGGGCCTTTTGCCCCATTCGTGAAGTGGACACGAAGCAGACCTTGTGGCCAATACGGGCGCAGAGATCAGCAGCAAACGATTGTCAAGCCAATGCAGCGCTGCTGGCTCGAACTTTCACACTGGTGACAATGCGGACTTCCCACCGTGGTCACCGCTATGGGTGAATACTGTATGATAGGTCCATGCCTTGTTGGAAGGACACAACCGCAGCATCGCTCGGTCATCCGTAATGAGGAATGTCTACCGGCAGAACCACAGGGGAAGCACGTTGGTTCAAAGGCCTTCAATGCGGGCACTACATTCGTTAGCAGAATCTTACCGACGGAGTGCATCGGCCTCCTGGATGAAATGAACTAAAATTATCACGAGGCCTCCTGGACGATGGATTCATCAACGCTTGATATGTTGCAGAATAAGCAATCAGCGATTGAAGGCCCTGTCATATCGCCAGGGGCCATGGCCACAAGGACAAAGGCTGGAGGATCTATAAGCACGTGCAGCGGCGCATTGTGAATCGCATGTTGAGTGACTATAGCCCGACCCTCGAAGCCCCACCTGTGCTTAAGGGCCTCTCTACCTCAGCCTGGACACGATGAGAGGATTCGTGCTACTCCGACACACGTGCTTCTCACGTGTGTGGTAAAGGGGTCTACTGGCCTTGTTTCCGCATTGGAACGTTCGCCGACTCTGTATTGACCTTCATAAAATACAGTTAGTCGAGGAACGCATAGTGCAGTCGGGGCAGGCAGCAGGCAGGGTGGCCAGATTGCATCCAAACCACCAACAGTCGAACGATACATCGGACAGGCGCAGCATGGCTTTGCCAAAGATCAATCTCACGAGAGCTCAAGCAGAGCTGCTGCTCTAGAGAAATTACCACTGCCTGCTGTCGGATGCTCTTCGGCAATCTCCCCTAAGCAGATTTGTGACCGTCCCTGCTGGTGAAAAGTAACAAGGCGCACAGTTCGATCGCATAGCAGTGTATTGGTCCAGATGTGAGGGTCGTGCTGACTGGCCTGAGGGTCTTCAATGTTGCTCCAGCACTTGCTACAACAAGTAGGTATATGCTTCGCGTAGTCAACAAATCCGTAGTCAGCGCATCCATGCTCCCAAGGGCCGCCTCGATCAGCGGAAAGCATATTTTCGTTCCGGCCAAATCTTGTGAAAATCAACTCACGTTCCAGACCTTCATGCATGTTGGCACATGGCATTACCACAACTATCCGCATGAAGATACCACTCATATGCGTGCAGGAGGAATTGAGCACCACGGATGCGAAATACGTCTTGCTCCGACTGCGTGTAAGATGAGCGCTGGTCCAGGTCTGGTGTTTGGCCAGCTTGAATATCGCCTTGCGGTGAAGTATCCGGGACATCATTCTTCTCGCACACAGAAGCGGGTATGGTCACTCCACTCTCCTCTGTTGCCAGTACTCTCGCGTCTCAAAGCGCCGCTCATCGTCCCGAAATGTGAGGTCGTGGTATAGTCTGGGCTTGTGCGATCTGCCTATCGATGTCACGGCGTGAGTTCACATGCTGACCCTCGTACGTCGCCGTCGTTCTTTCGTGAGTCCGGCATTCAGACCGAGGGCATTGCATACACGCAGGCTCGTTGTTTCTCGTCCGTTCCAGTCGCGGTCACGGTGAAGTGGTGGGAAAGCACGGGCCACCCGAGCACGCGAACGCGATACGACACGGACGCGTGCCTCCTCCCCTCATCTGCCATCTGTCGAAGACACTACTGTTAACAACAACAATACCCTCACGACGCCTGTACCAATCCGATTGAACCATGCCTCACGCCGTGTCGCCAGGGAACGAGCAGCCAGACAGCCAGGAAGATGTCCAGCTTCCCGACGCTCCTGTTGAAGCAGGCGCAGAGAACACCAATGACGGCGACGTGGACATGACCGACGATGCACCCAAAACCTCAACAGCATCGAACGGCCTTGAGAATATGTTCGACGACGACGATGATGACGATGACGAATTCTCTTCGAGTGCGACGAGACCAGACGCCAGCTCACAGCCACAACTCCCACCACAATCAGCTCCCAAATCGAAGTTCGCAGAGCCCGAAACGCTGAAACAATACTACTCACGATTATGCCCTTTCCGACCTCTTTTCCAATGGCTCAATCATGCCGCCACACCACAGCCTGATTTCCAGAACCGAGAGTTCTCGTTTTGGCTGCCAGAGAACAGAGTCATCCGATATCTCTCCTTCCCATCTGCAGATCTGCTGCGGAAACAATGTGTGCAAATGGCGCCGGAGCGGTTCGAAATTGGACCTCAATACAACATCAACCCTAAGGACCGCAAGTCTCTGAAAACTGCCTCGAAATTCAAACCCGTCATGAAAGAGCTAGTGTTCGATATCGATATGACAGATTACGATCCGATCCGTACATGCTGTACAGGCGCAAAAATCTGTCACAAGTGCTGGAGATTCATAGTCATGGCAATCAAAGTCATAGATACTGCTTTGCGGGAGGACTTTGGGTTCCAGCATATCATGTGGGTCTACTCTGGCCGAAGAGGAGCTCACGCGTGGGTGAGCGACAAGCGTGCACGGGAAATGGATGACAGCAAGCGCAAAGCCGTGGCTGGCTACCTGGAGGTTCTCAAAGGCAACGAAAACTCCAAGAGAACGCTGAGGCGGCGGCCACTGCATCCGCACGTGGAGCGGAGTTTGGATCTGCTCACGCCTTACTTCAAGGAGGACATTCTCGCAGAACAAGATCCTTGGCAGGAGGAGGAGCGAATAGCGAAGCTATTGAGCTTGATCCCGGACGAGAAGCTTACCACGGCACTGAAGAAGAAGTGGGACTCCTCTGCCGATCGGTCTTCATCGCAGAAGTGGTCAGACATCGATGCATTGGCTGAAGCCGGAAGCCTGAGCACATTGTCGACGAAGCAGCTTGTTGAGGCAAAGCAGGACATCAGGATCGAATATACTTATCCCCGTCTCGATGCTGAAGTGTCGAAGAAGCTCAACCACTTGCTCAAATCGCCTTTCGTCATCCATCCTGGGACAGGCCGAGTTTGCGTGCCTATCGATATGCGTCGCGTGGAAGAATTTGACCCCTTTAAGGTTCCACTTGTGACAGATCTGCTCGACGAGATTGACCAATGGGACAGAAACCAGGGCGCAAGCATGACGGAGGAGCAGAGAGCGAACGTGCAAGACTGGCAGAAGACAAGCCTGAAGCCCTACGTGGAATACTTCAGAGGGCATGTGGCGAGCTTACTCAAGGAGGAAAGTAAAGGGAAACGGGAACGCGAAGATGACAGTATGGAATTTTGATCAACCTGATGCATTATACAGCGTGTGTACAATTCAGCGCGGCTTCGCACCTGCACTTGCCTGTTCATGATGCTACTGCTCTTCACACGGCCTAGAATACCCACTACTCATTACTCGAATGCCAGCATTGCACATCTTCACATCTTCAACATGCGAGACCTTCTCGACCATTATGTAGCCTCCGGGCGCTGCCCATATACAAAGTACGCCCACTGGTATCCAAAGATCCTATCGCGAAACGCAGCCCGCAACCTTGCGCAAAAAACTTCGATCTCTTGGGCCGTGAACCCCATATGGTTCGTGAACCGTCTAGAGCAGAAATCCGCAATTCCCAAATCCAGGCGGAGCTGATTCCATTGTCCAACTTCTCTCTGATGCTCATCCTTCGACCAACCCCCGATTAGCCACGGCATCCGATACTCCGTCACATTCACAAACCCTGCTTCTTCCATCCACCCTTTCATCTCCGCGCCAATATCAAACCTCATCCCAGCCGCATTTCCGGCGGCGCACATCATCTCACCCCATTGCAGGAACGGATGGTCCGGCTCCAATTTGACGGCATCTGAGGTGAAGAACAACGACGGCTCATGTTGCTCCAACCAGCCTCCCGGTTTGAGAGCGGAGAAAGCTTGTTTGTAGACGCTTGGCCAGTCGGGCGCTGAACCTAGGAGCTCGCGAGCATGGATGAGGTCGTATTTGTTCTGGTCGAGCCAGTCTACGTTATAGTCGTCGATTTCGAAGAAGCAGTTTGGTGGGACCCAGGTTGGTTGGATGGGGCTGAGATCGATGCCGGTGACTTCGGCTTCGGGGAGGCTTTCGGCTACTTCTATGCACCAAATTCCAGTTCCTGTGCCGATGTCGAGGATTTGTTGGGGATCTTTGACTGGGCTGAGGTAGTGGCGACCTTTCAGCGCCAGAGTCCAGAGATGGTGGCTCAGGTCTTGCTGGTCTTGGGCTTTGTCGTCGTTGGGGCCCCAGTGCTCTGTGGAGCCGTATGAATGGTATGTTCTTCCATTTTCTTCACGATACCTTGCAATGGACGAGAGCAGTGAAGTTGTGTCGGTGGCGGTTGTCGAAGCTGCGTAGCCCGAGTCGGCGTCGCTGGGATCCAATCTCGGCAGAAACGACGATGCCGGCTCGTCGGCCACTTCGGCGGGCACCGAAGCGGCTACATCTTCTTCAGCTGCTTGCTGCACTTGTCTTTCTTCCATCGTGGGCCACGGGAGTCAACAATGACAATGTCATGCCGTCCAGTGGCATTCCAAGAAGATGTTTCAAAAGATCAGCATTGTCCCTTCGGCGCGCATTTCCCAGATCTCAGACGCCACAAGCGAATCAGCATCCATCCCGCCCTGCTTTTCCACCTCTGCGAATCATGGAATGCAGCGAGTCAGTCAGCGGGTGGATGAGCTCCTAGCTGCCGTCAACCTCTTCGACTGCAGGAGGAGTTGCAGACACTGCTGTGAGCTTGCAGCACTGCCTTCACGATCCGCTGCGCCAGTGGATCGCGGGCTGCAGACTGCAGCGGCGCGTCTGCAAGGCGTGTCCGCGATTACCTGATACGATTGCAAGACATGGAAAGAACCACGAAGGCAACAACACTCTGGTCTGCCAATTTAAAGTACAAAGTACAACACGGGGAAACGAACAACTCATCCACTCCCCTACACCACTCTCTACTACTCACATCTTTGTAGTGATGGGATACAGTATTTGGTGTTCGCGCGAAGATGAATGCTGAGTCCCTTGGGCCGAATGCACATGCAGCCCGGACATCAGCTTGATGCCCGAGCCCACATTATGCGTCAGTGAAGAATTCTTGCTCCATGCAGGTGTGTGTCGACAGCTGTCGTCCTAGCAGCAAGAACACAAGATAGCCAGAGAGACTCACTGGTTATTGGCCTTGCGGTGACCAACAATGCCCGAAGATCTCCGCGGGCTATCCTCAAAGCATGGTTCTCTTGATTTCTCATCAATACTTTAGAGACAGGCACAGCCCAGAAAACTTTCGACCTGGATTTTCTGAATACGCTCGAATACGACTTTAGAAGATTTGGGAGATGGTGTGCGCTACCACTCCGCTGGTAGTCACTATGCCCGGTAGCATTCCACTCCCTCGAGAGTCGGTGAGGATATCGCGTTGCAATGGGTGCCTGAGGCCCAATGTCCCTCCAATTCTTTTGCTATCCAGTTCTACCTCCAGATTGCGTCATGCCATGATAATCGAGCAATTGTCGGGCCACAAGCATGCGCATCTCGAAAAATACTCAGAAATGAGATTCTGATCGCTGTACAGGAGTGCCTCCGAGCTCAAATGGTGGTGAGATGCATTCAATCACTGACAACCAGACGAATCGATCCCGCTACCAGCGTGGTCCGGAGCAGTAGATGGGATCTGGCGAGAGGGGATCATCTCACTCAGCGTTTCACGATGCGCCCACTCCATCTCGGCCCTCCGATGGCCACTATGGGCGTCCTTCGAAGAAGCTGCGCGAGTACCCAATGATCACTGCCATATCATCACTTCAGGAGGCCTCAGAAAGTGCGTATTGGGGTAGGCCTCAGCCAACCCATCTCCGGCGCGAGACGGTATGGAATGACGACGATCGGCCAATGCTCGTACCCATCACTTCTACAGACTGACGTACTGTGGATCGAGCACGGTCTGCAGTGGGCAACGATATGCGCTCGTCGATAGCTACGGAACACGAGCAATACATCTATTCTGGAATAAGGAAGAAACTATGTTGGCAAAAACCTTCGATATCCCAGCACGTCAAGCAGCCGAGTACAACTTCGAAGTGCCTGCCTGCAGTCCGTCGAGCTCAGCATCGGCACTCGGTCGCAGCCACTTCTCCTGACATTGTATCTTCTTTCAGTGCTATGATCGTTCTGCATCTCTCGCTGCGAACAAAGTGGCTGAGGTCAGCATGTTGACGACTGGACCACACAATGCTTCCATGCGGATTCACTGATATCTATGCTGCGGTCTTGCGAGCCCAGCTTGCTTTCGACATCTATTTAGCATATCATTCTCGGCAATTTATATTGGATATGTCTTTGACTTTGGCAGAATGTCGCTGGTAGTGGGGCACACGGCACACCACTGTACCTATGTGAGCCAATAGCCTGCGCGCCCGCTTGGACTAGCACACTACGTCTCTCGAGTGCAGAAGAAGCAAGATAACAAGAAGCTTTCATTCGCGGAACAGGCTCTCCCGAAGGATCCATGGCGGCCGGCTACAGCTGCATTTCTGCGAGACGTAGCCACCCTCTATGCAGCTGTTCGTGACGGTCCCCGAAGCCGACAGCCAGTTCTACTGCACTTCACGCCACAACCAAAACTTGGTACACAGCTGAAGTGGTTTGGATTACGAATGAGGATTGAGCGGTACAGAGCATCTGACTAGAACGACAGTACTGGAGAAGACTCCGTTTCGATAACGCTACCATTCAAAGGAACAGCACAATGGGTGGCGACGAGCCAGTCGGCTCCAAACCCACAGTGCTGGTCATCGGCGCCGGTATGTCGTGCAGGTGTTCGGTTGCGTGCACAGTCACATCTGATAACCATGCTCCTCAGGATCGGCAGGGCTCTTGACCGCTCATGCTCTCCAGATGGTGGGTCGTACAGAGCACCAGAAGAGGCAAGCATGACAGCCAACTAACGACTGTCTGCTAGAAAGGTGCCAATGTAACGGTGTTTGAACAAGACGACTCTCTTGATGCCAGACCTCGAGACTGGAATTTTGGCATCTACTGGGCTCAAGTCCCACTCCAAGAATGTCTTCCAGAACATCTCGCCAAACAAGTAGAAAATGCCCAAGTCGACGACTACCGCGCCGGCGAAGACGAAGTAATGTCCATCTACAACGGCAAAACAGGTGAACTCCTCCGCGAACTTCCAGCTCCCTACAACATCCGGCTCGCACGCAAACGCTTCCTCCGCCTCATATCCCAAGACCTCAACATCCAATGGAACAAAAAGCTCACGCAAATCTCCTCCGACAACAAACACACCGCAACAGCAACCTTCTCCGATGGCACCACAGCCTCCGGAAACCTCCTCATCGGCGCCGAAGGCGCCCATTCCCTCGTCCGCGAATACCTCCTCAACTCCCCCTCCCGCGCAGCCCTCCAACCCTCTCCCCTCGTCGCAAGCGTCACAATGGCCAAACTCCCCTCCCCCGCCGCTGAAAAATTTAAATCCCTCTCCCGCCGTCAATGCATAAATTTCCATCCCTCAGGCTACTTCAACTGGATCGGGATCCACGACGCTTACGGCGATTCTCAACCAGGAGATTGGACTTTCATGATGATCATGTCTTGGATTCCATCCGACTCAAATTACGACGTAAAAGAATTAAAATCTAGTGAGGATATCTTGCAGGATTTGAAATCTCGCGCGGAAGAATTCAGCGAGGATTTCAAATTTTTGTGGAAGAGTATTCCCGAGGGGACGAGATGTTGGCATAATCGGTTGAGTTCTTGGAGTCCGGAGAAGTGGGATAATAGAAATGGGACTGTGACGCTTGTGGGGGATTCGGCGCATCCGATGACTTTTCGTAAGTCTGTTTCTCTTCTCTGCCGTTGAACTGAGTATTGCATCATGTGGGAGAGTTCATTGTGCTAATTCGTGATGCCCTTCATCATTAGATCGCGGCCAAGGTCTCAACAACGCTATTCTCGATGTCGGATTGTTGGCGCAACAAATTGGTGAGAAAGGTTTCACGGCCGAGGCCATTGAGGCTTATGAGCAGGAGATGATTCCTCGGGCGCAAGAGGCTGTGAAGACGAGTAATGAGAATAGTGAGGGGACACATGATTGGGAGAAATTGATGCAAAGTCCTCTGATGAAGATGGGGCTGAAGCAAAAGTGAAAGGTGATGTTAGTGGAACTGCGAATGTGTTCGCTGCTGATTGTGATTTGCTTGTGAGGTTGATGTCATGTTGTAGCATCTGATTGATGAATGATACCAATGAAGTTTGTTTGTGTCTTGTGCATGCCCATTCCGAAATTGGCGATCGCACTTGTGAATGTGGGAAAAAACATAGAAGACAAACATCTCAGACGAAGTTCGACTCTGTTGTATCGTCCGCTCTGGCCACGCACGATAGCGATCTGCTGTGCCGCTTCTGATGAGCTCGACTTAATGCACTCCACGAGAAGTGCAATCCCTATCTTTGGACCCGATAAACCCACAAGCTGGCGGGCTCCACTTGGATTCCCACTTTGGCGACCCGACGAAGGCCGACAATCGATCGAAAACGGAACGCCTCACGATAACTCCTCGCTAAATCGAAACCCAAAGGAAGGCCCAGTATGCGAAAATGGAAGAGTGAAGCATGGAGCTTAGGAGCATTCGTCCGGCTTGTCTGCAGTACCACCAGTATCTAGGACCAGATCAGGTGTGGGTAGACTGACTCTTCGACGACGTTGGCGTTCTGCAAGAATAAGGATGTCAGCAATTAGACGTTGATTCGAGGAGCGATGCTAAATTGCAAGACTTGAGAGATAGAGACAGCAGACAAGGAAGACTTACTCAGCTCCAATTCGGCATCCATCAATCTCGATTGGATCCATAATCTCATCTTCTGATCATTCCTCACTTGCTCGCAATTCAGCATTTCGGTCAAATTGGCCTTGATCGCAAGCGGGTCCTGATCCATTGTGGAAGAGCAACACGAATATTGAAGCTTAAAATCAGGAACTTCGTCTTCGGGTATGGCTTCAGGAATGTGCGATTGCGATGAGACTTTTCGTGGACGTGGAAGTGGTGTCGAAAGTGTTGATGATCCTCGCGCAGATGCTTCAAGCGTCGGTGATGCGCTGGCGGAGCTGGACGCCGATGATGACATGGTTCCTCTGGCTGCTGCAGACGGCGAGAGGGAAGGTGATGTCGGAGGCGTCGTAGAAGATGAAGACGAGGAAGCCGTGGATAATCTTCTTCTTCGCCGTGTCGGACTTGTTCGCATATCTCGTCCAGTGGAAGGAAGTATGAGGTCTTGTTGCAACATAGGAATCTAATAATTTCGCAGCGAAATGGTGTCAGAGTTCGGTTGCTGATAGGCAAAAAGTTGAGCTACTGCAATGTCGCCTCCTCGGATCACACGCAAGCGTCGAGCAACTAGCGTTCGGAATATCGCGTGGCTTTGACTATTGCTGTGGCTTGCGATAATGATGTAGAACTTGTTTGGGAATGTTCGCTCACCTTTTGAGAAGGACTTCTCGTGGCCGGCATAAGTATGATTGGAGGCTCCATGACGTGCGCTCCGTTTCAAAGGACCCGAT
The DNA here is from genome assembly GCF_033473495.1 of Cercospora beticola. Taxonomy (NCBI): domain Eukaryota; kingdom Fungi; phylum Ascomycota; class Dothideomycetes; order Mycosphaerellales; family Mycosphaerellaceae; genus Cercospora; species Cercospora beticola. The sequence goes on from NC_088942.1 coordinate 1,293,171, forward strand.
ACGCGTTTCTCTGGCGCACGGGCTTCTGCGTTGAATACAATGTGGAGCTCTCTGCTTCTCGATTCTTGAAATTTGGTGGACCTCGATGATGGCTGATTCACGCCAAACCACACAGCACAACGGCGGCGGGCGCTGCGTGCAGTCGTGTGTCAGTCGAGTCTCGATGGTGGGTGGATGTCTCGCATTGGTGAGGGGAAAGAAGGGAGGAAATGGCGATGTCGTTGCTTCTGTTGTTGCCGCAAACGTCGATGCCCAAATGCCTGCTGCGATTCAATAATTCTGTCGTCACGCCCACTACCTCGGAATTCGCGAAGCGACATTGGCGAGCGAACATCAAGCATCTTTATTTCCTGAAGCATTCGTCAAGAATTGCACAATTGACCAGTGTTCCAGAATCCCTGTGTCGAACGCTAACTTCGACTCTCCGGGTGATGATGCTGCCGCGAACGAGCCGTACCACGGCGCAACATTCGACGCAGCCAATCTCGATTATATTGCTGGACCCTTGAACTGCTGACGTCCGAACAAAGCGCACCTCCCAGTATCGTACGCAAGGAGAGAATTATCGCAAGACAATTCGTTCTCGACGCGCTCGAATCCGACTTCTGATGGCGCGGCCTGTGGACCAAGTGATCTCGGCCGCGCCCCGGCAAATGTGACATGGCCGGAGCGCCCCCATCACCTTTCATGCTCCCCACGTGGATGCTAGGTACTTTGACTCCAAATGCATCTCTGCTTCGAGAAGGTCAAAACCGGAAGCTTGCGACCTGGCGCTGCGCCAGAGGAAAGTGTATCCGTTTTGGGGCCATCTCGACGAACGCGTGAGGCACAGAAGCAAAGTCCAGCTCACCGAGATCACAATGCGGCCGCATCGGCATATCCAGATTGCAGCTTGAGCTGTGCACGACTGCTCATATATCCGGGACAGCTGAGCACCATGCCACCCGGAGCGACTTCCCACGCGCGAGAACCTGCTCATCCGAAGAAGTGCGTGCCAGTCAATGTATCAATCTGGATGCACCGCCTTATCGAGAGCCAGCGCTGAGCTCTGCAGTCCTGTGACTCCCGATAGCACGCAAGTCTCGCGCATATGGCATGACGACTGCTGCAGAAGACATACAACATAGTCAGTGGTTCTCGATGGCGTTACTCCTTATCCCACGCGTTTCGACGTCAATGCAGAACATCAGACTTCATCATCACCAGAGCAAAATCTCTCATCGGTTTCGCTCGTCCTTTGGGAAACCAGACCCTAACCAGACCCTTACCAACCACTCATCTCATCAATGCTCGAGCGCCAGCGTAGCAGTCCTAGCCATCTCATCATCTTTCCTAAACATTCCCAACAACTGACGTCCTTCCCAGAATCTACAGGACTTATCATCAGCGTAGATCTTTCCCCAAACATGATTTCAATAAGAAAGAAAACCACAACTCACCCCTTCCCATAACTAACCAACACCTCCTCCCCCTTCAAAATCCCCCTCCTCCTCTTCGCATTCCCAACTTTCCCCGCACTCAACACAAAAATCCCCACTCGTCTCTCCCACCTCACCCCATCCGCTCTCTTCTCCGACGGAACCTGTACATAACAATCTCTAAACTCTGCATTCGGCCTCTCCGCTACACCGCGATAATCGTTCGCGCAGCGGGACTCGTTTGCCATAGTCGAGGCATCAACACTCAGCCCAATCTCTCGATCTAGACTGAGATCATAATCGGAATGAGGATCTGTATCGGACAGACTATTCGTGTGTACCAGTCCGAGGTAGAGGAGGATGAAAGAATCTGGTGGGAGGTCTGAGGCTGCGAAGAGACCGCGTTGGCCACAGGCTGGGTGGGTGGGAGATGTGATTGTGGTGATTTGGATGTGTGGTGTTATGGGGTGGATGAGGTTTGATTGGACTTTGGTCCATGGGTCGGAACTGTTGTCGGAGGGCGCTCGCGAGAGTTTGGGTTGAAGTTCAAGAGCTGCGGGGGTGTAGGCGTGATCGGTGAGGAATTTGATATCTTGAGGCCAGTTCTCTGGTATTGTATCTTCGGTGCTTGTGGTTGTGGTTTTTGAAAGTAGGTCTTGCTTGATGGTATTGTTGGGCTTGGCGGATGGTTTGAATTTTGGTTTGCCGCCCATGGTGATAAGAGCTCGTCTTTCGTTGCTTGGTCAGTATGGTTATTTGTGATGTTCTCTTCGAGTGAGCTGATCAATTTTCCACGATTGTCATTGTGTTGGTGGAAAGCTGCAAGGCAAGTGCTGCAACAGACACGCACAAGAGGAGTAAGAAGCGGGGGCGTTGTCAGGCATCAGCCAGCAGCTTTCAGGCAGAGGTGAGCTCGAACATGTTGAACGATAACATGCTGCTACGCACGACTGCTTCACCATTCTTTCAATTTGTGCATTTAACGAGTCTCGGTGTTGGCTGTTTACCTTGAAAGTGACTAGCTCGTCATTCTGTCGCAGTCGACTATTCTGCCGATCCGCCAAGCCAGACACGACTGCCCAATGCAGCTACAACAGACAAGACATGACAAACGTGAGGAGAGCGCAATCTACAGCGAGTCGGTTTGTGCCTCAATTCCCAATAATGCGCCGCCGAGGTAACTGATTGAGATCAGATCAACACGATCAGGAACGAGGGAGACGTGTTCGTGGGATGCGAAATCTTCGATGCGTGTGATGAAGATCATCACTCTTTTCGATCCCGATCTCTGCCTCAATTCTTCGTTTCCTGCAACTTCAGCAATAACAACATCTCGCTTTGAGAAATTGACACGTTCAACGGGCTTGTGAGTGTTATGTTGTCTTGTGTTCGCTTGTGACGTACATGGAAAGCAATGGTTCGGCACGTTCTTGCCTTCTAGTCGCAACATCAACCACGAAGGGGACGATGTCTTCTGCGTTTTTAGAAGCGGTCTGGCACGCGCGGGTGCTATTTGTTCACTTTTATGCGGCAGTCACAATCGTCGCACTGAAAGCTCAGAATGAGCCTCGAGTGGAGTGCGATGTTCTAGACTCCAAGGCCACACGCTGCGCGTCCGGTTCGCGTCTGCAAGCTTCATTGTTGGGTAAAAAGTTGGTTCCTCTTACGCCTCACCTGGACATCCCAGTCAGCTTGCGTACGCTGCCCTAGACAATATTGGATGATGGTGTACAGGCCTTTCTGCGCGAAGTGAGTCACATATGGAGGTTTTGTTACTGTGCTTGTGCTTGTGCGATTTGCAAGCCAGTTGCGCCGTCCTCGTTGATCGAGGTCATAGTCATTGTGCACGTTGAATCCGCACGAGGCATCGGTACCTGCTGCCGTCAACAACGATGACCCGGCCAGCAACGGAATTCGGGAACCAATTTTTTTCTCCGATTCAGTTCCTTGTTGAGCTGTCAAAAAATGTGTTTGCAGCTTCAACCTGGTTGTGATCGCCAGCGCTGAGCAAGAGATGGTCTTCGCTTCTAGGTGACAGGTCCGTATACAGCTTCACCTGGACTTGACTCACCGAAACCAACGAAGCACGTCGCACAAAGCGGCAATGGCGATATTTCTCTTTAACGTCGAGACCTCGTCGCCTTCGCATGTTGAGTCACGGAGTGAAGTGATGGGGCAGCACTGAGGTCGGAGCTGGCCTTGACATAGCTGCAGGCTGACGCGGGCGCAGAGTATTGATGTTTACTCGACTCGAGATTGTTGTTGTTTTGCAGAGCTTTCAATGTTTACGTCTAGCCGTCGGACGTAAGGAAGTCATGCGATGCGATGCAGAGCAGCACTCCATCGAGATGCGCATCGGTTCTCTGCTCCAGCATGCCTCTTTCGCATCGTGTGACCATTTTGCAAGGGCACGATAAGCTGACGTCTAAGTTTTTCAAGCTCTTTCACCAGCTGTGCTGTGTTGCAGGCGCATGTTGTCGCTCGAAAGTACATGTAGCTGCCTGCTGCTGCCATGTTGGCCAAGGGATGTACGCGACGCATCGAAGTTGTACCGTTGTGGTCTGATGAAGCCGGTCTTCTACCTTCATGTGCGATTGAACCTAGAGAAGCTGTAGCAGCGTAGCTATAGCTATGGCGTGAGGATGTGCGGATGCACAGCAGGCAGTCAGCCGTGCAGCAATGCTCGGGGTACACACGCGACTTGCGTTCATTGTTTACTGTTTACGCGCCGCTTCGTATAGTCCGCGATGTGATGCAATGGCAATATGAGCAGGATCTGGGGCCGACCATGACGCTTGGTGTATGGCTTCGCCCATGCGACTCCAGATCAGATGATGTATGATGATGCCGTAGTCAGCCTCGCTGCAGGATCCTTTTCGCGATGTTCTCCCGAATCGCAGCGACAAGCGCGTGACAATCTGGCAATGGAAGCGATAGAAATGCCGCATCAACATTCCAGGATATGCGAGCGCATGACTTGGTGATGAACGGATTGATTCGGGCTGTCGTATGGCAACATGCAAAGCGGTCTGAGGAACGTCGCAGAGGTCGTTGTCGGTTCTACTGCTCCCAGTTGGGGTTGGGCGGATTAAGCTCTGGACACACGAGCAGCATGTTCCAGATTGTTTGCTTCACACAGCAACCGCCTGTGCAAGGTCTCCAAGGAGCGCATAGATACCCGCTGACCAGGCTGATCTGTTGGCAACTCCGGTGAGGGTAGCTCGCGTGCTAGAGTTGCTGCGCGAAGGGGTCTATATAGGCACGTCAGACATGCGAAATGAAGATGGGGGTGTCGGTGGTGTGCACACGCCCGCGGAGGGCTGAAAGTGCGAAGCCGTCGCAGAGTCAACACGTGCCATCGAGCAACAGCCGTGAAGCGAAGAGGATCCCGTCACGTACACAACGCGTATTCCGGCGTCACACAGAGCGACGACCAGACCAGCCCCGGCCAGCGTTGTCCACAGGGCTGTGCGCTCACTCTGCTCGCCCTGCCGCAGCCAGGATGGCATGATATCAGGGTTTGCGTCTTCCGCGTTATGGGCACGGATAGTGCGACGCCATCAGCATCAGGCTGGTCTGAAGTTGTCGTCGTCTGATAACCGTTCCTGGCGCAGCGCGGCTAGTCAGCGTCCCACAGCCAGCCAGCAGTCGTGCAGTCAGCGCCAGAGCACGGTACCCCTCTCGCAGCTCGGCATGGCCGTGATGAAGTGGGCGTCTCATGGCAACTGGCTGGCTCTAGCCCTGGGCCGCCCAACAAACGTGGGCGCGGGCGAGACTGGGGACCAGTTCGCAGCACGAGCTACCAAGATCTGCTCACGGCGACAGGTTGTTGTGCCTGTCTTCACGATGCTCTTCGGCGTTCGTCACAGCATAACATTGGCAGCGTGCCGTATATAGACCCACTGCGGGCGAGTGTCATCGTGAATGACGTACGGCATCGCGATGGCAGCAGGTGTTGCGGATCGAGAGTGCCGGCCTTGATCGGAGCAGGCGAAGCTTTCCACGCGACAGCAGCAAGCGGGCAGGCATTTCAAACGACCAGCAACGCCCATGCGCGTTCGGGCAGCGTCTGCGAACTGCAACTGGAAGGACGGCTAGCGATGGGGCGGACTCGCCCGCGTAGCGGCTCCATTGGGAGCGTGAGGACGGCATTGGCAACATCGTGAGCGATTCGACGCGGAGATTGGCTGCGTTTGGCTGTTGAGCGAGCGCAACGAGTGAGACCCTATGACGCCAGGCGGCTCGATATCTTGGGAGGAGGGCTCGCGTCGAAGCGTCGATTAGCATTCGTCGTTGTCGAGCGCCGGCGGCTGCACAGGATCGTAGGAACAGCGCAGCTGAAGAAGGCAGTGCACGGACGGGCGTTGAGCGTTAGTCGAACGGCATCAACAATGGGCGATAGTGTAGCGTAGCAGTCTATAGCAGCAGCAGGCAAGGCGTGCGTGTGTCGGCGCGGTGCATGGCGGGCGGCGTGCCTTGCGGGCAGCTCTCGCAGCTCGTTACCAGCCTGTCCCCAGCAGTTGGCCAGGTGAGCTGGCTGCGGTGAAACGGAGCGCAGCAAGAGGCATTCCTCGCCGACGCACGGCTTGGCAGTGAGAGGCTCTGCCCGGGGCCGTGGAGGCAGCTGCATCGACGATGTCGAACCAAGATTCTGCAGCGTACGGCCATGAATATCAAAAAGCAGCGAGCGTTGGCAGCTCTGCATGCCCTGCTGTTCGTCGATCTGGGATGCTGCAATACATCGCTGCCATCGCTCTCATTCGATCGCGCAAGCGCTCGCGCAGTCGCCTTATTCATTCTGGTTAACCGGAAGCGGGTAATACGCTTTGGCACCAGTCCTGTGCTGGGTGGTGAGCGCAGCGCGCACAGGCCCGAGGGCTGCATGTCGTGTGGGGCGAGTGCTGCTTGCCAGTCTATCGGCTGTCGTGAGTAGCAACGCGCTGCTGAAAGCCTTCTTCTTCTTCCCACCACCTGCCCGCCCAAGCCACACGCTCTTGATTCTCTCGTTTCGACAGAGCAGAGCAGCAGCAGCAGCAAGCAGGTCGGGCAGGTGCATTGCAGTCTTCCCCCGAGCAGGACTAGCCGTGCCGTGCCTATATCTCTACTCGGCGGCACGCACGCGGGAAAGGCTGCTCCCCCCAGGACGGTCGTAGGACCTCACCCTCCTCCACTACCACCACGAGACGCCTCTCTCCGCGAGCACTGTACCACGCCGGGCATGCAGACGGCCTGATCAGCGTCGACACACTCCCTCGCACCCGGCACCGACACTCTTTCCACCCGACTCGACCACTTGGCTCCGGCAGTCGCCCGATCATTCCAACATCACATACCCAGACCCATTGGAATAGCAGCAGCACTGGCAGCAGCCATTGACTTGGTCTACATCGCTCCTCCAGCCCGATAGCCAACATCCACCACGTATCCATCCTCCCACCAGCTGTGAGCTCCCGCCGAGCTACACACCACATCCACCAGACACAATTACACCACTCTCGACCGGCATACCACCACTATCTCACCACCCAGCATGGAATTCTCATCGCCTCTGGCGGCAATGCGTCCGATACCGGTTCCTACTTGGGGCGGTCGAAAAGATGTCCCCAACGGCCGTCCCACGTACCGTGGGTACCAGACGTTGGGCCCGAACAACAACTTCGACTTCAACAACATGAGCATGTACCACGAGAAGCCTCGTCGGGGCGACTACTTCACGTTGAAGCCCGTGCGTGGGTCATCTCCCACCGCGAGTCTGACTGCCGATCTAGACGCCAACTTCCACATCGATAAGAGGTAACCTGCACATTCCTCGCATACCGCGTGGTTGTCCCGCTGACAATGGCAAATCCAGTCCCCAGGCGCCCACCCCGCGACGCTCATTGTTCACGCAAGACCTCTTCAAGCCACAGCAGAATGCGTTGGGTCAGTGCCGACATGCAAATTCCTTGGGTCCGAGCGTTGGAACTCTGCTAACGAGGCAAGAACGAACAGACACTCCACCAATCGAAGTCGAACCTGCGCGAACTCCGCCCATCGTCCCCTCGTCATCGCCATACTACGAGTCCATGGACATCTCGCCCCTGCCACACAAGGCGCCATGCACTTTCCATCTGACCTTGCCGTCGCCAACGCCTGAAGCCACGCCCAGTCCAGATCTAGACCTGTCGCCAGACCTGTTGTCGCCCGATCAATTGCCTGCCCCCGCCGTACTTGAACGAACCATTGACCCAGCATCGCTCGAGGCGCCAGAGTAAGTCTACTGCAAAGCATGCCATATTCATTGAGATCGTCCTCGCTCACGTGCCTCGCCAGGCGTCGAAGACCCGCTAGTCGTCCAGGCCTGAGCCGAACCAAAGGTCTCTCCACAGGCCACATTCCTCAGCGCCCCACCACCGCTGAGACACAGCTACCACCCTTCCGCTTCGGCAATGTCGCCACCGCTGGCTTGTCATGCTCGTCGACGCCCTCGCTGCTAGAAAGCTTCACCGAATCACCCGTCGACGATCCGCGGCCGTCCGGCTTGGGCTCAATGCTGCCACCATCGCGAAGGACTTCTATCAGCAACGCGAATCGCTGCAATGGGTCACCGTCTGGCAGTCATGTTCGCAAGTCTTTGGCCGGACGGCCTGCGTTCGTACGACCACAGAGAAAGCTCATCCGGAGATCTCTCAGCATGTTTCAGCATCCCGACGATATCATGAAGGAGGAGCAAGAGACGTTTGACCCATCATCGAGTTTGTCTTCTGTCATGGATATTGAGCAGGAGCCTACTCACAAGCTGCCCTATTTTGTGCCCGATGACGAACCCGAAGGCCTGCCCAGGATCACCCAGGAAACGATGCTTGATGTTCTCGCCCAAAAGCATTCTGACAAATATGAACGCGTTCTCATTGTCGACTGTCGATTCGAATACGAATATGAAGGCGGACACATCGAGAGTGCTGTCAACTTCAACGACAAACAACACTTGGCCAGCGAGCTCTTCAGCCCGAATGTGCCCAGTGGTAATACCCTGCTCATCTTCCACTGTGAGTATTCTGTGCACCGTGCACCTCTCACCGCGAAGTTTATCCGAGGCCACGACCGGACTGTCAACGCCGCCAACTATCCCCACCTCACGTATCCAGAGATGTATATCCTAGATGGCGGCTACAGCAAATTCTTCGCAGAGAATCCCTCCAAATGCTTCCCACAAAACTATGTGGAAATGAACGATCATCGTCATGAAATGGCATGTGAACGTGGCATGGCAAAGGTCAAGCAACAACCACGCCAGAAGCTGTTTCGCAACCAGACCTTTGCCTTCGGCACGACATCTGATGACATGGACGACTCCCCGACCGCCCTTGGTCGTACATTAGGTCCTCGATCACAAAGCACCTTTGCAGTCGGCGCCGACATTGCAGAGGGCATTGGCATGTCGTATCAACGACGCATGGCCTCCTACTGATATACGAATACCCCTCCTGGCCTTGGTGCATTGCATAGCATGGCGTTCTAGGAGCGACTTCCCTTTCGCCTCGATTTTGCGAGGCATTTCTGCGGCGTTCAAGCGAGCCATTCCAGTGGCGATTTCCTTTCAGGTGCAACGTCGGCGGCGACCGACCCTCGGATTTCCTTTCTGGACGATCAACTTTTCATTGCGTTCCCTTCCTTTATGTCTTTTTACGATGAAGACCACGGCACATCAGTACAGTGACCGTCGGCAAAGTGCAACGATACCCAGCATCCCCACAATCCTCTCGGCCTTTTTCCACCCACAGGCGAACCTCTCTTAGCAACAACGAATTCCTCCTCAGCAGCCCGGAACAGAACGTCCTCCGGAGCTTCCACGCTACTTTTGACAGAGCGCAAATTTGTCACCTTCCCGATTTTACTCACCAACAACATTGAGCGGCATTGACACGCCATTCCACCGCCATTCATCAGCGCGGGACAATATCATGACCTTGTTCCGGCCCTGGCTTTACCGGCACGATTGCATCGCCGGTCCACAGCTTCGACTTTCGAATTGTACACCCAGAATAAAACAGCATCCATGAACACTTGGTAGCCAGGAGTTTCAGACTCACAACCAAACCCCCAGCTTCACCAATGAAACGAGCTTGCAGGATTGTACAGACTAGGAAAGAGAAGAGCGCGCAAGGCGCAATTGAACCCCAGCTTTGTACCACGATTTGGAACTCTGGCGCCCCAGATGACCTCGCTTTATGCAGGCAGCGCCAGGCCCAACTTTTGTACTACTACTGTTGTACTACGAAACCTTTGCCTGGTACCATGAAGATTTACCTGGGGTCAGAAAGCAGAACCAGGAAGCAGAAGAAGAGGCTGATGACATTGAATAACAACAGTGTCTCTCGTTCTCTGCCGTAATGTCTCAATGAAACGAATCATATTCAAAACAACTCTTTCCAGTGTTTTTGTTTTTCCTGATCAGAACATTCCCCCCATCTTCGGCGTTCGTGGTCATGCTCCACTGCCACGCGGTCCCGAACCATGTTCTCTCAATGCCTCCTTTGCGGACTGTGTTCCGACCGCGTCGTGCCGATTGTGTGATGCGGTGATGTCGCACTGCATGCAGCTGACCCACTCTTCGTACACGCGAGCACAAGTGGAGTGGGCGGGTGCTGCTGCCCCACTGTGACCGACTTTTTTTCCCTTCGACCTTGCAGTAGCAGAATTTTTTACCTTGTTCGTTCATCAACAAAGACGTGTCACTTTCCTATTTTGGTGCTTTACGAGATCCGGGAAGTCGGTTTTCTTTGGTGGATTGGTGGGGATCGTTTTGAGTGTCATGCAGGATGCAGGATGTATATGCAAGAGGTACGTATGCCGATGGTGATTGGGTGGGGACTGGTATAGTAGAGAGGGGTATTGTTGTTGTATCGTGCATGTGGTGAGTTGTTGTTTCTGTTTCTGATCCCTTCCTTACTTTTGTACTATGGCTGCAGTGCGATGCATGGGCGTCGTGTGCTCATGCTAGGTGGGAGCGGTGTAGCACATTTGTATTCTGAGGTGCATGAGCTGCAAGGTGATTGTGGCTGTAGCTTCTTGTGTGATGAGCGTGTATCAGGATTGAAAGTGTGTGTTTCTTTTCTGTTGCTTGGGAGATGGATCGCCTCTCAATTTTGAAAATCTAGTTTATGCTGCTACTGTACAATGAGTGGATGCGGGGTAGGTGCACGCCTACCCGCAAATGATCGAAACGATATGCCAAACCGCCGAAAAATGCAAAGGACTCCAGACAATGCGCTGCTCGTTTTACCCTTTGGCTGGCGGAGGTTGCTTAAATTCCGCAAGTGTATTTGCCCTCGCAATTGTAGTTGTCCCATAGACAGTAGATTTCTAAGAAAAGGGGAGAAGGTAAGTAAGTGTCTCAAAAAGGGTGACCAGACCGGAGGGGTGCATAGCACTCCCTTCCCTCAGTTCACTTACGATGTTTGATTCCGTCCTCGTTGTAGTACTCGAAATAATTCTTTTGCTCTAAAGGCAGTTTTGCTAGAGAACACAACACTGTCAGTCTGCGAAGGCGGGCCTGGTGAAGACAAAGAGACTCGATCTGATAGACTTACGATAACCCGGAGTCTTAGGGAAAGCGACCGACCCGCCAATTTGCTTTGCAAATGGTCCTTGATAGTAGTGCATGTATACATCGACGTCCCCGGTCTTTGAACGGAGGTATGGAAGAGCCTCGCGATTGTTCTCCTGGTTGATTCTGGATTTGTGGTCATTGATTGTGAGGGCCGGTTTGTCATCGTCCCAAGCCGTGTAGCTGGTGTACTTGTTATTAGGGTTGCTTTGGTCGCGCGACTGGTCGATGCGGACGCGAGTGCAAGCTTGAGTACAGCCGGCCAGGAGGGCGCCAGCGGCCCACATCTGTGGAATCTTCATCTTCTTGGTTGGAGTTTTGTTGTTCTGGAAAACTTGTTGACGATATTGCTTTTGCATGGAAGAATGGGTGATGCGATGGGATGGGAAGCTGGTGGTGAATGATGTTTTCGATTAGAGAAAACTCTCTTCGCTTTATACCTTTAGCATCAAGCAGGCCCTTCTCTGCTCTGCTGAGCAGTTGTTCTAGCCATGCCGACTCCTATCCTGTTGTGCATGTCAGCAACCTCGATTAGGTCGCTCCAGCCTCAGCTGTGTTCGGTGGACCGCACATTCTCAGGCATGCGGCTACAAAAGAGGGTCGTTTCGCTTGGCGTCATCTCGTATTGTTCATCTCTGCTGGTGGTGCTCTCACGAAGGATACAGATATGGACATTGTATCAGTCCGTCTTACTTGTCATGGTAGAGCAGAGTGCTGATTCGACTCTTGCGGAATCTAAGCACTGCGTGGATTTCATAGCTCTGTAGGGCTTCACAATCCTCCAGGCTTGGCACCGACGCCGTATAGTGATAGCCCCTGCGGTTCTGTTCAGCTGTTTGGCTTGATCGTTATTTTGAGTTGAACACGAGGCCGTGCTTCGAGCCTACGACAGCAGTCGACCAAGTACGGAGCCGAGACAGTGAGGCCTCCACGCAAGCACGCCTTTCCAGTGCATCGACTTGACGGATTGCGACCAGCGGACTCCAGCACTGCAACCAAGAGCAGCATAGCGTCAGCCTGCATTGCTAGTTCGTAAGGAGAGCAGGATGTGCTCCAGGAATCCATATGTTCTGTCGCCGTGGTCTAGCGTGAACGAACAATTGCCTAGACAGCGTTGTGATCACCACGGAACACCACACCGCGAAACATTACATTGCGAAACAGACCATCACTCCGCCACGCGACAAACGCTGATCAGAGGCGGAGACTGTGGCCTGAGCACCTTGACGCGGGGACTGATTCTAAATGGCTTCATGACCTTCGTTCACGAGTCGTGTCTGCAGATGTCGGAGAACTATGCGTATGCATAGTCATGTAGTCTCGTGGCAGCGTGCAGGTGTGGCGTCTTGCATGTTGCTCTGAAGACTCATGCTGTTTTTGTTTTGCGATTCTTGGGCAAAACGTTGTTTGCATGAGTTGTACCGCCGAGAGACAACAGGACGAATATAGAGGCGCTCTATAAGAGAGCCTCGATGTAGATCAGCATCGGATGACGTCGCGACACGACTAGTCGAGTCGTAAGTAATACTTCTGTCCGTTTTCTGCATACTCCCTCCAATGGCAGTCGAGAGCTGAGCATTGTTATTCGTTCTGCGATTGGTATGCTGTGTTAATGCAGTTTTGGGTACCGCACCTAAGACCTTACCTACTGCCAGATGGTGGAAGCTCAAAGAACCTCTGTTGCTTACAGCTGCGTTAAAGGATAGCCCGTTCGCTAACGATGCACACATCTCGATGTGAGCACGAGCTGATATGCATGTACAACAAGAACTTGTTGAGAAGACGATCTGCAGGCCACTTAGGAGTGGTCGTTATTGCTGTTTCACAGATCTCCGAAACTTGTCGCGCTGCTGGGAATTACCGGTTCTGCTGAGAGGCTTCGGAACGTTTGCCAGACCGTTCGCCAAACAACGTGTCGCGCGTAACACTTGATAGCGCAAACGTGAACTGCGCATCTCGCGACGACCAGTGACGCACTTTGGGTTCGTCGGTACTTCCAAGACTATTCGGTGCTTTCCATAGGCGACGTCCCATTCCAGCTCGCCCGTGGCATATATTTCAATGGAGTGAATCGAATGCCACTCTCGCATTCAAAGTCGGAGTTTGACAGTTCCGTGCGATGGACGTAACAGATTCTATACGATGGCCAAGGCGACCGGTGCTGCTGCACGCGACAACATTGATGCAGCTGACGCTTCGGTGGTTCGAACCCATGCTCAACGTATTCAAGCTCATGGTGACATGTCGACCGCCGCAACAATAGCCGTGCCTTCTTTGAACATGCTAGATGCTCGGAAAACTTGTGCGATGTTATGGAGTCCAGCATGTTTTTGAAAAGGACGTAGACTCGATCGTTGAGATTATGTTGCCGCAAAGGTCCATTCCCATTAGCTGGCACGTACTGAGAAAATACGATCCGTCCAAACTTCCAAGACTGTCCCGAAAGCTAGGATTATGTTGCGGAGTCGAGCGTCCATCCATGTGGTACAATGGGTTTGCTGTCACTGCCGGTAAGTATCGTAAATCATGGTCGGAGGAAGATCGATTCGGATGCCCATCAGCTAGCGAACTAAATCCTCCTTCACTCCGAGATAGTGCTCGTTCGCAGTTGTGGCGTCGTTCCAAATTAACGTGGTTCCTGGACTAAGTGATCATCATGGAAGAGTCTGGGATCCTGATGATACTCGATTGGGTCCGCTTGACAGCTTTTCTCTCACGGCAATGTACAGCAGTGTCGAATACATTGGCCTTCTAGGTCTTTCCCTGGGTATCCAGTCATCTTATACTCCTTGATGGGGAGGACCGAAACCGCCGAGGAGCTGACGCCGGCGTTCCAAGGACCAGGCGCGGCCAGGGCTCCATCGCAGCGTCAGGACAACTCTCGAGCCATCAAGATTCTTTTCAGCATCAGAGACGCTGGAAGGAGATATTCGCAACTGTCGGGCATAGATGCTGTCGTGTCTTGTACGGAGGTGAATTCTCGAAGAAGAGCCCGAGAGCCCTACTTGGAGACAGAAGACAGCCGCCGGCTCGGGCCGCTCGGTCATTCATCATCCAATACGCAAGCTTCTCCAGGAGAAGGAACGTCGACCGATCTCGTACAGTACCCACTCCCTATCACTTTCCATTGTGACATCCTTGACACCAAACTTCCAAAGAGCGTCAAACACCAAAGGGCCGCATCCGCTATGGCCGGTAAGCACTATTTGGCTTATCGCTGTAGAAGAAGATACCCAGAGGAGACCCGATATTAAGCACAAAGAACGAACCCGCACAAGACCAATGATGGCGGCCGACCACCCTGTCCGGCACCACGCAAGCACATGGACCCTCGTTGACGCTAAGACTATCGTGACTACGCATCGTGGATGGCCCGACGTCTCGCAATGCGCATACCTGCTTCCATGAAGACGAATTTGCAACGCGTTCAAGTCGAGCAACGACAGAAGGGTAAGCCACTTGACACTAGCACTTCTTTCCTATGTCTGCTCTTCATTTCTTCCATATGTCTGTTTAGCATTCCAGCAGCCGTTGTTTACGGCTGCTTTTTTCGATCATCTAGCATGAATCGGCCATATTCTATTTTCTTGGCTGCGGCAGTCCTCTCTGTTCTGCTTACCATTTTCTTCTTTACTTCTGAATCACATTTTCTTTGGAGAGAACATGTGCCGTCTTGGAAAGGCAATCCATCTCGTATCAACATCAATACCAGCAAAAACAGGCCCGTCGAGTCATTGAAAGATGTCGTCGAGCCTCCGATCACGACGACGACAACAACGCTGCATGCTCCACCTGCAACCACCCTAACTGGCACTCCAACCCACGAAACGGGAATCAAGGAAACTGTCACAGACCAGGCACCGAATCCTATCAATGCTATTGCAGATCAAACACTCACAGCATCCGACAATTTGGCAGACCAGGCACCGGAACTTGACAGCACCAATACAGATCAACCATCAAAGTCCAATGAGGTTGCCGAAGAGCAAATACCCCAAGCCGCTCTCGTCATAGCAACGGTGCGCAAAACGAACAACTCCTGGCTCGACAAAGAACTGAACGGCCTACTTGGACCCGGCGGGCGCTTCATGCCTTACATATACCTCAACGATGACCCAACCGCACCCCTCCACACGCCCAAAAACCGAGGCCACGAAGCCATGGTCTATCTCAGCTACATCATCGACAACTACGATTCTCTGCTGCCCATCAACATCTTCATTCACGGCCATCGCACAGCCTGGCACAACAATCTTATGCTAGGCTACAGCACTTCCCAAATGCTCCAACGTCTCCAATTCGACAAAGTTCAAAAGGACGGATATTTTAATCTCCGCTGCCATTTCAATCCAGGCTGTCCAGAACATCTATACCCTTTCACGGACGAATACAACGCAGACAAAGCCGAAGAACTTCTGATCAGGGACGCATGGCAAGAAGTCTTCGAAGTGCCCGAGTGGCAAGTCCCGAGAGTGCTTGCGCAGCCTTGCTGTGCGCAGTTCGCCGTAACAGCTGAACGGATTCGATTCGTGCCTCGAGAAAAGTATGTCCATTTCAGAGATTGGCTCACGTATACGCCGATGTCGGATTACATGACTGGGAGAGTTTTCGAATATTTCTGGCAATACATTTTCGACGGCTCACCCGTGTGGTGTCCCGATCCGAGGGTATGCTACTGTGAGGGTTATGGAGTCTGTTACGAAGATCCGCAAGATTATGATGAGTGGATGCATTTGAATCACAAATGGGGAAGGCTGGAGAAGAGGTTGAATAACTGGAAGAAGAAGCTAAGAGAGGGGCAACTGGAGAAGAGGGAGATCGAGGGAGGATATTTTGTGGAAGAAGCGGAAGCCGCTGGGAAGTTTTCTTTTGGCAGAATGGGGAGACGAGAGCTGGAGGAACAAGCTGAGCAGTGGATTCGGTCAGGATCCGATGGAGTTGCGAGGAGAAAAGCGAGAAGAGATGCGGCTCCTGTGGTACCTGCTGATCAGGGAGAATGGCTACTGCAAGAGATGGATAAAATCGAGGATGAACTCGGGAGACGAATACAGCAGGCTCTGGAGTGTGGAGCGAAACCAGCTTGCAAAGCTGCGGCTTTGAAGGCTACGGAGTGGCTGATAAACCCGCTCTCAGAAGATCCTGGCAGAGCGCAGAAGAGGAAGCGATCAATATAAACGTGACAGAAGAAATGAAAGGAAAAAAAAAAGAAAGGAAAAAAAAAAAGAAAGTAAAAGATTAAATGGCTCCCATCCGCCCCTCTGAGAACATCTCTAACAGATCACGGCGATACCCAGCTCCCGCATATCGACACGCTACGCCTTACTCTCCTTCCCCTCCCCCATCAAACTCTTACTAACAAACCCCTTCCCTCCATACGCCCCCCTCGTACTCTCCCCCACAATAACCTCTTTTAATAACTTCAACCCCTCCTCCGCAAACCTCACCATATTCCCCACCCGATCCCCTCCCAACCCCGTCTCCACCTCCCTCGTAAACGTCCCCCTCTCACAATCCACCGCAAGAGCCACATACCCGGGCGTCCGATTCCTCGTCTCACCCCCCGTAGGCCCCGCCGTCCCACTCTCACTTAACGTATAAGTACTCTCCAAATCTTTCCGCACATGTTGCGCGAGTCCCGAAACGATATCGGTTGTGGGGCCGCGGTAATCTTTTATTGTTTCTTGAGTCCAGCCTGCGTAGGCGATTCGCGAGGGGAGGGTGTAGAGGGTTAGACCGCCTTTGTAGAATTTTGAGGCGCCCGGGTAGGAGAGGAGGGAGGAGGAGAGGAGGCCTCCGGCGGCGGTTTCGGCGATGGAGATGCTTTCTTTACGGGTTGTGAGGAGGTGGGCGATTTCTTCGACGAGGGGTTTGAGAGATGGTGGGGGGAAAGTTGGTGGGGTGGAGTCGATGCCGGAGGTGGAGGTGGACATCTTGAGAGTTTCGCTTCGAAGTGATTTGTTTGGTAATTGGAGTGGCCGATGGGGTGGTCTTGTTGGCGTTGAGATTGTGGGAGGTGCTGCAGAATGATGTTGTCGAGGTTGAAGACTTGTTGTAGCTGCTTTGTGCAGGAAGTAGCAAGGTGGAAGTGAGATCTTGCTCGAAACGGGAGCTAAGTGAAGTCGAATTACACTCGTGGTTGACAACATGTAGTCCAGGACTCTACGCTATATCGGTTCGTTAGAAATGCACATAGCTCCCAGATGTTGCTGACATTAGCATTGACGTCGAAGCGGGGAGCTCATGACGTGCATTGAACGACGCCGAAGTCGGAGACTCAACAGAGAGAAGTACATTCACATGCAGGAAGAAGCAGTTCTGAGGTTTTCGCCTGTTCATTCTGCAACACTGAGGATAGTGAGATGAGGCCATGGCTGCTATGCTGATGCCGTGTATGAATTTCAAAGCACGTCGAAGGACGCCCCATGTCATCGATTATATCTTACATCCTTCAGCATTCTCCCTCGTGCTTGCACCTCATTACACATAGGCGTTTCACCATTCACCTCACTGCGCGCTCTCCATAAGCTCGCACACGGCATGAAAGACTGCTCTCGCGCGCTCGTCCTTCTGTAAGGCCTCATTTGGTCCCGGACGTCCACCGTTCCGTCTGCCCAGTCGATCCGAATGCCACCGAATCTTTTCCTTCTTCAAAATGTCCACTAGTTGCTGCAGCTGCGACGGCGTAGCTTGCGACTTGTCAAACCCAACTTCGACACGCCCAGAAGCTGGGTTCTCTGTGTACCTTGGGGAAAGCCCCACCACGCCGAGATAGAACGCCTGTGCATTAGCTTGCATAACGGTCTCTTCTGACCACGAAGCAACATGAGTGCTAATGTTGGGGGCCCACAGCGAGTCTCGTGCTGCTAAACCTCCTGCATGCAAACCACGAGCGGGATAGGGAACGCTCGGGCTGGATGGTGGGAGGGCTTTCCAACGCTCGTCGTAAATTGAGAACAATCTCTTTGCTTCTTCCGAGGTGAGAACTGTAGCTGGTGGCTTCGGCGCAGCGACAGGAGTCTGCCGTGGCGGTGGAGCAAATGAAGTACGATATGACGGGTGTGGTTGCTGGAAAGATGCTCGCGGGCCTCCTGGATTGAACGTCGCCCGCTTGCGTCGTGTATCGGTACCGGCTGGAAATGTATCACTAGGCATTGCGAAGAAGTGCATGTGTGCATCGTCCATGGCAAATCTGTCTGCTCCGAAAAAGTGGTGGAAGGGGTCGAAATGTATCCCAGTGTGTACGCCATGCAGATCCTCAAACGCTTGAAATATAGGATCCGGATGTGATGGATGATCGGGAAATCTTGTGAACTCGTCGACGGGAACGAAGCGATCTCGCATGTTATAACTCGACCGAGAATACCTTGGTCTTGACCGGGACCGCTCTTGAGAAGGCTGCCGGGGTGGCATCTGTGGAGGAGGTGGAGGCGGCATTTCAGCACGCGCTCGGGAACTTGGTCGACGTGGAAGGTGCGGTCGTTCGTTACGCACTTGGCGGGCTTTTGCTTCATTGAGATTGCTTGTCGCTGTTGCTAGTGTAGATTCGTGCTGTTTGAGCTCATCCACGATACGCTGCAAGTAGTTCGAGTTGATATTGCCTTGCCTCGAAGCCTGTGCCAGTTTCTGCTTACAAGCACGAACGTTGCGGCGTTCCAGCTCGACGGCATTCTCCAATGCCTCCACCATGTTGTTGCCTGCTGTACTGTATCGTTTGGAGCGAGGCCGTGATCTGCTGTGTATATATTCTGGTTCGGACTCCGTTTCGGATGCTGTATCGTCCTGGTAGTCTACTTCAATGAACTCTGGCGCTGGCTCACGAGGCGCATCTCGAGCCTGTTCTCTTTGTGTCGTCCATGCTGCTGGCGGCGGTCCAGTCTGTGCGAAGCGCGTGCTTGCCTTCCGTGACGGTATCCTTGCGTTTTCATCTTCTGAAGATCGTTCACGACTGCTTAAGCTACGCTGCCGCCGAATTTGGTTCGCATCGACAAGCCTGTCCTTTAATCGTGAAAATATAGATTTTGGTCGAGCTTTCCGGTTTGCAGCGAAATTGTGTTCTTCGTAAGCCAGGTCAGGGTCATAGGATTCGGCTGGAGGATCGACTTGTACTCGTCTCTGTGCTCCTTGGCCCAGACCACTCTCTCCAATGACGGTGTGCTGTGGACGCATTGTGAAAGCGTCTTCGAGTAGACCGAAAGCGTTCCCAAGAAGTCCAAATGGCGCAGGTCTCGTAGCAGACTCTCGATTTGATGTCATAAAAGGTTCGAAAGTGAAGGGTCCGTTCGCTGTTCCAGAAAAAGCCCCAAAGCTGAAACCTGGAGTTGAGTAGGTGGTGGAATCGACCGTATAATGAACGCCATTTGATGTCCAGGATCGAGTCGTGCGGTGCGGGTGGTTTAATGAGACTGGAGGTCGTCCTCGCGGAGCCTCAGCTGCGTCATGGCCCAGGTGCGCTGCCATGGCGGTTGTGTGTCGGTATGCACAGCGGAGATCCGGTCGAACCAAGATCGTCCAATTTTGTAGAGATTGTTGTTCTGCGCGGCTGGACGATGATCGTGACGTTGGGTTCTGCTTTGGTGTTTCGAAAGAGCCTTGACCCTGTCACTTTCCAGCGGTGGACGAAACGAAACTTGGATTTACAGGCATTTAGCCAGTCAACGAAGGCTGGCTTCAATGCACGTTTGCGATGGCTGCTGTTGCGCTGCGTGCAATCGCCAGGATGCCAGGTGAGCTTTCAGGCAGAAGTGAAGCAATGTAGTGGGTGTGGTAGATTCTAGCTGACCGAGATGTCTTTCGATACCCAGCCTCGTTTTGAAGCAAAGCAGCGATTGGCTGTGCACCGGATGGGGAGTTGTGTTTGCCTGCGGCCCAATCAAGGTTCCAGCTTCCCAGTCTGCAGAGTCAGGCGCATTTGGTGGCCAGTCGGTGCAACGTGCTCGTCAATTGCTGGTGCTCTCGGGATGGAGCTCGATGTGATGAGAACACAGGAAGTCAGGAAGTGAGGAAGAGTGTCATTCGAGGACAGCCATTGTTTCGTTAGCAGCGCGTCACGAGATCTGACGTGGAAACTGAAGTGGAAGGTTCGCTTTCGACGAAAGTGGGGCCATCCATGTTCGAGGAAGGAGCCACAGCTTGCGTCAGCCCGAGTCCAATGCATCAGGGCAATGCTGCAATGCAGCAGCACCCGTTTTCGTGCGTGTGTTGCGTCTATATGTACAAGTCTATCGCTCGCTCTCATCCCCCGACTTCTGGCCTGGCCGGAGTGGCGCGAGACGCACCGTTGGTGCTTCACCGACATGCTCAAGTCCTGTCGCGTCGCGAGAGAAGTTCTTGACTACCTCATGTGCGCTCCGCAAGCAATCGTTCACTCCCACGCCTGACATCCAGTTACCGGCCACCCGTAACCGACCCTTGTACTGGCGCCAGATATTGTTGTGGGCGTCTTTGAGTCGCTGTTCGTGACCGACCGTGTACTGCGGAATGCAGTCCTTCTGGAAGTTGACCTGCGAGGCCTCTGGTTCCTCCTTGATGCCGAGATGGCGTTCGAGTACCGAACGCGCAAGAGCTACGCCTTCCTCCTCGCTTGGAAATGCGGGCCAGTCATCCCACCAGTGCCCGCCGAGCATCACAGTGAGCTTGGTCCCTCTGGCCTCGACGTGATCCTGCATATTTGGAGGTTCCGGCATATTGTACCAAGAAAAATCGTTCACATTGATAATCTGGCCAGCCTCACGCGCAGCTCGCAGCTGATCGACCGACAGATCGTTCCAGTTCTTTACATCGACATCGCGAGGCGACGGAGAGTACGCAGTGTCGAATACGACGCCCAATGCACGCTCCGGATTTTGCTCGAAAGGCGTGGAGCGCGGTATTAAGTAGCCAAAGCCAGGCTCATGCAGGTCTGGCGAACGGAAGTAAAGGTTGACAGTCATCACGTTCACACTGGGGATGTGTCCGATCAGACTAGTGCCAGCTACTTTGTTCAAGTGGTCCGGCGAAAGCGCAGAGATGACATGGCTATGCTGTCGCGACTCTTGTGACCCTTGCGCGGTAACCTCTATGCCTGTGTTGCCATCCGACTGCTTCACGGCCTGCACAGCGGTGCCTGTTTTGAACTCCACGTGTCCGGATTCGAACAATTTCGAGTGCAGCCTGTCCGAAAGCATACCCAGACCGTCCTTGAATGTAAATACCGAATTGTCCTTCAATGTGCTTTTGAGTAGCGGGTCCCATGAGAAAGCTTTCATGTCCTGCAGGAAATCGGCCTCTCTCTTCGTCATCTCAATGCCTTCGGTTCTGGATTTAAGCATGGCGAGAAAGACACTGCCGTGGACAGCTTCTGCTCGCCATTGATTAGGGAACAAGCTCTTCGCCGACAATTTGTAGACATCGCCCGCATAAATGCCATGGATTACAGCACTCAGAATGTTGTCCACCATCGTCTTGCTGAATCGGCGCGAGAAGAAGTCGCCAATGCTTTCATCTTGCACGCTGGGATCTCTGCCATCTTTGAAAAACTCTCTGAACCCACTCAACACTGCGGTCTCGAAGACAGGTTCTCTGATCAGATTCCACAGGTTGTCCGCCAGCCCAAAGGAAGGGTGGGGCATGCGCACGATGTGGTCGGGATAGTAGAGGAAACGGCTACGCGCGGCGGGCGAGGTGTTTTGCGTGAAGATGGCGTCTTTGGTCAAGTCCAGCTCTTGCATCTACTACCCATCAGCTCCATCGACGTGCATTGGAGCTCGAAACTGTCATACCAATCTCGCCGCGAGTACGCCATTCGACTGTGGGCGCAATGTGCGAGGTCCAGCCTCAAAGAGAATGTTGCCATCCTTGACTGGCACTCGCTTCGATTCCAGCCATCCCCCAACCCGTTCTTTGGCTTCGTACAGCGTTACTTTGGCATTGGGGAATTGACGAGTCAGGAAGTAGGCGCTGGCCAGACCGGTGATGCCACCACCGAGGATTGCAACATCATGGGAGTGAGTGGGAGCTGAAGCTTCCGCGCTGTAACCTCGCGTTCCAAGCTGCAGGAGAGAGAGGCATGCTGGGCTAGGAGCGATGGCTCGCGCACGCCACGCTGAGGATGCTAGCGTAGGTGCACATGAGAGACGGGAACGGAGCATCGCCGCATCGCAGACACGCTGGCGAGAATGGAGAGGAGAGGAGAGGAGATGTGGTTGTGCTGCTCTCAAGGACGAAATTCATGACGAGCACTTGCTGGCCCCGGCGGATGGGTTGCTCCAGGGCCGAGGAGCCACAGCGGCGGGTCGGCTTGTTTGGGCGAGACCACGGCAGCGCACAGGCGGTGCACCGAGACATCAGCACGAGCCCAGGATGGATTGGGCGAGGCAGGATTCACATGGGCAGGCGGCGCTCGACTGCGGAACCGTGTCGAAGGCCAGATTGGTAATGGGCAGTGTGCCGTGGCCAGAGGTGGACCACGATCGCGCCGTGCTTACTACAGCAGTGACGAGCGAACGGGCGCGGCAGTGCAGCCGATGCCCGCCTTTTGTGGCAGCAGGCACAGGCGTGCACGGCGGACGTGGGCGTGTGAGGGACGGTGTGCGTGGGCTGCACCTGGCCATCCTTCAGCGCATCCTTCTGGCGACCTGCGCGGTGACAGCCGAGTCTGGTGGCCAGCCAGGCCGATCTGTGACGACGCTGCACTGCTCCGTTGCGGCTGAGAAATGTACGGTACGGTATCGCAGACATGTCGTCGTCGCCCGTCGCCCGTGGACGTGATGGAAGCCAGCAGAGCGAAACAGACTTCGACCCAGCACCAGGTCTGAGCTGTCATCCTCGTCCAACGTCCTCACCACGCCTTGCCTTGCACGCCCTGGCACCCTCCCTTCATTTGACTTTGGCGCGACACCTCGTCCGCAGTCTTCTTCTCCTCAACTCCCTACCCACCGTCGATGACCACCGCGCCGTTGTCGTAGAGTGCTTCTCTGTTCAGCCCCGCCAGCACCACTTCCTGACCGCACCGACCACCAACATATGAGAGCTCCCGAGCTGCGTGGCGCTGCGAGGCTTCGCTGAGTCGACCGCCCGTACTGCAAATCCGAGCCGTGGCCTGCCGCATCTGCGCCCTCCCGCGACACCTCAATGCGCTCGCCGCAGGGCATGTCCACCATGACCGTGCCCGCCGAGTCGAACGTCCGAGATAAAGAGGGGGACCATGCCTGGTACACAGGCGTGGACTTGCAATGGCGCTCACCCCCGCCAACGCATGTCAACGGGAACGGGATGAACAGCGGAAACGGAAGCGTCGGGACCAACGGCAGTGTTAGTTATGGAATGAGCGGTACCAATGGTGCACACGGCAGTCGCAAGAGAGCGTGGGAGGAAGTCGCCACGCCGGTGCACGAGACTGCCCAAAACGTGAACTGGAGCAATGGATTTGAATTCCAGCGTCCCGGCCCTCCTTTCGACGCTACAACGAACTACTCCTCGCAAAATGGAGCGTCAAGTACGACGCTGGACAACGCCGAAGACGATGTGGAGGAGATCCCGCGGACGAAGATGCAGACCGGCTGCATACCTTGCTTGTAGGTAGACGACAAGCACGTGGTGGTGAGAATTGCTGTCTAACATTGAACAGAATTAAAGGCATCAAATGCGACCCCAGCAATCCAGACTGCAGGAGCACCGCAATATCAGACGATTGGGCTATCAACGCTGGCACCCGGACGGGAGAAGACGAGGACGGCGTTTTCTATCCCGACTCGCTGACACTATTCCGACCAGATACCAAATGGCGGCGAAGCTGGCGCGAGCGACATTGCCTCAATTTCTTTGTCAATTTCAGCGCCCCCCAAATGGCTGGCTTCTTCGACTCGGCCTTCTGGCAGCGAATGGTGATTCAAACCTCATATCACGAACCTGCCATCAGGCATGCCATTACTGCCATTGGAGCCTTGCACGAATGCATCATGCAGCGCGCATTCGCTGATGACAAGCAAAAGGCGAAAGCCATGGAATTCGCCCTCAACCAATGCAACAAGGCCATTGCCTGCTTAACTGCGGAGGAAGGTTACGAACAGGACCCTAACAGACGACGTATTCCCAGTTCACGCCTCGCCTTGACCACATGCGTCCTATTCACTTGCTTCGAGGCTATGCAAGGTCGATGCGATAGTGCTGTCAATCATGCTTTACAAGGAAGGCGCCTCATGCAGTCAACGGGTCGAGCGGCAATCACGAGCATGTCTCCAGCTGAAGAGGACGACATCGAGCAGATGCGCCCGCTCGTGGAACGACTAGAAGTTCAAGCCACCGCACTCCTCGACAAGGGACGAAGGCCAGAAATCGACACATCTGGACAAACACCTCCTCTCCCGCCTATCGACTACATCTTCAGCTTGGAACATGCCCATAACACACTGCACACTGCACTGAATAGTGTCATGCGTTTCATGCAGGGCTTCCACCCTACAGCGCCGCGTGACCACATCGCAGTGACCATGGCTGAGAAATATCTCCGCTATGCGCCATGGTTCTCACAGTGGGAGCAGGCCTTTACCGCATTCTTATCGGACCAGCGCGATTACATGTCCAACATGGATCTCAAGCGTGCGATGGTGCTCAAAGCCAATCACCTCGTGGGCACCATGTTGGCATCAGTCGATCAATCCGCAGGCCCTGTCGCGTATGACGCATACGAAGCAGAATTCCGAGCGATCGTGGACCTGGCACGAGAAGTGTTGGCGTCTTTCTCATGCCCACCACTTCCGACACTATCAGGGCCGAACTCGGGCACGCCTTATTTGTCATTCTCCCTCTGGGTCACGGATCCGTTATGGATGGCCATTTCGCGTTGTCGCAATCCTACAATCCGTCAATCTGCTTTTACGTTGCTCTCACGCAATCCGCGTCAAGAAGGTATCTGGCATGCTGGACCGCAGTTGCCGAATTCGAGTCAGTATATGAGAAGAGTTGAGACTGGCTCATCAGGCAGACCAGCGGAATCTGTAAGAGGTCCCGATCCTCCATCAAACGGAGGAGACCGGCTAAAGATTGTCAGACACGAGCGGGATCAAGATGACCCTACGATTTCCCCAAATGACAACCGAAGTGGATCTGAATGGGTCAAGTTGCGCAATCAGGTTGATGAATGGACGGAAGGTGAGTGATTGTGTCAAAGTACGAAGTACGAAGGTGTATGACAACGCTGACCCGCCATCAGAAAGCAATCAACTCGTTCAAAGTGAATGGCTCGCTCGAGGGGTATGCTGATCTGTTCCGAACTGTATCACACTGGCGAACGTGACAGCTAACAGGCGCAGGGTAACAATCGCCCAACTGTGAGGTACGAAACGCACTGCAGAGGCAGGTGTTGCATTCCGACCCTCGAGGAAATCAGACCTGATAGACAGGACCCCGGTGATCTCCTCGTGATTGCTGAAGGTTTGTGCTAC